>NW_019091213.1:2752-602752 GCF_002217175.1 Folsomia candida | reverse complement strand
TGCACCCCGTGTAGGTATGCAAATACGCGTACATGCAAATAAGCTTCAATGGTTTAAATGAACCTGTCATGATGGTTTTGACGAGGTCGATCTGGAGATCGAACGTGCCGGCTCTGACATGCCACAAGAACTGGTCAAACTTGAAGACTCGGTATCCCAAATATGCGAAGAAGGGGGTGAAGCCTTGCGGGAGGGGACAGGCCAGCGTACTCAATGCCAACGTGTAGTGTTCCATCAACATGAAGAGTTTGAGCCGCACATCCCATTCCAACGCGTCTCTGTAGTTTCCAAGAGTCACAAAAATTTCCAAGTCATCATCACAAAGAAGGGAACGGTGTGTGCATACATGAGCTTGAAACCTTTGTCCCTGTTCTTGGTGGGTTGCAAGTGGGCCGTGAGGCAGAGGAGGTGACAAAGCAGTCGCGCCGTGTCGCCCAAAGCGCACACATACTTTCCTGCGACCGTGTGGCCATGGAGAGGCCACTCTTTCCTCTCCTTTAAGAGATGCATGCTTATTTCACGCAGATTCTGTGAAAGAGTTCAAAGTTGTAAAGTAGGGTTTGTAAGCGAGGAGTTGGTGTTCTTACAATGGAGAAAATGTACTCTTGCTTGTTCGCAGTGCAGGATTCTTGCTCGACAAAAGGCAGTTGGAGTTCAGTCGCCCGTCGTCCAAACATTCCGACAATGTCGCCAAGAGAAGTGCAGATCATTGGGGAGGAGGGAGACATTGGACCAGGAGTGCTGGCTCTGGACAATGCTTCCGGCTTGTAACACTGGAGCGACAAGATCAACTTTTCTGAAATGTCCTTGTGGTTGAACCTCTTGCTCCGCGAGTAGTTGCGGTTCAGTTGCCACAAACAAGTCCAGCAGTCGGTCACATTATGAGGGAACACCCTCTGGCTCGGGGACAGCAGCATGATCGACACATCTTTCGACCCTTGCGTCGTAATCCTCAAGGATGGTGTCGTCTAGATAGATATGCATAACTCGTACATAATACTCTCCAACCGCTTGGTCCGCGAACTCGCCACAAGTCACGTGCCCCACAATGATATTTTACCATTGTAGGATGGGGTACATGACGTGTGGCGCGTTTGCTGACTAAATGGTTGGATAATATCGGAAGCAGCGTTTTGAATTTAGCTATATAGAGCTTACAATTGAGCTGTTTGATTCCGGGTCGGCGGAGTATGGGATCAAGTAAAGAAATGAGTCCATGTTGGGCAAAATTTGCTTCTTTGCCTGGAGATGAGCATGACCAATCAGAAATTCTTGATAAATCTGCTTCAGACCGAGATTCCCCAACATCTTGCCCTCGTCATAAATAATCTGCACGCATATTACCTCAATTATCCTCAATTTTTTACACGGAATAACCTCAAAAGTATTCAAAGCATGAAAGCGGGTATAAATGGGGATTCGAGGAGTGCATACCCTTTTGGCAACGTTGATGTCTCCCACGTGCACAAGGAAATGGTGTAACACGGCCAGTTTGAACTGGGTGTCCGTTTTCCGTTTCTCCATGAGGGGCAGGAGTAAGGACGAGGTGAGTTCGACGGGGGTGTGAGCCAAGTCTTGAAACACGAGGTTGGTCGTCGTTGAGAACTTGGGGCTCAGATCTGTCTTCTCATCACATTGAGCAGCAGCACTCTTGCCGTTGTCAGCATTGAGGACGTTGAACAGGCAGAGGAAGGGGGGGCTCGGATTCGTCGTCCTCAGTCCCAACATGTCCCACGAAAAGTCCAAGTGATGGCTGGGCTCGTGACTGGAGCCAACGTCGAGAAAGTGGACAAAATAAGGCCACCCCACAACCACGAGATACTGATCTGTGCAGAGAAAGCAGAAGGCAACCATCACTACCAGTGACTACCACGCCATCGAGACAACAATGTCCGCCCACTCGATTCTTACCTTTCGAGTACAAACCAACGTCCAGGTGAAGCTGAGTGTCGCAAGGTTCATCGCCTCCTTGAATTGTCTCCACACTCACGTCGACGTCCAGCGTTTTATTATGATGCAACATGCTCACGGAATATTTCGGGGTGGACGTGGGGCACAGGCGAAAAAGATAAGCGGCCCCGGACAAGTGAGCGAGAAGTTTCAGCTGAACAGAGGAAGACGTGAGAACGGTGGGATCGTAAGCCAGCTTTAAAGAAGGTGATGGTGAGGTCACGCCCTCTCCTGACCTTGAATGACCTGACGACATGGAAGCATCCGACAAAGGCATGTTCAGCTAATTATAAGATATTTAAAACCATTATGCAAATTGGTGAAGAGTTAGTAAACCGTAGTAACGTTGGAAGTAGCTCGCCTTGTAATACTACACTCTTAGAAATGTGTCTAACTTAGCGCTGAGTTACTTGCCTGCATACACTGTACGGGGTATTGATAAATCTACACAGGGTAAAGTGACCAACCCTTCACCGAGTTTGCCCAAACTTTACTCTGTTTAGGCCACTTTACTTGCGTTTACCCCAGAAAGAGTTGGCAATGCATATCTTACCCGTGGCAGAGTTATCGAGTTGGGCGGGGAGATTGGCTGAAGCCACAAAGTAGCTCAGTTCCCACTCAACCGCCTTCCGCATACGCTGCGAGTGTAATTTTGGCAGTGGAATTTTATTTATTTTCTGACCCCCGTTTAATTCTAACCACCCCCACTTGAAAATTGCAACACAAGTAGTGCAAGGACTTCTACAGCAATTTGGATTACAGGAATACGTAAAAAATCGAGGGTAAATAAATAATTAAGAAATTCTTTCAAATCATACAATAAATTGTATTCTCATAAATTTGATTCGAATTTTCCGTCTTATTTTCAGATCACCATATTGCAGATGACGAATTACTAGAGCCATCGAAAGGGGGGGGGATGAAATTTTAAAATTGATAATTAATTAATAAAATCTTGTATTGAAATTATGTAAGGACAATTAAGTAGATTTCAAATTATTTGCATATACCGCTCTCACAGAAAGACCCCGGTACCGAGTAAGCAGTACCCCTATGAGGGTTACCAATGCGCAGTGCCCTGGCTGGAAGCGTTACTCCGCTGGGAGTAACGCTGTATTCAACCGGAGTAAAATGCGTAACTCTTTTGCTTTTAAGCTCCCACGTACACCATAGAGAGTGCATACACTATTAACTCTGGCATGGATAGAATTTTACTCCGTGTGGGGTTATTTATTCTTACAGTGTATGACAGAATGAGTCAAACGATATACTTGCATATTCGCGTTTAATAATTTAAAATTCAATTTAATAATTCACAAAGTGTCATGATTTTGATTAGAGTTTGCATTAATGGTGCAGAAAAAACGAATAAAAAAGACAAAATAGATCCAAATTTTGATATATGCATGCACTAATGGTGCAATATAAAGGACAAAAAGGAGAAGTGGCCGAAGTAGGTTGCACCACCTGTGCAACATTAGCGACCAACTGCGCCACATAATTTTGGAAACTTTTTGTCAAAATTGTATGAGTTGTTCTCCCGGAGATTCTGCACTATTGGTGCGTTGTACATCGGGTCCCCCAATTATTTCGCATCAATTTGTGCTACCAAATGTTAGATACCAAATGTTAGAAACCGTAGTAACGTTAGAAGTAGCTCACCCTGTAATAATGATTTGGTTATAACTTGCTCCAAAGGTGCAGAAAAATGCAACAAAATAGATACATAATTTTTTGCAATTATGCACCAATGGTGCAGAAAAATCCAACAAAGTGGATCAATAATTTTTATGCAATGTTGCACCAATGGTGCAGAAAAATTAAACAAAATAGATCAATAATTATTATGCATCGAGAAGAGTCCAAAAATTGTGCATCACTGGTGCAGAATTACCTACCAACGAGCAACGAAAATTTTGAAAAATTTATGTCAAAATTGTATGATCATTTCTCCCGGATATTCTGCATTATTGGTGCGTTTTGCGTCCGTGCCTCCAATTATTTCGCATCATTTTGTGTTCCCGATTGTTAGATATCAATGGTCCTATTAACTTGTTAAAAAATTTGATTCGGTTTGTTTAGTACCAATGGTGCGCCTAACGTATCCAATAATGGTCAAGGGGCTGTTTAATTAGCATCAATTGATGCAAAAAGGTCGTTAACATACAGACGGACGGACGGACGGACAAGAGGAATTCAATAGCTCCCGTGCTACGCAGGGCGAGCTAATAACAGAGTGCAAATATTTGACTCACGACGGACTCTCTGGGGAAATCTTTATGAAATTGCACGACGGAGAGGAAGCACTTTGGAGCTTGAGCAGAAACCTCCTCATCGTCGAAACTGGATTGTCGTGGTTTGCGAAAGTGAGCAAAGGCCACGGCTTCCTGAAGAGGTAACCATTGAGCCCACCAAAAGCGTTTCGCCACCATCTCCGAACCCACCACTTGAAGCTGGGCTGATTTCCCAGTGCTAATTGAGGATTCCACATCATAGAGAATTATGCCTACACATCAATACATAGATATTAATATGCATATTAATCTAATTAACCTAACCACCATCCCTCGAACGCTTACTTTCCTCCAGACTGAGGACAAGAAGTCTGGACGTGCACGAGAAATTTGTGGCTTCCTGTTCTTCCTCTTCCGTTGTGTCAACCTCAACCTCCTCGCCACCCTGCCTCGCCTTGACGCATTGTGGGAGAAAGTGGACCCGCACTTCTGAGTCTCTCCCCTCAACCACCCCCACTCGAGCCAGCACCTCGTCCACCTCCACCCCGGAACTGACGTTCCCTTCCGAGGCTCTCACTAAATACAGGGATGCGGAGTACGTATCGGCATGATGGCTCCCAGCCTTAATCCTGGACACCAGTGCGATGAGAAACAAGGGGTCGTCCCGTATTGGGGAACTCTTCTGTTTTGAACTCTGGTCATCTCGAAAGTTTTGAGCGTTGAGTGGTTGGAGGGAGACGTGGCTGACTTCTGCCTTGACTTCTTGGGCCGCATCCTCCTCCGCCCGAGGGCAGGGGCCAAAATTGAACTGCCTTTCCACCCGAACAGCGTTCCTCTTGTCTTGGAACTCTGTCAGAGTGAAGTGGATTCCTCCTCTGCTGTTGCTGCTGCTGCTGGGATTTGTGTGGAGAAGTCCTCGGTCCGTGTGCCCAATTATGCGAACCATTATGATAACACAACTTCATCAGTTTCATCTGTGGCACAGATGAAAGTGAACGCACCCCGGAATGAATTGGCTGGCAGAATTTCAAGTGCTCACGTCGAAAGAGTGGGAGTGTCCAGTATAAATATGGCGAGTGGTTGAGATTATTATTTTGAGAAGTGGTGCATTCGATATGCAATTAGACAGCCCAGCACCGGGCTCCACTAGTAAAATAACACTGGGCAGAAGATTGTCACCTTTCCGGAGGCTGTTTATTGATTTTCCTGAAGAATCTCTCCTCAACTACACAGGCCGACTACGAGGCTGGTGAAATGGGGAAAGCGAGTTCTCGTTGCTCAACATCATCTTTGTGGGAGGAGAGAGAAGATGCTACCCGGTTTTCAACCCTTCTCCACATGAACAAGCTTTTCTCCTCTCTTTTATCGGGTCCACCCTTGAAAATCTTCTCTGCCGATGCACTTTAACAGAATAATAAGCCACGCAATACTTCTCACTTCAATTGGACTCTTCAACAGCTAGCTAAACATGAGCACAAACGGGTTATAGTTACACCAATTGCATGAGACTGCAAAACGTGTGCTTATGATTGTAATATTCGTAATATGAGCCTGACACCGCATAAAATCGCGTTTAAATGAGTTATAAAATTATAAAACAAGTTCGTTTCTATTAGATTCCAGCAGTTTCTGGAGTGAACGTGAACGTGCATGCATACGTGATGCTTCCTGCCAAGTCTGAAACTTAATATGCAATAAACATTTACACCGACTCAAGTCACAAATGTAGTGCTGCACACATGTTTAATTATGCAATGCAAGGCTGTCCTTCTTATCGATGAGATCCATTTGCATGGCTGTCACGATTGTTATCGCGAACGTAATCATATCACATTTCAACAGAATAATTTAATATTGGTTGACATTGGTAATGAGTAAGTCATATTTATTTAGTGCAGTGCTGGAAAATGTGGGTTCAGTGCCGCTGTTCTTATGGCGTCATTGAGCACACTCACCGAGTGGCGAAACTGGCTGATTATTTCAAGACAAAGGACGACAATAAAATACGAACAGAACTAAAACACTGACCCCACCTGTCAAAACAGTTCTTGCAATAGTAAAAATGATACTATTTACAACGACACAAATACCTGATGGGCATTTTCGTCACTCGAACCTGCTCTTGAGAACTCTTCGCAATATTTTTCCCGACGCCGCTTTCGGGATCACATCAATAAATTCGACCCCGCCGACAAGTCTTTTATGCTCGGCGACTTTGTCTTTCAAAAATGAGTTCACTGAGGATTCCCTCAACCTCTTAGACTTTGGGACGACATAAGCACGCGGAACTTCGCCCCATCGCTCATGTGGAACTCCAATCACGGCAACATCCGCAATATCTGGGTGTTGCCGTAGCACGTTCTCCAGCTCTGCCGGTGCGACCTAAAAGATAGCGACGACGACTTCATGCCATTGCTCACGAGTGTATCAGTAAGCCCATTCGTAGTTTACCTGAAGACCCTTCACCTTGATGAGCTCCTTCAATCTGCAACTCAATGTATTCATATAAATTATCATCAGATGCCTACAGAACTATTAAAAAAATAGTTTCCCACCTGTCAACAATGTAAAGAAATCCCTCCTCGTCGTAGTATCCAATGTCTCCAGTTTTTATGAACCCTTCCGAGTCGATGGTGTCCAGAGTGGCCTTTTCATTTTGGAAGTAGCCTTTCATCGCCTGTGGACCTCGGACGCATATTTCTCCCGGATGATGCGGACCCACAACTCTCCCCAACTCGTTGTCAACAATCTTGGAGGTTGTTCCCGTGACCAGAATTCCGCAGGAGCCGGCTCGAGAGTTTTTCATTTCTGGGGGAATCAAGTGACTCACGCCCAGCTCCGTCATTCCAAAACCTGAAAATGTAAAAACACGAAAATGTGAAACTGATTGTGAGTGAGTGGGCACGGGAAGGAAAACAAATCAACGCAAGTCACCTTCTTGGAAAAACATGTACTGGTCAAACTTGGTGATGAAGCGCTCGATGAGGGTTTTCCCAATGGGAGCAGCACCCGCAACCGTGCCCCTCGTGTGCTTCAAGTCGTCCGGAGTGATCTCAGGGGACTGGCAGAGGAAGGAGATGAGTGGGGTGACCAGGTGGAGGACGGTTGGCCGATGTTGTTTGATGCCCTTGATGAAGGATGCAGGCTCAAATGAGGGGAAGCAGAGAGTGTGTCCGCCTTGGTGCAAAGTGCTGCCCAGGATGACTTGCAACCCGTAGATGTGGAAGAATGGGGGGAGGGCAAACAGTCGTTCTTGTGGGCTTCCTCCGTCAAAAAACTGGGTGAGGCGATATCCGGGATGAGTGATTTGCATTAGATTTGTAGTGTAAGTACTGTGCGTCAACTCCACTCCCTTCGGCGTTCCCTGCGGATTAGGGGCACAGGTTCAATATTAGGATATTAATATTAGGACAATATTAGACAAAACTATGCAATAGGTTGCATAGTTTTGTATTAAATATTGAAGTCACCGTGGTTCCGCTGGAATAGGGCAGGACTGCGGTTTCTCTCAGAGTGTTGATGTCGGATCCGCGGAGGAATGTGGCGCTGGAAACGTCCGTATTGAGCATGTCGAAGAAGGAGTGGTGACCTCCAGCCTCGCCCACCACGACCACACTTTTGAGCGTGGGACTCCCCTCCAGCACTTTCTCCACGGCTGGAAGGAGCTGAGCAATGGTCACCATCACTTTTCCCCCGCAGTCGGCCACTTGCTTCCCTATTTCCGCTGCATTCAACATTACCAAGCTTGTCAGGATTCGCAGCGCTTGCCGTCTTTTATACTACTTATTTATATAGACAGATAAGCACTCACCCACTGTATAAGCTGGATTTATTGGCGAAACAACCAATCCTGCGTCCCAAATCCCTAAAAAATATTCTTTCCTTTAATACCCATATATACAATATTTTTACAATTAATTTTTCTCGCGTCGTTTAGAGTACAATAAAACTCGACTAAAAACTGACAGTTGTTATTGTCAGTACAAATGCTTTCAACCTTCGCATTTCTGGTAAAATTTCATGAGGATAATACTTTAAATAACGCCGAACCACCTACGTATGCACATACACATCTACATACATATCCATATCTGCAATAAGCTGGGATTATCAAATTTGTCATCCTCAACTTCATGATGGAAAGTCTGGGGTCGAGGGTCAGAGGGTCACTGTAATAATGAGGGGACCCATACCTAGAGCCACAATCGGATACTCGGGAATGTTGGGAAGCAAGATGCAGACGGCTTCTCTCCGCCCAAGTCCGTGTTGCTTCAAGGCTGCAGCGAAACTCTGGCTTTTCCTGTGAACTTGGCCGTGTGTATACGTTCTCCCAGTCACGGCGCATTCCTGCGTGTGGACACATTATTTCGAAAATTTCTACATTAGAATAACAGACTTATGCAACATTAGGTTGTCATACGAAAGCAGGCGCATTTTCCCACTTGTGGAGATTACTTCTCAAAAACTCTGGGATGGTGACACTGGAAGTTGGCTCAATATCCAAAACGGAGGATATCACGCACGGATTGGTGTCACTTGGTCTTATCCACTTGTTCTTCTTGAAGGCCACCGAGGAAGCTGACGAAGGAACGTTGGAGGTTGCATGGCTCCGTCTCGACAAACCACGCAGGTCAGTTTTACACTTTAACGCTGAACGGACAATGTTTCTGGGAGTGTTTGTTCCCAAGATTATGAGGACCATTTTGACACCGAGGAATGAATACGAGCTATCAGGGAATAACAGTGACGACTGATAGGCAACTGAGGCGATGAAAACAAACCTGTCTGTGCTGGCTGTTAGCCAGTGACTGATTATACTTTTCAAGTGATAACACATGCATGTTGTTGTGCATCTTTCTAGCAACTCAGCATGTGAAGGTTATGATGAGACCTGTGTCCACCTCGACGCTCACATGCATGGTTGTATGCAGATGTATAAACACAAAATATATTTATTGCACCAAAAAACTCCTATTATACAAGCTGGACTTTGACACCATACATATTTTTGATGCACTCTTGCAAATTCTTGTGTATGCATTGGGATGAGCATCATAGCAGCATGCATACATAGTCATGGTCAGTCAATACATATCCCTCGAGTGCGTATTCCTTAACCATACAAAACAATTATGTATGACACTCCACATACTTCATCATGCAAAAATGAAGGAATTTTATCAACCATTTCTAGTAATAAATGATACGATTTATCTTCTCATTTGGCCCAAGAAATATTTATAATTTCGTTTCGTAAAAGTCGTAAAAGTGGATTATGCAGAGGATATTTTTATCTAATGTTTCCCACTCAAGTAGTTGGCGAGGAGGACCCTACGCAAAATTTTCCCTGACGGGGCTCGAGGAATAGCATCGATGAACTCCACCCCACCAGCCAATTTCTTGTGTGGGGCGACTTTCTTGTCGAGAAAGTCGTGAACCTTGGTGGCAGTGAGGCTGTCGTTTTTCTTGACGACGTACGCCCTCGGAGCCTCTCCAAATCTCTCGTGGTTCACGCCCACCACGGCAACGTCCGCAATGTCGGGATGCGTCCTCAACAAGTCTTCCAACTCCGAAGGCGAAACCTGCAACGTCAAATGAATGCGCCGTGAAAGTGGGAAATGACCATTAATCCCAACAAACGCCTATTCATATTCGTAGTTGTGCCGACCTGAAGCCCCTTCACTTTGATGAGCTCTTTTATCCTAAACAAACCCATGGATTAGTTGTCAACGGACGGATGTATGGATCCATGTGTACCTACCTGTCCACGATGTAGAAGCAGAGGTCTTCGTCGTACTTGGCCACGTCGCCTGTTTTTAGCCATCCGTCAGGCGTAATGGTGTCTCTGGTCGCAGTCTCATTTTTGTAGTAGCCCTTGCACACGAAATGTAAATATGTAAATGCAAGGTCATCATCACAATGACAAGCTTCTGCTTCACTCAAGTCAAGGCAGGCTGTGTACCTTCATAAGTTGAGGTCCCTTGATCCACAACTCCCCAGCCTTCCCCTGAGGAAGGGCTTCCCCAGTGTCGATGTCGACCACTTTGCACTTGGTCCCCGGGATGACGCAGCCTATGGAACCCAACTTTGTGTTCTTCCACCGCTCACGAGAAATGTGTGTGAAGCAGGTAGCCTCCGTCATCCCGTAGCTGAAAATATCCATCGTTTTCTCCATTATTTTTTTTGTATTCGAATTGAACTACCTAATTGTTGTCAAGAGTTGGTTTGGGAGTGACGAACCCCTCCTGGAAGAACAGGTCATTGTCGGCCTTCTTGAGTAACGCCTGGGTGAGAAGCGGCCCTACTGGAGCAGCTCCACTCACAACCGCTGTGCACCAACAACAGAAGAAATGATCAATCCTTTATTAACTCCTCCCCCCATTTTGCCTCACTTACTGTGAACAGATTCAAACTCTTTTTTCCCCAACTCTGGGAATGCGACGATGAACTGGACCAGGGGGGTGACCACGTTAAGCACCGTGGGCTAAAGGCATGGCTGCTATTTAGTTAAGTAGGCCAGAGATGTCAAGAGAGAAATGACGGCTACCTTGTGATTTTTAATGGCTGCCACGAAACTGAGGGGATCAAAGTTGGGGAGGGTGCAAACATGGCTGCCCGTTCTCATCGGCATCAAGGCCAGAGCACAGAAGCCAAAACAATGATAAAACGGCAGGAGTCCGATATATCTCTCGGGCGTTTCTCGAAGTCCAATCCCAGGCTGGAGGTACTGCAGAGCGTTGGAACACAAGCCGGTGTGGGTCAGCATCACGGCTGAAAATTCATACCACGACATGTCACGACTACACGTCAATACGAATGAGGGTGAGATGCGTTGCAAAGAAATTAACCCTTCGGCTTTCCAGTTGTGCCTGAAGAAAATGGCAAGATCGCAATATCGTTATTTGTGTCCACTTTGGACGAGGTAAAAAACTCGACGCCAGCCGCACTTGATTTTGTCATTTCGAAAAAAGAGTGCGTATCTGGAGCCACAGTGTCCTCGAAGGGGTCGACGTCTATCACGGACTTCAACGAGGGCACCGTGGGCAGCACACTCTTCACCAAGTTCACGAAGAAGGGCATCGTCACGATTATTTTTGATTGCGTGATGCTGCACTGTCGCGTCAGTTCATCTACAAACACACAAAGTTAACTATGAAATGGGCCGATGCGATACTGACGCGGCAAAACTGCATGTACATGATGCCACGAGGTCAAACCTGGCGTGGACGAGGAGCTCACTGGGGACACGATTCCACCAGCCAACCAAATCCCCAGCATAACGATGGGATACTCTGGAAGGTTTGGCAGGAGGACGCAGACGATGTCGCCCTTTTTCACCCCGTGGTGCAACAAAGCTGCTCCGAAGCCGCGGGCCATGTCATTCATCATCTTCCCATTGTATGACCTTTGAGTCAGTCCGCACGTCTGGGTCAAACACAAAGAGAGAGAAGCTTCAGTAAGAGCAATTGGAATGGGAATGAAGGAATTTATGCGGTTACAAAAAGTGGTCGGTCCTCATATTTGGAGAGATTTTCGAAAATGTAGTCTTGAATGGCCACACCACGAACGGCATCCAGCGGCCGGCCTTCGATAACGTATCGGTCTGGTTCGGATCTATTTCGTCGTCCTGCTGAAGAACTGAAACTCCTCGCCCGCCTCCAGAAAGAACTTGCCAGCAGCGACGAATGAAAAGGTCGGAACAAAGATGCAGACATTTTCCCGTGCTAATTTAAGTTTGGAATCCTTAATTAAATTTTATATTTGGTATTATTTATTATTAACATAAACATTGATATGATATATAATTCACCCCTTAATTAAATCATTAATGGTGTGCTTGGCGTAATTTCTTAGCTTAAAAAATTGCAGGTTGCTTGATGTAAGTACGCAATATTGCTTGACTTTAGTAACGAATTCCCTAGTGGCATCGTGGTAAGTACGCACGATTGCTTGACTTTAGGTATCTTAGGAACGCTAGCATTGTAAGTAGCGAATTCGTTATTAAAGTCAAGCAACATTGGTAAGTACGATTACCCACGATTGCTTGATATTTAAGGTAACGATAGTCTCCCTAAACGGTAAAATTTCTACAAATTTCCAGCAGTTTTTAGGTTGTTAAAAATGAAATTTGTTTTGTAACTCGGCCATTTGTCGTAACCTTACAGATTGATAAAGTGTCAAATACTTTTGACGATAATCTTAAAATGCAAACGTTACTTTAGTTTTAATAGCACCGGTTTTATGTCAATTTGAGCTTTGAGCTTGTTAGTGGATGATGAATTATTTTTACCTTGACTAAAATCATGCGAAATGAAACACTTGTGTAAAGAAATTCAGCTTTAAAACGATTTATTTTTATTCTAATGTTGAAATTTCTGAAGGCATCTATACTCTGCTGAAGCAAAACTTGATAGGTTCAGCAGGATCGAGGTACGTATGTACATACACACTTCGGCTTCATTTTATGACGACAATAAACTCGTCACAAGTAAATAAGTATGTAAGGTTTTTGTAATTTGTAACATAATCTGCATTATTGTACAACATCAATGTTTTAAAACGTATTCGTCATCACCACGAAAAAAAATAAAATAAAATTCCATACAAAATTAATGTTCTTTCAAAAAACACCTCGACATAATATTGTTCATGGAGATCGTCGTGTATGTAGTAGCTCACTTCACTACATATCTCATCAATAAGTAAATACTAAACATCACAAGGATACTCTAAAATTTCTTAAAAACTTTGCCCTTTGCAGCAAAGCGACCAGTGACTATTAATCTCGAACGACACACTCATAATAATATTGGTGATTGAGTAACAAGCTACATACATATTTATATAATTCATAATTACGATAATCCAATTTCCCCCCACCAAAAAGCAACCAAATATATATTAATTAAGGAACTAGTAATATAGAAAATGAATTTCGGGGATCAATTCAAAAATTCTTTGGCATGGAGTTTCTCTCATGTTTGCAAAATCAACACTGATTCGTCTCACAATGCAATCGGTTTAATGCCCAATGGAATCAGGTTAGTTTTACAACCATGAAAAATTGCTACCTGATTGTTTGTTCACCCTTAATGCTTATAGGGTCGGGATTTGTGAGTTTGTTAAAATATTTCCTTTTGATCTTGAGGTCGTGTAAAAAAATGTCACATTTGTACAAACTTCTTATAAAATATGTGTGTGTATTAAACATATTCCGAGGGGTAAATTTGGTGTTGGAATTGAAAGAAATGCACCGAATAAAGAACTGAACATGAAATGACTGGGGAGAGAACAGACGGAACTGAAGAAAGGGATTTTTTGTCTTTATTTTACTTTTGTTTCTGTTTAAGCGACTTTGGCGAGGACTTGAGATAAGATTGGTAGAAAAAGTTGGCGAATAGGATGAAGTAGGACACGTACATCAGGAGGGCGAGTTGGATAACCTCGTCCCGACGAACACAGTCATGCCCGTTTCCTGAATAAATAATTTGCATAATTTTCAATTTCATCCACCCATCCACGAAGCGCATGAAAATGAACTTGTGAAATGCCCATCTTACGTTTGACCCAGACGGTGTACAAGTTAATGAAGACGCCAAAGATCATCTGGCTAATTTGCAAGCACGTGACAATCATGGCGAACTGTCGGGGGACTCTCACTCGCATGGCACGGAGCGTGTAATAGGTGTACATCAACTGCAACACGACCACTCCTTCACAAAAATGACCACATAATATTTCAAATATTTGTTCAAGTGAGACTTACGGCGTGTACGGCCATGTTCATCTGAAAGGACGCAATCAAAGAGATATCAGCAAAGTAAGAAATTGAGACAAGTCGAGCTTATGTACTTTTACGAGCTCTTACCGTCATAAACCACCGGAGGGATGGCTCATAGTCTTCGTAGGTTGACCACGTGTATATAAAAACTGTGACAAAGGACAACACCTGTTAACCTGCTGAGAACATGTAAGGACAAATGTGTAACACTGCTCCCTAATAACCTACCTGTTATGTGGTGATACCTGCAATAAGAACACACGGGAATAAATTAGCCCAGCCATCAACATGCAAAAACATTTAAGGGTTGAAATAGAACAATAAATGGGTCATCATATGACGTCGATGCGACCTGTGAGATATTTCCCTACACGTCTGCACTTAGCGAGATATGGTTATCATTCCCTTGCACTCTGCAACATATGTATCAAGGAGGAGGCAGAGGCACGAGAGGAGAGGGCGAAAGTGGTGTGATTTTCACTCTTTGCAATCTCAGCCAGTTAGAAGGAATGTGCTAATTATCGAGCCAACGCAACGCAGCCCATTCACTAAACAGAAAGCCGCATCTCGTGTGCCATTTCTCCACACCACTTCAGCAGCCCAAGTAATAAATACTTCTAGGAATTCGATAATTAATTCTAATTAAATACATTTTTTAATATAATCACCACAATTAAAATAAATCCTAACTATATAAAAAAATAAAATAAACTTGTGCACAAACTTTTCCTAAAACCGATGCTTGCCTGAAGAAGCTATGCCGTGTGCTAACGAAAGCTTGCAAATAAAATATCAAGTTAATATTAAATATGCCCCCTGACACCGTGAGTAATGCTACAAATAGTTAATTGTGCTGGAGCTATGCGCAATTTATTTAGAACATTGGATTTGGACCTCCAGGTCAGGTACTATTTCGGTCGATTTGAATGGTTATCAACCGTCAGCAGGTGTCAGCAACTGTCATCACATGGAAGGCCAGGACATGTGCATGATAACACACATATTGAGTACTCGTCTCTGCACTCGAGATTGCCATTTATCCCAGGTACTTCACTCGCTCGTTGGACGAGATAATCAGAGTGAGACATTGCACCATTCATGCCGGGCCAGGAATAAAAAATGACTCATCCCGTTCCTAAATTATCGGTTTCTTTCAAACGTCCTAAATTATTCATGCCTAAATGTTCCCTGAGTCCAACAAACTTTCTCTTTATCTACTCCATTCGTCACCGCCACCAAGCACCAAGCGAGGAGTATGTACATACATACCGAATTCCAAAGCATGACTTTCGTTTCACTTGACTGATACATTTTTTCTACATACATCGGGAGATAAATAAATAGCTTGTGGCTGGCAAAGGTGGGCACCAGTTGATATTGTTTCCATCAAGGAAGAGGGGACAGGATGGGTAAATTATAATGCGAGTACTCACCAGTGGAGAAACCGCAGTGGTTGCTTCCTCAGTACGATAAATGCAGTGTCTCCTAACTCAATTAATTTCGACATTGTCATAAGAAATCCCCAGCAGGCTGAAATGCAAATTGTGCAAATGATTATAATTTCGCATGGCAGAAAAAGGAGGAATATAGAATAGTGATTTGAGTGGTCTAGGTACCCGTGG
This sequence comes from Folsomia candida, assembly GCF_002217175.1. Lineage (NCBI taxonomy): Eukaryota > Metazoa > Arthropoda > Collembola > Entomobryomorpha > Isotomidae > Folsomia > Folsomia candida. Next base: position 587,165 of record NW_019091213.1, on the reverse strand, counting down.
CCGCGTTGTGCTCTTGTCTTGTGCAGACTGAAATGTAGAATCCATGGGGTTCATTGATGACATGCCAGATTTCTGGGAAGGTCCTGGCGAAGCCGATGAGGGAGAAGAGGGCGAGGACGATGTTCCACGAGGTGAGCCACGACCGGAGATTGTACGCAGGCCGATTCTTCATCCAGCTTTGGCCGAGGTAGATGAGAATGACATAAATCACAGAGGCGTAGATTGACACCTTCCAGTTCTGACCCACCCAGCGCCGCAGGTCCGTGAGCTCCACCACCTCCCAGTCGTACACAGTCAAGTATCCCGGCGAAATTATGGGAAACACCTCCACAAACGTGTCGCTCCCCTCGCTCACATTCAGCGACGCCGCCATGTTCGCACTTTTTGAGTCACCGGGCCGCACCAACAAACAACTTGTCCACCCTCCTGTCAAATCTTCATTGGTGGTGGAGTGTCAATGAGGGGGCTTTCTTGGGGTGGACGTATGAAAATGTGAGAAAAAACCGGTGGCAGGAGACCAGTGAACTTAGGACCAAAGGCAAGTTGGGAGTTGTAGTAGGTCGCAGAGTGAATGCTGGTCTACTTTGGCCAGCAATGTTCTCGGACTGCACCTGGAATGGTGAACGAAAGGACTGAATGAGTCAATTTATCTTGTATCAACATTGGAATCCGGTACATAGATTAGAATATCTATCAGAGTTCGTAACTCTGCCACCCACACCACCTGCACATAACACGTACATATACATACACCTCTCCATGCATGTGTATCTTCTCCCTGTCTCATCCCAAGAAAAATATGAACCCACATAATGAGAGCTCGGCACCAGGAATCTGCTGTACTGCACGCCATGCACTGAAACTGAATCAGTTCGGAAGAGACTTGCTCTGAGTGGATGGAGTGGCTTAATTACGGCAATATTTGTATACCGTTCATATGAACGACAAATGCAAGGCTACAAATAAGTCAGTGCCCGTGGAATTAAACAACGCTCTGCCAAATAGTAAGCCAGTCTACGGACACGTACCACTTTTGCAATTCTCCAGGAAATTACTCCTGCAACTCCTGCTACGAGCAAAGTGGTGGATATGACACGCCTGCCATTTTGTAAACAAAAAGCCCATTTACAATCCCTTTCATTGGCGCTGGATCGTGGTGGCATTTTTGCACCATTATTATTACATACATGTTCAATGCAATTGTGCAGTGCTTGTAAAAAATCTGAATTTTGCACGGGAGAACAAAGTAGTGGTTGGAACATTGCAGAATATTTGCATGTAGGACAGTCATGCAGCTGAACATGAAGTGTTATCGGAACCCCCACTCGCACAACTAAATAAAATCCGAAACATTCTTGCAACTCGCTATACTGAAGTTGGTTTTCAATTTAAATTAGGTGCTAGACCGCATATAAAATGGTAAGATATCTGCAAGGAATCGGCACGTGCATTCCCTTAATATTTGTACTAAATGAACCAGAGATGTGTATACGAAACGCAAAATGAGACACATAGATAACTGGAGCTTTTTTATGTTGCATATTAATTTGCATGAAATTTAATAGTCGAGTGATTTAATAGTCCGAGGTTGGAATTTTGTGGGTGTGCAACTCACTTGCCATTTCCAATGCAGATACGTCAGAAGAGTATCCAGATATGAGCGATCTGTTAAGGATTGCTATTCCATAAAGAGTACCAAATGGCACTGAGCGAGTGGAATGAGCCCGTAACTCCTCCAGAGATGGGATAACTAACAACTGTCCAATATTTCTGTGGACCTAATCACGGGCAACTGAACATTGTTTTACGAATGGCCAACCCGTAAGTACGGAGTAATACGTCAACATTTTAGTATTCCATTCTCACTATTAGTAGGTGCATATTTATGCTCTGCTGCCGAGTGCACCCAGATTTGATCTACTACCTCATCAGCAATTTCGTTACAGTCACACAGTTTTAGCGAATGAGTAAACGTGGTAGCGCACCCTGTACCGTAGACGGTGGAATATTAGCCAACGACACTTACTGATGATATTGTATTCAAATATGCAGCTCATTGTCTCACACACAGCCGGCCGTCTCTGCCTCCTCGTCCTCAAGTAAACACATTGAGCTATTTAGTTACCAGCCATTTATTAGCACAACGTGGAGTGGAGCGCATTAATTGTGTGCTCACATAATTTTGAAACATTCACACCTCTCTTTGAGCTACCACCATTCGATTCAAATGGCTGCAGTGCTAAGGCGATGGAACGACGCTTTTGCCAATATCTGCTCATCCTGCGAAATGCAACTCCTCATTCTTGGTCCATGGGGATGAGATGAGACAATCCACGCGATGGAAACGTGGACATAAATATAACACACACACACCCATCAATTGTCTGGTTTGTGCATGAAGTTTTTTTTTACCAGAGATATGCAAATGCTCAAGATTGACTTAAATCATTTAAGTGAAAGTAGAGTTACCTGGGAGCAATAGGAAAATAGCGGTGGAACAAGTGTCACAAACTGAGGAGAAAATTGTGGTATTTTTGGGTGAACATGTTTACACTTGTTTGATACTAGAAAACTGACCGATTGCTGTCCTCGCACTTTTGGAGTTTGTCACAACAAAGGTTGATTGTTAGTGGAACTCTTTCGTGGTCGTGGCTGAGGAGGCGACTTGTTGGGATTATTACTGGTCAGGTAGGCTCCTGAGTGAGGCAGAAAAGACTGATGACAGGGAAATTGCGTCCTGCTCATCTTCCTCGCCCTCCAACGACTGACACGTCCAAATTGTTTCAGCAGCAGAGTAATTTAGTCCGACGCGTAGTCATGTGACTTAATCATCGTCATTCCCTTTCACTTCCTCCTGAATTATTCAAGCCGGTCTCAACAACCTCTCCAAATTCTGCTCACAAACAAGCAGGGCTGTACGGCGTGTGTACATATGTAGGTTGACGGGAGCAAGGTTTCCCCTGATTTTCGAGGAACAGGAACCCTTTCGAAATTACGAACTAATGTTTGGATGAGCTGAAGACGGGGACGGGGGGGGGGGAAATAGTTGGAGTTATCAGTAATAAGTCGGCTCTCAAGCCTTGGATGGTGAGAGCAATGAAATGGGCACGGCACTCACTGGGATGCGATTTGTGTGGTCCTCTGACACAAGAACTCCGAAATTCAGCTGAGCACTCGGGATCAGTCAGCGACATTTACTGATGCTCAAATTCGCCCGAACCCGAATCGGCTTCTTTCATGAATTCCTACTTCACTCCCCAAAAAACGACTCACTTTTCAGGAGCGTTCACTTGGAACTCACTCCGGGACAGTAGGTCTCCCTCGCCACCAACGTGTGCAGGCTACTCTCGGAGTAAGTACACTTCAGTACACATTTAACCGGATCACTCTCACCAGCAGCCCGTTTATCAGATCTGCCTGGCTCAGTCTTCAACTGCCTTCTAAAAAAATGTGCGAGGTTTCAATGTCTGAAAAACACTACAGCAAAACTTTTGTGGCACTACTGACGCGAACTCTGGAATTATCTCGACCTGTAAACCGAAAGTGCATATCCATTCGCAACAGCCCTGTATTGACGGCCCCTGGCTTTCTCCTCCTGTTTGCATATCTATGTACTCATACCGGCCATATATGTATGTAGCTGTCCAGTGTCAGTTACCCGGGTATGCCGAACGTGAGGCAGCTTTAACAAAGGCTGGAAATGACTGCCTACCCGTCTGCCTCCTAGATATGAAATCCAGCGAGTTGTTTAGTTAACCTTGCAGTGTTGTTTACTGGAATTAGCGTTGCATGGTTTTGCCACCCAGCCTGGTACCCTTCCTTCCGAGCAGTACGTATACGTAGGTATGTGTCATCGTATGTGTGTACGAGGGGACCGTGTGGATTGTGTGTGTCGACGGCCAAGTTACCTCAACACGCACGTCATTCTCCCATTTCATGAGGATTTCATGCACTTTACACGTAGACGTACAAATATTTAATGCCCACACCAGACCTCGTTGTCAGTAGCAGACAGACTTATTTCTTGTCCAGCCAGGAAAAACGCACTGGTTAATTCAGGTTGGACACATTCACCACTGCCGTTTACACCCGTCGGCAGAGTTCTGTCGTGTCGCGGTTAATGCAGAAGCTCGCCTATTCTCACTCTCGATATTATAAAATGCACGTCCGCAGCGAAAGTGTGGGGACGAGTGGTGGTGTTATTATTAGGCCCTCAAGAGGACATGCCAAGGACTTTCCAAGTATTTGTATTGACCTCTTTCTTAATATTGCAAAGTGGACACGCATCATCATGGTGCTTTGTGCATGAATTATGATGACTCTTTACTTCAGCGGCCTTTTTTAACTGGCTCGCATGATAATTCATCCACTCGTGCCGTGTTCCCGTGGTCATTGGTGAGGATTGATGCTGCAGTTTTAATCCGTCCTGAGTGCCTAAACGATGATGATTAATGGTGGTTTGCAGACGTTGAAATGAGAATGAATCGATGGATGGGCGGATGCAAGTCAGAAGGCAGTCGCTGCACCCGAAGCACGCAGAACAATAAGGTCGGTGGTGGTTATTGGCGGATAAATGCGTATGGTCTTTACGGCAGCTTTTTTGCGCCCCATCCCTTCTCCACCCAATTTCCTATAAGGCATAAGGACACCAAATGTAGGCACCCTTCCAAAAACATAAATATGTAGCTCAATACCCGATTACCCAATCGGATGTAGAGGAGTCTGAACCCAGTCGGTACTTGTCCTCATCACATTTTCCGTCTCCTGCAAACAGGGTGTACGTATCATGGAATTGATAAGGGAATCCATTACCCTGGCGTCTCGCTGTACGTACAGAGTTGGCTGGAAAGGTGAAACATGGCTCTCGTATTTATATTACAGCCGGTAACACCGATAAGATTAGACCCCTCTCAATTTCGCGTGAGCCATGCAGTTCTCTTCCTTCTCGCTCACATAAAAACATGCACAAGTTTTTATACTGGAAAACTTACGCAACTTTTGCTACGTCAACGCTATAAGCAAATACGTCTGCTTGTATTATGTTCAACGCTCGTGGTCTGATTGGAGTGATCAAGTGGGATTCGGTGTTTATCACGATTACGAATGTTCCGATGCAAATGACAAGTTCTGATTTTGGAGATGCTACAACTATGTCAAGGATAGAATAGTAAAGTTCTGAGTTGTGGGTTTTTCATGGAAAATTATTGTCATCGTGTCTCACACACCGATCCCTTCTTTATTTCTAAACCGTCAGCATTAAAGTTATACAATAGCAATTAGTTACAAAGTTTGAAAAATGAACGGTATTTAAGCACCTGTGACGCATGCTTCTTTTCCTTGGTCGGAATTGCAGACAGATTCGAAATAATGTGAACCTCGGCTGAAATCCTGTGACAATTCACAGAAATATCTATGTACGACTTATGGCTTAAGAATTAACTTACTTATTACTTAATTACAACAATCTGACTAATTTTGCAAAATGTACACGTAACGTATATACATAATTATTGTCTAAATATCCATACGGTGATGTTAGATCAGATGGATTATTCTATGCTATTCTCGGACACAGCATAGCATAACCACGGACCTCGGGCAAACCAGCGTGAGTAAATACGTATCGCTGAAGCAAATCAGTATTTACATGTCTCCAGTGTCATTTCACTCATTTCCATCCGCGTCGTTTTTATATATTTGCATATTATTGGAGGAAATGAGTGTATGCATGTAGAGTGCAGGGACCATTTTTTCTGCCAAATACACTACTATACTAATTATAATATTATTTAGCATTACAGATATGTGGAATTAACTAAAATATAATGGCAACCTGTGCATTCAAGTCAACGGTGCAAACCAGAATTGATTGTCAGTCTTATGCAAAACTCAAAAATTGTAATGGCGGTATCCAAAAGTTCCCTATATTACATTGCAAATTGCAAAAATTGCAGGCCAAATTACGTTAACTAATGTTGGATGTGGGCAGATTTTGAGTTACAGTTTTTCTCCTGGCAGTAGACAACAACACAGTAACAACAAAAGTAATGTAAAATTATGTAAGCATTCGTCCCCTGCCCTCGAAGCATGCTCAGGAGGACAACCCTTCACCGACAGAATCACCGATCTTGATGCCCTTTGGATATATTGTGGTACTAGGTGAGTCTAGCAAAAGTGAAGGAGGATTTCATTCCATGGCCCCATTTGCGCCCGCCACACCCACTCAAAGGTGCGAAAAACACGAAAAATACCCTGTTTTCGTTCACTAAAAAAATCACCAAAAATCCTATTTTGATCGGATTTTCATAATTTATACGTTTTTGTGATCATAGATAGTTGCTTTATCATATCCAATAGCAAACTCAATTTTTTTGAAATTTTGATTTTTTTCGAAGGCATACCCCTGGTCAGGAAATTTTCGAAAATACTCAAAAAATTGAAAAAATTGAGTTTGCTATTGGATGTGATAAAGCAACTATCTATGATCACAAAAACGTATAAATTATGAAAATCCGATCAAAATAGGATTTTTGGTGATTTTTTTAGTGAACGAAAACAGGGTATTTTTCGTGTTTTTCGCACCTTTGAGTGGGTGTGGCGGGCGCAAATGGGGCCATGGAATGAAATCCTCCTTCACTTTTGCTAGACTCACCTAGTACCACAATATATCCAAAGGGCATCAAGATCGGTGATTCTGTCGGTGAAGGGTTGTCCTCCTCAGTCGCATCCCAATATTGTACACTTCAACATCATTCGGCACAAGAACTCGTGGGGGGATATCGAGGGGAATACAAAGGGGAACATATCGTCGTAAGATTCGAGCAACAATCAAACATCACAATTAAGAAGTAATTAAGTAAATCTAGGTAATTAGAAGGCGTGAAGAACTCTGTAGGTTGATGAGTGGAGGCGAGGAGGAAGGGGGCATCTCCGTGCTGCAGAGTTTGGGACGACGTTGTCACGTTAAGCCAGCTTTGCCTTCATGTAGGACCTGTGGAAGAAGTTGGCGAATAGGACGAAGTAGGAGGCGTACATCGTGAGGGCAATGTTCATGTTCTCCCAGCCCAGAGTACATGGCACATTCATGGCTGAAAAAAGGCACAAGAAAAACTTGGTAAAAATCAAAAACTGCAGCACGCACAATAACAACAATAATAATGAGGTTTACGTATGCTTCTGGCGAGGCAGGCAGTTAATTAATCGTAGGAAACCATCTCATTTACAACGCCTGTGTCATAATAACTCGGGATTTGCATAAATGCATTTGGTCACCAACCATCTTGTACGACAGGCTCATCAGAGTGCATACTCATACGTACACAACTGCACACGTACGACATGAGGATGATGAACACGACTTTTTCCCTCGATTTCAAGGGTGACAAAATTGTGGCTACATATTATGTCAAGGTTTATGCTGATGGACAGCTACATAACCATCCTCACGTGTCATTGTGAAATGGAAAGACAAAACACAAAAAAACGGTTTTGCAACATTCTGCAAAATTAACGAGTTTGCGAGAATGTGTTGTAAGGTAAGGCAAAAAGTTATCTTTGACTCAACCACGTCGTAAGACTTCAGACGCTGTCTGAATTAAAACTGGAGATTATTCCACGATAATTGTCCTGCCCGACTCTATAAGGTTTCTTAAAAAGTCGGCACTGAAGAAATTCTGGATCTGAAATTCAGTAGTCCTCTCGAGCTACAGGCTACAACTTGGTCGGCTTATATGTAATGCCACGCACGCAGTTGGACAATTTCTGAGATAAGTATTATCTCCAGTTTCGGGGGAAAATGACATAGGTCAGACTCAAACCTCACCTTTGACATACAACGAGTAAATGTTGATCGTGACCCCGACGACCTGCAGGAACCAAATAATTTAAATGTTAATTAAATACAAGCAATTTCATGGCATTAAACTACGACCAGACAATACGTACCATTTGGCTAATTTGAAGGAAAGTTATCATCATAGCCCAATTCCGAGGAATTTGCACCTTCAGCGACTGAAAAAAATGGACTGTTTTTAGCACTCAATTCTTTAATCAGCAAGCAATCCAATTTACCTTTATTCAAGTGTTCAGTCGATTAGACTGGTTTTAAAAGCAATGGTTTTAAGCACTTGCACAGCTTGAGCATGTGTATGTGCACACAAGCAAATAAATCATTATAAATCTTGCAGTCTTAAATCAATCCAAATTCTCGACAGGTTTTGCGTTGTGATTGAAATTCCTAATAAAAAGTAGTTACTAAATAAAAGCAGCAAACAAATCCAGATCCAACAATGCAGTGTTGTGCAATCGATCAAAAGTCAGCCGAATTTTGCCCAGATTGCACAATGAGCAGCGAACACATTCATTAAATTATTTTGTAGCCTATTCACATGCAGAAGTAATTGGGGTCTGCCTTGGCGAAAAAAAGAACAACAATCCTTCCATGAATTTAAAGGTGATGAAGCTCATCATGCCCAATCGATGTCTCAACGAAGGACAACCTGCTGCCTAGCCTCAAAACTAATGAGTGCGATAGGAAGCAGAATAAATTGATACTCGCGAGTTATTGTCGTCCTGCTTCTTCGTAGCAACAACTTGGTCGTCGTTGGAGGATGTCCGGTTTGAGTGTGTGTTGCCACCTCAAGTCCCGTCACCTGACGACGCGACGAGGCAGGCATGCTGACGACCAACAGCGAAATGAAGGGCTCCATTTCTCTAGGAAGTTGGACACCTTGGCCCGCGCGCGTTGAGATCAACTCCTGTGTTCCGCCATATGCACTAATCACTCATTGGAATACTTGAAAAACGTGAGCATTCAGCATCGCCATAATGTGCATAAGCAGTGCCCATCACACCAATTACATTCAGCAGCTAAATATTCAATGATATGGCTTTGGGACTATCTGAAAACCCATATCTCGTTAAAAATGATTAAGCAGTGGGGAGGAATGAAGCAAAAAAATCTGGAGAGCATAAAAATTGCGACTACCTTCAAGGCGTAGTAGGAATACATCAACTGTAATTAGTGAATTAAAAACATGTCACATTATGGATTCATTGGGGAATTGTTGAGGAATGAGTGGAAGACTGGACTCACGGCATGTACGAACATGTTCATGGTCATGAAGTATCTCAGCGGCGGTTCATAAGCTTCGTAAGTGTACCACGTGTAGGCGAGGACGGTGATATGATGATACCTGAGGGACAAGAGCAATTAGTATCATTCTACTTCATCTTCAGCACATGGTAATTTCCACAAATTTACCAGTTGACCCGCATAATATTTACGTGCAGACCAACCCTGGCACATGTGTATAAGTCGGTGAAATATTGCAAAAATCTGCTAATATTTAATACGACTTATCACGACAAGGGTTCATTGACGACGACGGAATGGTTTTCCCAGCAGACATACATACATAAATCTGCGAGGATTTGCATACCACTTTGTCTCATTCATTATTCTTAACTCCACCACGCCACGCCACGCCAAGCCGTGGCAGGTTAATAATGAAGAGTTGGGCAAGATCACATAATATCTGAGCAACCTTGAATCCATTTTAATTGTCGTTTTGGAAAAGGAAACAGTCCACGAAATTTATGCTCACGTGGCAATTCTCACACGCATCCACTCCACGTTTTGAAGGAGCTTAATTTGGCGTTTAACTCAGATTTTGATCTGATTCCTTGATCCCAGAACTGATCGTCTCAACCACTTGGACGTGGACAGAGAGAGAACACATTTCCATGCATGCCAACAGACCAGCTCATTTCACGTCTCCTAAAAGACTTGCATGCAAATAAGTAATGCTGCTGAATCTTTGTCTTAATTGCCACCACCTGCTTCATCGCGAAATCTTCAGCAGCAGTCTTTTTGCACACTTTTGGTTATTTAGGAGTTGAAGTCACATGATGACACGATGCCCAACTTATGGTGATAAAATACTTGATTAAAAATCAAAATAAGTTTTTGCCACTCTCTCAACATTAGGACTAATCGTCGACATTGACCTAGCTGCCCACCTACCGCGTCATCGTCGTCCTATGTCCACAAAATTAAGTCGTCGTCGTAAATATGTAACTGTGTTGTACGTGTGACTGAGATTTGTCGCTGGTCGAACATGACGTGAGTAACAAAAGTGTATTTACGATAATCTCAAAGTACAAATTAATTAATTCTTAAGCACAAACTGGCTGCACCCAAAGTTATCTGTTACGTTGTTACACAGCTAGACGGTCGTAAGCATGGAGTTTGGCGAGCATTTGTGGAGGAGGAAGAAATACTCGCCCCCAAACTAGTTTGTCCAGTGAGTCCTTATATAAACTCTTGTTGCATTGACGATAAGATGAGCCAGCAGCGACCGTGGGTTCCACTTCCTATTCCCACATTGGGCTCTCTTAGCAGCAAGAAGAATGCCCAACACTTTGCTGTACGTACTCCTTAATGGGAATGGGTAGTAATTTTGGGCATTAACATCCTGGATTGTAGGAGATCATGGAATTTATTGAGTGCTCACAGACAGACTGGCAAATTCAATGCCAAATTGTGGTCCGGTGAATAAATTTGCATGAAAAGTACACGACGCAGATGCCAAGTTCACCTTATATGTGGACAAATCCCTTTGTTTGTTACCTTCACAAAGTCGTGAAGATGGAATTCTAATAATGCTTAGGGTTAGGCGAAGGTGTGTGTGTGCCACATTCATGTCCAGAAGAAAAGTAGGATTCTGAGGTGGAAAAGGGTGCAGCGTACGTTTATTTGTTTCTATGAAACGAGAAAATATTTATTAGTCCCGTTGCTGACGACTCACTGGTGGAAGTGGAGTGGACTTCCACCAGTGTCACCCAACCTAGTTCCGGTAACCTATTTACCAAATCCCTTCACAAGGGCCCATTTCACAACCCCAACGAAAGAGAAAGGCTGACAATGAGCAGCTCTCGTCAAGGAGCAAGAATTTCTGGCTAGAGTGCGATGAAAGGAGGAAAATATTACCACAAAAAAACCAAGTCTAGGGTTTAAAAAGCTTACAAGAGATCAGATGCTGCTCAGACGGCCACCAATTTGCGTCCACCACCTCTGCAACTAATTATGATGAACTGGTTCAAGTACTTATGTGCAGGTCGCCCAACGACCGTGTCCGAACTGCATCCTGCACCTCAACTCTCGTCATTTCGAAACCATTTACCATCATCAATTTTAAACGAATTTTGGCTTGAGTTTACTTTGCGCAGATAATTTGTGTGAGTAGAGGAGTCGATTGTGTTTGAGGACTCGAGTGTGTGCTTGACCAGAGCCGTGGTCACTAATTGTCGAATAATTGCTCAGAGTGAATTAGCGCGGACTTACCAATGCAGAAAGATAAGCGGCTGTTTTCTGAGTACGATGAAGGCGGTGTCTCCCAACTCGACCATCTTTGACAGGGCCATCAACCATCCCCAAAATGCTGCAAATTCAACAAGTCATTAATCTCCTGTCTTTTCGCCGTGTTGCGAAATAGGCAAGCTCGTCTCCGGACTTAAGGTTACAAGGACTCTGGATTCGCATGATGGTCAAAGTGCCAGGTCGACAAATTGCATGCACACTTACGACGACCATTTACATGACACCCTTTCAAGAGACAATTAAGCGATATTTTCCACTGGCTAGGTAGATTAGGCGGCTCTGCCTACATGCATATGGACATGGAGGATTGGACTAGGTCCGATATTTACCTGTTGCTGCATTGTGCTCCTCTCTGCAAAGCAAACAAAGAGACGACGGATTAAATTAAGCACAAGACTGAAACAAGTAAGATAAGACAGAAAAAGTCAAAATAACTTAAAATTGGGCTATATTTAGTTTCAATAATATTGGATCAAGCCATTGGTGCAAGCAAAGTGGAGAAATGGAGTCGAAAGAAGTGTGCGTGTGTGTGGGGACATGTTGAGAGGGGACATTTGGTGCAAGAGGGTCTCGTAGTTAGGTCACGTCCAAGAACACTCGTCGCCCCATTTTTACTTTCTTCTACTTTGCAGAAACCAAGGGGCTGGAAATGTGGTTGGTCAAGACAATGAGCTCCAAGTGAGGAGCCAATATGTTTCACAAGATAAATTGGGATCACAGACAGCTTATTATTGACAAGCCGGTCGGTCAACTATGTTACTTTTCACTTCCTTCATCGTACAGTGATCATTATTAGTGTTACTTCACTCACAAGATGAATTGCCGTCTCTCCTCAGATGAAAAGATGAACAAGATGCGTTGCCCTTTACTTACAAACAACTCTTTTTTTGGTCGAATCGCATGGGACCGAGTGCGATACGATGAATGCATAATAATGATTCGATTTGAAAAAATGAGCAACCTTAAGAAACGCGTTGAATTGTTGTTATCCCAGTGATGATAAGCATCATCCATTCATATTATTTATTGCGCTTCCCTATGTGCCAACAAATCAGGCACGAATGGGATGATGCACTAATTTGTATAATAATGTCAGATTACAGTTTGTCGGATTATGTTCAAATGAACCAGCGCAACTTGGTAATCGTAATTGGTAAAATGGTATAAGTATCTACATAACTGCCTATTTGCTTGATTTGCTTTTCCACAAACCTATCAACAACCACCCTCACTCTGCCACCGCAGATGCGAAACACTAAAAAATGATGAAACACCAAAGTGGCAACCTAAATTTAATAATAATCTAAATCTGTACCTCCTGCTACCACTTCTTCTTGTGACCCGTTTTCATATGCAGTCAGTGGTTTGGGAGAATAGCTACATACATAGTTCGCCAATATCTAGATGTGCACTTAAAGTGTGAGTGTAGTTGCTGAGTCGATTATAAAAAGGTACGAAGAATGAGATTACAGAAACAAACTGCGACATGATCAGTAATTAAATAATAGCTACACTTTGTGAGTGCTGCATGTGGACTTGATGCCTTCCTCGTATTGCGTTGCACCACCAACAGCGTGCATAAAAAGTGGTTTGCACGCAACCCTTCTAAATATACACACGTACGTAACCTACGAACGTATGGAGATAAGAATGATTACGACAATTGTCACATCTGAAATCAAGTTCTTATAAAACTTGATCCACTCTGAACTAATGAGCCCTTTGAATCCTTATTATGTCATCACACACTTGACCGTCACGCGACACTGCGAAGCAATGGCAACCACTCGTTGGTGGTGGTGGTGGTCCTTGATGATAACATGCAAATTTGTGCGCGCTTGTTATGGGTCCAGCATGAGCTGAACGTTTTTGGTGAGATGCGGGTTAAAAAGGGGGCAAAAGGTGGGTTACCTGACACAGATGGACTTGTAGAAGCCGGACTCATTTTTGAGGACGTGGAAGAGTTCTGGGGCGGTTCTGAGGAAGCCCATGATGGAGAAGGCGGCGAGCATGAGGTTCCAGCAGGTGAGGGCCCCCCTGAGCTGGAAGGGCTGTCGATTCTTCATGAGTCTTTGTACACTGAAAATGGCGAGGACGTAGATGGCGGAGGCGTAGAGGCTCCAGGCCCAGTTGCGCCCCATCCAGAGCCTCCATCGCGTGAGCTCAAAGTGTTCCCAGGTGTAGACGGTGAGGTAGGAGGGGTCGTTGACGGGGGACACCTCCACAAACCACTTGTACTCGTCCCCTCGCAGGGGGCTGTTCGGGTTCTCAAAGTAACTCCGACCGTACGTCCCCAGGAAGGACGAGGCCGAGTTGCTGCTGTTGGCGAACGTTGTGTTCATCTTGATGGCTTTGCCAAAACTGAGGCGGTGGTGGCCGTCCGTGGGCCAGATTTATACCAGATCCAACTTTCTTTCCTCCTGGACTCCCGTTAATTCGAGTCAAGAGCACCTCTTGCCAGTTACTCGTGCAGACGAGGTTGGAAGTAGCAGCTCTCCTCCTGCCACGATCTCTCCCTCCCAGGCGAACAGCGTCTCAGAGCTGATTGAGGGAATTCCATACACCAAAATCTTGGAATTCGACCGGCTCGGACGGTCGCCCGTCTCATTAAAACCTGTTTACTTACGATGGACGAGGGCTCGCAATCTCTATTTGCGGATTCACCAGAAATTATACTTGTCTCACTTTGGGAGCTAGTTTTCTAGTAGTTTTCTACAACTCCTTCCACTGAATCGATGAGACAAGGGTTCAAATCAAACTTTGTGTCACTCGATTGGATTGGAACGACTGATTCACGACGCCTGTGTGGTTAGTGAACTTTGTGAAATTGTCGCTGCTGGACAAGCTCTCCGTCGATGGAGGCAGGTTTCCTCTGAATTTGGGACGTGTGGACTAAACCTCGTCGCGTAACAAAGCTTGACCAAAAGCCGTGGCTTGGTGGAGGAGAATGAAAAGGAAATGCAGGATTGGATCGTATATATATTATGAGTGTGCATGAATATGACCACTGGCCCCTTTCTGCTGTGGATGGAGTCGATAGGTAGTAGGTGGCACAAGGGGAACGTTGCATGTCATCTCCACCCATCAACCAATCTTCATCTGGAAATTGCTTCGTGTAGTCATCGCTAATTCTAGCCATGCATGTGCAATTTTCCTCTCATCGTGCAGCCAGCAACTGAAATGGTCAAGTGGAGGAGTCGTCCCTTGGTGGTGGACACCCAGGCCTTTGCTGCTCATGACAAGATGCTCATACACAACAAGACCCCTCGTAACAACAGAACCTGTTAAAGGGCTCCTCAAAGGAGCAGCAGCATCAGCCTACGTATTTAGATAAATACGTACGTGTGTATGTGGATGAGATGAGGCGATGGTTCCAGCTGCATTAGCACCTCATATTCATCAACTCCTCGCTCAAATCTCATTTCACTTTCCTTCAGTTAACACTGCATCTCAACTTTGTCTCACAATCGGCATGTCAGCTTTAAAACGGCCCGATATTTCTCTCACTTATCGAGAATGTGCCAGTCTCGCTGGCCTCAGATTAACACATGTCGTGTATGATGTGCACCCTCCAATGGCATGGATCAATTAATCGGAGGGATAAATTGCGGAACTGCTGACACAATCGAGGCAGACTGATAGTTTTTTATATTATATTTATAATATGACTAACAATAAACATAACTTACAATTCTGGGCATTTCTGTTGTTTGAAACTTTGATCGCATATGTCATCAGCCCATCCAGGTGGTGAACGAAAACGTAGCAGTCGTGGTGTTGATAAACATTGTTAAGTAGAATTTACTTGATATATTTACAACACGTTTGATGATCTAACGCGTTTGTGTACTCGGTAATAATTGATGGAGACAAAACAAAGTTTCCCGTTGCCATCTTCCTAGTGCTTAAGCAGTAATTTATGAAAATGAGTAGTACATAATATACGTAATTTAAGGTTTACATTCGAAGTAAAGCAAACTTGAGTCCACAGCAATGTGCTTACCGCTGACATAAATTCATGGCATCGTCGTTGTTGAACTGTGACAGCATTTCTTTGTTGTCTTCCGAGCCACACGGTGCAATCTGAGTTGACGATAATTGATTTTGCCAACAGGGGATGAGCTGCAGTCCTTTCGGGGTATGAAATAGTGTGTGAATGGTTTCTACTCACAATTGAGGTCTCCCAATGTAAGATTTTGATGAAACTGGTGCCAATCAATTACAAACTAAATTAGTCTGAAACTTGCAAATGACACTATCTGCCAGTGCTCAATGGCGGAGATAATTGCATCGGAAGAGGAGAAAACGCGCAACAAATTTGAAAAGTGTAACATTTGTCGACTTTGGGGCGTATTTTATTCTCTCTTTACGCAAATATCTCTGCCAAGCATGCGCACCGGCAGATAGTGTTATTTGCAAATTCCATACTAATTAAATTTGTACTCGATTGACACTAGTTTGGTCCAAATCTGTGAGCATACGATGGGAGACCTCCATTGTCAGCTACATAGCTTCGTGGTCAGCAGGACCTTGACGTAAATCTCAGTTGCGTTTAGGTAAATTCGACTGGCCATTCGTCAAGATTATCATTTGACGCGCTTCTACATATTCCTCCCTCCACGCGTGACAGTGATTCCGATCTACTGCCAACCAAAGCTAAGTCCCGGTGAAGGTTATCCCTCGCTCGCCTCTTTCCAACGAAACAACCAATTTCTCTACTCGTCCCTCTCGTTTTGTGTACTTTATCTCGACATTGAATGACCTTCGTGTACCTCATTTGTCTTACTTTTACTTAAAAATTCTCAATTATTTATTTAATTACAATTAAGAATGAATGAGGGGAAGCGAGAGTCAAAGTCATAAAGTCATCTACATACATGATGCAAATGTGTTAAAAATGTGGTGGATGAAGACATGAGTGATTGACTTCCTTCCCAATCCCAACCAAACCATTTATCTCATGACCGATGGGATATTCGCTTGAATTCTGCCCTCAACGTCCATAAAAAACACGTCAGCATTCAAGTACAAGTACTCCCTCTCCTGTGCTCAGCAGATTAACAGGAGCCAGAGGTCCATAGGACTACTGCGGTACTACACTACTGCTGGATGGTGTAGCCATTGTTGCGCAACTCTGACTAATCTATTGGACATCAATTGGACTAGTCAACACGAAATGAATGCAACGTTCGAAAGAACAATTGAAGGATGAGCATCGAGATGATTCGCATGTTATTTTCTTGACCTTTCCTGACCGACGAGGAATGGAGAGGGGTCGAAACATGGGCGGAAGTAGGCACATGATTGTATTTGCACAATACGTATGCATGCTCAGGTTAGCATGAGGATGCACTGGTCGTGTTGCTGCTCTATACAACTCATGTGCACGGATAGATAGTTGTTAAATCTGCCAATGTCTGCAGTTGCGTAATGAATTGAATTAACGCTAACTTGACCACCTCTCAATCATTCAATGTCGCTCGCCCTTGTTCTGAAGCGCTAATCGCGGCATGGATGACCACATAGCAAAACACGCTGCAGTCTACAATTTGATGTTCTTCCAAGTTTTGCAATAGTCATGATCAGATATTAGCAGAAAAAGTAGCTGACCACGTAATGCGGTGGGTGCATGTCAGGTTACATTACACACAGATTTGTATATTTCACATTCACTTTGAAAATGTTGCAAGCATTTCAGACAATTTGCATCATTTGAATCAAATATAATCTAGTTTAGCCTTCCTGGTTCTCTTCTCTATGCATGCTACGTTTCACACATGATCTCCCAGTCTGCTTTACAAAACTATTTAATAAGTGACAATAATTAGCTAAATACATACATACACATGCTCAATTTGTACACTGAGCAATATTAGACAATCGTTGCGTCCTCCGTACAACTTTATCTATTCGAACTCTCTGTAATCGAATAATTTCGTGTGTGTAAACCCTGCCATTGGCCCATCGAGTTTATATTTTATAAAAATTGTGTGCCAGTGACATTCTTTTCATAAATAAAGTTCATAAATAAAGTTCATACGTATTTACATTTTTCTTGCTCGTTCCTTGCAACGGAATTTAGTGTCGACTTGCCAAAATTTCGCTGCTCACACACAACACTTGCAGCCATTGTATGCAACCACTGAAGCCGCTCTCTTCCTTCCGGTCTTGATTACGACGCACAATTTGAAGCTGCATAATTTTGAGTATGGACTTGACATTCAAAGAAGACTTGGCAATTTACACACATGATAACACACCCACGTGACTCTTGTTTGCTTTTATTCTCATGCCAGATTTTGGATCGTTTTCCGCCTGATGATTGGATTAATTCCAGTGTTTGTTTATTTAATTACTTCTTGATGACGATGAATACATTGATTTCTTCTTCTTCTTGGCCACGTCTTCCCAACTTCACAGGATATCCGACTTGAGTTCTTAAGTAATTACAGATATTTGCATGGTCAAGGAAATGCATAGGTGGATAGAGACATGTACGCACGTAGTAAATAAACAGTTAGGTAGTTAAACATGTGGTAACATCCTCGTGTTGAGGATTATCTAAATGACTTGATTATCCCTAAATCATGGCATTTTCTGGTAAATCACTGCTTTGATGAGCACGGGTTTAATTGGACAAATTGAGGAGAGGAACCTACGCATGCAATGACCATCATCTTGAGGAAAACCAGTTTCATTCTGTCGATGAAGACTGAATAACATGCCACTGGAGCAATAATAATAATGATAATCGCCGGATGCTGTTCGTGGAAAAGGCAAACATTCCGCTGATAAGAAATTGGTCGTAATGCATTACAAAAACATCCTGCTGTGCAATTTAAGCCAAAAACATGCCATTAAAAAATGACACCGTTGACAGACACAGGTTTATTTATGAGCATGTTGCTCACTCGCACATAGTTTTTGCTCTACTCGGCTAAATGTAGATTTTTTGCCTTTTCTTAAATGTTACAATGTTAAAATTTGCATTCTATGAAAAACAATACTGGCTAAAGTCAAGTAAAAGTCAAGCGAAATGTATTTATGGCAAGAAATGAAACACCAGCAACAAGTGCATGATTCAGTATGTAAACAACTCATTAAGAGTGACGAGTGTGCAGATTTATTTCGCTCTTGATCAGCACACTCGCAGGTGACACACATTCATGACGTATGTAAATAAATATGCACGAGATGCGGCGGCTCAACATTCGTGGTCAAGTGTGCCAAGCGAGAAATTAAAGTTTAACTGCTTGCCAAATGTCGCGTCCATTTTGGGTTTCCTCAAATGTATCCGCTCGTTATTACGTATGTTGGCAGTGCACAGAGAGCAGCCATGACCAATCAATTACAGGACAACATGATAAAAATTAAAATTTGTCAGGTAATGTCATCCAACGGCCAAGAGCGATTTTTGTGGAGAGTGTACACAAGAGTGCTATTTATTAATTACAAGGTGTACAAAGCCCTAGTCTTAACTGGGGCAGCCTTCAGCACCTCATCTGCCACATATCTCTCTCTCTAGCAAGTTATGATGATGGCACTTTTGGCACTCAATTTCATTTCACATTAATTCCACTTTGGGTTGGAATTACATACTTTCAATTTGGAGCTTAAAATAGGGTGGCCAACAGTAAATAAAGAAACACAACAACATAAAATAAATAATAAATGTTTACATGAAAATGTTCCATCCATCGCTACAGCACATGACTTTACATGAAAAAACAAATTAGCAATTAATATGATTTCTTTGCAACAATTTAGCAGAATAATGAACGGTAACTAATCCACCCCTCGAAATTTATAACTTAATTATTAACCTCATATGAAATACAACTTTTAATCTGCAAAGGTTAGTGAGTGGCCCGTGAGTGAGGTGCCACTGAAATAACTTGTGTACCAGAAATGTGGTCAATGCTAATGACGCTAAACGACATTCACATGATTTGTTTACACATCAGGACTTGTTGGCAATAATCATGACAAGTCGTGCACTTTGCCCTCAGCAACTTTTCGCACAAATCGTAAATGCATGGTCGTAATCGTCAGAAGCCGCAACAGTCAATGGTTGTTATTGATTTGATTAGCGACTCGCTTCTAGTTTCCAATGTCTTGCCCAACCGTCAAAGATCACCGTGAGCACATGGCTACTGCTTCTTGCGCGTGCATATCATCACTCAAAACCACATCTAAATTAATTTCAATCACTGAATAATTAGCCGCGCAGCTACCATTTCGCCCAACAACGACCACTTTTAAATTATTGATCAAACATTGACTTTGTTTCATAAGACGTGGTGTAGGCACGTATGGTCGGCCAACTGAAACCAGAAATCACTGCTGTGGGCGAGGAGTTGCAGCAGCCCAAGCCTATCAATAATGTAACCACACAAAAACGTGCACATCATTATAGAATTCTGAGTAGTCACATCACATTCATAGAAAATGATGAGTTTTTTTCCCTGGCCCTGTGTGTTTTTAGTCAACTTTTGCTACTGTGCAGTAAAGTGATAGTGGAACGACTGTATCAATCGAATGTCCAATTTGCTACCCTGAGCAAGGATGAAGGGTGTTGTGCCTGTCATAAATTTGTCAGAGATGATCATCCTTTCCTACGCAGATTAATGGCAAAATAATGCACAAGAGCATTTTAGAAATGGATATGCAACACCATTCATTTCAATATATCCGCAAAACGCATATTAAAATCTGGTTGGTTGATTGGTTGGGGTTGTAAAATAATCAAATCAACTGAAATGAGGCCAATGTCAGCGCTAATTGAGATGACTAAACGTAATTATCATTATTATGCAATGAAATATTGCACTATAGAGGAAGCGAAACATTTCTAGAAAATAAATAACAAGGAAAGGGAAATAACAAGAGATTGGGGAATAATTATTTACCCATGCATATAATTTTAGGGACAGGTTTTCTCCGAAATGTTGACGAGATGAAAGTGCTTTTCCCGAGACATTTTGCTCCTTGACACGACCGTGGCCCCACCCGGCCATTCATGATTCATCACCCAATGGATGGGCAAAGACAAAAAGTGTTCACCTTTCGAACTACGCTTTTTGTGGAAATGGAAGATAATGGGAGTCGCGTTGATATGTAGCATTTTTTGCCTCGTTGCCCAAACCAGCAGATCTGGTTTGCCAAGAATACTGCCAACTTACTGATTAGGTGAGTTACGTCACTCGGTCCACACGAACTTATATAACAGGGTAAAAAACTTGAGCCTGTTTTGTAAACAAATTCCTCGAATATCGTGGAAACTTACCTTCCGCACGAAAACAACGATATTATTTGGATTATTCCCATCATAACGGTCCAGATTAGGACTTTTATTTATCTACCCTTGAAGACGCACTTTCATGTGCATCACAAACAACAACAGAATCTCACTATTAATCGTCTTTCCATTACAAATTTGCAACTTTGTTGTTTTTGATAAGAATGCAAACATGCTCAGCTCTTGTATTTTTCGCAAGTATCTATCTCTAAATCTGCTAAACCATGATTGATCAACGAAATATTGAGGATTGGCTGTCCTGGAAGTGGACTGGTTTTTGCGTGATCTCGTTTACTCATTCTTGGTCACGTAGTCCAGTACGCTTTGAAAGTCTGCACTTCACAAACTATAGGCACATAAATACTTGGCGCATATAAATCTATGCATGATGGCAATAGTGACGGGAAAAATGTAACTCCAATTCAATAAAAACTGGCCCAACACGATGAACAAGAGTCGGATTGAACTGGAAGTTGGCCGGCGTAGTAAATATTTGTGCATATTTTATATGCAGGTATGTATGTGTTGTGCAATAATATACATGCTGTATACATCTTATGAAGATCATTAGCTCTAAATGTACTACGAAACACGTGGGTATTACAAATTGATTTGAACCTTGGTGAAATCCGTATATTTTCCTTGTTCAAAGTCCACTGAGACTGAAGGCAATTATGATTTCATTTTGTCAAGAAAACTGACATTCGCTCACTCGCGGAAGGAAAGAAATGTTCAAGTCAGTTTTTTTGCCATTAAACTTGTGAAGTGAACTTTACGTGGCTTGTAAAGATTGACATGATTCGAAGAGTGATGGGACCCACCTGCAGAAAAACTGCCTTTTGCAGCAGCCGGCGAATAGTACATGGCGTAAAAAGTAGTTGCGGAATCTCGTCGTGTTACCCAGAAAGTGTTTGTAGTGAGCTCCACCAATTTTCCGGATCTTGTCTTGGAGTATTTGAAAAAGTGATGTACGAGCGTATGTACTAGGTAAGAGCCAGATATTAAGCTCGGTGAATGCTGGGATGAAGAATTTGGGCAAATATTTAAGTCTTGAGCTTATTTGGCAGCGGTCGTAACTTTATCCGTCCAACTGTCTAGCTGTGCAAGAACATGTTTTGTCATAGGTCGCGAGGCAATGTACCCCCTTGCCTCCTTCCTGCACAATTTGCAGATTGTCCAACAACCGGCTTCTCCTCTCACTCTGCACGAATGGCAAGAGCAGGTTTCAAGTATTATTATGCAAATTGTTATTGCCAATTCCAGGATCTGGGTAACAACCGGATCGCAATTTTCATAGGCTGCCTCTCAATTTTAATTTTGCCATGAACATCAAACATCTACACGTTACAAATTTCACAAATTAAAAAAACTACCACCAGGGGTTTAAAAAGACATTAAAGTTGAATTAATCACTAACAGACGGCTACACATTCTTTATTGATAATGCTCTTTCCTAAAATCCATGCAAAATAGGATTAAAAGAATAAATGTGACGATGGCTATTACGTCATATGTGCTAATAAGAAATTCACTGTTAAGCAGCTTCCCGAAAGATAATGTTTTTCTGCAGTTCCAATGTTCCATGTGCAGTCCAATTTTAATAATTTGTGACCATATACGTGCAATTAGTACAAACTAATCAAGAAACAATACAACAAATATTTACCAATTCCAGCAAAAATCATCAAACAGCGAGTACAACACCTGAAAATTTTATTTTGGGGCTATGTTCTTGTGAAGAACTAAAAGTCAGATAAATGTGGATGGCGCAAATACCTAGCATCGTCCCACCCACTTGGTTTTTGAACAACCTTGCTTTTTGCCCACTCCTCCAAAACCTCACCTGATAAACTCCTCACTAACCCAAAAGTCCTCACGTGATCATTTTTTCGCATAGTAAATCACGTGAGAACAAACTCATCACACTGTTCCAGAGATTATTTGTTTGTTTAGCCTAACATGACTGGTTTTCATCACGTACCACGAAAAAATAAGATTATACAGTTCTTACGGAGACTGACCAATTAAATCTGAATGTTGATTTCGACAGTGTTGGTTTTGCATGAATAATTAGAATTGACAATGCATATAAATTTCAAACTGCACTACAAGCTCTTTTCGATCCAAGGCAGCCACGTACATGTTCAGACGCATGTCACTTGAGCAAATAAAAGCAAGGTAAAGTCATTTAACAAAAAAATTTCAGTGTGTGCAACTGGTCGAGGCGGATGGTTTACTACGCCTTCCATGAAATGAGGCCTCTTGTGTACTACACACTGGATACTTGATTTCATAGTATGCAAAAATTACACTTGTTGTGCAAGTGAGAAGCAATCAATGCCCGAGTGCAGACCTGTTTTGAATGAATGAAGACCCGATCATGTTGGTGAAGATGCTCGAAAACAAATTTTTGAATGGGATGATGAAACACACCACGATGACGTGCGTACTTATTGTTTTGAAAATATTGAAGAACTTCAATAACCAACAGGTAAACATGACGGGTCATGTTTACACCTTTGCGTATTTTCGGGTCTTCTGACCAAACTAAGATGTTATTTATCTCGTGATTGTTGGTAAACTGAAAAAATGTGCGGCATTAATCTATTATCGAGATCGGGTGACGATAATCCATGTTTCACCATCAGTGTTTAACCTGACACTTGTCCAATAATGCGTAATTACACAAACCTTGAAGGAAACCAAAGGAAAACGGAATGCCAATTTCCTTCCTTGTAAAGCGTTAAAAAGATGTCAAGGTTGTCTGACATTCGCAGGGAGAGTGGAACGAGAGGATGTGTCCCTTCAGCTCATAGTCGATGAACTGCGTCATATCAGCATCATTATTATTATCAGTATTTAGTCACCCATACATTTTGTTACACATGAATTGACCTTGAACTATAAGTGCCACTACACATCTTCTCATGGCATTTGACTTGATCTGGTGATGGTGACGCGAGAGTGATCTGTTCAAGTTCTGGGAGAGGTGAGAAAATGTCCAATTAGCGTCTCATTACTACTCCAAGGTGCATGCATGAAAAGACGGGGTACAAATTCCAACTCAACTGCTACTATTATTAGCATTTAAAAATACATCCACACACCGGATTTACATATCTGGATTGTTCTCCATCACAAAGACCTTCTCGGAAATTTGAGCCAAGTGCGAAGAGGAACCTTTTTTAGCAGGTTGGCCATTCTCGGAAGAATAAAGACAAACGCTGGCTTCTTCACCACTGCTGAATGAACGCAGAGTGAGAAGCAGTCGTTGGAAAAACAGGTATCGTGTGGAAAACCCTTTTTGGGCCGGCCGTGCAGTCACCAAGTTCTCAACTAAATGTGACCATATGCATGGGCAGCGTTTACTTAATTAAATGTGTTCATGAGAATATGATGATGATTACGAGAGCTGGAAGGCGTAAAGTGGCGAACAATGAGCATTTCCTTAGGTAATTAAGTTGTTGTTTAATTTAATCATTAAGTAGGAATGACACGTCGTACGTATTATCAAATCAGTTTTTTTTACTTGGACAAAATAGTAAGATTATCGTAAGTGCCGGGTTAATTAAGACACCGAGCTACGTAGCACACACAGCAATAAGTTACTGAGCTAGAATGGTACAATAAATTGAGGATCAGGAAGTGCATAAGCCTTGAATAATGACATAATCTAGTAGGATGACGGGCTATTTGCTCCATAAGGTGGTGAACATGGGTATGACGTAGCTCCTGAAGACCAGGACGATGGGGTTCTTGGACTTGCCGGTCATCCAGGAATATGTGATGAGTGCTGTCGAGCTCCACATGGCCACGAGCGAGAAGAGGATCATACCGGCGACCAGCATGAGCAAACCAATCACTCCGTCCACCGTGGAATACTCCACCAGGTCAGAAACAACGGTCGACTCCATTGCTAAAAAATATACAGATTCCGGTCCACGCGTACTCTTGAGTATGAGAGCTTACCAAAAATATTACTCTGACTCTTGACGAATAGTTCCCTGCAGAATAAACCAACGTGTGGAAATCTGAAAATTGGGAAGCGAGATTATAGTGGAATGTGAGGAGGAACCAACGTTTCTAAAAAAGTGCAACTGAAGGTGAGACGTTACCTGTTCTGGAGGGGAGCGAAGTACGACGAGGCGAGCGTGTTGGTCTATCTTGGTCGAGACACGAGGAAGAACAGAGCGAGGATCACTCTAATCATCCCTACATTCTCGCATTGCACTTGGCGAGAAGGGCAACACCAACCAAGTTCACGCTTCTCAAGAACCACATTATCCTAAACGATGGTGATGGTGTGATGAGGTAACAATGCATACACTTCTCAGAAACTCGTCGTCACGTCAGCGTCGCTCATGCAGGAACTGTTCAAATTTAGAGACGTAATGCAACACGCAAGGAATCCCCATTACCTCAAATTTCAAAGATTTTATACCTCAATTTTCGAGACTTTGAAAATGCTGCAATTCGAAAATGGTTGTTGTACCAAATTATGATCAAGTACAAATCCACTGTAAACTTGTAATCGAAGACTGCAAAAAGGGTGCATATAATTATGCTAACATAGTGCACACACGGCTACGTATACACATATTTTTCAGCAACGGCATTAATTGGATCAACTCAAGCTGTGCAATCTACTGCGATGAAGTGCTGCAATAAAATCGTCCTTATGCAAAAGTGCATCTGCCATAAAGTTGAGCCGGTTAAATAACAGTACAAAAAGTATTGTGCATAAGTTGCAAACATTAAAGAAAAGCATAAAAAGTGACGAAATGAAGACTGCAATGCAATATTGTTTCAAAAACTACAAATTATCGTATTAGTGGATGTACTTATGTGTGACACGAATACGTGGCGTTGCGTTGGTTGACAGGCGAAACCATCCACGTAAATCCCTTCTGAATCCTCATTGCATAATCATCGTGCTGTGTGTTCATTACCTGCATAACAATATTCCGGCCATCTCGTCTCCTCCTCGCACACTTGATACTACTAGTTGAGACTGCACGCATTTAGGAGTCTTGGCCGACAATCAAGAAACATTGTTGACATCAGGAGCAGAAAGAATGCCACCTAATAAATATATGAACCAAGCTGTTGGATCCTAAATCTCAATCTCACGTGCTCACAACAAAGAGAACAAGGATACGTCCTGCGCAGCACCAATTAAATTCTCTACGTAGATATATATTTTACGTACATTGTACGGACTCAGTTGCTGATACTAAAAGCCAGCTAAAAAGGATTCAAAATTTGTGGTCATTATCAGCGACGAATTTATATCGTACAGCCAGACGAATTAATCATGAAACCAAGCACTAAATTTTCAATCTCACTCAAATCGCCAAACCATAACCACGTTGCAACCAAGCGCAATAAGTGATTCTGACGACCCATGACAAAAAGTCGCACAGATTGACTCCTGCTGTGGCCCTCCATCAGATTTGTTACAAGTCTGACTCATTTGTCTTTAAAATTTCCTCGATTCCACTGAAATTGGTTAATGCAGCTCCGCTTGGCTAGCACTAATTGCAAGTATTTAGGCACTCTTGTCGAGACTTTTTGTTGCAAAAAATGAAAATGCGGCTTACCTAAAATTATATCATAATGGAATCCACCACCACCGCGCCCCGGAATTGATAAGCTTTGAGCAGATCCAGCAAGAATGCTACTTCTGGAGGTCACACAAAACTCGAAGGCGACACTACAGGCTGAACACTAACAACTAAATAACAGTGTATTTACTTCTTGACAAGGCATATTTTTCTCATCCAGTTGCATGCACGCATATTTATGGCGATTTGATAGAAAGCATGGAATGGAAAGCGTGATTAAATTCCTTAATGAGACACTAACAATGTCGTGATTCGGCTGGACATTTGTCACAATTCAGCAATAAGATTATGGCCAGACCAGTCGTCTTCCTCACACAAATGTCTAACTTTGTCATGGATGGCTTCCCATTTCAGTCGTCGTCGTGTCAGAAGACTCAAACAGAGTTACAAAGTTCGCGAGCTACACCTTTTAGTTAACCCAATTTTTAACCAATGCAAATAAGTGATAAATATTTAATAAATCTCGTGCCCCACTGGATAAGAAAACATGTAGATATTTACAGGTGTGCAGATTTGATGCAAATTATATGAAAATAATTACACAGAGAATGTATACGCAAAATTTGAAATTATTTAGTAATGTATCATTTACATACTAAACAAATATCCATCCGCTCGAATTTGTTACTGAAAAAATGGTGGTTGGTCAGGGACCATGTTTTTCTACGCAGAAGCCTTCTTCATCCTCCCGAAATCCGGACACGCATCGGCACTCCCTTCGTCCCATCTCCGGAACGCATTTCGCATTCTCAACGCAGTTCACCGTGGGCAAAAGTAAGTCTCCTGTCGTCAAGTTGCCACACTTAAACCAGACTTTGGTGAGACACGCCTGCTTTGCCGGGTGATAGTCCATCCCGGTCTCGTCCACGCACCCGCATTTTCCTCCCCGACACCAGACACCGCCTTCGAAATCGCACCAACGTTCCACACGACCGTCGCAGAGGTCGCCAGGTTTTCGCCTCTGGGAATTCACGGCCCCCAAAGTCCAGAGGAGCGTGGAGGCGAAGAGACACGCCTGGAGGATACCTCTGGGCTGGGTGCACTGCATTACACGGAGATGAGTTTGAAGGGTATGTTGCGGAGATATAAATCGTGTGCAGTGGCGAGGTTAGGGAAAACGGCAAGGTTTTTATAACTGCCCTTTGAATTTTCTAAATTTTAAGCTGCACTCTTGCAACAGCAGCATTGCACAATCTATCCATGCCCAAACCATGCAACTACCAACACCTGCTGCACTGATCCGATTTCACAGGTCCCATAATTTATTCACCCTATTGCAAACTTATTGTATTCAAATTCTGGTGTGCAAGCAATATGTATGTGCAGCATTACGTGTTATTGGACGTCATCTAACAATAAGGTGAGGAGAGTTGTGGTGCCGTTGTAAAATAGTCCATGGTCGTAGTGGAAATTTCACTACGACCACGATTTCACTGCGAAATGGCTGCGAAATGGCTGCGAAATGGCTGCGAAATGGCTGCGAAATGCTGATGGATCGATGCGAGGACACGTGGGTTTTGCTGCACCAGATACGTCATTGGGGAGGGGGTCAAATACCTTTGATATGTGAGATGAGTCAATTTTAGAGTCGCAATAGAGAAAATTGAACTTATGCATGCCCAAGATTACGCCATCCGTGAGCGAAAATCAACGATAATTAGGGAATAAAATAATAAGCGGACCAACGGGGAATGATCGTTTCGTTGATTTGACAATAATTCCCCGTTAACAAAATTATATTCATTAGTGAATGTTTTGACTTGTTGAATGTTTTTTTTAAGAATTTGGTATAATCTCCGTTAAAAGTAAATCAGAGTGGTGCAGCACTTGTGGAATTTTGTTGGATGATTAATTATCCTGAATTTGTTGACTTAGGTGAACTTGCTCCGCGTCCGTCTTCCTCTGAGTCCTCTCCTTCGTTGCCTGGACCTGCTCTTTTTGAGGCACCATTGCCGCTCCTCCTCTGCCATCCCCTCGACCGTCTTCAGCATCTCTTCAAACACTTCTTGGGTCACGTCCTTGACGCCGTCCTCGTCGTCGCCCCAGCAGGCCAGCAGGATCTGTGGGTCGCGCAGACTCCGAGCCACCTTCACCAAGAGGTGAAGTGTGCGCTCCTGCAATAAAGGGGCCAAGGTGAGAAACAGCTCCTTCTCCGCCTTCCGCACACTCCGGATGAAACGGTCCCGCTGGTGGGCAACGTGGTCGGACCAGACTGAAGCCCAGGGTTCGTTCTGTAAAGAGCGCTATAAATAACTGCTGATCATGCAGGAAATACGGTCGAGTAAATAAAAGTGGATTTTTGCGTACTTGCGCCTTGTCCATCCTTTCCTGCATCATCTCTTGAAACTTTTTCAGCGGAGTGAGCAGCGCCTGTCGCATGAGGTCGAGTTGGTGTGGGCTCAACTTTCCATGCATCGTAAGAACAGAGATCTACAGCCAATTTGTATGCCAATTAATTAAATCTATCCTAGCATAAAAATTAGTTAACCATCTGGTCAAACCTCTGCAATAACGTTCAGGGTCCGTTTCACCAACTTTTTAGCCTTTCGCTTCCCCAACTGAGGAAATGCATGCACGGATTATTTATCATGTCCGGACATTCCAATCCTGCTAAACCTCCCTCCATGCTCACTTACCGTAACGCGAGTCAACTTGTAAATCAAGTCAACCAAATGTGCCCCATGCTTTCCTGCCGTGTATCGAACCAGCGTTTTGATGACACGTCGGCCCAACAAGAGGCAGATGACGTTTTTCTCCATTCGGAGGGAGAGTGGGAGTGGCGACCCTTTCCGGTGACGGCATCTTCTCCGTGTCCCATCGTCAGGGGAGGCTTGCTGACTGGTGGGTCGTGCGGACAATTTTTCCCTTCCTCTCTCCATCCTGTCAGTCCTCCTCAATAATCCAATGGAATTATTATTCTACTTGGAAACTGGCAATTTCGTCAAATGTGTGCAAAGATGGGTCCATGACTACGCTAAATTCGGACGGCATACGTGTGACAAAGACATGTTGGACATTACGGTAGCCGAATAATAATTAAGAGACGAGACAAGACGTGCGGATTTGCTGAGTCAGATTGTTTGTTTTATTAAGCCAACAAATTGAAAATTAATAGAGACGAGGACCCGATTAGAATGAGAGACAAAGGACTCGGCAGTAGCAAATAAGCTGCGGTGTGGTCGGGATGAGTTCAGTGTGTGGTCATGGTGGGAGCATGATGATAATAGTTAAGAGACGTAGTAAATATGGAACTGGACTTCTCTCTCTCCTCCCCCTAGTAGCCCGTCATCTCGGAGAAAGTCGTGTCCAACTCGTCCGTGATGTTCTTGTACTTCTCGACCTCGTTGGTGAGCTCGTCCTCAATCCTGTCCACCTCCTTCTGCAACTTCTGTACCGTCCTCTCAGCAAACTCGGCGCGAGCTTCGGCCTACATACGCACAAGTTAGACGTGTGTCGTCCATGTGGTGCGAGGTCAAGGGGAGCAAGTCAAGTAAATCACACAAATGGACGGGAAAGGAAAATGGCGAACCACCAGATTCGACCACTGACCGTCACCGGTCATCAAGGGTCACTGGTGGGTCGTCCTTATGTGTGCGTGTGTTGGTTTTGTTACACAGAGCGAGCAGTTACACATACATTGCGTTAATGACGGTACAATTTCCCATCTTTCTAGACATAGCATTTGTGATGCAACTTTAGGGTCAGTTACGGGCAGTCAAGGCGTTACTTTGGATTAGTTCTCTACTCCTGGTCAGGATGACCACCGTGTTGGCAATGTTAAACGTGTTATGGCCCATAACTTATGGGATTTTGGTGTGAAACATACAGGCATCCAAAATACGGAACGGGTGATAAATACAATACGTTTTTGGTCACAACGGAAGAGGTAAGTGCTAGATAGTCTAGAATGGATGGGTGGGTAGTTTGGGTGGATATTATTGGATACCTCTTTGAGTTTGGCAGTGAGGACCTTGATATTTCGCTTATACTCCGTCTCCCGTTGGTTACTCTACACGAGGCGAGGCGGGGGACAGACATTACATTTTCATTATTATTACTCATTCCATGGCGCATTCACATTCCACATTCAACGGCCCAAACCCTCCCATCCCCTCCCCCCAAAAAAATCCCCCTCCTCATAGCAAAATTAGTGTATTTAAGGTATCATGCTTTCACACGCCAAACTCTTATCATTCCGAGTTTGTAATTCTTGTTAAACAACGCGCACGATGTACAAAATCTAGTCAAACTTATTTTTGCAAAAAAATAGCAAAAAAAACTCGTGTATTTTGTTGTAGGGGGTGAAGAAAAGTGAGAAGTAGACCGTATTTCATGTCTACGTGGTGTCGGTTAAGAGTACCTGCTTCAGTTTTGCAGTGAGGTTCTTAATGTTGGTTTTGTAGCTCTCCTCGCGCTCTCGGGCCTGATTTGACGCACATCACGGCACGCAAATCACCAGCACCCACCCACCAGGAAGAATAGCAAACCAAACACCACAAGAACAAAGAAGAAGAAAAACACGTTAGACAAATAGATTTCTATGTGATCTACTGCAAGATCAGTACACGAACCCCCCAAAAACAGAAAAAATAAAACATGTATAAAAATTTGAGAGTTCTGAAAAATAAAAAATAAAATTGGAGTTCTGTATAAAAACTGCTCTACAGTAGTATTATTTTTGCTAATGCTGAGCGATACGCACTGCGCTGACAGTAAATGTAGGTACACTGTCGCCAGCGGTGGCGGTCAGTTGTCTACTCAGATCATAAATACACCACGACGAGTAAATACGTGAAATTAATAAGGTTATTACCTCTACGTCAACAAGAATTAAGAAATAAACCCTCCCCAGAAACAGAGCCCCATTGCTCATACATATCCCCACCCTTCGAGAAGATCACTTTGGCTGAGGCTAATTGTTGCTGTCACTTTTTTTTACCCCGTCACGAAATAGCAATTACCTTCTCTTCCGACACTTCGAGAGACTTGAGATTGTTGCCGACAACCTTCAACTCCTCCTCCAGCTCCACGATCTTCCTGTTGTGAGGGGCACAAGAAGGAGGGACTCTTTAGGGTGAAACATGCCGTATTTATAAATGAAGAAACACTCACGCATCCCCAGACGACGCACGGTCTTCTGCCATCTCAACGTCGGTTTCAACAATAGCGAGTTTTCGGGCAACCTTTGGAATTAATTATTAATAACCACCATTATGAACCACGGGATTTATTGGTGAGTAAATCTGAGGGACATCACCTCGTCGTATTTGCGATCAGCCTCCTCAGCCAAGTTGGTGGCTTCCTTGAGTTGGATTTCCAAAGTTTTCATCCTCTCTTCATCCATGACAGATCGGTTTTCCAACACCTTGCGCATACTAAAGGGTTACACGAGAAAACCATTTTTGGGGCACAATTTCGTTGTAAATTTTCTCGAGAAGAATTTGACCATCATTCGTACCGTTCCGACTCGTCGTTGAGTTGTGCGGTCTGTTCCAATTTGATTTCGGTCTTCTTCAGGTTTTCCTCCGTGGTCTCGAAGGTCTCCTCAATCTGCTGGACCTTTCTGCCCAGGGCGGCCATCTCCGTCTCGGTGGCCTGAAGCGTCTTCTCCTTGGCCTCCAGGTTGGCGTTGGCCGTGACGAGTTGGGCTTGGCAGACGACGTACTCGGCCTCGAGCTGAGTGGTTCGCTTCTTCAGGTTGTCCACTTCCTCCTCGGCTCGGTCGGCACGAGAATTCGCATCCCTCGCCATTTGCTCCATCGTGTCAGCCTGTGTACAGCACAGTCAAACAGCACTTCTCATTTCGCCAGAGTGCATGGCGTCATCATGAATATCTAATTTGTAAGTACGCACCTTGTCCATGGCAGCATCCTTCTCCTGCTTGATGGCCTGCATCTTCTTCTTGATGGCGTCCATTGCGGCGGCTGGTTGTTCCCGGAGGGATTCTCACTCAATAGACAAAACTAAATTATGGAATTGTGGAAATTATGGTATTAGAAAATTCCCTAATGCGGGTTCTTAATTAGAAACAGCTCAAGAATGGAAAAGCAGATGAGATGTGGTATATTTTTTAGAGGGCTGCTGTTTCTGATCGTCGGGTGGGATGACGTCGGAATGCAGTCGTCCTGTGGTGGTGGTGGCGGTGGTTGTACGGTTGGTGGAAGGAAGGAATGATGGGGTTCGAGATATGCTCGGAACTGCCACTGCTCTTATTTGGTTAGGCCAAAAATAGGCTCACATCACAACCCAACGAGATGCAATGTTTAATCCTGTGTAAGCCAACTAATAAAAAAAAGAACGTCATCCCGTGTCCTATTTTCTTCTCCTTTTTTCCCCAAACACAATCTGGTGGATTCGATTGCAGAAAAGTCCACCAGCCAGAAATAATCACTCGCCAGCAAATCCAATGAAACCCCCCACCAACCACACACACACACTTTCGACAACTGGATTCCACTTCCTCCCCAACGAACTTTCAGAACTAGCACCACCACCACCACCGCACCCACCCACTCAACTCACCCACCCATCCCCCACACACACACCCCTTTTGTGGAATGTGCCAATGATGCGTCGATGAAAACCACACCCAGAGCACCAGCAGCCTGAGGCAGCATGTGCGAAGGAAATGAAGGTGTGGATGGGAGGTGGGTGTAACACTCACGCAGTCGTTTTCAGCAACTCACCTGTGAAACCGTGTGGGTGGAGGTGACAAGTGCGAACTCAACGCTCAGAATTGTGCAACTGGACGAAAATAGTTTAGTTTAGTTTGCAATGTGCGAATAACATGGGGAGATGGAGAGCGGATAAAGCCGGGATGATGAGGATTAGATGATGGAGGAGACGATCAGTGGCCGGGTGCCAGACAAAATCAAACGCCATGCCATACGGATAGTTAAAACATCCGCATGGCCCGTTGGCTCTCTCCCAATAGAACGGGAACGAGGGGGGAAGGAGGGCAGGAACCCCCAAAAGAAGGAGATTCAAACAGATGAATAAAATGTCCACCCAGCCACTTTTAAGAAAACTATGCAAACTCCAACTCATGCATTTTCACTACCCACGTTTTCTTTGTTCCAAACGGCCAAAACGAAATGAGTTGCATAATGGTCGGAGTCATGTCAGGCTCTTTGATTAGACCACCTTTGAACTATAAGTACCATTGCACTCGCGTGCCCTCTCCCATGCACTTTCAAGTGTCGAGTGTTGCCTACCTACCTACACCGCATGTGGGGCTTGCCATCTGGTGGGGTCGCCTCGTGGACGCAGCCAGTACGACGCCAGTTCTGTAAACAAGCCTCAATCTGATGTTGGGCAGTATCGTCATCACTTCCCTTCACGGAATATTGCTCGCATGAATTTATGTTTTAGGCTACTGTTTTATTTGTATAAATGCATGCGCACACATTCATTCACTACTAGAAAGCAGCCTTGGAATAGACACAACGGAGCCGGAAACCGCAAATAATAACAATAAGCTAAAACCAATGGGGCATAGATTACCACATCGTCGCGTATACACGACCAATGACATTTACTAGCGCATACGTATGTTTCCTCGATTTCTGCCTCGCACATCAACATCTTTTCCTGAAACCGACTTTGCTCAGATCGTTTCTGCTTTTTGTGAAAATATTTAGCTCATAAATACGCTAGCCTAACACATCCATTTAATTGACTCCATACTAACACTTTCCTGTGCTATCATCGGCTAGCTCAGATGTCTGAAGGTGGGCCAAGCATGGACAAGTAAGTATCGACGTGACCTGCAGGAGAGGCATCGGAGCAAGGGTTAAACCAATAAATGCAGATTTTGTACCGTGTCTGTGCGCAGGGAGTCAGAAATGACGCGGAAGTTCTTCAAGCGCCTCTCCTCCTTCAAGGTGGACTACGAGAAGGAGAATCGGCGGACGTTGAAGCGGTATCAGTCCTCCTACCGCGACTCGGGCGCCACCTTCCTTCGAGACAAGGACACCATCATGTCACTTCTCAGGGACACCCTCCAAGGGGACGATGTACGTGGTCAAACTAATCCTAGCTATCTTCTGAGCCTACATATTTCCGGGGCAGGTCCAATCACTGTGTGTTTGACCAGCTAAAAAATTAATTCGAAATCCGTGGCAGTTGGAGCAGATGTACGTGGAGCTCTTTTGTGTCCTCTTCCCAACGGTGAAAGAGCGAGAACGGCCCGACTCCAAACCCCTGCTCGCCTTTCTCCAGAAAATCTTCGCCCTCACCTCCCAGGCTCATGATGCTCTGATGCACAGGGCCAAGTCACATCACGTAATCACACTAACGAATCATGCATTAAGGTGGCACGCACATAAAATGATCCACTGGTCAACCATGAGCAGATGGAGCACCGCGTCCTATTTCTGGAAGTCGTGGAGGCCAGGAACCTTCCCGGAATGGACCTCAATGGTGATATAGCATGGTCACCTTCGTCGATGGGTTCAAGTATAAATGGGCCAATATGTTATGTTTGATAGGTCTGAGTGATCCCTTCTGCACTCTCTTCGTCACTTCCAAAGAGTCCTCCAAACGGACGAAAGTGGTCGAGAAATCTCTGAACCCCCAGTGGAACGAAACCTTCAAATTGTGAGACAGCATTGCTCCCACTGTTCTTCACTCGTCCTTATAAATAAAAGTTACTCTAAAATGAAAAGTCGAATTTTTCAGCAAATTAAAGGAGCCCAACACGGAATTTTTCCGCATAGAAGTTTGGTATACAAAGAAACGGATATTACGACTGGCAGATAATATGCAAGCTATGAGATAGCTGCCATTCCTGAATATTTACAAGTCTTGTTCTATGCCCACGCAGGGACCACGACCCGGAGGAAAGACTGCGGGACAAGTTGCGAAAGTACAAGGATATCACGTCCGCACGTGGGATTGGGAGTTTCGTTCGAGACTTGGGGCATGGGCGCCACTCGGCGCAGGAATTTATTGGAAGAGTCAGCATTCCGCTCAAAGTGTGACAACCTTACGATACAATTAACACTCATGCAAGCGGTACTTACAAGGCTTCGTCGTATTCAGTCCTTGTTGTTGCGCCTTTTTCAGGACGTGACAACAGAAACGGTGGAGCGTTGGTGGCCACTGGGAAGTGATGAACAGAGTGGAGAGGTTCACCTGTTATGTTATGCCATTCATTTATTGTAGTCTTGTACAAGTATCATTATGCGTGGTTTCCTGACTATTGGCAGATTTACTTGAGACTCGGGCTGGGTGTTGACAAGGATCGGACAGACGCGGTCAACTGGTACCGAGGAGTCCTCCAACTTCTGATGATTTACGAACTGGGGAAAAGCCCCCTCATGGTCCCTTTCCAATGGGAACACGTTTCCGAAGCCTGGTGCGTACGGTCGCCATTTCGTTTCTTGCCATTCCTCTTATACCTGACATGTCGATGATGAAATGATGATGAGCCAAAGGCTAATTTGCACCTGTTGCATGTGGACGCAGGGGAGAGTATCTTTTACGCCAAATGCAGACGGGGTGGGGTCTGACGGCCAAGGATATCCTTCTCGCCAAGTGGGTAGCCTACACTCGCCTCCATCCCATCTTCCCTCTCAGCGGCAGAATCCTCCCTCCGCTCCTCTTCCAAGTCTTCGAGGCCGCCATCAACTCGGACTTCAACGCCAACGACGTATGTACTCACCCCACCCACCATTTACCATTTGCTAATTAACTCTACATTCCTCACTCCACATATTTGCGTGCTCCCAAGGTTTCCCTCATCCTCCAGGCGTCCAACGATCTACTCAAGTTTGCTGTCGCCTTCGTTGAGAAAATCCACGAGTTTTTCCCCTGCATCGTGACAACCTCACAACTTTACTACGTGCTAAAGTGCGAACTACACAAGTTTATATTTGCATGCGTGAATCATGGTAATGGTTTACGATTCAACAGGACTTTGGAAATTTTGGGCAAGTCTGTGGATCGACTTTGCATCACTTGCGACAACAGGACAGCAGGTCGGACAGAAATTACATCCCTCTTGATCTCCACCGAGATTCGCACCTCAATCCAGACATCTGCCAGAACAACGTGACACACAACGAATTACATAATTTCCTCCCACATAATTATGCAAGGCGTATGTATATACTTTGTTTCTGTGTCCCCATATGTAGTGTGTCCTCGATAGTGAAAGCAGCACTTCCTGCACAGGATTCACCATTAGCAGAGGAAAATGAAGCTGATGAGGTACCCATCGAACGGGAAGCCAAACAACTCCTTCGCGTGGGACAACTCCTCATTGATGACCTCGAAAAAGGGTTGGGAGCTGTCGACAAAGACTTCAAAATGTGCGTAACACGTGGCGACCACATATAGAATTGGCTGTCACATCCCATCGTACGATTATTACGACTCGTTGTTATTTTATTTGTACCCAGGATCGTGAAGTTGGACTTTCATCGGCTTACGTACGAAATTTTTGACCTAAAGGTGTGATATTTATTCAGTTTCCTTTTCATAATTTTTGAAGACGTTGCATAAATGCCCTTGAGAAGCCTTGCTAATATTCATGACTGACCTGCATTCTTCAGTTGGAGGAAATGATGAAACCTTTCATATCCAAGTTTTGCAACCATTTGATGGTCTTGTGCACAAAGCCGCCTGGATCTCCCAAACCAGAAGGCAGTGATCCTGCTGCGGCCTGTCAGCAGTCAGATGCCGCCTCCACCTTCCTCCACCTCTACCTCTGCCTCCGCAAGTTCTCAGAGTGAGCAGTTGCATAATATAACTTCATAAGTCGTCCTAGAGCTATGTAACGCCGGTTACGCTAAATTCTAATTACTGCAATTCAGCCTGTCGCCAACGGACCACGGGCTTCCTCTTCTGATCAAGCCCTACTTCCACCTCTGGTTCTATCCGGGCGTGGGCCACCTGTTTGACCTCATGAGCTTGGTGTGGATGGGTTGGATGCGGAGAGCCGTCAAGGCTGACTTTGACTGGGTT
Organism: Folsomia candida; assembly: GCF_002217175.1. Classification (NCBI taxonomy): domain Eukaryota; kingdom Metazoa; phylum Arthropoda; class Collembola; order Entomobryomorpha; family Isotomidae; genus Folsomia; species Folsomia candida. Next base: position 549,895 of record NW_019091213.1, on the reverse strand, counting down.
GGTCCCAGCCACGAAAACCTCATGTCGTATCCCAACGAGGCGGATGCTAAGGTCACGTCCTCCGCCATGGACTCTGTGCAGATCTTCACCCAGGTTCTGACAACCAGTATTTCCCAACGCCATTCATTTAAAGCAGGACGTTGTGGTGAATGAATGTCGTAGTGAACGTCGTTGTTTTGCACATTAATAGATCCAAACTTTCTGGACGACACTGAACTGGCCGGACCAACGCCAGGCTGCCATCTTTGCAAAGAAGCTGCTCAGAGTAAGATCATGTTCCACGTGCATATGTGTCCTACGGCCTTAACTTGAGGCTTTATGGTGCAATGGTTTTGAGTATTCAAGGTCTTACTCATCAGAAGAATACCCAAGAATATGGAGAAGTTGGATTTATTATGTATGCAATATATGTCCATGAATTTGCAGGAGCTGTGTGGATTTTCCATCCTCTTCGCCAACTTGACGATGGACAGTCTGGAGAAAGAGAACGATAAGACTTCTGAGACGACATCCCCCTACAACATCACACCACGGGTTACTACCAGATCCAAAAAAAGTCATTACCAGTGGACTGATTAAGATTAATTGCAGTTGTGCCGATCCATCAACAACATCATCTTCGTTGGTGACTACACAAAAGAAATTGCCGTCCACCTGAACCTGCAGCAATTGCTCGTCGACATTCAAAGTGATTTTGCGGGTGATGGGTGTTTGATGGAGAGACAGGTCGAGATCCAGGAGTCTGGACTCAACGGGATCGTGGACAGCATCATCATTTCTACAGTCTCAAAGGTCCCAACCAACGACGTCCAATTGTTCCACTCGGCATAAAGACATTAATTGTAACACTAGATGGATGGCTGGGCGTCTAGCCAAATCAGCGGAATGCTTCGAGCCCACGATGAGAAACAGTCGATCAGTTTCGACGCCAAAGTGATGGAGCTGCTCAACTTTCTCACGGTCAACTTGCGAAGGCTGGATGAGCACCTCCTCTCCTCCCACTTTGTCCCATTCTTGGCCATCATCTGGGAAAGCTTTGTGCAAATTCTCAAAAGAGCCATTGCCGCAGGAATACGGGTATTCCTAAAAGACGGACATAATTTGACACGTATCCTACATAAGTAATATTGCAAATTAAAAGCATATGGCAATTTTGAATAGGATGGGAAATCCTGGGAACATTTTGTGGGTCAAAAGACAATCTTGGACATTGTGAAGGGTTATCTTGAAACGGCCATCCTTCGTCACTGTGGGCGCGCCTCGGGTTTGGGGGGCATTGCCAGCAGCAGCGCCCTCAACCTCTCTCCTAACTTCCACCATGTGCTGAAACAGCTCGACGTTTACGCTGTCCCAGTGGCCGGAATAAAGCTGCGCTACCTGGCACGACGCCATACAGATGAGGGGGCAGAGAAGAGGGGGCTCATCTGCATCCACGCCTCCTACCAACGGGACCATGATATTCTGCTCTTAACGATTCTTAACGCCAGCAAATTGCCCTCCGCAGATTCAAACGGTGAGACTTGGAAATTTCTCACAACTAAAATATATACGTAAATAAGTATACGTGTACGTACATAGGCAAAAGTGATCCCTTCGTGCAAGTTGGATTTGTTCCTGAGGAAAATTTCCCTGGTTTGTCTGTCCTATCCACAAAAGTAGTCAAGGAAGACCTCTATCCCATCTTTGAGGAGAAATTTAACATGTAATTTAGTCCAAATTAAACCGATTAAAATATTTATTTTTTGTCGGTTTGATAATGAAACTTTCATTACTGTACAGAAAGGTGTCTCAGGAGATGATGAGGTCAGGAGGGTACTTGAGACTCGTCATCTACGATCATGACTTTCTCAGGAAAAATGAGTTTTTGGGTGAAGCATTAGCTTTATAAATACTATTTTGTACTAATTCGCACAAAATAGCATTATAATTCTTGTAGGTGAAGCATTCTTGCCTCTCAGCACCGTTCATCAAACCACCACCAACGCCACGACCGTTGCAGTTTCGGCCAGCCAGGAGAGGACTATATTGCAACTAACCGCACCTTCCAACAAGGACATTGAGTACTTGAAATCACTCGTGCAAAATCGGGTGGACAAAGAGTTGAAGCGATTTCTAGAGTCTGAACGCGAGAAAATGGTTCCTCCTACTCTAAATTAAAAATATATGGATTAAGTATAGTATAGTAAATGTCTAATTCCATATGGACTAATAGAAAAGTTGTATCATACCATCTGGCTAAAAATAAATACAAATTGTTGGTTGAAAATTGAACGTGAACAGTTTTTTTAATAAACATTAAACAACTCTGCTGAGGACAAATCTTAATGACTAGATCCCAAAACTATTGATAACCTTTGCTTGCACACACGGATCAGTATTTATAGGTTAATTAATTGGGTCACACTGGTCGTGGTGGTGGAGAGTTGGGTGGCTTTTTATTACTTGTACTTTTCTCGAAAGCTTTCCTATCCACTGCAGCAGCAATGTCTTCAGGTCTGATGTGCAAGTCCAAGGGTTTGTCATACCCCATAATCAACCCATAGTGATTCGGGTGAATAAATGACTCCATTGCGAAGAACAGTGGGATTAATTTTGTTGGATTCTCCTTCGTTTTCACCAGAACGGATGTAAAAGGTCCAGGAACGTCGGGAACGACGACGTCTTCTTTGTGAAATATTAGCTACAATTAAAAAGTTAAAAATGTTAGTTGTCCCGTCTCTCCTACTTACTACAGACTTGACTTGTAACCATCTAGGGCTTAGATTCTAGGGTAGTATATCAGGATAAGCTCACCTCCTTTTTCCTAAGAAAGAATGAATACGTTATCGCCGTGTACAACCGAGTCCTTGGGTCATAGGAAATTTCTGTGACATACTTCTTGGCCAACTGGTGAATGAGAATGGGTGTGCAATAGGTGAAGAAACCGACCATGCTGAGCATCGCAATTGTTGCTGCCATTCCATGTTCACCAGAACTATTAAAAATGATTGGCTGCAGTGGTAAGCCACCCATGGATGTGGCCAAAGAGAATATCTTGATGTGCTTCAGCTGACGTTTAAGTGCTCCGTCGTAAACGACATAAGGCGTGTCTCCTTCCGGTTCCATGTCTGAATTTTCAGGTGACGCAAATCTTGTTGACGCTGGCACCTTTAGTTTTGCTACGGTAGAAAGTTTTCGCAATCTTGTAGGACATCTCGACCATTGCGAAATTTGAGCACTACTGAGCGATAAATGATTCATGCTGAAAAGTCGTGAAGGATAGCATTTCCAGGTTGACCAGACGTGTTGAGGATGAGGATGCGTCCTTGAACTCACGCCATGGCAGTGAACTAGTGAATAGAGTCGTTTTGCCATAATTCCTTCAATAACTCCTGTGTAGTAAAATTAACTAGTTATGATTCATAACTTATGATCAGACAAACAAGACAGGTCTAAACAAACAGGTCTAAACAAACCCAAAACAAGCTAACCTTAATTAGTACTAGCCTTGAATCCAATATCCTCAGTCAGTCAATAATTTGACAAGGGTGAATTATGGTTAATCCGTCTCCATTTCCTGATGGAACTTTTTCCTAGCCGGGCGAGCAGATATTATTGTCATCATTTCAGGACACACACATGATGCAAGCATAGGTGAGGAGCAGGCTTGTTGAAAGTAGCGGGTGCCTGGAACAGTGAACATCTCATTGGCAGGTCATTCACGTATATAGTCGCATTGGGAGAAGAGTTGGGGGAACGTCAACACCACAGTTTCCCAGTACGCCGAACAAGAAGCAACACATCACACACTCGTCTCTCTCTACTACCATCTTTCCAACTGCTAAACTCCCTGTCACCATTTCCCATCAGCACTAATATTCACAGTAAAACTGGCTGAACCTCACTTTTCTTGAATTACTGCAGCGGAAGTAATTCACATCAATTAGCGACAACTCCCACCCAGCACATAAACTTCACTTGATGAACAGGCAGCCAGCCAAAAAGATACAAAAAAAGTTCGACCGTTCACTGATCTGCTCATTCCTCATCATCTGCTGCGTCAACATTACAGGAATTAAAGTGGTGTGTGGATGAATTTAAATCATTGGATTTGACCACTTCTGTTTTGTGAGTGTGACCACATTCCTCATTGTGTCGCCTGACATATAAAGTACTGTATCGTGCTTATTCGAATTACTACAGTTGTTTATCTCGTATTCCGTCCGTCCATCCGTCGTCGTCGGCTTACATTGGGTAAGTTATAAAAGAGGATATATATACTTTTTGTATCACACTATTTTTGTTTGTACTTTTTCAGGGTAATCTATTCAATAATTAAACATAAGTATATAAGCTAGCCGTGCATAGAAAGTCAGCGTTTCTTCAAAATTTGAAGGCATTGTTTGCATCTTTTGATTGTTATCTTATTGACCCCGCTGCCCGCACCCTGGCCACCAAAGGGAAGGCCCCTGAGTGATCGTAGTTTATAAATAATTACTGATTCATTGGTTGGTTGCCGTTGTCGTTCATTCGTTGTTTGTTTGTGGTCGTCGGACCCTCGCCGCTTCAGTCTGTCTGTGGAAGAGAGGGAGAAAGGAAGGATATGTCAATGTTTAGTTCATCAGCGGTGAAAGTATCCATCCACGACCACTCTACTACTCTCTCCACGGTTCGGCTCCACGCATTCTCCTCTCTCTCTATTTAGCTCGTAATAATATTCAGTCTCTCCTCCTCCTTATTTGTTGCATCCATGTATATACGGAGGACGTTACATTGCATTGGCGTCAGAGAAATTCGCAGAAGCTCACTTTGCCGTAAACTAACAATGATGATGACGATGATGAATTCCAAAGCTCGCAGTTTGATCCTTTCCTTCCTCTCTCGTTTCTCATGGGTTGTCGACATTTCCAACTTTTGCACATTTGCGATTTCTTGTGCCTTCTCTCTCTCCCTCTCCATACCTTTCTTGGGTAGTTTAGTCGAAAGAGCAAAATATGGAGCAAATTGACTTATTTTTAGCGTCCTGCATTCAAAGTTGGTTGGATGGAAGGCCGTCTCACTTGTGTTCAATAAAAGATGGGGAAGTTGACTTTCTTTATCTAGGATCTTGTTGCGAGAGACGACCTTCTTCGATTTCTTTGCTCCTTTCTCCGTGGAGAGCCGTAAAGCTGTGGAAATCCGATTAGGGGACAAAGTGCTCTTCCTGAAATCCTTATTATTATCCTTTATCCATCCTCCTCGTCCATTTTTCATCCACCTTCCTTCCTCCCATATGCTTTCTTCATGTCCATCATTTACTCATGGGTTGAGAGAATTTGCCATTTGGTGAAAGTGTGGGAAAAGGAAGTATACAACAGCAGCAGTTGCGTAGATATATATGAGTAAAATATGGAGAGGAAGCATCATAAGTTTGCTCCCTGCACCAGTCTCTGTTTTATGTTGGTACTTGGAAATGATGGGGAGAGAGCTTTTCGCCGAAGTCCTTTGTGCATCAACAATCTGTAGAATGGGCACACAAAGACCATTTACTTCTGCAGCAGGCAGGCTTCCTTCAGGGCTCTCGAATTCTTCGAAATTTTACTCTCCCTGACTGAGCCTTTACCAACCAGTCCTCTGCCTGAAAACTCTGTTCATCACGACTCCTTGTAATTTTCTGTCTTCTTGTCCCTACACATTCTGCATTTTTCAAGACCCTGCTCATATGTATAAAGAATAGTGTAATGTTAGCATGTTGTTTCCATTCCTTCTATGTTGTTGTTGTATCTGAAACCTAATATATTTCAATGTCGTAAATACACATGTAGTTGTCTCGCAAAGACAAGCCGATAGAGCTTGATTGTATCTGTTATATAATGACATTGGCAAGAAGCTACAGACCAGACAGCATATATCGACTCACTTACGCACGCATCTTGTAGAACTAATGCGATTGAACTTTCCTAGAATAGGATTGACGGAAAAGGAAGTCGTGGAATAAGCAATAATGTAGCATCCCCACTCCATCGTAATTCTCTTATTATTATTCTCAATTACACATAACTACGTGTCTCCAAATAGAAAGTGTATGGCTTATTAGCTGTCCTCTTCATATATGTATGCACATATTTGTAGCATACATACTGCTGACAAAAAGTGCGTGCCTAGCATGACGAAATCAAAGATTATTAAGAACAAGTAATAGGAATGCAAGGAATATTTTTTTTTCCTCTTGTGAGTAAAACTAGAATTGAAATTAGGGAAATAGATTCTCGGAATCGATTATGCAAACCCTCAACCCTACGTGGCATGCATTTGCATACTACTAAAATTGTGCTTGCGGAATATCCCTTCTTCGTGTTGCTTTCTCTGCTAAATGGCAGTAAAATATTATTAGTCGCCAAAGTTTGTGTAATAACCGAGGAACGTTTTACTTTCAAATCTGGCTGGAACACTTGATAGCTTTCTGTTACTCCGGTCTAACAAATAATCTAACCTTATAAGATGTCTGTTTGTTTGTTTGCCTTTATTGCACGTGCCATTCAACCTATCGGTACAAAATTAGTCTGGTTAACCTAGGGTGAAGTGCTATCTGTCGCATGTGCATATGTATACATATTTCTTGAGCTTTAGGTCTACTTATGGGTTTGTATGACCTCGTAGCACGGAACCTGTCATGATGCTGAATGTATTCTATTCTAGTGAGTGACCATGCCTGGCAAAACAGAGTTTTGAGAGCAATGAGCGATAGATGTTGGTAGAATAATAAAAATGGGAGATATTCTGTGAAATGTGGCCGTGATTAGTGATTCACTCACAATATTCGAGGGAGGAGGACGGGGGTCAAAGGATTGAAGTTTCTATACTTTCCAGGAAACCCCCCTCCTCTGCAAAATCGAGGGTCGGTTGAGAGAGCTGAGAGCTCCATCAAACCTACATTAGTTGCCAGTTGGGTTGTCACATTACCGTGTTCCTGGAACTTGTAAATTGAATTGACATCCATCCATCCATTCGTCCTCAGTCAGTGTGCCCACCGTGTAGCATAAAATCACGTACATACAATAAATGCTCTCTACTCTTGGTGTAACTGGATTCCAAAATGGCTGAAACCCGACCAACGCCAAATGCGGATTTCACTTTATTGTGGCGTTGGATAATGTATAGGGCTTCAAGTGTGTATGTAAACCACTTTTCTATTATTGACATTTAAACGTCAATAATCATGCTGGGCATTGTTTTCAAAATGTATCTAAATTTAGGAACGTTCTTATTTCGTGATACGTCGAACTAAGGGAACGCACAATTGCCCAAGGTAGGTTAACAAAGCAGGGTAACAAAACGACAAACAAGGGAGGTGAAGACATTACGTTCCTCGCACCTCTCCTGCTTTACCTCTGACTAGTTTATCTACCCAATTGGAATCTATCTACATTTCAATTAGCAGCACGTGAACGCTGCATTAAACACGTCTTGTTACCTGGTTCCTTGCTACACGTTTTTTTGTGGCCAATTCCTGGAAACGGAGAAGGAGTAAGCAAACCCGTGATGATGAGACGGAGAGTCATGACATTTTTTGCCCCCTACAATATATAGTATGCACGTCTGTGTGGCGCATCACACTGTCAAAGAAGAACTATTTATTAGTATTCGTCTTTAAAAGTGTAAGATCAACAAGTTGATGAAGGAATAGAGTCCAATGTGCGTGGTATTGTATTTATAGAAGGCGTAATCCAAAGCATGTAGCCCTAAAAGTGTACTGATTCTGGGTAAGTGTTCAAACCCAGGATAACGTATCACCTCCAAGAAGTTTGTTTTAAATAATTGGCTGAACATGTATTAAGAAAGTTGAAATTGGGGGTCGATTGAAATCATGTCACGACAATAGATATGACTACGACATGTGGCAAGCACGCACTGTATTTATTAAGCATAATCTACGCTGCACAATCAGCATGGTTTTCTAGCTAATTTTATTTATCATTATTAACGGATGGATTATGGAAGAGTTGACAATGTTTGAGCTCTTCTCGGAACATATTTAGTGCGGTGTGTAGGTAGAGCAAGTAAACATGGTGTGCTTCATGAATAGTAAGCACTTGCTTTGCTCATGTACGATTCCTGGAATTGGTGAAATAGTGCAGAAATGTGTGCATATGATTAGGATAATATTATGTTAAATAGTGCAAGAACTCATCCTTACTTGAAAAATTAGAAACACGTTGGCGAAACCCGCATGTCGAAATTCGAATCCGTTCTAAAATTATCGTGGATACGGACAGACGGACAGACAAGACATTTTCATAAAGAGATGCCAGCTTAAAAAGCCCCTGCTTGGAATAGTCTTTTTACATGTCATCAAATGGTGACATGGTTACCTTACTTTAATAGTTTTGATCAAAATGACGACGATTTTCATGATTTTTTGTGCATTTACGCATGTTGCACCCGAACCAGGCATGCCTCTTTCACCAAACTTTGCTAAAACATGCTTACTTTTATAATAAGTAAGTGTGCAAAGTTTGAAGAAAATCGTTGGAGGTCTTCAACGATTTTATCCTAGCATGATTTTAGTACATGCATTTCTCCCATTTAAATGCATGTAAAAAACCCCCACCACTAAAATAATTAATACGGGAGTTCAAGGCATGCCTCTTTCATGAAATTCACGGGGATGACACTTCGATACTTGTATCACACCATATAAAAAAATTAGCAAAATCGTTGGAGGTCTTCATTGTTTTTATGACCCACCCAAAAGAGGGGCTAGGCGGATTTACCTCTTTGTTCATGCCAACGAATGAACTTCAAAATCCTATAGAATTGTTCTTCATAATGATGAGAATACTGTATCAGGCTAGTCTGCATCTGCAATTATTTTATACTAATGCCAACTTGTGGGTCAGCCATTTAAGAAATCAATTACTGAAATAATGTATATCGTGAAGTCCATCCAACAATTTAGTCATGCATAATTGACAGGGTTATTACTCTTTGTCTCCGCCTTTAATAGTCTTGCTGATCATTTGTCATGATCATAATGCACAATTAATTTAATTTAACACTCATCCTCCGAATTAAGTATTTGGTAAAATGTGACGATAATATCAGTGATGGATGGACGACATTCGTGTTTTGTCAAACCTATGAAAATTCAATTGAAGGTTATGCACGCATGTTGTTTGTGATTTCTTATCATCGCTCAGATTGACGCCGTTTGTTTACACAGCCGATACATGGACCTCATCATGATTTGAGTTCAATTGGGTCCCTACATGTGTGATTAGACGCATTCGGTATATTATGACTAACTCATGTCAAGTTCGTACCTATGACTTGCTAAGTTGCTAGTCACCGAATATCGTAGGTTTTTTACGAAAGGGAACAACCGCGATCTTGGACGGGAATAAATCGGAAGAAGAGTAGACTTTGGCAGAATTGTATCTATGGCCGAGCGAGAATATTTGATTTTTACTTTTTATGCATCTCTCGCTTTGAAATGTACAACCCATCCGTCTTGTTGATGGATGGATGGTGGGCTGAATGGACGACTCTCTCTTCGTAGAAACTATACACCGAGAAAATTCTGCGAATTGTCTTCTTTTGAAGATTTGCTGATTGAAGGAGGTAAGGAAGGAAGGAAGGAAGGAAGGCAGCTAGTATGTACCTCTACTAGAAGAGAAAAAAAAATCTTCCCTAGAACTTGTTTCGACCAATTTCATTCATTCATGCATGTACGAACAGAGCTGACAGTTATTGAACATTGAAAATCAGATCAGATGCAAAAATAACTTACATATTTTTGTCTGATCAAGTCATACTGCTACATTTTCTAGCCTATTTCAGTATTTTGTCATTGGCACTGCAGATCTCACTTCAGACGAACCATTGCAATTATAAATAAGTATTGTTGCTCATCCGCAGAGAGAGAGTGACGTAATTTATAATCTCGGACATGGTCACATGGTGCTGGGTTGGAATTTTTCTAGCCATGTATTCATGTAAGGAAAGAGTCGTCAAACTGAAGGCGTGTCTCGTTTCTGCGGATGCACTCAATTCAATGTGTCGTGGTGGTGGTACACTGAAGGGCGGAATAAAGAGATAAAGACTGGGATTTATATCAGTAATATCAACATGTGACGATGAGGCAACTCGATTCTGGAGACGATTAGACGATTTTATACAAACCTTTAAACTATGCAATGGAAGGGATACCAGTCAAGATCATATAGTTTACGTAATGAAATTATTCTCAAAATTGACTAATTCATAATTCAATGTAAATCTGCTGACCTGATCTGCTTATTACGCCGATCAGTGAGTACATTGTTGCCTGCTAATTGCTTTGTAGGTATGTATACATGATTAGCATTTAAACGAAATAGCTCATATGCTTAGGTATGCAATTCCCTTTGACTATAGCTGGGTTGGGATGAGGGAAGCTAGCTTTCCAGTGAATTGTGTAACAACACAACGTGCACATTTCCTGTCTGTGGTTCTTGGTTTGTGGATGGTGTGAAATGAAAAATGAAACAACAAGAAGTCCTTTACGTGGTATTATTAGTAGTACTCGTTATATCGGAATTGTGCTTTACTTGCTATTTATGCGGGGACAGCTCATGTCAATAAAGAGGCTTCTCCACTCGTGTGGATTTTCTATTTATGGAAATTTTGCAATAAAGACATTAACTGATTTAAACTTGTTCATTACACATACTTGTGTCGCTATGTTTCTCTATAGTGTGCCCTGTTAGCTAGTCAGATTGAGTAATAATTTGATGGGGACATCTATTTTACTAATTTTACCCATCATAAATATCTCACATTTCCGAGTACATTAATAAGAGTTCCGTGGATGTAAATTTGTGTTTGATTTGAAATTTGCAGTGATCACCAATAACCAAGTAAATCATCATCGTTACCGTCGAGTGGGTTTTGCGGACCATTACGGCTCCAATTTCTTGGTAAGTCAGCAGAGTACATTCTCCAAACTATTTTCATCGCAGTTACTGATATCTTGACTCCATTTTCATAGTTTTGCTGAATTACTACATACTCTAGACGACGGGATACAAAGTCAGCTGAAACCTGCTGCATTTGTTGGGTTGGTTGGTTGGATGGTGGTTGGTTGGTGAGAGAGCGTCTGCTTTTTTCCAAGTACTTCCAAGAACTCACCACTACTGGAACAAGTTTTAGCCCTGTGTCATCGTGATTCGTGACTCTTAATGATTAGAGCTTACGAGCTGGACGACTAAGCTGGTCAACAACGACAGCTCAAATATAATAACTTCAGTGCTAGGAGACACACCCCCCAGGAACGAGTGCAGCGAGTTAAAAATATATACACCACTCCTGACCAGTCCACCAACCGTCCTTTTCTATTTCTAGACCATCAAATATTAATTCGTCCTCCTCTTCTAGCTACAAAATCCTACGACGACAACGTCAGAATGGTCTAGTTATTATTGTTGAAAGTTGTTCGTAGACTGAGAATATTGAGATTGGTGTGAGTATGTTCATGAGTCGGCTCCTGTCAATAATCAAGTGAAGAGTTACACAAGTTCATGTCCAGAATGGAAGAGTATCAAGAACAAATCAGGCAGGAACTGTCAGAGATTGAGTCAAAGGAGGGATGGAATTCTCGCTATCAGGTGACCTCCCATTATTACTCGCTTACCTTATTTACTTTGTATTTTCTTTCGCTGCTTTTAACCTACAACTGTACTCAATATTGTGACCAGTCCCGTGCTGATAATTTATTTCTAATTTTGCAGAAAATCCGGATGGAGAGCATATACAACGAGTATTCATGCACCGAAGCCAAAGCACCCTGTAACAAATTACTCAACCGGTACCGGGATGTGAGCCCGTTTGACCACAGTCGCGTCATTCTTAATAAAGGACCCTGCTCATACATAAATGCCAGCGTTGTGAAGGTACGAATAATCCTGGTTCATAATTCAGGTTTGCATGTCGTGGTAAACTAAGCTCGTTCAATTTTAATTGCAGGTGAACGAATCTGGACGGACTTACATCCTAACTCAGGGTCCACTTCCTCAAACAGCCGGCCACTTTTGGCTCATGGTCTGGGAGCAGAGATCTAAGGCCGTTTTGATGCTAAACAAAGTTATTGAAAAGAACCAGGTTCGATAATACATAACATCAGCCATCAGAATCAGTTATACTACAGAGGGAAACCCTAATCAATAATTTATCATTTGCAGATAAAATGTCACCAATATTGGCCAGTCGGATCAAAGAACGGTGGCCACGATGACATGGAATTTGACGATGTAGGCATCAAGCTCGTTCTTCGCAAGGAGGAAGAATTAAGACACTTTATTGTCAGAACATTCAGGTATATATGCATTAAGTATGCGCTAATTACGACTACCATCAGCGGAAGAAATATACCAAACTCCTTGTGTTCATCTCTTGTTGGTATGAACTAAAACTACTATTTATATTTTCACCATAGTTTGGAAGACATGTCAACGGGTAACTCTCGGGAGGTCTTACAATTCCACTACACAACATGGCCAGATTTCGGAGTTCCGAGGTTTGTGAGCAGAAAAAAAACAGTTCGTGGTGTTGAACTTTGGAAGAAATTGTGTCATATTGTGTTTCTTTGTTTGTTATAGCACACCCCGGGCGTTCCTCCACTTTTTACAAGTTGTGAGAGATAGCGGAGCTTTAAATTCCAACGTAGGACCCCCAATCGTCCACTGTTCGGCTGGAATTGGACGATCTGGAACGTTTTGTTTAGTTGACTCGTGTTTACTCATGGTACGTTTTATCCTTTGAAGTGTCAATTTATATTATTAGCTGATGGCAGTGGGTATATTTTTCAAATGAGTAAGGATGTTAAGAACATGAGCCGGCTAAAATCATGCATCTAGCATATTGTACGTATATAAAGATACATTCAAGTCAAGTCAACCTTTATTCGAGTGTAATGAAGGTTGACTTGATTTGACTTGAATGTATCATTCAGCATGTGTATTCAGGGTGCAAGACCGCAATCACCGCAAATTTCTAGGGATTGTGGATTAACAGTAATCCAGCGATAGGGGACAGAATATTAATAAGGATTTGTCGTGTCATTTGTCAACTGGTGGTCTGAGAAATTTGTCGAGTTGAAAGATCTGTCGATATTGTAGGTCGGACACATACATACATATGTACATACTTACCTATGCATATAGGGAAGCGAGTACATATAGCGTGGCCGGCACATGCCTGCAAGTCATGGATGGATGCAATGCAATTTATATTCAGCTGTCTATAGCTCACATGCATGTAGAACGTTTGCAACACGAGCACAATGTAAATTCACAATTCTCGGAATGCAGATATTGCTGCCTCCTGTCTTTAAGAATTCTTCAATTTAAAAGTGCCAACGACAATTTGAGGCCCACTTCCTACCTTTTTTGCTTTGTTGGATTGGGATGAATTATTTATTGGGAATTGTCAAAATTATTCATTTTTCTGGGTTCCGATTAGAATAAAGTTTGTAATGAAGTTGCCGTCAAATCCGGTATTGTGGCAACATCTTTTAGACTTTGCTTCAATATGATTTAATCCAGACGGTGGTGTCCAATAATGTTGTCCATCCAATAGAGACATAGAGATAATTATTGTATTCTAGCATTTGTTAAAAATTTACGTTGTACGTTCTGGATGATTTTTAGATGGAGGAAGGGAAACCTGTGAACATTAATGAGATTCTTTTGGAGATGCGACGCTACAGAATGGGTCTTATCCAGACTGCGGACCAACTGCGTTTTTCTTACTTGGCCATCATTGAAGGCATCACTCAACTCGCAGAGGTAGTAGACCATGCAAAATCTTAATAATTTGCAGCCTTTCAAAATTTTCACTTTGTAAATTTCCTCTCTCTAATCAACAGGGAAAGAAGCGATTCTTGGCGGACGAAGAGAATGGAGACTTGATTGAGTTGGACGACAAACCTTTGCCACCTCGCAGGATTGATTCATTGCCACAAAATCCTGTTGCGGAAGAGTTATTTAGACGACTTATTGAGGGTTCGTAAAATCATAGTTGAATATTTCAGCTTGATTTGAGAGTGGTTATTTTGTTTAAACATTTTATTTGTCCATGACAGACCGGCAATTTGTGAATGAAAGGCCCCTTCCAGAAACACCATCGTCAGACGACGTTTCAGATTCCAGCGATGATTCAAGTTCGGACGAATTGGAGGACGAAGAAGATGAGATCGTCGGCGGTGGTGACGGCGACGTTGCTGAGACCACGAAAAATATTCCTACAAATGGCAGCGCGTTGAATCACAACAACCATCATCACCTCCACTCATCCTCTTCCGACGCCAATAATGGCAGCTCCAAGTATATCCTCTATTCTATCACACTCGTCCAAGTATTCTCCACAGAATGTCACGAGGTAGTTAGTAACTCTGTGTCTCTTTTCAGAACGAACGGCGTGGAGGGGGCGAGTGAGGAGAACGTGGCGAGACGACGCTTAAAGAATGAAGCTCTGCGCGAAAAGATTCGTGAGATTAAAGCACATCAGAAGGAATCCGAAGCCATGAAAGGAATTCACAGGTCTATTCCACGGAAATATTTATTTTTAGTCTTGATGTTTGGCGTAGGCGCTTTTTCCTTGTACTATTACAGGTCGTCTACGAGCTAGGTAGGTAGTGAGTCAACTCCCCCTTCAATTACAAATATTCGTCAATTAATAATAATCACAATTATAAGTAACCTATTTAGCAGTGGTATTTAGTATTTAAAAACAGCGACTCTGGTCCGTACAATTTTATTTGGGAGCTTGCTTTGCTTCCTGCAACGCAAGGCAGTCGGGCGGTGGAGGGAAAGTAGGGAGGGGGTAGATTACTGGAAAAGCATGTTATTATATCTCTTACGTTTTGTACATCTACATTATTATTATAAATATTCCTATGCGATATTATTTATTGTACGGTTACTATTTGTGCGTCACCCCCTACTTACTTACCACTTCCATTTCGATATGTATACATGTCTACCCTCCAAATGACCTTAAAACGTTTAATAATTTGTGTACAGATTGGTTTGAGGTGGATGAAAAGAGGGAGAATCTTCTTAATTGGTATGGTCAGTCTCCTCGCTTCAAGTTTTTTGTGTCTTCTCCTGACTCTCTCTAGACTAATAGTGAAAGTAACGAATAATACATCCCACCCATCACATCACATCACTAAAGAGCTTCCTACGTCCCACCTAACAATATAAGGGGCGGAGGACCTATAATCCCACACACTGTCCACAGAAAGCACAAAAAATAGTAGTTGGCAGTTACCTCATAATAATGATAATTTAATACTAATAATGCGCGTGGTGTGGTGATAGTTGATCGGCACACCCATCGTTCTACTTGGTGGGTGGGTGGGTAATGTGAACCTGACGGACTGACGTTTGTTGTTATTTTTTCAAATCAGTAAAAAGAAACATTTGACTGTGTGCGAGAGTGTTTGATTCCTACAAAAAATATTTTTTGTAGGCTGTTGTTCTATGTACGTGCATAGGACGAGTTAATCGGAGGGTACTAGCGGATATGAGGGGGAGAAAGTGCCCGAGAGATCTACTAATCTAAGAATATCTAATAGTATAGTTAGTTATTAGTGATGAAGGGTGTCTGTCCACAATTATTTATGCAATTAATTAGATGAAATTATCACTACAAATTTAAAACTATTTAGAAGGTACGGGATTGTGTAGATATTTTGATGAGATGCGAGGGGAGCAGTGTGGCACAAGAGGCTGACAACAATAAGCAGCCCCCTTGCAGTTGATGAGATGAGACATGACTGATTTTGAGGACAAAGTACAACCTTTTTTATGCGAAACAAACATTACACACTGGAGAGCTCTTCTTCCCACCACTACACACGTTTTTGTGTACTAATAACTCTCGGCAGGGATGATTAACTTAATCACATTAGTTTAGGTTAAGGGAAAATTAGGCTTGTCTGTCCGGTTGGGGTTTATCCACCGAACTGCGACGAGATTTTAAATCTCGAGAACGTTTTTCCACATACAAATTTGTAGCATATTGCCAAACAAGGAAATATCACATTGAATAGGCAGATTTAGATACATATATAGTTAGTAAATAGGTACATGGGTTCAATTTCTACTCCCATATTACATACGCACGCACATATGTATGTATGCAATAGTACGCATCCCTGCTCTGTTTTTGACCAACTGGGATGTATATTTGTATTCGTCCATGCCGACGTTATAAAATGGAGGGTATTTATTTCATAATAATTTGGAGCTGGTTGGGGGTGTTGCGTAGTGAGGAAGAGGTCGGGGTGTGACGGACTTAATAGATGAATGTGTAAGCGTTTCGTGTCCCCCTGTATAATGTATGTAGAGTAGGATACGATGTATGTAGACTAGACGAGACTGATGAACTTGTAATATCCGTGTGTTAACCTTGTTGATTCATGTTTCTTAAAATGTTTGATATATTTGGAAATTATTTACTAATGTGGATTAAACCGAAATAATACCCCAAAGTTTTGAAACCAAATCGTTCCTTGCGTTTCCGATTAAACTCATAACTACCCAATTTGGCGATTTGTCAAATTCAACAAAGTGCATCAATCATAATGACCTCTTACGGACCATTTCTCATTGCATTGACTGAGCTTCCATGTCGGAGAATACCTTGACTGACTTTTTACTGGGTTGAACTATTATTATTGAACTCTTGTGTTTGTGTGTGTGTGTGTGTTAAAAAATTCCATAGCTGACTGAGCCGTGTCTCCGTGTAACCAAGTGTGTAAGAGTACTTTTCCATCCATGAGAAATTGGCAAAACTACTGTTGCGCCGAATTAGTACAGTGAATCGATCACGATGTGTTGCAATAGAAAAAAATCTGGATAGTAATCGACGTATTTCTATGCTTATTTGGCTTGTCTATTAAAGAAGGCATCGTGTGGAAATTTTTCAGGCTTTTATTTTGACAAACACTGGACACATAATATTCGATCAGGGATTAACGAGCCGAGTCCATGGCAGCCTTTGATAAGGCTGCAACATGGGCGAGGCACAATCTTTATTAACTTGGATGACATCATATCCTAATATTATTGTGGGAGACAGGCTGGCTGGCAAGTCAACTCTCTCCTTGACCTGTCATATTCTCACGAATTATCTCACTCATTTTTAACCAATTCCTTCTCCTCATCAAAAATTGAAGAGACTTCTTCTCCAAATCGCTGCACAAGATGTGTTGCGGGTGTTATTTATGCAGAGCATGACACAGGATTTTATTTCACTGCCGATAATTGTACCCCTAGCACCAGTCGCACCTGTGGATTACACCTGCTGCTGTCTACGGAAAAATTGGGGTATAGTTGGTTGGATAGGTAGGGAATATCCCATCATGACCTGACCGGTACAATTATTGCTTCAATCCTGTCTGTTTTTAACCGGCCAGGTTAACAGACAGGTTTTGCACGTGCATATGAATTCCACTCCTCCTGCAATGTATCCATGCATTCGCTTGACCCTATCCGCCACATGTAGCGCCTCTTTTACCTGTTAATATAGGCTTTTAATATACCCTAGGCCATTTAAAAAGGGAAATCACCCAAGACGATAACCAAAACTGCACATCACGTTCCCCATGTAGGATTATACTCGATAAATTGATGAAATGGGTCAGAAAGACGGTGGTGGTTATAAATCTCACCATCTTGTTCCAATTATGTATGTATGTGCAGCCCCCCGTCCGTCGATCGTTGATGAAATCGCAAGGTGTCAGCAGAACCAGTTGATGGTCTGATTGTCCTGGGGCATGCAGATTGGTTGGAAGTACTCTTCCGATGAGTGAGAAAGATGAGATCATCAGCGTCGTCGATTTCAGTTCCACCCATGCAAACTCCCACCAAAGTCCTCTCACCACTCTTCTTCTCAAACAGTGCCAATCAATCCAGACTCGCATGCTGGCTTCATACACACGTAAGCATAGCATACATAAGCAAGCCGGTGGATGTGAAAGCATCATCGGTTCCAATTTATTGAACCCTTACAACTCCAATCCAATTACCACTGACACATGGCGTGCGTGGGCCGTGGTTCTCATCACGACCCTTCTTGGGCACCCCCATATCTAAATTCATCCTCCTGCAGCTGTGGGACCAAATTGCACAGTTGTTCGTCTTCCTTCCTCGTCTGCCCCCGATGGTCACCAGGCTGGAGACTCCATGGTGGCGACGGAATGACAACTTTTTCCCCCTCATCCGTTCACGGATGGCTTCTTATTATTCTGCCACATTTTGCTCCAAATTGCTCCTCATTATGAAACATTGAGTCCAAGGAAATGCTAAAATTAGCGGCATAGCCAACTCCCATTGGAATTGAATCTTACTCACTCCCACGCAGGACGGTCCATGATTCTTGAATATTCTTCTGTGACCCCGGTCGGTCGTTGCACCTCGGGTACAATCCCATGACGATTGTGGCCCAATTATGGAGTCAGAACACTTCTTGGGGCTTCCTCTTCATTCGTATTGCAACATGTCTTCCTTCTTGCTACACAAGTGGCTTGACTAATTGGAAAAGTTAATGGACTCTGGAGGAGGAGAAGTGTTGCAGCCGGAAGTAGTGGGACGGGGGACCCAGCTCTGAAATATATTAGCAAAGCATACACATGACTATGTCACAGCTTTCGCTTGGCCCACCGCAGCTTCCCCTCCCACTTCTCCCGATAACTAGATGCTTGCTTCCCACTGCTTTCTCTAAACCTTTGCATTGCTTGTTCAGAGAGTGATGTGAGCAATGAATTCCGTGAATCATGCCATCATATGATCATCGCATGAGACAGTTTGGTTGGAGGTGACCAATCCAATCTCCTTTTGTTGGTCCTTTCAGATCTCCGGAGGCGAAGCGTAGGAAATCCGAACCTTCGACGACAAGGTCTGATGATCCAGCCAATAGCATGAACAGGTCAGCCAGCACTCGTCGCCACTCTCAACACCGGTGACATCGGGACCCCAACAGTTGACACTCCCTCTAACGACGGATAAACCTCTCTCCATTCTCCTTCAAATTCACGCCCGCATCCAGCCCCTCGTCCTAGTTTAAACATTACATATCTCCACATGGAGTTAATCCTAAGTTATATAATATGAACCCCTGGTTTTGATTTCAACACAAGTCTGACCAAGTGGAATGACACGACACACACTATAATTAATTACTCAACGGTAGCCACGTAGGGTTCACACAAAGACACGCTGCTTGTTTATCATTAGAGTTCATGGTCCACTGGATGGACGGATGCAATAAAAACTCGTCTATGCAATCTTCCCTTCAACGCAAACGTATTTATTCAGGCTTGTTGGTCGGAGGATTGATTCCACCACGACATGCATGCCATGATAAATGTTCTTGTGAAACAATCAGCCACATATTATGTATGATAGGTATGTGGGGATGAAACCTACGAGTTTCTGATCCCGAGTACCTAGTTATGCAGACTACAAGTAATAAAGCTACTAATAGTAAGTACTTATGCGAGCTATAATGAATTTAGGTTTTTAAATCTAGATTTTGAACGACATGAGAAGGCAGCCTGCAGGTGGCATATATAATTTAATATATAATGTTGTGTTTCACGTTGATTGAGAAGTGCTTGCCGATTTGTCTGGTTAATTGTTTCAATCATTGTATTCTGGTAATTAAGTAATGCATCATCGAAGGCCTATGTCAATAAAACCTATTTGTGTTTGATTTTAATCGTGCGTAATTGAATTGCTAATTCGACAAGTGTTGTGAGTACGATGCAGGAACCCATGCGTCTGCAAATATATTGAGCGTCTATTTCTGGCGACGGCATAATCACCTCGGCCGGTCCTCCCTCGTCTTAGTGCTGATGGAATGTGGTTCAACCGGTCATCACGCCTCCCGACGTTACAGATTGCCCTTCTCCGGAGGAGAAAGCCATGAGAAACCTGGCTTCAGTGTGAGCAACAGGTGCATATGGGAGAGAGCAGGTGGAGGGAATATATAATTAGGGAAACCTAGTTTATGTCTATGGTCCGTCCGTCCGTCCGCGCGTTCGTCTGCATATGTTCTGAAGCTCTCAGACATAATAGAGCCCTGCGACAATGCATCAGGGAACTAGATGATGTAAGTTCGCTTTTTAACGCTGTGTCAAGGTCACAAAGGGTCATAGAATGCCACAACGAGCTTGAAGTATGAAATCATGCTACATATAATTTTAAAGATATTTACGAACGCCACCAATAACTTTGAATTTCACGGTCAAAGTAAGGTCATAGAACGGTCAAAATATGCAACTTACAAAACCCCGGCCTTCTTGTCTGTCGGCAAATATTTCGAAGCTCTTGATCTGCCATGGCCTGCAATAAGATTTACATATGATCCAACTAGGTTCATTATTAATATGGCTGCGACCTTGCGACGCAAATATTGAACTGTCACAACACAGTCGTAAAAAAGTCATGAACGGGGTATCAAATTAAAGCTACTTCAGAGAGGGGTCGTTGGAAAGGTATTTTAAGTTGCCTACTATTTAACGACTGATTACATGTCTAACTATAAGAAGCATATATTTCGACATTTTTTATATTCCTTTTTTACAAGGGTTTTATTGAATCCTGAGAATCCAACTTGAGTATTGGATGGAATGCCGAATCGAAGTGGAATAGTTATTGGCAGGTGTGCAAATATTTGAACCACAGATCAATGTGGCTCAAATATTTGCCCACTCACCCAAAACTGGTCCCAGTATGATGCATAAGTACGAGAACGATTTATGCAGGTCTGTCTCTCATGCTTGGAGCACCTTCGTGTGTGAAGTCCACATTATCACTAAACAAAGCTCACGCTTTTCCAGGAATTCGACTCACGATCGCAATCTGCAACCTTCGCATCGCACAATCGTCAGTGTCGAATGGGGTTGCGGAATGTGCGTGTGAATGGAATGACGATTGTCTGCGCCGATATCTTTGGACTTACATAACTGCATCGTCATATGACAGGTTGAAACAATGCCAACCACCACCAAAGTCAGTCAATGGCTCCATGCACACCGAGTATATAGTGAGGTAGTAAAACAAGAAATTGCGATAATAATCCCATCACTGCATCCACCATCGTACTGGGATTCGTCATCTGGTTTTATTTATGTGCCCACCCAGGACACCACCCAGCCTGAAACTCTGGATCACAAAGCCATCCTGATTAAAAGCCCTCCTCGCCCCGACATGCCATCCAATTTGACTGACTGACTGCGCCAGGGGTCACGTAGTCAAACAGCATTTGTCAATGGGCGACTCACAAAATGACAGGACAGTGGCGGAGGTACACCGTTCGACATAAGATTAAAACGAGGTACCTCATCCTGTCAACAGTGAGATATTTACATCTGATGCATCTCAGATGTGACGATGTGAGACATGGGGACCCGACTCTCAGGTCTTGGGAGGTATGCAAGTGGTCAGCTCCACGGGCTATGAGCACAGAGTGTACATCCTGAATCTATTTATATCCACAACTTCATAGGTCTGCCAGGCAGCACATTACTTAATTTGCCATCTTTCGGCTACTGCGCGTCCAGTTCCATATTTAGGCACGCAATTCGCAGATGAGCGACCAAAGTTGATCTTCCAAGTCGTAGAAGTCACTCGTAGTACTGTGCGTCAGGGGGTCGGCCACACCTTCCTACCAACCTTGAAGGAGGGTGAGCTGACTTTGTCCGATGATGCAGCCGTCGTCGTCGTCGTAGTCGAGGAGGAATAATTGAGAAGCAACTTGTCCAACTGATTTCACCATCGCCTCATTGTTGAATGCATGCTGGTGGTCCCGCTATTGGACCGCCGCCTTGGCCAGGCAATAGTGGTTCCCAAATTGGGGTCAGCCATTGCCAATCACGATACGGTTGTTAGGAATGACGTCACCACACCACTCTCATCAAGATTGTCACGAGACGATCCATTTGTTGATACTCATCAGAGAGGACACATTCTAAGTAAGTATGCAAAGATGGATCAGTTGCTTTGTGTCAATTGGAGTCCAGCGAACGTGACCCATGATACATATTCATGCCATACATACATATTGCGTACCAGTGGGCGGCCATATTGTAATCGGACCAAAATAACGATGCCAATAATGAAGAGTCAAGTTGAAAGAAATGTTTGCAGGATGAACAGCCTTTCAAGGCCATAAACTGCCTCAACTCCAACGACGATTGCGAGAACAACCCCCATCTCCAAATACTGCGAACGAATCTGTGCCTATGTGCAAAATCTCATCACATGTCACACATCGTCAAGAGTCCAGGCTAAAAATATTGAATGTAATTCAATGTAGGCTATTATTTTAAGTCGTCCATATAAATGTGCTACTAATTGCAAATAAGTATGTCCAATTCCAGTCTGAGTTTTCCAGGAAGGAGGAGGAGGACACGGAGCGAGGAAAGTTGCTTGGACTCCTCTTCTGAGGAAGACTAGCTTCCAGGAAGGATTGGCAGCAACAGCAGCAATTCCAAGAGCACATTGGAAAATTATGCAATGATATGATGCCCATGAAATTGGAGTCGTATTTTTTGACGTGAACGCAAATAAGCAAATAAGACGGTACATTCACAGCTTCAACCTCTCATCCAAACATACTGAGCTACATAATGACAATTTATTTCATTTCGTTGTAATTTTTGTTCTAGTTGTGTTTGCCTCGCCAGCCACCAGCATTCATTCATGGAAGTGATCCATCAATCCATCAATTAATGTGTGTGTGACGACGGCAATTTTCCTGACTCGTCCATTTCTGAGACGCACTCATCATGTTCAATATCCTGGTGGTCAGAGAGCTGAGACATGTTTGACAGAAATGTGACACAACACATTCAGTTGTGTCTCTGGCTGCTTCTTGAGCATGCATGTCGCAATTAATCTTCACTCCCAAGCCAATTACAAGCACACAAGCAGTTCCACGAACAAACGATACAATTTGGTACATGACATGAGTGACATTCCGAACGAGGAGTCATCGTCACTGTTTCCAATGTGTTCTGTGGAAACACATTTTTTCATTCCACCCCGTGCTCCACTTTGGGCAAGGCAACTTGCATTGTACTCATTGATGGGGGGCATAGTTCCACTTGTGTAGGCAAGACTCACTCAAAATCTATTAATTATTTGCAATCCGGCCACACACTTGGCATAATTTGACTATGTCGCGACGACGACAACCATGTGCGTTGTTTGGTTTGGCCGACATGGCTTCAGAGTCCCGGGCTGATGAGCGAGCGAGAGAGAAATGTTGGCACCGTGGCGATGAAGGTGATGCAATCATGGATGCTGTTGCCTTTCCCACCGGAAACGGAGGATGTACTCCACTTCCACGTGGAACTACTGAAGCATGGTCGTTCATGGAAAGTCGCGTAGACTATCGGGTGTTGCGTCACACGATCTCACACCCATTTCCAACCACACTCATCCCTGCACAAAACGATGGCATGTACAAGTATGAGAAAGTGCAATAACTTCGTCGTTGCTGGCCTACCTGCCGAAGTACCGGTGGCTACCTTCGCTGTCTATACGACGCACGACTTCTCCTGCTTTGACTGGAATGCATGGTGCCGAAAAAAACCGGATGCAAGCATGTGAAACGCTTCCGCGTGACATCGGACTCATCGGACTATTTAGCATTTCATTTCTCATGCTATTCGCTCTTTCAGACTTTCTTCAGCTTAATCATAAGATTAAGCTGTCTTAGTTTCTTAGTTCCTTCCTCCTCACAGCTCTCCTCCTTAGCCAAGGATTGTATTGGACAGTAGCTGAAAGTACCTGGAAGTTCACATTCTTCTCAAAGACAGGTGTTACTAAATTGGGGTGAAGGATTGGGGCTGCGTGTGGTATATGCAGCCCATCGTTCGTTGCTATACCATGTTGACACGCAACGTTTTCCACTCTTACGTCATCTCTCTGGTCGTACTGACAGTGGTAAGTTCCGATGACTCCTTCTCACCTCACAGAACCGGCTTGCATCGAATTCCTTAAAGTATTCAACAACTGATATGGCGCATCTCAATCCATCCGCACCAGTCCCTCTTGATCCGCATCATCAAAGTAACATCAACGCAACAAACTTTGCTTCGTTTGTAAAAATCCTGATCACACCATCAACGAACCACGCCTTCAATTCATTACCAATTAAACGCGAGTTAGAGGTTCCACACTAACTACGTTCACGATGTCTTATGACTGCCGCATCTGCTCCATTGTTGGATGGCACGTATTGTTCGAGTCCCTTTAAAGCAACCCTTTCTCCCGTTCCCTTCGGTATCCGAACGTTTCCATGGAATTTTTTGCCACCGCCTTGTGACAAACGTTTCAGGAGGGTGAGGGAGACTTGGGATGCTTCCATGCAACAATGCTCACCCCACAGCCAGCAGTGATGGTGACGCTGACGGAGATCACAATCTGAGGATGACTCACAATGAAGGAAATCTCGACCTGACTTGAGACGAAGTGACTGAAAAGATAGAGTAGTAAGTAAGTGAGCGAGTTTGGATACGTATTTGTCCTTATTATGGCATCTTGCTTCAGATTATGGTGGTGGTTTGCCGATGGTGAATGAATGATGATCGTGTGGTAGCCAGACCTGGGTATAAAATGAGCCGCATTGGCAGAGCGCTGTTTTAGTCGCAACCTTCCTCATGCCAGACACACATCGGTTATTCCAACCAACCTGCTTCACTCAGTTCGCATTCTAACTTTCTACTACTTTCACCCATCTCAACGACGTGCGGAGGACGAGCAACTACTGTCAGCCACAAAGCTCTGAGGTAACAACAAGTCCCGTGGACAACAACCACCGAAATTCATTGATTTTCTCGGAACGACAACAACAGGCCGACCAGGGTAAGACATATTTGTGGCTCGAGTGAATATGGAGTAGAGCGAAGAAGGTCATTTGAGAGGACTCATTAAATTAATCTCCTTGTTTTCCTCCTCTCCTGCGTCGATAACCAATCCTACGATTCCCAATGGCCCTCCGATTTAACTCCGCTCTTTAACTGCGCTATTTCCGTTTGCGCTTCCTCCCTTAACCCCCACCACTCGCATCGCGTACAAAAAAAAACAGATTACCTCCCCACTGCTCAGCCAACTTACTAATTCACCACCATCGATTGAGTACGCTCGTATGCTCAGCTGTCTCACTCTGCCTCACTCACCTGCATGCATGCATCCTTCATATTTGCATAGTACATGTAGATACGTGATGGTTGCCTCGTTTTCTCCATCAACCACCATCAATTTGTCCCATTTCAAGACTTTTAAGCTGTTTGTAAAGAGATGACAAACTGCTTTCACCACGCGACCATAAACTATCGCTTCTGGGTAGCCTTTTGTAAACCCGGTGTTTTACTTTTTCCAGGAAAATACCTGCCACAAATTCCACTGCAGAAGTCAACGTGCCAACAAGATTTGAAGAAATGAGTCCCTGTGAATTCTCATCCTCCAAAATGACGACCAAATCATCCCGAATCTTTGTCATCCTTATGGCCTCCATCCTCCTCTGTGCCTTGCTCTTCACGACCACTGGACACTGTGCAGCCGTCACCGTTCGGGTACGTTTACAATTTACCTTTATTCAAGTGTTATTCACATTCAGTCGATTAGACTGGCTAGAGCATAAGGAATCTTACTTGTGCTCTGGCTACGACTCGTAAGTAAGCACAAGTTTAGACAAAAGGTGTCTCAAATCTCAGCACGTCCAAGACTCTGAGTCATCAGCCACTGGACACATTGGTTCGAAACATGTGCAGACTGAACCAGTCGAATCCACATAATCCAGTTTGATGTGGCTGTGTCAGGTCAAGTCAGGTGTGATATCGTTGTAGGTATGTGTGTATGTGCTCATCTCTGAGAATGGTCTCACACTTTGATAAGCAACTCAAGCTGTACTGAAGAGATTGTCCAAAGTTCATCGATTCATGGAATGCCATCCACGAATCGTACTCATCACTGCGGACGACGGAGGGTTGGAATTCCACAGCTGACTGACTGATTGATTCTTCATCCTGACATGTTTATGTTTACTCTGAGAACGTACATTGCGATAAGTCTTCCTCGCCCCTGTTATTCGCTACACTCGCTCGTGTAACAAACCAATTAATGTAACTCCAACGAGCCCATGATAAGTAGGTACACAGCTACATAAATGTTCGAGCATCTGCCTGCAGAACTCAAAAGCTGAGACCATTTCATCACGAGAGCGTCCACACATTTATGTTCAGCATGTCTGATTGACAGGAGAAAGTCGGAGAAAGCTTAAAGTTGACCACAACGGTACATGGCCACACGTTCTTAAAACAGTTCCACAAATTGGCTCATACTCAGAATGACTTCATGACGAGGAACCTTTTCCCACGAAACCTTTTTCGCACAGCTTTGAGATCCAACACGCATCAGTAGTTTGTTATGCTTGTGTAGGTATTTACGACGACTCTTTACGAGGACAGGGTTAGAAACGCAGATAGATCTCGAGTGATTAAACAGCAAGTCAGTCTGTTGACTTGCAATTCAAGTTCATGCAAAGCAGCGTAAAAAACAGTTTTGTTGCACTGTAGTTGCTGCTATAATAAATCAATCATCATCACCATCGCAGGACCTGCTCAACTATTTACTCATCCTCCTGACTCACTGACTAATAAATGACTCTGAGCAGCTCGGTTGTTTGTGCGAGTAGTTGGTTGGTGCCACCAGGATTTACTACGGACTGCGTTTGTGTGTCAAAACGGAGGCGCAATAGAAGGAAGGTCGACTTTGTTTGCAAATATTTGGCATTGTATTCTCCAGGCGTTTTGTGTCGCTGCGGCGGCTCAGGATGATTTCATGAGGTTACTCAAGCTCCACGAGGGCTGGAAGGTGTGCGGGTGGGGTGATGGCCAGCAGCGTCATTTGAACTTAATTATCTGCTGCACAACTAGTTCAATGACTCGTGTAATGTGTACATTTATAAGCACAACTGTTTTACTACACGTAGTCCTTCCACGTGAAACAAGATGTAGTCGTTCTGATACATCTGCTGAATATTAATGGTCAAGAAACTGAGCGATAAACGCCCCATTTTTTCCTCGTATTCCGTACAGAGAGAGAAAAAGAATAAGTGGTTGGACGATTAACACATCATAATCTGCACGAGGCTGGATGAGGTTCATATATTTTTTGATGTGCGACGCAATAATTAATAATTCTCTGATTAGAGTGGGGTTGGTGGTGGTTGAGTGGATCGAGTCGGTGGTTGTATAATATCGCAGCATGAATGACTTTGGAGATGAATTATGGGTTGCGGTGGTCGTTGTGGCATTTAGCAGTTTGTTAAAATGATTGTCGAGAGTCAGATGGAGTCGGAGCGATAACGTAGGAGCACAACTACGCACTTGTGTAGTGAGTAAGTGAGGAGGAGGGCAGAGTAATAATTGATGATGAATTATTGTCGTGAATGGACTTGGGTGCTCTCCTCTCGACGTGAATGAATGGGAACAAGGGACGCTTTGTTTGCCTCGTCGTCTCAAGTCTCAGCGTTCTTGGGCACAATGTCCTGGGAGACCCAAAATCCTGCCAAAATTATTTTAAGGCCCAAAATCCTCCCATGGGGGTCGGAGACCATAAAAATGTGGTTCATTTTGATTTTCGAAAGTGGGTGTGGTCAGGAGGGGGGTTTTTATGGAATTTTCAAAAAGTCGCAAATCGCCCCTAAAACCACACCCACTTTGTTCAGAATTTAACGCTGATGAAAATGAGGTATCATACATGCCCCTAGCTCTTACCATTGTCTCGCAAAAAAATAAAATGTAGCGGAAGATCGGTGTTTTTGTCAAAAATCGTCAAAATGGCCAAGTTTGAAGGGCTCTCAAATCCTTGATACTGAATTTGTGCAGGAAATCATTTCGGAATTTTGAAGTACACCCATAGGACTAACTTAGGTCATGACCTTGGTCGGATCTGAGACGGAGGTTTTTTGCAAATTGAGCTCAAAGTTGACGAAAAAAACATCGCGAAAAATGTGGATGGGAAGGGACTTTTGAAGGGCTACTAAATCCTTAAGGATAAACATTATCACCAACTGACCTATGCATCCTAAGCTACGGTCATACTACTATGTAACAGCGTGACCTTTGCTCCATTCTAAGCTATAGTGTTCCTATAAACGCTGGTCAAACTTGGCTTTCCTGAGGAAAAATTCCTGAAATTGGCCAACTTTAAAGGGCTCCCAAATCCTTGAAACTGAATTTGTGCAGGAAATTATTTCTGCATTTTGAAGTACTATCATAGGACTAACTTAGGTCATGACCTTGGTCAGATCTGAGACGGAGGTTTTTGGCAAATTGAGGTCAAAGTTGATGAAAATAGCGTCGAAACGACATCGTCGGGATTTTTTCTAAGTTTTTTGTGATTTTTGGGGGAAAAATTTTTTATTGTTGATTTGCACGAATCATGACCTCTAGATCACGAAAAACAGGTTTTTGGGGCAAATTGAGATTTGTCTCACTTTGCCCCAAAAATCTCAACTTGCCCCAAAAACCTGTTTTTCGTGATCTAGAGGTCATGATTCGTGCAAATCAACAATAAAAAATTTTTCCCCCAAAAATCACAAAAAACTTAGACAAAATCCCGACGATGTCGTTTCGACGCTGTTTTCATCAACTTTGACCTCAATTTGCCAAAAACCTCCGTCTCAGATCTGACCAAGGTCATGACCTAAGTTAGTCCTATGGGTGTACTTCAAAATTCCGAAATGATTTCCTGCACAAATTCAGTATCAAGGATTTGAGAGCCCTTCAAACTTGGCCATTTTGACGATTTTTGACAAAAACACCGATCTTCCGCTACATTTTATTTTTTTGCGAGACAATGGTAAGAGCTAGGGGCATGTATGATACCTCATTTTCATCAGCGTTAAATTCTGAACAAAGTGGGTGTGGTTTTAGGGGCGATTTGCGACTTTTTGAAAATTCCATAAAAACCCCCCTCCTGACCACACCCACTTTCGAAAATCAAAATGAACCACATTTTTATGGTCTCCGACCCCCATGGGAGGATTTTGGGCCTTAAAATAATTTTGGCAGGATTTTGGGTCTCCCAGGACATTGTGTTGGGGCTGCTCACATCTTCATGTCACAGCTCCCATTGTTTGCCTACCCAGTCATTTCCAGCAACATAAGACAATCATGTGTTGGTCTTTCTCCTCCGTCAATTGCCGCGATGGTTTACGTGGACCACGGCTGGACGGGTGCGGACGCATGTTGAGGGCGACAGAGTCATGTGATTTACGAAACGTTGAGTGGCATCCATATCCAGCACCATTGTGTACAGCCTGCAATCGTGGACGCACAGATAATAATTTGGGTAGACCAGACAGTGCTGGGTTAACGTAGTTGCTGGATATGCTAGTTGCTGGCGTATATGACCACCTTCCTTATACATTCTGATAAGCAATGTGGCACATGAAAGGCTAATTGCCGACGAGAAATGCTCTTATCGAGACAATTATTATATTAACCCATCCTTTATCTCTGAAGCGTTGAGCACGTCCACTTATTCTGTATATTTACTTCCCTGCTGCACCATAATTGTAATTGCTAGCTCGTCTAATTCCATTCTATGCAATTCTAAGTATGTAGCACGCATGCAAATATACGTACAACCGAATGAAAAATCGAGAAATGTTCTCATGTTGACTTTTTTCATTTTACAGCGATCCGTGCGACAGAGTTCTGGGAACGGGGCTGTTGTGGAGGAGTGCCGGACCAACGCTGTTTGCGGATGGCAAATCTACAACGCCTCCACTCGCGTCCACCAACGCTACGTCCCCACCACGTAAGTTCATTCGTAATTAAAAACCATGGGTAGAGACGGCCGTTCTCAATGGTTGTGTCCGTCTACACAGGTGTCGCTGCAACAAGAAGGACCTTTGCACGAGGGCGGAAGACGACATCGGAGTGCCCGCCTACGTCTACCGCTGTCGGGACTACACGTCCCGGAGAAACAGGACGACCGTGCGGCCCGCTGCCACGAACGACATCACGGCCGGAGGACAGTCTTCTTAATCCAAACTCTACCCCTAATTTATAAAATTACTAGTTTACCGTAGCGTTTTTACTATTTTTTCGTTTACTTTGTTGTTGCTGAGAGTGGAGCACGAAGCGATGTTCCATCATGACTGATGATGAGCTACAAATTAAGTTTGTATATGTCATATGTATGTAAATGAGCATCAGGGTATAGATTACCCTCCTCCCTCTCACTCTCCCGTGTCTACCTTGACACTTCTTGACACTTCTTGATGCATGCTGGGGGTCGTACCCACAAACAGTTTTCTATTTTCTTACAACCCATTATTCAGGAATGAGGAGGATTTAATTCGGAAAAAGGACTCTATTTTTCTCCCACTTTCTCGCCCCAGGATCCACTCTACTCCACTCAACTGTGTGTAATAAGTCTACATTTTGTCTCAGGTTAATAGTTTCTCGGGGTCGTGTTGTTTAGTGTAAAAAAACCTTGCTGTTGTTGGACATTGTTGTGCTCTACAATCCACCAACAACGATTGTCAGTATTGTTATTGCTATTAAGTATCGTAGAATTTGAGTAGTATGTAGATTCATTATTTTTTACCATTGTTTTTTTTATGCACATTGCTAAATGTTGCAAGTTTCCATTATTACCAAACCCACAGACCGAGACGGGACAGGATTAAATATTTTGTTGCAAACGTGTGAAATTGGTTCGAATTGGTTCAATTATTCCAGATGACCAAGTTATCTCCTGTCCTTATTTTATTCTTAAAAAAATGTTAGAAATTACAATAAATTGATGTTTGAACATAATTAATTCTAGGCGTCTACATTATTAATTAATTATGCACTTCACGATGCATCACCCGAGGACGAGTCAAGTGTGGGTGACGAATCTACTTGCAAACCTCTCAGCTCGGTCCTTATCTGATTTGCATCCCGCAACGCCAGACTCAACATGGGGGAGTACTCCTCAGCTACATATATTTAATTGTTAATTAGTTAATTAGATTGGCAATGGGTTACGCTATGCATATTGTGATCCAGTGGGGGCGGCAAGGCAATTGCTCACGTCGGGTGGAAGTCAGATGGACCAAGGACCATAATCCAAATATGCGACAAGCGAGGTTTTTGCGGTTGTCACACAAGCGCAGGAAGTGATCGAGCGATCTGCGTAGGAAATAACTTTTGACTTTGAGGTACTTTGATGTGCTTTGGGGACGATCACAATTAATTTCGTACTCGTGTTCAATCCCGTCATCAAACTCCAAGAACCGCCCCCATCGCGTGGTCATCAAAGCAGTCAAGTAGCAGCTCAAGCCATGTTTGGACCGAACTTGAGGACAAACCTCACCCCAGTCAATCTCATCCCAGGAAAACCTACCGTCCGCTTCCAGAAAGGTGACGAGATACATCGTGGCAATATATTCCATCTGTGCCGTGACGAGAATTAATATTTGGCATATCCACCAAGCCTTCATGTTTAATAAATACTGTAAAGTTGTTTTCGCCTGGGAATTGGTCGAGCACATCTTCCGGAGTCCAGGCCGCAGTACGATCGGTCAGCCCCACAGTTTTCAAAACAAAGTGAAAGATGAGCGTGTTGTTAAAACAGTGAGCAGAACAGGTTTCGTGGGAGACCAAATTGCACAGGGTCACTGCAAGAGAGACGGGTCTAGAATAATGGCCACTTGCATAGGTTTTGCATGTATAGGAAAATTTGTATATGGGGATAAGTATACTCATGGGAATTTCGCTTGTAGATGACTGGTCCACAAGACGAGGGGAGCTGACCGTGTCCAGAAACAGGTCCAGACCTCCGGAGGCCGTGAACGCTACACAGTGATGCTCACTCTGGTCAGTCAAACCAGCCAAAAGTCTCCAGCAATCATCCACCAGCTCCAAATTCCCAGCCAGAAGTAGTCGACGGATACACGTACAGATTTCCTGCCATTCATGACAACATTATTGCACAACATTGGTGATTGTATTATAATAAGTGCACGGAAGAAGTTGCAC
This sequence comes from Folsomia candida, assembly GCF_002217175.1. Lineage (NCBI taxonomy): Eukaryota > Metazoa > Arthropoda > Collembola > Entomobryomorpha > Isotomidae > Folsomia > Folsomia candida. Next base: position 517,839 of record NW_019091213.1, on the reverse strand, counting down.
CTTCACGGGGTTCAGCTCTCTGAGCGAGACTGCTTCCTCCTCCTCCGTCTCGGTTGTGATCTCAACAAAGACCATTTTCATCAGGCGGAAGAGCCCAGTTTTCAGGTCTGACGGGGTGAGGGCAAACACGATTTGGCGCAACACCGCACCCACCAACCTGCGAAAGTTGGTTCCTTTCTAGAAAAATGAGGAACGAAAGACAACCAAAAAAATAAAAGCTACAATGGCCAGCATTAATTTGCATTGAGCTAATATCCTACCAGGAGTCCAAGTCGATTGAGGGGACCTTTAAGGAAGAACACGAGGGGGACCACTTGGTAAATTAGAGAAGTATCCGTCCAGTACTTTTCACTGATTTCGAGCACAATGTGGAGAATCCGTCCCGATTGGGTGGACTGACTTGCGCCACTCACCATTTTGGCATCCAAAACTTTGGACAAAGCCACGCGAGCATTTTCGTGGGCTTCTAGCAACTTGACGATTGTAAAGATGCAGGTAATCGATACCATCACGACGTACTTTTCATGAAGATGTGCCTCGACCATGCCCAGGAGTTCATCCAAAAGGAGGCCCAACATGGAAGGTGCAACTGTTGAGGAGGGCGACAAACTAAGGTTACTACTATATTTTAATCATCCTTCCTTCAGGCTATAGCCTTGCATTATTATGGTCAGAACTTGGTCTTCTACACACCATCAAAGGGTGCGGTTTCATGCAATTTTTTGTGAAGCAGCAGAATTACTTTGCACAGGATTTCGTGGTGGCTCCAATTCTGGTACACCTACGAACGTACGTCATCCATCACTTTGAGATCAGTGTCATGTGCAGCTTGTCATGAATTAAAACTACTCTGAGCGAATTCAGCAATTGTTGGAACGAGGCATGTCCGGTCACCAACTTTGCAGGGATGTAAGGTCGAGAGGATGGGTCGTTCTGTTGGGCGCAGGAAACTAACCCTAAAAATTGGAGAGGTTGCTGTCTCAACGATTTCAATCCCAGAATTTCTTCAGGATGGTCACCTACGTATAAATATATGTACATAAACATGTAAACATGGCCCTTCATCATCCCCGTATGCAGTACCTGCCAAGTTGGTGCCAGAAATGTCCAGACTTTGCAAGTTGACCATTTGAGATATGAGGTCAGCAAGGAAACGGTCAGGAGCCTCGAAGATCACAACCAGCTCGTTGAACTGAGAAATGTCCAGATGCCTTCAAATTAGAGAAAAAATCAGTACATACTTGTTTCACTAGTAGAAATATATTGATTATCCTGGATTCGACCTCAGAGTCGTCATCCCCCTGATAACATCCCACCCATCATTGTTTTCGTCCGAAATCACTGTCACGCCAGACAAAATGAGACGCTCCAATTTTATAGCTTTTCGGAGAAAGTCCAAATTCGCAAATTCTATGCAACCCGACAAGTCCAAGTGGATCAGATTTTGCAGGCACGAGTTGAACATGGTCTCCCAGTAATCCACCCCATGGTTTAGAAATGATCCACAGCAAATGGTTTGGCTGAACAACTCTTGTTTTTCAAGCCACTTGAAATATCTGGGCTCGACCTTCTGCTCATGAACAATGTCCAGTCCCCACACGACCAACTTTTCCACATTTGGAGTCTGGAGCATCTGAATTGTGTGGCAGATACCCTGCAACTTCTTACTTGGAGATGATCTCCAGTCGTCACTGTTTTCAATACTGGGCTCAGCAACGAGTTGATTGAAGTAGGACGCGGAATAAGATGCCGACACGCTTTCCTCCTCCTCCTCCTTAGTTCTAGGTAGAGTTGCAATAGTTTTGGGAAATAGTTGCGTCGAATTTCCGAACACCAGAGTTTTCAAATTCCTTCCGTAGGTGTTGATTGTGAGGAAGGAATTTTCTGAGAGGACGGGACAGTTGTGCAGTTCGAGGTGGGATGGAAAGTGTCGCATGAGGAAAGTCAAGGCTTTGTCCGTCAGTCCAGTCAGGTTACTCAGCACAAGTTTGTCGAAGACGAAGGCATTTGCTGTCGAGAAGGTCGACTTGGATGCGAGCTAAAATTATATGATTGCTACTTAATTATTTCAAATACGGGTGCAACTATTACAAAAAAGTGGTGCTGGCTGTTGGCGACGTGGTTAATAATAAACGGATGTATTTATATACTCTAACCTTTGTAATTTTGCTCATAGCCAAAAATAGCCAGATTTTATGGTCTTGTGACACCCACGGGGTGTGACGACGATCCCCCAGCAAGATATTCCACAAGGATCGAGGTAGTTCCACATCAGAGCGGAGGTTGTAGCTCACACCCACCTCCCACTGCTCGTCATCTTGTGTCGGGGAAGTTTCAACCAAAAGGATCCTTGGGATGTTGGTCATGACCGTGTTGGCAGCCAGCAATTTTAGTGTTGGATTCATGTTCAAATCATATGTACGATTAATTAATTGATGTACATTTGATATAAATTATTGCACCCACGCGATCTGAATTCTGACATGCTTAGGTTTCAAATTCTGCGAAATGCCTGGAAACCGTCACTGAGGCCAGAATATTCCCCCACTTAATTTTTGGATGAGAAACAATGCATTTGCATGAATGAATGTGAGGATAAGAGGTTATGCAATTTGAGATTATTGAGTGAGTCTCATCATCATCATGATGAAGATGTGAACGAGTTTCGTGACGTGGCTGGCTCTGGTTTCCCCTTGATTTTAGTCCACCAACCGCCAGTATCTGCTGGATTGGATTGAAGGCTGGCAGAATAAAAATGACGTGGATATCATCGTGTCTGCAATTCCTTGGCGTCGTGGCCGTGACCGCGATTATTGTCACGGTCACGGAGGCACATCAACCTCCCAAGCAGTCAATCACGACGAGACTTCAAGCCCCTTGGGCTCCGACCTCTTTGCTCCACGAGGCGAGCGAATATCTGGGCGAATTAAACCCCAACCTTTTTTGGAGCTTTTTGGAGACAACGTTGCAAAAGCTGGAACACCTGCCGACACCAGCGACGGGTATACAACATGCACTCTGGTGACACATTTGGATGTATTTAATTCAACAACTTTTTTTCGATCGTGCAGGGCGTACGGAACATGATCTGGCGTTGGTGGTTGCATATAATTTCCTCTCTTCTTCAAAACTTCGTATGCTAGACTGGGCCCTCACGTAAGTAATCGAAAACCTCACTATATTTTAGGATCGGATATACATTTAACGAGTTTAACAAATCAGTACCTTGTTGGATATCAATCTTATCCATGCACAAAACTGGATTATTTCATTTATGCATTGTTCAATTGTTTGCAGGGCTAGAACGCAGTCCCCCAAAGTACTCAGTTTACAACAGGTACGGTCCACTTAATTTCTAATACGACAACATCCAAAGGATCCTTTTAGTTAAGGGGCAGACGGATGACGGACTGAATAAAAATAACAATATTGTGCAATACAGCTCGCCCCTGAGAATACCCCTCCAGAGTGTCCAGATGCCTTTGTGAATCTGGGTTCCAAGACAAGCTGTTCTGTTGAGGTTTTGGAGAAGCTGTTGGAACAGAGTAGTGGGGCGGAGGGGCTCTTGCAACCCCCACTGCTCACAGACGACGACCACAAATTTCCCTCCCTCGTCTGGACCCAACACCAACGCACGGAAGGAGAGGAGAGATCGTCCCCTCCCAGCGTCGCCATTCTCTATGGTGACTTCAAATCTAAGAAGACGCCAGAGCTCCATCAGTTGTTAAAGTAAGAAAGGCTCACAAAGATGGGACAACTAGGCGTCTGGTTAACTTTCGAACTGACACAACTTGTTATTTTTTTGTCTGGTGATAGGAGGTGGAGCGATCGAGTGGGCTACGTTTTCAGACCTTTTGAGACAAAAGGGAACAAGGGTGATAATGATGGAAAGAAGCTGTTGTTGGCCGGTTATGGGATTGAACTACAGTTCAAATCCACAGAGTACAAGGCTCAAGACGATTCTGAGCAGGGTAAAATTAAACAAACTATTTGATGCTGATAATTAATTAACAAATACTAACATTTCAATTAATTACAGCGGGTTCCAGAGAGCTGGGTGGATTCAATTTCGACAAGCTTGAGGAGCTTTATCCCGACAAGGGGGAGGAATTGGCTAAATTCCAAAATTATCTTGCAGCTCAAAAAGGAGCTAAAACGGAGTTTGAAGCACTGAAAGCGTGGCAAGTACAAGAACTTGGGCTCCAAGCCTCCTACTTTGCTGCTGAGAAGCCTGATATGTTGACCGCGCTGAGAGATGTGTCTGGAAACTTCCCCTCTAGAGCCGCCACTCTGTCCTCCCTCCGAGTTCCTCCCGAGTTTAAAAAGTCTGTAGCTCACAATCAACGCTTGCTGGCTTCCCATTTCAACCTGGACGAAGGTGAAGGCGCCTTCTTCCTTCAGGGCTCCTACGTTGACCCTGACGCCCTGGACCTCTTCACTTTCATGCAGAACATTCAAGTGGAGCTGGAGTTTATGGAGCTGCTCCGAAGTCTGCGACAAGACTGGCCTGCTGTCACGAGAGGGGAAGTGGAAAAGATTATCGCCCTCGGAACAAAGTCACAGGCGGAGCCAGAGCTCGCTCTCGACATGAGAGACTCATCAATCTTTTGGATCAACGACTTGGAGAAGGACGAGGAGTACGAAGACTGGCCAGACGACCTCACCCAGCTCTTCTTTCGAATGGGCGGCATTATGCTCCGCCCGGTTCGACGGAACGTGTTTAACCTCGTGGTCACTGTCGACCCTGCGGACCCATCTGCTGGAGGTAGGTGACCATTATTGGCGATACACTATCTATTGTCACACTGTAGAAAATTAGTTGTAGAAAATTTGAATATTGTGCTCATAAAATTAAATTATCCTGCAGCCTTGCTGAAAATGGTTCATTCTTTTATGGTGCACAAATCCCCTGTTCGGATCGGCGTCGTATTTTGCTCGGCGCCTTCTACTCCCGAGACGGATACCACAAATGCATCACTTATTCGTCGGCTTATGAACTTTGCTGCGTCTGAAGGGAAAATGCGCACCGTGTTTCATGATGTTGTCAACGTAAGGATTTAATAAACTGCAAAGGCTGTAAAGTAAACTGTAAAGAGTTGCTTTTTCTTAGGCATACGTGACATCTGATTTTGTCACCCTAAAGAAAAAGTGGGGGTCTTTAACGAATGGGGACGAACTCGAGTTTGGGGCTGAATTGGCTTGCGATTTTGTTCGACGAAGTGGACGCCCTACTCCATCTGCCTTTTTGAATGGCGTGCCTTTAAAATGGGATTCCTTGGACGATTTTGAAGACGTCGTCCTCAATCAACTCCTCAAAGAGGCACAGTCCGTACAGGTGGAAGCCTATAACGGGAAGGTGAACGAAGACACGGACATATTTGAGCATCTGATGGTAAGATTTCGAGCCTCGATTCGTTTATCTATTTTATTTCAACCCGTGAATTTATTTCTCCACATAATTCGAATTAACTCTGTTATACTCCTTGCCGTCGCCCTTCCACTTTTCCTAATACTGCACTCAAACTGTAATTGTCTCCCGATGTTTTATACGCAATCAGCTATTTTTCTCGCTTACATGAATCTTCTTCACTCCTGACTTTGAATGTCCACAAAATTTCCCTATTCATAACCTGTGCGTGTTATGATGAATTCCTGACTGTTCCTTGATGTTTGAGAAAATCTAAGCCTTATTATATGCTACCAAACGACAAGTTTATTGCATGATAAATTATAGTGAACACTGACTAATGATTTCTGAATACTCATCAGAACAAATGTCACGTCCTCACCCGCCTCAACGACAAAATACTTGACACGTCGAACTCAAAAGTCGTCTCTTTTGGGACGGAAAGTTGGTCAGCTTTGGGAAAACAGTTTCGAGATCCGCTTGCCAACATTGCAAACTCGGTCGCCTACTTGACACCAACTGGAAAGAAGTCCGTTCCAGTTACCGTGTCGCTCTGGGTCTTTTCAGATCTAGAGACTGAGCAAGGACGGACTTTCCTCTTGAGGACGGTTGAATTTTTGGAAGAATCCGCCACGCACGCTCGAATTGCCTTTATTTCAAGCTCAGACCACCTGTCCAAATTTACGCAGGAGGTGCTCGAAGCGTTCGGTAATGCTGACCTGAAGGCGATCAAGAAATTGTTGCAGAGTGACACGTACGACGCAGGAGCGCGGGTAAATACAACAATTTGCACATAAGATGGCGAATGTTTAAATAAATTTACACATTGGTTACAGGGCGAGAGTAATGTGCTCGGTCAAGAGCTGATGAAGCAGTTGGGCTTAAGCGGAGGTGATCGTGGAGTCCTAGTGAACGGTCGGTTGATTGGACCTCTCCCTCCCACAGAGTCATTCGAGTTGGGCGACTGGGCACTCATTCAAAAGTTTACATTCGACTCATGTCCCAAACACTTGGAGGGAGACGACTGGACTCCAGATGCGGTCATGCGCCTCTGCTCAGCCCTCGCATCATCCACCTTTAAAAAATCGGCCAAAAGATTCATCTTGCCCGAATTCCAGTCTCCAGTCATGGCTGGAAAAGGCAGGGAAGGAGGCAGTGGAACCGGTGATACAGCTGGCGACGTGTTTTATGTCGACCTCACCGCAGTTATTGACCCTGCATCGCGACATGCTCACAAAATGTAACACGATTCACCGTATAATTACTACTTGATCCTTGGCATTTTTATTTTTATTTATAAACATATTGGTGTTTTTTGCAGGGCTGCTTTGCTGACGGCTGTTGAGCAGAAGGTTGGAGAGTGGGTCCGTTCCCGTGTGGTGTTCAATCCACCCTCAAAGCACTCTGAGCTCCCACTAAAGTCCTACTACCGCTACGTGGCCGGCTTGACCCCTGATGAAACAGTGACCTTTGAGGACATTCCTCGTGAACCTCTCTTTACCCAAAATATTGCTGTGAGTACTTTGCCTAGCTTTAATAATTTATCAGATTATTTATGTTGCTCATTATGATTCGCTATATGCATAACTGAAACATACAATTCATTTTGATTTACATGTGTAATATTTTTTTGTTAATTGGTTTAATTGGTTTATTTGTGTTAGGCTCCGGACAATTGGATGGTGGAGGTGGTGACATGTGAGAAAGACTTGGACAACATTCGACTCAAAGATTTGGGAACGGATTCTGTCGACTCCGTGTATGAGCTGGAACACCTCCTCGTGGAGGGACACTGGTGAGCTTACACATTATGACATAAGAACCTGTGTTTTCTTTGGTTAGTCTATGACATGTGGTTTACGAAATTATTATTTTCTGCAAAGTTTGGAAACAAAGACGGGATCACCTCCTCGTGGGCTTCAGTTCACGCTCACCCCGCATAATCCAAGTAAGAATATATACTAGGCTAACAATTAAAATCAGTCAAATCGTGCTCCAAAGTATAAAAAAGACTATGTTAAACTCGTAACTTCCCTCTTCAAGATGTTCGAACGGCGGAAACGATTGTGATGGCTAATCTTGGCTATTATCAGCTCAAAGCATCTCCCGGACTCTGGGCACTAGATCTTCGAGAGGGCCCGTCGCGTGACATCTTTGCCCTCGAAAGCAATAAACAGCGCATTGTCTCAGTCAACTCGTTCCAGTCTGTTGTGCTCAAAGTGAAGGTGCGACGCAATCCTGGCAAGGAGACAGCTTCCCTCTTGGACACGGAGGAGGAAAATTCATCATGGTTTGGGTTCGGCGGCTCAAAACAAAAGGAGGCGGAAGAAGACACCATCAACGTCTTCTCCGTCGCTTCTGGTCATTTGTACGAAAGGCTGCTGCGAATTATGATGCTGAGTGTGGTCAAAAACACAAAGTGAGTTCCGACAATAAATGACATTGACATTAACTGGCATGTCAAATGTATGTCTATATTTTCAGATCAAAAGTAAAGTTTTGGTTTCTCAAAAACTACTTGAGCCCTACTCTTAAGGACATACTTCCCGAGATGGCCAAAGAGTATGGGTTGGAGTACGAGCTGGTCCAATATCACTGGCCTCGCTGGGTAAGCACATGCACCAAAAAAGGTTCCATTAACTTGATTTGTTCACATATTGAAATACCTTTTATCACAATCAGCTCAACCCACAAAGAGAAAAGCAGCGCATCATTTGGGGCTACAAAATCCTTTTCCTCGACGTCCTCTTCCCCCTCTCCCTCAAGAAGATTGTCTTTGTGGATGCTGACCAAGTTGTTCGTGCCGACTTGAAGGAATTGTTCGACTTGGACTTGGATGGGAACCCTTACGGCTACACCCCGTTCTGCGACTCGCGCACGGAAATGGAAGGTTTCCGCTTTTGGAAGCATGGCTACTGGAAGTCGCACTTGGGTCGCAGGAAGTACCACATTTCGGCACTGTAAGACAACCCGAATTTTAATAATTCATAGTGCACACCACTTTAAATCATATTGTCTAATGACGCCTATTATGCTCTCGTGTAGATACGTAATTGACCTGTTGAGGTTTAGAAGGATAGCTGCAGGGGATCGATTGCGAGGCCAGTATCAAGCACTCAGCCAGGATCCCAACTCGCTGTCCAATTTGGACCAGGTATGCGCACATGGCACACACTCGTTAAATTCGTGAAGTTTGTGTTAGCTAAAAGTGTACTCTGGTGATTACGCATATAATTCCAAATTCTAGGATCTTCCCAACAACATGATTCATCAAGTTGGGATCAAGAGCTTGCCGCAAGAGTGTGAGTATTTTTTGTGCACTTATCAATTTGCGTCCTAGATATTTTTGAGGGGATGAGTTTAGTAATAAATTATACTAACTTGAATTATGCTTGGGCTTCAGGGCTTTGGTGTGAAACATGGTGTGACGAAGGTTCTAAAAAGGCTGCAAAGACCATTGACTTGTGTAACAACCCTCAAACAAAGGAGCCCAAACTCGATGCTGCTCAACGAATCGTTCCCGAATGGAAGGATTACGACACAGAGATTCGAAACTTCCAACAACGGCTCCACAAGGAACGAAGTGGGGATCGCAGCAGCAGCAACCAAGACAAAGACAAGCACACTGAATTGTGATAATTCTTCCCTTTAGCTCCTTTAACAATTATTATTTATTAGTTAATTATGTTATAGTTATTATTAGCGATGTGTATAGCATTTTGTGAAAACAGAAGATGCGTTATTATTAATTCGACATACATATTTACTTAGGTATTTCTGGTTGTGTGTGGTATAGTTACATATGTATAATCAGGAGATATAGATGCATATTTAAGAACAGGTAAAACAAATAACAAGTATTTTATGGCATCATTTCGGATTCCGCATTTGATTTAATACAAAAATAATAATAATCAGTAATTTCCCATTTTACTTAGAGAAAGAGCTATATATTACAGTGCTCACTTAAACTTAAGCTACTTATGTTTTTCGTGTCCATATCCCGTCATTCGTGTTTGTATGATATTGCCTATTGAGCCGTGATTGTAGCAGAAGTTAAAAAAAGTCATGACAAGCATAATATCGTTCGCTGTTTCTCCATCCTTTCTTATTGGGATTACTATATAACTATGTTTAGTGTAAATAAGAAGGAGCAAATGGTTGAGTGGCTGGTTGGTGATTGAGTGACTCTGCCTGATTGTACGTATGTATCGTCGCTAACTTTGTTATCTTATAACTTTGCGTATCTCCGGTATAAATAAATTCATGTACGATTCATCGCAGTCAATACTAGGAATGGGTTTCCCGTGTTGGTTTTCAACACTTATTCGCATTCACATTTATGTACATATGAATGTACTTATGTACATGGATCCTCGTACTGCTTATGTACTTGGGATTGACATCATGGATACGTGCGGGGCACGTATGCAGCAGCATCTTCTTTTCATGCGATGCAAATAATCGAATCAATCATCATCATTTTGGGCTCTATCGGGGACTCAATTATGAGATGTTGTATTTAGAACCGGAAACAGAAGATGTGGGTGGCAATGAGCTCGTACAGCAGAATGCCCGGTTTCTCGCCTTCCCCCCTACTTCCCCAAGTCGGGGATGGTGTTGTTCTCCCGGAAAGGAACACCGGGCGGGATGGGAATGGACAAGTACAGAGCGATTGAGAGTGAAAACATGGAAATGCTGACAAATAAAAGTGTTCATTTGATTGAGATTGTTCAGTTGGGTGAACGTGTTAAGAATTAATTGGAGTACTCATTGTTTAAATGCAGAGGTATTATTATTCGCAATTGGGGTCGACATGGGTTGAATAGCACTCGGAGATCTCATGGCGTGGGGGTGACTGGCAGTGAAAGAAAGGAACAACAAGATATTATTTACCTACGTATTCTTTGAACATGGACCGCAACAAATAAATATAAATTACTTATTATTTATTCTGTATATTATCTCCGTCGCAGCGGCAATAGCCTGCGAACCCATCATCGCATCATCACATCCCTCACTTCCCTCAGTCAGTGGAACCACAAAAAACGGTAGAATAATAACTCTTATTATTCATGAGTAAGCAGTTTCATCGGGCGTTGATTGAGGTGAATTGCGGTGGACTTGAGACGGAAAGGAAGCTCTGCCGGCCACTTTTTATCGGTGAGGGAACAAGCACAAATCCTCCCTCGTCAGCTGCTGCTACTGGGCCCTGCTGAGGAAGCAGGGAAGGACGTCAGACTATTTACTCGAATCAGTGATACTTCAGGTGATCATTAAAGTCGACCACGACCCTTCTCATTCAACCAGTGTGTCGACATACATAAGTCCTCACATTTATTAAGTGCTTGTGCACGTTCATGGTTATCAGAGTAGCAACCCCTACAAACTACAAGTTCCAAGTGTCCAAGTCTAAGTTCTAACGGCATGTGGAGTTTGGATGAAGACGAAATTGAGTCCTCGTCCTCTGCTGACACTCCCACCAACGCTCGGCGAGAAGACCAAAGTCCTTTCGTAAGTCGCCTACTGTTCCTGTTCTTGTCCCATACTTACTTATTCCCAAACAACTTGCTCATTATCAAAGCAAAACGAGAAGGGTCGCACGCAGATTGCAAGTTTGATGAAACACAGATGAGTGAGAGAGAACCTTCTTTACATTATTATCCACACAAACAACGGGATCAATCTTTGGCTGATTAATCCGGTTCGCCATTAATAAGTCAGGTTGGCTGAAGTAAATAATCAAGCCGTCAAAGTGGTTTTAAACTATCTCATGTACGTACTAGGCACAATTACAATCAAATGAAAAGAACTGTCAATCAATCAACTCTCGCTCGACACGGCCCCGTTTCATTTCGCTGATATTACTAGTTGAGACTTGATTCAAGATTTGTGTGTCATAGTCATAGTTATTCTTGAACTGTACGTTATTTTTGCTCTACAGGAGGAAGAGGGGACACCCAACTATCTCCTCCGTGGGTGTGACACTACCTCCATGACGTCCTCTAGCCCCCACAAGAAGGTCCAGTTCCACGTGGGTAAGAACACGTACTAACAAATGCATGGTAACGGGAAAATCGATCGACGACTTCAAAAGGGGCAGATTGAGATGCGTTCACAATTTCTTGCCCTCGGGGGCCCTGCCTTGATATCTGTCCCCCGGACGGCGTACAATTCCACACATGCTTGCCCCACCCACCACCCGCATCTCTTGGTATAGTTCCTGGTCCTCTGTTTGGGTGCAGGTGGGCTAATAATTTGTGCTGATGTCATCCAACAGCCTCCAAAAAGAAATCAAAATTTAATGAGAATTTGCTACAATGGAGGAACTACGAGGAGCAGAACCATCAGCAGCAGCTCTGCAATTATTTTTCCTCTTTGATTAATTAGCCCCAGGAGGAGGAAGATCTGCCATGAACATAGTTTGTTTGGCCGAGAGGAATTTGCAATAAACAACTATCCGAGTAGTAGTGGCTTCGTCGTCGTCGTCGTTTATTCTTGTTGTTTTGCATTCCTTCTCGACACCATAACAGTTTGAAAATAATAACAATAATCGTAATGTGCAGGGATGAGGAATCAAATTGCACGTGTTTCATAAGGATGACTCAATAGGCTATATCCTACACCATACAATTTCTTGTTCCCATCAAAACCATGCCCATCAACCATGCCCAGCAACTTGACACTTTTTCTAATCCATAAATAATTTCTGTAAGAGAAAGACCAGATTTTATTATTATGCACTAAATAACTGCGAGGTTTTTCTGTTCATCGCATAATTGTCAGTCAATTTATGGGCAAGCTTTATCCGTCCGAGCATCGAATGTAGCATAGGTACAGACATACATATGCATGCATGTAAGTCGTTATGCTACCAATCCACTACTTTATACATGATGCATTCACACGGTCCAGTTCAGTTGAGCAGTTGACACTCGAGGCGAGGACACACAGATATATGCGTTATCTGTCCACGCATCAGAATAAAAACAAACTTATCACCACAAGACAGAGAGAGGAGATAAGTGAAGGACAGCGCGACTGACGGGAAGTAGGGTATCAGGTTGAATAATATTATTCAACACTTTAGCTAGAGATCCTGGTGACCACGGCCGTCGTTCTTGCCGTTGACTTTGGCGTTGAGGCGCAACAACTTGATTTATTCTGCGGACAATTAGGCAAATTGGAAAATGAGTGGACCTGCTGGGCGATCCAAACTTCGTGACTATTTCGACCGGCGCAAGTCAGACGTTCCTCAATCCGGCTCTTTCTATTTTGCAGGTGGTGGAGCAGAGGACGAGGTCGGAATGCCCCTCCAAAAGTAAGTATCACAACCCGCCCGATTTTGCATGAATTGTACGAATATGTAGATGTTATATATGAATTCCTTTCCATCTCCGCAGCCTGAACGATGAGTCGTCTCCGTTGCCTGAGGTAGGAACAACGGGTTCAAATCGTGCAGAGCAACGAGATTATACCGCGTCGGCCGCCTCGACCGGTGGGTCCGTAACCACCCCACTGCTACTTCCAGCCATTCAGGAGGAACGGGCCAATGGGAGTCGGCGACCCCAGTACCAACATTCCATGAGTATGGTGGACACCGTCAAGTACGGTGCCAATGCTGACATGGCTCCTACTGCTTCTCCCAATCCTGAGGTCACACCATTACCAACCTTGCGTACATGTCCTTGAGCACTCTGTTAATTTTTGTATTACAATGGCGCAGATGGTCTATGGCTTTGTGGAGCTGGACGTTCTTTCGGGCGGCGATACTGGGGCGGATCTAAGCAACCGAGAATGGAAGGAAATGGCCAGGTGGATCAAGGTTTAAACAAAATTCCACTTCAGTCCTTTGTCAGACGAGAAATATGTGGATGGATGATTATAAATAATTTTGAATCGTGTTTCACAGTATGAGGAGGACCTCGAGGCAGGTTCTGGTCGATGGGGAAGGTAAGTAATCACAGGCCAGCGGTACAAGACACTGAAATAAGTTGGTCTGATAGCACTCGTAATAATATTCCCGTGTTCTGAATGTAGACCTCACGTGGCGTCCTTAAGTTTCCACTCCCTGCTCAAACTTCGTCAGCTCATTGAACGAGATGGTGTGGTCATGCTGGACATGGAGGAACATGACATGCCTGGTACGTACATGTTTAATAACTAAATAACTCCCCTACTTACTGACTGATTTGTGTGTGTGGATGTGTGTTATACGTAGGTGTTGCTTATCGAGTCGTGGAAGAGCTCGCAAATAAGAATCTCATTCGCCCAGACGAATCGCCTCTTCTCATGAGAATCCTCCTCCTCAAACACAAACATGTCCAGGAGAATGCTCAGTGGTTTGGACTGAAACGAACCAACACGAGCGCTGTCAGTCTCCAGGTGGGTGGATCAATTTGCTTGGGGTGTTGATAGAAGACAACCAAGTTATCTGCAGTTGAGCCGTCTGTAGTTGTATAACCATCTTATGCATTTATTTCTACACAGAGCTTGTACGAAGATAGAGGGAAGAAAGGTGGCGGTCTCCCGTCTACGACGGACCCCTGCGTTCTGGTGAGGAGAAACAGCTCCATGATTAAGATGTCCGCCCCCGTGGACATTATCAAGTCCCCTTTGCAACGAACCGCCTCCGGGAACTACCTTAAGCCCCCCACTTCCGTAGCGGCCTCCTGTCCCACCACAACTACCCACCACGTCCCCTCATCCATGGACTCTGGCGCATTGGTGAGTCAGTTTTTATTTGGTTAGCATATTTGAAATTTGAAGCATATTTTGAAGTCTGTTTTCGGGTTTTCATGATGTCGCTCCAGAAGGACAAACGGAAGGAGAGCTGTGCCCCCTCGGAGGAGGATCTGAAGTGGGTGGGTAGGCGAGACACAATGGTGGGTTTAAAACGGCTTTGTGGAAATAGACTTGGCAGAAATAAAATGTACAAATTACTTTTGTCAACGAATTTCCAGTATCGAATCCTTCCCAATGGGGCTGCGGAGGCCACGATGATCATGGTGGGCGACTATGACGCTCTGCGTAAACCAATTTTCGTCTTTGTCAGGTTGTCAGAGCCGCAGTTCATGTTCAACATCACGGAGGTAATTAACATTAGGAAGGCAATTCTTGTACTCTTTGTATGTAGATGAATGTTGATTCATTGCAATTTCCGATATTCCTCTCGAATATCTACAGATCCCTGTTCCGGCTCGATTTTTTTCCATCCTCCTCGTCCCACCCTCGCTGGAGATGGACATCATTGAGATTGGACGAGCCTTTGGAGCTCTCATGTCCAACAAGCACTTTTATGAACTGGCCCTGCGAGCCAACGGGAGGAAGAACCTCTTGACGGGCATCAACGAGTTTTTAGACGATAGCATCGTCCTCCCTCCCGGCGACTGGGACAACCATGATCTTCTCCCGATCCATGTGCTGCAGGCCAAGAGCAAGGCCATCCGCCTGCGTCGCCTCAAGAAGCAGATTTCATTCGTACGGAATAACGACTCCTTCGTGGATGGCATCACCCTCCTTCCGCCTAAAAAGGATGACTCTGGTACATTATGACCACTATTATTAGCATAAATCTTCGTTATTGACGTGTGCATTTGAAGCATCAAATCTGTTTCTCCTTATTTCAGCCAGCAGAGGCGATGATTCAGACCCGTTCAAGCGAACTGGGAGACTATTTGGCGGGGTTGTGAACGATATTCGCAAGAGATTCCCCTATTATAAGTCAGACTTTACGGATGCTTTCAATTTCCAGTGCTTTTCGACAATCTTTTTCATGTATTTTGCGTCCATTGGATTGGTAATCACTTTTGCAGGGTTAATGGGTGAGAAGTTTGACTGGACTTCATTAGAACCTATAAATAGAAGGCTATTTAAGTTACAAGTTTTAAATATACAATAATAATTCCGTAGGCGAAAAGACACACGACTTGATCGGAATGTCGGAAACCTTAACGGCCACATCAATAGCCGGGATTTTCTATTCGCTTGTAGCTGGCCAGCCACTAATTCCAATGGGACCCACAGGAGCCCTGCTCGTGTTTGATGAGATTCTATTCAATGTAGACATTTTTAAAGCATAATTTAGTTAAATATGTAGGGGGAGATTTTGTTCAAACCTTTCTGCTCGTTTCCCAGACATGTGGACGATATGGCTTTGAGTTTCTTCCTCTTCGAGCCTGGATCAGTGCGTGGCTCATACTCATCACATTCATTGTCGTAGCTCTGGAAGGGAGCGTCCTGGTCAAATGGTTCACCAAGTTCACGCAGGACATTTTCGCTGCTCTCACCGCTCTCCTCCTCATCTTCGAGTCGGTCAACAACCTCGTCGAGATTTACGAGACCCATCCCGTGGCATCCCCGGGAGACAAGAGACCCATATTTCTCCACGTCAACACGACCAACTACTCGCTCGTGTATGATACCACATATTTATCCCATTCATGATGAGCCCTGTGCTCGCTTGTGCAAATATTTTCACGTCCTGTCAATAAATACGTCTGTCCAATAGATTTGAGGAGACGACCAGCCCGGAGGAAATGCGGGACGGGTCGGAGGAAGAAATGTCAGCCCAGCCCAACACGGCCCTCCTCTCAACCATCCTCATGCTCGGAACTTTCTTCATCGGCTACTTCCTCAAGGAGTTCCGAAACTCGGTCTTCCTAGGGGAACGGACACGTCGGGCGTTGGGAGACTTCGGGGTGCCCATTGCAATCCTTTTTATGGTATCCTCTTTAATTTCATTTTGCCCTTACAACGTGTCCTCACATTCGGTTGATTCGATCAAAACAGGTCGGCCTGGATGTTCTAGTGACGGACACGTACACGACAAAAGTTAAGGTTCCAGTCGGATTCCAACCGTCCAGCTCGGAGCGCGGCTGGTTCATCAATCCCATGGGCAGAGACAATTCATTCAGTCCTTACGTCGCTCTGGGCGCCATCGGCCCCGCCCTCCTGCTCTTCATCTTGGTGAGTGAGCTGAATTTCTTATTCTGTGTAGCAGGAAGCGGAATGACTAACAAAGCAGATAAATAATGTCCTCTTTTTGTCCACAGATCTTTATGAGCCAGCAAATTTGCGAACTGCTCATCAGCTCCAAGGAGCGTCATCTCACCAAAGGATCTGGTTTCCACTTTGATCTTCTGCTCGTCGCAATAATCAATCTTGGCGCAGGTTTCTTTGGCGCCCCGTGGCTTTGCTGTGAGTACTTTTATGCATACATTCAACTTTTGCGTGTATTCTTGTCCCAGTACAAATTGTCGACTCCTCTCCTCAACTATGTCGTGTTGTACGAAAGCTTATCTACAACTAGGCGTAACTGGCGTTGTATTGTTTTCTTCGTATGCAATTGAAGGTGCGACGGTCCGAGCGTTGGGTCACATCACAGCACTTACCGTTTACTCCAAGAACAACCCTCCGGGAGAGAAACCTACTATCGTAAAAGTTCAAGGTGAGATTATTGTCAATTAAAGGACAAAGCTAAACTTAGAGTCTGATTTACAATTGACGATGCCTTTTGTCTTGTGACGTACAGAGCAGCGAGTGACGAACCTGTCAGTGTCAATTCTCGTCGGATGCTCTGTGCTTCTAGGTCCACTCCTAGCCCTGATCCCCATGGCCGTCCTATTCGGAGTTTTCCTGTAAGTCCCAGATTGATCCACGTCTCCTCAGCTCAACCACTACGTTTTTGCACTGCATCCACACTCATAGGTTTAATTCATTACTTTTCCAGGTACATGGGGGTCACTTCGCTCGCAGCTACGCAGCTTTTTGACCGTTTCTCCCTCCTGTTCATCCCCGTCGAGTCCCACCCACAAACGAGCTACGTGCGGAACACGCCCACGTGGAAAATGCATCTCTACACGCTCATCCAAATTCTCTGCCTCGCACTCCTCTGGTTGATCAAGTCGGTCAAGGCCATCTCCATCGCCTTCCCCCTCTTCTTCATCCTCCTCGTCCCCATGAGACTCCAGCTGACCAGATTCTACTCGGAGAGCGAACTGGAAGCCGTACGTTTGCAGAGATTTCAAAGAGCGTCACCATGTCCCCTAAATTGAACTTTGCTTTGTGTTTCAGTTGGATGGGAAGCCCCCAACATAACGGCTCTGGACAGAGAAATATCGATAGTGAAGACTGATTGATAACGATAATAGCAGTAATAATAGTCGTACATAGTAAACTGTGGTGATAATAAAGATGAGTGAAAAGTCGACGACTAGCAATAGTAGCAGCAATTTAGTGCCGAGCTATGTATGTAGGTGCCTGTTACTAACTAGTTACATACAACTGCGTGTGATCATATTGTGAATATAGCAAACAAGTGAACAAATCAAGAGTAGATGCATTTGTAAAGCCTATAATTTATTTTATTTACTCGTCGGTCGTTAATGTCATTCTGTTTTGATCTTCAATCTTCACGAAATTTCAATTTATTTAAAGATCGATCTTTGGTGAAACTGTGCAATTAGATATTTTTCAAAGTTTTCTGTAACACAATTATTAAATTGCATAAGAAACTAAAGCTAAATTTTCATTTCGACCGAACCCTGCTAAAGTGAATTTACAGGATTCAACTATTTATGCATCATAATGTAGACAAACAAATTCTGAATACATAAATCGTGGGCATAGAACTCTTGGTCCGTTAAAAGAACAAAATATAATATTCTGCATGGGGGCCGGGCTAGGCTAGGCAAATGGTGCGCATAATGTCACAAATAAAGTAGGCGTGCCACCCTCTATATCATACAACCTTTTTATATTTTAAATAGCTAGAATTTCAAATCCATGCTCCAAATGTACAAGGATCCTTGGATTGCCAACTATTTTTTTAAATGGTGAGGAATGAGTTAATTTTGTAACTTTACCTCACTCACCCCTCCCTGAATAATGCTTATCTAATAATTTTAGTGAGTGAGTGAATTTTATTTCAATTTTGCAATCTATTCCCCGGTCCGAGAAGAAGCTATAAGGAAAATGCATGCTCACAAATGTCAATACCATGTTCAAGTATTGATCTTGATGTGTTGAGCGAACCATTTCGAACTTCCAACCACTGTTGATAACCAACGGCAATGTTAACACGGAGGATGGTAGGTCTTTTTATGTCATGTCATGCTATGATTAGTCAGGCAGGACCAAGCCTAAGCTACTGCGTACATATTCGCTCACGGTGTGTTGCATGCATTTCTATCGGCGCATCGTGCAAACTCGTGCTGGGCAACACCCTTCTTGCGTACCTACCTGAAAGGTCAGGGTTCAGAGAAAAGGAAAAACATTGTCCCATTCGATAATGATGATGATTATGTAAATATTATTGGCTCAGATAGATAGCAAAATGCGACGTGAATTGATAATGGTTACAACACCAATATTAGAAGTCGTCTGCTGAATAAAGATCGAAGTTCGAGTTTGACTCTCCATTGAGCTTGTATGTATAGAAACCCCTATAATTAATCAGCAGCGTCCCTGATATTGATACTTCGATTATCTCCACCTGCCTGGCAGTTGTTACTTATGGTCTGGAGTGGTGGTTATTATTTACTTGCTGGTGTATTTACCAATATTATAGAAGCATCGAGTGCCAATCGATAAGCACTGGAATTGTCGGGTTCATAAAAATTGCAACTCTTTATAAGAATTGAGGCAGCAACTCTTGGTCCATTAATTGAACTTTGTGCCCGACGTGTATCCTTAGCTGTTGACAAAAGTAATAGTTTTTATTTTTAGATTTTCTTTCTTTGAATTTTATTTTGAAACGTTCGTAGTACGAACTTGGTACGGTCAAACTGAACATGAACGACACTTTGTCATCCATCGGCATGGATCTAATCCTGCACGGGATACGAGAACTTCAGGATTTGAGGGGTACATTTTAGGAGGAATTATTTATATATTTTTTAAACTATGTCCATAAATATGTACAAATATGAATATCTTACTGCATTCATTATCATGCATACATAATTAAGCAATGCACTTGCATTTAATTTCAAAAACAGGAGTGTTGAGACGCCCCCAGATTCAGGTGACGGTGGGGCTGTTCCTCTTCGTCCTCTTGTGCCTGACCTCCTATGCGATCATGACCCTGACGAGGAAGGCACGCATGTTGAGAAAGTTCCCAGCTGCGTGGAAACTCCCCATCGTGGGGTCAATTCCACTAATGCTGGGTTCACCCGAATGTACGATTCACGAAAGATTTCCATGCATTCTTGTTACATGTAAATTACATATAAATTATGTATTTGCCGCACAGCAATGTCGTCCAGAGTTGCAATTGGAACGTGGTTGTGGGGGAGAGTTTTCACGTTTTGGTTGAGCCACATCCCGTACCTCGTCATCACTGATGCCGACGCCGTCCAAGTAAATCACTCCATTCTCACACAGCTTTTATTTTGAGTAGGAATTACTTACGACGAATAACATCTTTTACATCTTTGTACGCCTTGTAGAAAGTCCTGTCCTCCACAAAGTACATTGAGAAAGGGAAGAACTACAATCAGTTCGAATGGCTCTTGGGGAACGGACTCATCACTTCGAACGGTAGGGAAGGAGGCCGATTTTTCAAATGCCCAATAAATAAAGTGTGGTGATGTAGACAAGTTAACTATTTGGCTCACAATTGCTAAAACGCAGGGCACATGTGGAAAGAAGACCGCCGTTTGTTGAGCCCCTCTTTTAAGTATCAGCGATTTGACGGTTTCCTGACCTACTTTAACAAGCACAGCAAAATTTTGGTTGAAATTTTGGACAAAGTTTTCGTGGAGGGTAACAGTAAGAAGGACAAATCTGGGGGGAAGGAAAAGGACGTCAACCTTCATCCCTACTTGAGCAGAGCCACCATGGACTTCATTTCGGGTAATTTTCCCATGAAACGTATCCCGACATACCACTATTTCTGGGCAATCACTAAAATTTTCGGATTACAAAAAATGATATGCAACAGAATCTGCTCTGGGCCTTGATTCCAATTTCCAATCGGATATTCATGCAAAATTTCTGGAAGGAGTTCACATGTACTGCTCCCATTTTTAGTCACATTAAAACGCAGTCCCATACATAATTGTTTTTTTTCACTTTCAGGGCGCTTGCTGCTGTCAGAACGAGAGTAACCCGACCATGGCTAACTGTCCCAATTATTTGGGACATATTTGGCTTCGGAAAGGAGGAAAAAGCTGCGACGGCTGTGTTCAGCGAAATTATGAACGAAGTTAGTGATCCTACAGTTGGTATTTGGATTTGTTGGCGTAGTACGTGACTTTACTTTTTAAATCGTGGGGGATCGTTTCTTTCAGAATATCTTGAAACGAAGGGAAATCCTGTCGAACAACGATGGTATTCAATTATAGAATTTAAGAAAGCTTAAGATAAAGATAAATCGATAAACTGTGCAGCCGGAAAAATGATTCTAATCTCGACAAAATCATGTGTTTTTTCCAGGAGCCATCGCAGGAACGAAACCATTTATTGATGCTCTTCTTGATTGTAAATCCAACAAGGATATTACCGGACACATTCACACAATCTTCGGGGCTGTAAGACTCGACTACGACGAAGAACACTTGTCGCTTTTGTTAACACCTTCACTGTTATGGATATGGTATTATTGCAGGGATTTGAAACGACGGCGAGTGGGATGAACTACACCCTCTTCCTTCTCGCTCTCAACCCACACTTGCAGGCCAAAGTTCACGAAGAGCTGGACCAAGTGTTGGGGAAGACCTCTGAAGACCTCGACGTCACATTTGCGCATTTAGCCGACCTCAAGTACTTGGAAATGTGCATTAAAGAAACGCTGCGCCTCTTCCCTCCAGCCCCGGCCATACTTCGCAATGCCGTCGAAGACATTCCGTTGGGTACGATTCTTCCGTTCGAATGCACATAATTTATGGTTGCCCTCGTAGATATGTACATAAGTCATGCATTTTTGTGTGTATGTTCATCATCAGAGACTGGCCAGGTCATCCCCAAGGGCGTGGACATGCTCTTCTTCCTCCGAGATGTCCATTTAGACCCGAGACATTTTCCGAACCCCGGAAAGTTTGATCCGGACAGGTTTCTCCCTGAAGCGTGTGCCTCTCGACACCCTTACGCCTACATTCCCTTCTCTGCAGGGCCTCGAAACTGCCTCGGTAACACATGCATAAATTCTCACATAACAAAAATGACAAACTACAAACTTTTATAATAAAAACACAAAAAATGTTTGATTGGCTCAGGGTTGAAGTACGCCATGGTACAAATGAAATGTTGCTTGTCCCACATTCTCCGACATTTCAAGGTGTCAACCCAACAAAAAAGGGACGATTTGAAGATTGTTTACGGAATGGTGTTGGAAACTTCCCCTGCAATCGAGCTGACACTGACCCCGCGAGAACAATGAGAAACTGTGAAACAGGAAAACTGTGCTATAAGCAATTAAATATTTCGATAAATTAAAATGTTAGTTACAAAACCTTGGCAGAAAGTCTAGTAAATAAAAACCTACGTGCAGACTTGTTGCAGCCCGTGTCAGGCAAGTTGTGGTTATCACCCAATCCGATTTGATTGCACGAAATTTTATCGTAAATGCATATCAATATTTTTAAAATAAAAACTAATGTTTTCAATTTAAATTCACATTCTAAAATTAGTAGCAATTTGCAGCATATGTAACAACTTTCAGTTCGATACGATGATTAAAATAAATCCGCATGGGTCACACAGTAGGGTCCCTCACATGAAAATTTTTCTGATTTTAATTCATATTGTTCCATTACGAGTCATTACCAATTTCTCTACCAAATTTCAGCTCGATTTTATGAATTTGTAAAATCGGTATCGGTCGCTTAACAAGGTCTCTCCAGACAAAAATGTTTAAATTTCAATTCATATTCTGCTATTAGTTACATCCAGCAATCCCTACACCAAATTTCAGCTCGATTGGACGAGTTGTAAAAATCGGCATGGGTCACCCCCTAGGGCCCCTCCACATACAAATTTCTTGAAATTTTACTTTATATTCTTTAATTAGAAACCATTATCAACCTATGTACCAAATTTAATCTTTGTACGAAAATATTGAAATTTTGGTGCATAATACCAATACCTCACCCACCTATATGACCCCCACCGGTCAACCACTTGACCGATTTCGCCCATCGTCGAACTTAAATCCTCATTTGACCCATACTACATATGTGCAAAATTTCAAGTCGATCGGATTTGTTTTACGACAATTATCGCAAACCAGACAGACGGACGTGACGGGTACATAAGCCCTGACTCGGGCTAAAAACTCAACTTTACAAAATACAAACGCTGGTTTTTATTGTATTATTAAAGGTGTTGTGGTACTTGGGTTATCAAAGGTACCAAAACCCCGCTACAATTAACGTTCGGAAACGAAAACTGGAAATTCTTGACGCCGCGCGTTCTAGGGAAGTGGTGGCGGAGAACTAACAAGGGAACCTTAAGTACTGTCACCTCTCGATTTCCTTCCAAATAGTCTTAATCGACAGATAATTTAGTGAAACTAAAACTTTGTCATAGAACATGCGGTGCAAAATCACGTTTTCGCGAAATATTTGCGAGAGCTGCACCAAAACGTGTCATTTTCCCAATGCTTTTAATATAGCCACCAGCCTTCGAACGAACTTTATAGAATATTGATTAATTATAAACCTGTCCGTGTAATTTCAAGCCTGATCACGAGTATGCTATAAGCTGATGCAAATATTTGCCATTTGTTGCAAACTTTTTTGCAAAATTTCGCAATTTTAAATTTGGTTGTTTTTTTAATTTTGCAAAATGTGTAAGTGATAAAATTTATTTTTCAGGTTGCAAATATTTGCAATTTTTTTGCAACTTGCAGAAATGAATATGGGAAATAATTTTTAAAATTGCTTAAAATTTAAAAGGATTAGTTATTTTAAGTGTTTTCATGAAAAATTTGAACGATGTAAATTTAATGTAAATTTCAATTTTTGCAAATGTTCGTAAATTTTTCGAAATTAGTAAAATGAGTTTTTAAAAAACCTTGCAAAAAAGAGCAAATTTTGTGAGTATGACAAAATTTGAATTTGCGAAATTTTGCAAAAAAAAGTTTGCAAAAATTGGCAAACATGACATCAGTATTCGTGATCATCTTTGAAATTAAGCGCACAGGTATGTACGCACAGGTTGAACAATATTCTACATATAAACTTCATGAAAAAGCTGCTGGCTATATTAAAAGCATTGGGAAAATGCCAGGTTTTGGTGCAGCTCTCGCTAAATATTTCGCGAAAACGCGATTTTGCACCGCATGTTCTATGACAAAGTTTTAGTTTCACTAAATTATCTGTCGATTAAGGCTATTTGGAAGGAAATCGAGAGGTGACAGTACTTAAGGTTCCCTTGTTAGTTCTCCGCCACCACTTCCCTAGAACGAATCTGGTAATGATTAACAATTTTAGTCCATTTGTAAAGTACGGGAGAATTTGGGAAAGCTCATGAGTACTATGATTGATTTCGTAGTTGGCAAATCCCAAACGTACTTGCAAATGCATGTTGGGTGCTTAAAATTAAAATTGTATATTATTTTTTTCAGGTTTCAAGGTTCAACAGTTTCGAGTTACAATTTTCCTGTGATGCAAGGTCCTGAATTTTACTTAGTTACGTGTCTACATAAGGTTAGCTCATTTGATGGTAAATTTTGTGACCGAGAGCTTAGGACGAGTTTGGGATTATTTTTGGAAAAAAATTCGTTGCCACGCGAAGTTAAGGCCGTTTTCATGTAAAGACACTGATCGAACTTGATGGTAACCGTGGGCCCCTTTGCATTATTTTTCATTGATTACAATGCAAAATGCTGGGCCCCCGATATTAATTATTATTTTTAGTTGTGTGGTAACAAATCATGGAAGATTAAGCGAGAAAGCAATATGTACATATTTGCAGCCGCATTTGAGGTACTCAACAATGCTCGTTATTATTTCGGTGTTCGTTGCAATTTTGAGTATTACATATATATATTGTATATTTATAATTTGACAGATTATAATTCGTACATATATACAATACAACTCAGATTTTATTTTTCTACAGCATCATAACTTTACACTGGAATAATACATACATCCATGAAAATGTACACAACACAAAAAAATTGTAACTCACTGAAACCTGAAAAAAACAATACGCAATATTAATATTAGTTTAATTCGCCTAACATGCTTTTATAAGTAGGGTTGGGATTGCAAACTACGAAATCAATCATAGTACTCATGTGCCTTCCCAAGTTATGCCGTACTTATAGATGATCTAAAATTGTGAGTCATTACCAGATTAGAAGAAATAAATGTATATGCATAACCTGACCAAAAACTGCCTTAATGATAATCCTCCGATTAAGGTTTTCCGGCGTTAATAATTTCCAGTTTTCTTTTCCGAACGTTAATTGTTGTTGGGTTTTGGTACCTCTGATAACCCAAGTACCACAGCACCTTTTAACAATATAATAAAAATAGACATCTACCATTTACCAGTTGTGCTTTTTTACATATAATAATTTTAACTTACTGTGCAAATATGTGCACAACATCCCAATGTCCGAGCGCCTTGTTTGCATTTACAGTAGAAACCAATTATTGCGTCAGCACCTTTAACCTCTGGGTCGGAAGAATATTCGATCCATAGATCGTGGGCTTTATTGGCTGTAAACCTTGATTCAATCTTGGCTCGCACGATGTTTGGAAATTCTGAATTCAGTTTAATTTCAAAGATTGGAGAATTTTTCATGTGCAGATTAGCGTATCTCTTGGCCAATCCAATCTGATACACTCCAAGGGTTATGTCTTCCAGATCGTCAACGTTAAGCTTCGGGAATTTTGGAAATTCTTTCAGAGAGGCCGTCTTCCATTCCTTAGTCCGGCGATCCATCTTCTCGTCCTCCACTCGCTTTTGTAGTAAATTCTCCCGGTCAGCAAGTTCCAATGCTCGTTCGGCTATCTTATCATGCTTGGGTGAGTGGGTGGAGAGAGGAGGGCAGAAACAGTTAATAAGGGCGCAACCAATTCTGAACAACATGGGCAGCTTCTCAAGGTATCCTGCAATTAATCGCACAGTATAATAACTTTAAAACTTGCACCAACATACATTGACATTGGTACGCATAAATTATTATATAGACTTACCTCCTGGAACCGTCTCTCGAAATAATTTGAACTTTTTCTTGATTCTTCCATTTACTGCCTCCACCAACCATCTAACCAACGTGACCCGTCTTGACTCATTTCCTTGCGAAGTGGTGAATTGTTTATCATCGGTGTCTAGTAGTTCTGGCATATGTGTGAGGTGTCCAAGGCGAAGAAGAGTCTGAATCACGTCTCTGAATCAGGTGGCAGCTCCGACAGGATGGATTTTAAGATCCCAGCGTCGTTATTCGCACCTGCAATTAAAAATTACGGATTATTTGACAATTATGTAACTTGCAACGGATTATGCATTTTGCTACATCTTCATCCAGCTTTGCCGCTAAAATACACTTACCATTTGCATAATAAGGACCACACGCAGCCAAGATATACCCTGACGGAAGAACTATCATAAATGGTTTGATTAAATTGCGTTTTTTCTGCCCAGAATAAGTTAGTTTCTGCAGGTGAAAGTCGGCCGGCTTTTCAATATAAATATAGGTTCCATCCATGATAA
This sequence comes from Folsomia candida, assembly GCF_002217175.1. Lineage (NCBI taxonomy): Eukaryota > Metazoa > Arthropoda > Collembola > Entomobryomorpha > Isotomidae > Folsomia > Folsomia candida. The sequence goes on along the minus strand of NW_019091213.1, from coordinate 491,762 downwards.
GAAACAGCTTAGTTGGGTCTTCTTCTTTAAATAGCTTCGAGTATATTGGACGAGAGTGGTCACGAAGGGCTGCTTCACAGGACAAGTGTTCAAAACCGAGGTATTTCTTGACAAAATGGTTGTCCAGCGCTGTAGCGACTGCATCAATGGTCTCACTCACGCATGATTGATTGGGGATTCCAAAAAGACTGCCCAGCACTTTCTGCACACAAGAGTATTTCAGCATTAAGTATTCATTCTAATGAATTTTGCGGTAAGAATAAATCTTAAATATTAATACCTGAGCCAAATTGTGGCGAAGCAGCATAAGGAAGATGGCCAACGCATTTCGGACACTTCGGTTGACACTGTTATGTACATGGCCTGATATTTCTGCTAGCAGCGAGTTAAACTGAATTTTAGAGAATCCGACAAGATTTGGGTAGTCGTCCTTGTCCACGTCAGTTTGATCGTCGAAATTATAACGACGTCTTCTAGCACCTAACTTGTTTCTGTTGCTGCTGAGATCCAAAATCCACTGTGCAAGTTCTTCATCCGACATCAGAACACCATGTTTTGTAGGTATAATCAACTGCATTGCGTCATCTGTGAAAAGTTTTCCCTCAAGGTGAATATTGCAGCAGCGATTGTCATGAGGGATATATATTTCCTTCTCTGTCTATGCTTGATGAATGGCGCACTTTGGAATCCTTTTTCTGCCGTTGGGGTCATGACAAATAAAGCACCGCTTCTGCGTGGATCCAACGGAGCTGATCATTGGTAAGCGCCGTGATTTACTTGATTGAGTGCTGGACATCGATACTTGGGAGTTGAATGGGTCGCAGGAAAGAGACGAAACGATTGACGCTTGAGAGTGACTTCGGGCGGTCATCGTCACTGTTGTGCCTTGAGTGCTCCATTCTGACTGGATCTCACTTCTGCCACTTATTGAAATAGCCATGGAGTTTTCATGACGGGATGTAGTATCAAATCCACCTGGTAGTTAAATATACTATCATAGTATTGTAGCATTATGATTATAGTATTTAATCTGCTATACTCACTATTAAAATGGACTTCGTCAAGCTCCATGTCCAATAATCCATACTCGAAGCGGTCAATCTCTTGCTGAGCATCGTCAACTTTACCCTCATGAGCATGGTCGTCGTCAGCCCAACAAAAATAGTCGTCGTCACCTCCACGAGCATAATTTTCCTCACGACCACGGTCTCCATCATCGCCACGACCACTATCTTCCTCAGCGCCACCAGCACCGTCTTCATCACCACTACGATGATCTTCCTCCTCAGCGCCATGAGCATCGTCTTCGCCACCGCCACGACGATCTTCCTCCTCAGCGCCATGAGCATCGTTTTCGCCACCGCCACGACGATCTTCCTCCTCAGCGCCACTACGATCTTCCTCCTCAGCGCCATGACAATCTTTCTCCTCAGCGCCACGACGATCTTCCTCCTCAGCGCCACGAGCATCATTGTCTTCTCTTCTCATATTTAATCTTGTTCGGCTCGGTAGAATGACACCCTCTCCCCTTACTTTAGGTTTTGACCTCCGGAATTGTTTCGTCCCTTCATCCTTCAATTGAGAGCGAATCTGCAGAATAAGAAGCAATTAAATACATATTACTAGACTAAATTAAATATTTTTCGTACCTTGATGTGGCATGCTTCGCATATGACCTCGGTTTTGTGTGCTTCCTCCTCATCATGGTACAGTCGACAATACAAGGGCCAGAGTGCAGACGCTCCCAGTCGATGCCGTTTCTGGTTCGACTTAATCCGTCTGTGACAGTCGTCCAAAAAACAAATAGTGTGCGGCATGATTGATAAAAGCAGCTGGATTTATTATCAAGCTCGATCGGGTTATTTTTTGGTATTTTCAAATAATAATAAATAATAATGCAGCAATATGAAAATATGACTCCATTTAGTTACCTCTAACAACGATGCACAGCGCAATAAATTAAAATGCATGAGATAAGTATGGCAAAAGTGGTGGTGGTTTACCCTAAAATAAGTGATGACTGCAAAATGTCCCATTTTTTGTTTAAAGTTAAATTCAGTCTTCAGAATATGTAGAAAATTTTAAAACACATTTCAGAAATGGGACATTTTGCAGATATCATTTATTTTGGCTGTAAAGTTGTTCATGAAATTCGATCAGTGTCTTTATAAAATAATGATTTAGATTGTCATCGCCGGTAGTGACCACGATTAATTTACACCGCTTTCATGGCTCGGTGCCATAGAAAAGGCGTCAATTTTATAAATATTTTATAAATTTACATGAAAACGGCCTTAACTTCGCGTGGCAACGAATTTTTTTCCAAAAATAATCCCAAACTCGTCCCAAGCTCTCGGTCACAAAATTTACCATCAAATGAGCTAACCTTATGTAGACACGTAACTAAGTAAAATTCAGGACCTTGCTGTGATGTATGAATTTCCATAAACATGTGTATACTATCCGTGTGTATAATATCTGTGTTGTATGTACAAATTATATTGTATAAAATTATAAATATGCTCCTTAATATTCCAAAGTAAACGAAAAATCCCTTATGAAATTAAGTTAACATCGACTTTTTACATTGTTAAGTATCCCGCTTCAAATAACTGCAAACATGTGCGTATTACTCCCTCGCTTAATATTTCCAAATGTGCATCACTTGTTACCACACAACTAAAAATAATTATTAATATCTTATCTAAGGGGGGGCCCAGCATTTTGCATTATAATAAACCGTAGTAACTTTAGAAGTAGCTCACCCTGTCATAATGATTTGTATATAACTTTCCACCAAAGGTACGGAATAAGCGGACAAAATAGATAATAACTCTCCTAGATTCTTGCACCAATTGTGCAATATAACCGGAAACATAATTTTGAAAACTTTGAAAAAATTGTCTGGTTCTTTCTCCCGACATTCTGAATCATTGGTGCGTAGGGCCTCCCTTCCCCAATTATTTATTATAAAATTTATATATTTTAGCGTCAATGGTGCAGAATAATCGAACAAATAGAACAGCATTCTGACATGATTTTTGGTGGGAAATAGATGGCCCAATTGTTACGCATCATTGATTTTTGGGGGGAAATAGATGACCCAATTGTTACGCATCATTGATTTTTGGGGGGAAGTAGATGACCCAATTGTTACGCATCATTTTTAATAACCAATTGCTCGGTACTAAAGGTGCTACTTATTCCAAAATTGTAGTCATTTCTTGATCAATTTGCACAATTAATTCGCACCATTTGCGCCACGGCTTGTTCGATACCAATGGTGCTCCTCAGACCGGTAATAATGGAGCAGGGACTTATTAATTCGCATCAATTGATGCAAAAAACTGGTCAACAGACAGACGGACGGACGGACGGACAAGAGGAATTCAATAGCTCTCATGCTACGCAGGGTGAGCTAATAAATGAAAAACAATGCAAAGAGGCCCACGGTTACCATCAAGTTCGATCAGTGTCTTTCAGCTCGATATGAGGATTTCAAAAAAATCGGCATGGATCACCCAATAAGGTCCCCCAGATGAAATTATTTTCTTATTTTACTTCATATTGCATTAGGAGCTATTACCAACTTGTCTATCAAATTTCAGCTCGATTTGACGAATTTGAAAAATTGGTATGGGTCACCCCATAGGGTCTGTCCAGGTTTTCACACCTGTCGAATTTCAATTCATATTCTTCTATTGGTAGTCATTAACAACCTATGTACCAAATTTCAGCTCGATTGGATGAGTTTTAAAAATCTGTATGGGTCACCCCCTATGGTCCCTCCAGATGAAAATTTTTGCAATTTTACCTTATATTCCTTCATTAGAAACCATTATCAACCTCTGCACCAAATTTCAGCTTTCTACGGCAATTTTGAAATTTTGATGCATAATACCCCGCCCACCTATATGACCCCCACCGGTCAACCACTTGACCGATTTCGCCCATCTTCGAACTTAACTCCTTATTTGACCCATACTACATTTGTGAAAAATCTCAAGTCGCTCGGATTAGTTTTACGGCAGTTATCGCAAACCAGACAGACGCACATGACGGGTACATAAGCCCTGACTCGGGCTAAAAAGTGGAGTTTCGCCAAAAAACTCAAAACTTGGAAACTACTGTTGATTCAAAATTAATATGCAGTAAAAATTCTGTAAGGTTATTTGGCGGATGATTGGTTTCCATTGATTGGTTTTGTTTATATTCTCAAAATTTCACATGATTTTCATTCAAAACGTAGAAAAAATGTGCATAATTAAATCGTTGTCAGTGTCAACCAGCAATTTCGGCCATTTTACCTTTTAAAAAATTTCGAGGAATTTACTGCATATTAATTTTGAACGAACAGTAGTTGAAATATGACCTATGGCTTTTAAATATGGCTTTTACAGAAAATCATGGAAATTCAATTGGTTGCTACCAGATGTAGTTATGAATTCAACATCGTACTCAACGGAAATTTTAATCGAGATAAATAAAGTTAAAAGAGGTTAAACACCAGAATAGCACAAAATCTCTGTCTGACGCAGGAAACTTTGGCCACACAAATGACCTTTCAACTGTAGAGATCAGATTAGCACTGAAAAGTGACCCTAAGATCAAGGTGTTTTAGATTAGAAAGCGTTACATGCTACAGATTTCCCAGGCCTAAGCAAGTGTCAAAAAATCGACATCCTTCCCCAAACGATACGGTGAAATACGGTGAAGAAAAAAAAATAACCCGTTTACCGATGATCATTTCTTTACGACAGAAACATATTTCAACAAAAAAACTAACACATTTTATGTCAAATATTCTAAGGGTTAGCTGATTACAAAATAGGGATCAAAATGTCATCTTATAAACTTCTGACTCGGGAATGATACAGTTTGTCAATTAATTACGGACGTATTCCTAAAAACTAACCTAATATAGTCGTCTGCTCTACTATCACTTTTTTAGCCCGAGTCAGGGCTTATGGAACCGTCATGTCCGTCCGTCCGTCTGTCTGTCTGTCTGTCTGCCTGTCTGTCCGGCACGATAGAGCCAAAACGGCTGAACCGATTGACTTGAAATTTTTACCATATGCATATTGGACAAAGTTAGGAAACGAGTTCGAAGATGGGCGAAATCGGTCCAGTGGTTGACCCGTGGGGGTCATCGGAGTGGGTGGGGTATTATGCACCAAAATTTCAAAATTGTTTTAGAGAGCTTAAATTTGGTACAGAGGTTGCTAATGACTCCCAATAGATAAAAATGACTTCAAGTTGGAAAAATTTTCATCTTGAGTGACCCTATGGGGTGACCCATACCGATTTTTCAAAACCATCATATCGAACTGAAATTTGGTGGAGAGGTTGCTTATGGGTTTTAATGAAAGAATATGGTATGATATTGGTAAAATTTTTATCTGGAGCGACCCTATGCGGTGACCCATGCCGATTTTTAGAAATTGCTTTAAAAGATGAAATCCGGCACAATGATACTTGATGGCTTCTAATTAAAGTATATAAAGTTAAAAGTGAGCAAAGTGCAACCAGAGTGACCCTGTGGGGTGACCAATACTGATTTTTCAATCGAGCTGAAATTTGATATGGAGGCTGAAAACCACTGCTGGATAGCACATACATACGGCTTAGAACTTCAGGATGTTAAAGAAGCCCACTGGTCATGGTGGTCAAGGCACATGATTTGTAACTTATTCAAAAATGTGGTACCAACTAATAGAAACTATCTAACAAACTTTTAACCATCCACAACACGGAAGTTGGTGATATTATGTCGGTCAATTCGGAAAAAAAATTAGAAGCGGGCTCTGACTTATTGAGTCAGGGACTATGTCCCTGACTCGGGCGGAGTTTTTAAAAGCTCGAAAAAGCTCCTCCCTTTTACCACTGCAAGGGTGTGTGGTCCAAAAACTGGTGACTTTTTTTATCGTCGTTCGTATCGCCCTCCCCCTGAGGGCTGTGGGGGTGGTTTGAATGTGAAACTCGTTTAATAAGGTATTGTGAATTTTGTAGTTCAAAAATACGTGAAAAAAACGATAAAAAAAGTCACGTTTTTGGACCACACCCCCTTGCAGTGGTAAAAGGGAGGAGCTTTTTCGAGCTTTTAAAAACTCCCAGTGCTCTTGTGGAAGACATCTACGAGAACGGAATTTGTAAAATATTTCCGAGAGCCGAGGTAATTTTTTTTAAAATCACACTTTAATTTGTTTTAGCATGTGAAATGATAGGGATGACATTTGGTTTTTGATTTTTCCTGAAAAATTTATAGCGAACGGAACGGGAATTAATGTTATATTACGATGTCGCATATGTTGGTGCATGTGCATGCCAAATTTCGCATCTCTAGGACAAAGTTTAAAATTTCACATAAATCCGTGCAAAAGTGTATCCGAGCGTGTGCACGCTCCTCCCTGCCAAGAAAACAGGACTTTTTAGACCCGGAGGATCGAGCCAGAACCCCTGTAAAATTCACTTTTCGTCACGTTGTGACGATATTTGTGACGAGCGCATGACCATCGGGTTGCCAGCGGGAGAGGTCGGCCGCTGAACGATCAGGTCGACCACAGAGAAGCGTCGTCGTCTTCACGTCTTCAGAGATTTCGAATTTTTTCAAATTTTGGAACCATTCTGAAATTTTGAAGAAATTTCAAAATTTTGAAAAAGTTTTGAGATTTTGAAGAAATTTTGAAATTTTCAAACAATTTTGAAATTTTGAAAAAATTAGAGGTAAGTTATTTGAAATTTGAAATCTCTGAAGACAACGTGTGTTCGATCTGATCGACACACCTCTAATTTTTTCAAAATTTCTTCAAAATTTCAAAGTTTTTCAAAATTTCAGAATGTTTTCAAATTTCTTCAAAATTTCAAAATGGTTCCAAAATTTGAAAGAATTCGAAATCTCTGAAGTTGACGACGACGCTTCTCTGTGGTCGACCTGATCGTTCAGCGGCCGACCTCTCCCGCTGGCAACCCGATGGTCATACGCTCGTCACAAATATCATCACAACGTGACGAAAAGTGAATTTTACACGGAAATTCCGTCAGTTTGTCTAACAAGTCATGTATTGTGGTCATTTTGGTATAGGTGTCGACCCTTAACTCGTTGGGCACCTCGGTATGTTCCCTTGTGAGATCTAATATAATGGACCATTATTAATGGAATATACTTCCGACAGCGGTGATTCAAAAATTCTGCAATCTAATTTTATTTCTTAGTTGAGATTGCACTGCCTCACTAAGATTTCCAATTTTTTTTGGACCTTGTTTATTAAGTTGAGACTATGTAAAATCTCGTAAAATCAGTCAAATAATAAATTCGTTGTTCCACTGATTTTAAGAGATTTTATATATCGATTAGTTTTTTGAGAATTTATTGTTCGGCTGATTTTACGAGATTTTATGTATTGATTCGTTTTTTGAGAATTTATTATTTGACTAATTTTGCGTAAATAAACAGTAACTGTTATGTTGCACTACGACGCAAAACGGGGTATCCATTTTGGTTAAATTTGCAAGAAGAAAGTGAAAATGGGTAGGGTAAGATATAATGGGGGGCAGATCATCTCGGGTAGCATATAATGGGTAGCATTTCATGGGTAGCAGATCATCACGGGTAGCATATAATGGGTAGCAGATCATCACGGGTAGCATATAATGGGTAGCATATAATGGGTAGCAGATCATCACGGGTAGCATATAATGGGTAGCATTTCATGGGTAGCAGATCATCACGGGTAGCATATAATGGGTAGCATTTCATGGGTAGAAGATCATCACGGGTAGCATATAATGGGTAGCATTTCATGGGTAGCAGATCATCACGGGTAGCATATAATGGGTAGCATTTCATGGGTAGCAGATCATCACGGGTAGCATATAATGGGTAGCATTTCATGGGTAGCAGATCATCACGGGTAGCATATAATGGGTAGTATTTCATGGGTAGCAGATCATCACGGGTAGCATATAATGGGTAGCATTTCATGGGTAGCTTTTAATGGGGGGCAAAGATCCGCAAATAGCCAATACTATATTCAAGTGTTGATGTGTTGAGCGAACCATTTCGAACATCCAACCACTGTTGATAACCAACGGCAATGCTAACACAGAGGATGGCACGTCTTTTTATGTCATGTCATGCTATGATGAGTCAGGCAGGACCAAGCCTAAAGCTACTGCGTACATACTTATTCGCTCACACGGTGCGTAGCATGCATTTCTATCGGCGCATCGTGCAAACTCGTGCTGGGCAACACCCTTCTTGCGTACCTACCTGAAAGGTCAGGGTTCAGAGAAAAGGAAAAACATTGTCCCATTCGATAATGATGATGATTATGTAAATATTATTGGCTCAGATAGATAGCAAAATGCGACGTGAATTGATAATGGTTACAACACCAATATTAGAAGTCGTCTGCTGAATAAAGATCGAAGTTCGAGTTTGACTCTCCATTGAGCTTGTATGTATAGAAACCCCTATAATTAATCAGCAGCGTCCCTGATATTGATACTTCGATTATCTCCACCTGCCTGGCAGTTGTTACTTATGGTCTGGAGTGGTGGTTATTATTTACTTGCTGGTGTATTTACCAATATTATAGAAGCATCGAGTGCCAATCGATAAGCACTGGAATTGTCGGGTTCATAAAAATTGCAACTCTTTATAAGAATTGAGGCAGCAACTCTTGGTCCATTAATTGAACTTTGTGCCCGACGTGTATCCTTAGCTGTTGACAAAAGTAATAGTTTTTATTTTTAGATTTTCTTTCTTTGAATTTTATTTTGAAACGTTCGTAGTACGAACTTGGTACGGTCAAACTGAACATGAACGACACTTTGTCATCCATCGGCATGGATCTAATCCTGCACGGGATACGAGAACTTCAGGATTTGAGGGGTACATTTTAGGAGGAATTATTTATATATTTTTTAAACTATGTCCATAAATATGTACAAATATGAATATCTTACTGCATTCATTATCATGCATACATAATTAAGCAATGCACTTGCATTTAATTTCAAAAACAGGAGTGTTGAGACGCCCCCAGATTCAGGTGACGGTGGGGCTGTTCCTCTTCGTCCTCTTGTGCCTGACCTCCTATGCGATCATGACCCTGACGAGGAAGGCACGCATGTTGAGAAAGTTCCCAGCTGCGTGGAAACTCCCCATCGTGGGGTCAATTCCACTAATGCTGGGTTCACCCGAATGTACGATTCACGAAAGATTTCCATGCATTCTTGTTACATGTAAATTACATATAAATTATGTATTTGCCGCACAGCAATGTCGTCCAGAGTTGCAATTGGAACGTGGTTGTGGGGGAGAGTTTTCACGTTTTGGTTGAGCCACATCCCGTACCTCGTCATCACTGATGCCGACGCCGTCCAAGTAAATCACTCCATTCTCACACAGCTTTTATTTTGAGTAGGAATTACTTACGACGAATAACATCTTTTACATCTTTGTACGCCTTGTAGAAAGTCCTGTCCTCCACAAAGTACATTGAGAAAGGGAAGAACTACAATCAGTTCGAATGGCTCTTGGGGAACGGACTCATCACTTCGAACGGTAGGGAAGGAGGCCGATTTTTCAAATGCCCAATAAATAAAGTGTGGTGATGTAGACAAGTTAACTATTTGGCTCACAATTGCTAAAACGCAGGGCACATGTGGAAAGAAGACCGCCGTTTGTTGAGCCCCTCTTTTAAGTATCAGCGATTTGACGGTTTCCTGACCTACTTTAACAAGCACAGCAAAATTTTGGTTGAAATTTTGGACAAAGTTTTCGTGGAGGGTAACAGTAAGAAGGACAAATCTGGGGGGAAGGAAAAGGACGTCAACCTTCATCCCTACTTGAGCAGAGCCACCATGGACTTCATTTCGGGTAATTTTCCCATGAAACGTATCCCGACATACCACTATTTCTGGGCAATCACTAAAATTTTCGGATTACAAAAAATGATATGCAACAGAATCTGCTCTGGGCCTTGATTCCAATTTCCAATCGGATATTCATGCAAAATTTCTGGAAGGAGTTCACATGTACTGCTCCCATTTTTAGTCACATTAAAACGCAGTCCCATACATAATTGTTTTTTTTCACTTTCAGGGCGCTTGCTGCTGTCAGAACGAGAGTAACCCGACCATGGCTAACTGTCCCAATTATTTGGGACATATTTGGCTTCGGAAAGGAGGAAAAAGCTGCGACGGCTGTGTTCAGCGAAATTATGAACGAAGTTAGTGATCCTACAGTTGGTATTTGGATTTGTTGGCGTAGTACGTGACTTTACTTTTTAAATCGTGGGGGATCGTTTCTTTCAGAATATCTTGAAACGAAGGGAAATCCTGTCGAACAACGATGGTATTCAATTATAGAATTTAAGAAAGCTTAAGATAAAGATAAATCGATAAACTGTGCAGCCGGAAAAATGATTCTAATCTCGACAAAATCATGTGTTTTTTCCAGGAGCCATCGCAGGAACGAAACCATTTATTGATGCTCTTCTTGATTGTAAATCCAACAAGGATATTACCGGACACATTCACACAATCTTCGGGGCTGTAAGACTCGACTACGACGAAGAACACTTGTCGCTTTTGTTAACACCTTCACTGTTATGGATATGGTATTATTGCAGGGATTTGAAACGACGGCGAGTGGGATGAACTACACCCTCTTCCTTCTCGCTCTCAACCCACACTTGCAGGCCAAAGTTCACGAAGAGCTGGACCAAGTGTTGGGGAAGACCTCTGAAGACCTCGACGTCACATTTGCGCATTTAGCCGACCTCAAGTACTTGGAAATGTGCATTAAAGAAACGCTGCGCCTCTTCCCTCCAGCCCCGGCCATACTTCGCAATGCCGTCGAAGACATTCCGTTGGGTACGATTCTTCCGTTCGAATGCACATAATTTATGGTTGCCCTCGTAGATATGTACATAAGTCATGCATTTTTGTGTGTATGTTCATCATCAGAGACTGGCCAGGTCATCCCCAAGGGCGTGGACATGCTCTTCTTCCTCCGAGATGTCCATTTAGACCCGAGACATTTTCCGAACCCCGGAAAGTTTGATCCGGACAGGTTTCTCCCTGAAGCGTGTGCCTCTCGACACCCTTACGCCTACATTCCCTTCTCTGCAGGGCCTCGAAACTGCCTCGGTAACACATGCATAAATTCTCACATAACAAAAATGACAAACTACAAACTTTTATAATAAAAACACAAAAAATGTTTGATTGGCTCAGGGTTGAAGTACGCCATGGTACAAATGAAATGTTGCTTGTCCCACATTCTCCGACATTTCAAGGTGTCAACCCAACAAAAAAGGGACGATTTGAAGATTGTTTACGGAATGGTGTTGGAAACTTCCCCTGCAATCGAGCTGACACTGACCCCGCGAGAACAATGAGAAACTGTGAAACAGGAAAACTGTGCTATAAGCAATTAAATATTTCGATAAATTAAAATGTTAGTTACAAAACTTTGGCAGAAATTCTAGTAATTAAAAATCCATTGCATTCACACTGTTCTCACTTTATTTATTTATTCATTTATGCACAGTTCATCGGAATTTGCTTTTGGATCTACTTTTTTTAATGCGTTTTTTACTTTTACTGGCTCTACTTTTGCTCCTTGCGGAGAGCGTACTGCTCCTTCGCCTGGACGAGGAAGTAGCAAGTGACAACACCAAGGAAGCTGCAGAAAGAAACACAAAACCTACATATTATTTGTAGAAGCGTGCCTGGCCAAACTTGCAGTGATTTCGTATGCACATATTTATATTGATATGCATATAAAGTAGGTCTCAATTAATACCCATTGATTCCGTTGCTACTTTGTCATCAGACCGTTTCAGAACGACCAGAGTTTTCCCATCCGAGTAATACCAGTAGTTTGGGTGGTCATTCCGAAGGTTGCTGAAATCTGAACATGCAAAATGAGATGACAATTTATTGATGCATCGATAAGAAATAATACTGTGCATGCTCATACGTGCGTGTGTACTGTGTACGCATACTTACCCACAATTCCCCTCGTGTTATCAGGTGGCAGAAATATGCTCCTGTTGGCAGCTGAAACCACACATTGTGAAATCGACGAGTTTAATTTAAAAAATGCTCACTTGGCGAGCTTACACTTTGTCTGCAAATAATCCCATCCTTGAGAATGCGGTGTGTGTTTGAAGAGACTGTCCTCCGTCTCATGTGCTCCCCCCAGGGACGCAGCCTCTCCCTCCTCGTCCAACGACAAGTCACGCACAACAAACTTGTTGGAGGATTTCGTCATGGGCCTCCCCCTCTCGTGGATGAGGACGACGGGGACCTGGAACTTGGCCTTCCTCCTTCCCCAGCTCAAGTGTGGGACGTGGATGTCAGACTCCTTTCTTCGATCCACATTCCCCGTCCCCGTGTGACCCCCAAAAACTTGCAGCATTTTATTTTCGTCGAGAAGCTGACTCGACTCGGTTGGGGAATTGCTGCCGGAGCTTCTCCGTGTGTCCGCAGTGCTTCTGGTGGGCACATTGAGGGAAAATGCACCTGGATGAAATGCTTGGCCTGAAGGATGGTACAAAATGTCGGATGGTTCATTGAACAGGGCGTCCTTCTTCTCTTGTTCTCGGTCTCGACGCATGAGCTCCACCACGGTCACCTCTTCATAGTTGAAGGTGAACTCGTGTGGGGGGTCGTCGTCAGGGAGGGGCGGTTTTCTGCGCAGGGTGGGCGTGATCCATCGCCACTTGTCTTTCCGAAGGTTTGCCACGTAGTCGTCTTCCAGCACCACGATGCAGGTTTTATCCGCTTCGATGAAATGGTAAAATTCATCGTTGATATTTTGGAGGAGGGAGATGCGGTTGCTGGGTCGGAGGAGGGTGGACAGCTCCGTCTTCCACAAGCGTTGTTTCAGCGTGAAAATCGCAAGTTCGAAAATCTGCTGGTTGAGACTATCCGCCTTGAAGTGACGGTCCAGGTGGTTTCTCGTCGTGTGCACGATGGGCGGTTTGGGAGTGGGCAGCCGTTTGGTGACAAAGTGATCGTCGTGGGGAAGGATGATGACGCGGAAGCCGACCATGAAGGGTTCTTCCTCCTTCCGAGCAATCCTCACCTACGTCCAAATATTTAGTGAGAACTTTACTCTAATGTCGCAAGATCACCTTATATCTAACTCCACTTGCGCCAATAGAAATGGTTGGTCCGTATAAATGTCCGTAGAAATGTGGCATATGAATCCTCACTAACTCACCGTGATGAAGTGCTCTTGAGGCGGCCCGTCAAATCGCTGAATTATTTCTCGTTCTTTTCGAAATCTCCACTCACGCAACTTTTTTAACTCGTCCAACGTGCTTTCGTACGGAAGATCTAAACAAATTCAGAGCGTGTAAAATACGGGTAACCTTTAAGGTACCACAAGAGGTTGAATATTTCAATTTTTTATGGACTTAGCAACATGATTTTTTAGAGAACATGAGTCAAGACATGAAGTACAGCTCTGCATAGAAACAAGGGCATTGGGGTATTTTTAAGAGCTCCCCGAGATGGAGGGGGAGGACTTTGAGGTCATAATGGTTGTTATTTGGAGTCACTATATATTTCTGCAGGGTGTATAATCGGTTTGTGGGCTCATTTGTGTCGGGTAATGAGATGTGAACCATTTTTGTCCTCAGAAACATAAAATAATAGGGAGGGGCAAGTGTAGAAATACTATTTCGAAAAGTATGGAGGACAATATGGAAATGAGACCCATTATGCTCCCCATGTAAAACTATTTCGCACGATATGGGAATCGTCGCACATTTGTGCTCCGGATGGTTTTGACGCTAGGACGTTTTAAAAAAATTTCATCACTTTATACTATTTTGGCTATAAATACTTAAGTATAAGCAACAGCAGAAGGGGGCATTTACCAAAATTTAGAGCAGTATATTTTGTACAAAATTTCTATTTGAACCAAATTTCTACCTACCATAATTTCTGAGAAAATTACAATCAAAGTGAGTGGTATAATTCCTTGCCAACTCTCTTGTGGTACCTTAATTTGTAGGCATTCACTATCAAGTCGGGGGGTATTTTATCTTTCACCTATTCCACGTCGAATTCGAGTTGAAAATTCCAGTCTGACTTCTTGGTCACTTTTCTTTGGCTTTCCCACGACTCTTCGGTACACGGAGGTGTTTCCAGACTCCATGGTTGACGTGGAGTGGACAAGGTTGTCCAACTCGGATGTACTCTCCACGGCAGAAAGCTCCGCGTTGTCTGAAGATTGAGAATCGTCCTCATCTTCTGACGACAAGGATTCGCTCTGCGATGAGGTCCCAGAGTAGAGACTCGTGTTGTCAATTAAGTAGTCGAGGAGGAAGACTTGCTGGTCGACTTGTTCCTTCCCAAGCATTCGCTCCTGTGTCCCATTCCCCAAGTCCAACACGCTGCTCTGGTGAATGAGTCGTCGCAGGAAGGACAGCTCGCTACTCGCCGTCTGCAGCTCCTTGTGTCGAAGCACAACCCTTGTGGCATTGACGATGGACTTGAGTGGTAAATTGGCCAACTGACAATGAGTACATGGTGTGCATGTAATTGCTTATTTTACTTTGTAGGCAGAGATGCGTGTAAAGTATGTGGAAATAAAAATATAGCGCCGGCTCACAATTTTATCAAGCAGGGTGATCCATTTGACTCGAACCTTGAGAGATCTGTGTATACAACCACGACGGAATGAAATGTTGTTAGTTTATCCTGGTCTTTTATATTGTTCAGTTGTTGTTTGCGGTTAATCTATGGGTTTCATTCAGTTACATGGAGATGAAAATGGGGCCAGCTATTAGGTTAAGTTAGGTTAATAGCTGGCCTAATAACATTATTGGTGAAAGGCCCAATACTAATTTAAGCCGTAGCGATCACTACCTAAAATCACTAAAAACAACATTTGGTGCGGCCATAGAAGTAATAGAATATTATTTATCGGTATATTATTCCAGTGGAATCTGTGCCTTGCAGCAGAAGCTGGAAAGCCAAGCGTTTCCGTGACCTTGCGGCACCCATACCTTGCTGAAATTTTCGAATCTACGCAAGTGTCGCACCAAATGTTGTTTCTCAAGCAAGAGTTGATCTTTCAAAGGAAGGTGGTCAAAAAAATAATATGGGCTGAACATGTTCGCGTCCCCATTGTTCGTTCGTAGCAACCAGGAGTACTTAATAGACATCTCAGCGTATCGTAAATAGAATGTCGCAAGTGTGTGCTGTATACCTGTACCACGTGCGCAACTTGTCCCGCAATTCGACGTGAGCCCAGTATGCCTCCTTCAGGTCCCGTTGAACCAACCGGTGCTCCAGCTCTCCATGTTGATAGATGCTGAAAATGGATCTGTGGGAACATGACCTCTTTTTATGGAGACAACGACAAGTCACGCTGGCCATTACTTTGTGTTCTTCTTACAAGTGTGGGGCAGCTGCGGTGTGCACTGCCGAAACTGCCGCACGACGTCCAAGCCATCGTGCCTGCGTGTTCCAAAACAATTTGACGCCTTTGCGCTTTTCCGCAATTTTGCTAGTTTCATTGATGGGCACAACTTTCTGCAAGAGGTTTGTGCGCACACAATCGTGTTGTAAAATTGTCAGATCCTTATCAGAACTGATATTTCGAAGGACTCGAAGTTGATTACGTTTTTGCTGCTGTGGAATCCCCAATATCCAAATACGACAAGAATGAGGATGGGAATGGCATTCAGGACAAATCCAATCCAAAATGTTGAGGGGCTAAGGGCTTGTACGCCGTGGACGGAACGTTTATACCGCGGTGGATTGAAGAACCAGGATACGGCGATTACGAAGTATGCAATCTGAAATAATGGTCAGACTTAAAACCACCAATTATTATTGGGAGTGACTCCGTACGTATAGCACTCACCCCAATGGCATAAGGTGCATAGTAGCGCATCTGAACTTGAAAGGTGAACGACATCGGAGTGTCCAGCATGATCTCAATGTCCGTCATAAACTCGCGAAACCCGCAGAGGACGAAGGCGATCCCCATTTCCACCGCGAGGATGACGCAGGCAGCCCCACTGCCTCCAAACAAGTCGTACGAGTCATTCTCGGCGAAATCTGCCTATGACACATGCACACACAACGAATAAATGTGGACTCTACTTGAGCCGAGATTTGCAGAAAGTGCAAAAAAATTGGCCAACTGGATACTACATAAATATGGGCACGTACGTGAATAATGTACACGGAAACCACGACAAGTTGCAGACTGATTCCAACGGCCACACTTGTTAGTTTGAGAAGCTTTGGATTTTTAATTGGGATCCAATGTCTCAGATACGACACTCCCATTTGTGCTGACACGATCTGTACATTTGAGCAGTCAAAGAGAAAGTCCACGCAAAAACCAAATGTACATGCGCTGGCTCACCAGTGGCCAAACGTTGATGAGTGTTATCCAAGCGAACGTTGACGCAAGTATCCAAGCCGGTCCGATTTTCAACAGAGCCCCAGACAGACAAACAAACGATACGCCAAAACCTGCATAATTTAGGATTAGGATTGAGTACTGCACGATTTTCATATTCAATCCCACTAGCAGATCACCTCCTGCAATTATGTGAATGTATTCTTGTGTGTTCATGATCCTGCCCAAGATTCCCAACTCTGTGAACACAACCAGAGCGCTGAGGAGGCAGAAAGCCATGACAGCGATGGACATCAACCAGGACAACCTCTTCAACTTGTGATACTTGAAATCATTTCGTCCCGAGACTCGAACCAATCCACCAAATCCGACCCCAACCGTCGTGATTGCTGAAATTCGTTAAGTCTCATAACGAATCATTTCTTGCAGAAATTTCTTAAAAACTCACCCATCTCAAATGCGTCGCACCAAAACTGCAAGTTCAACGTAATTAGTTCGATACGAACTTCATAAAGTAGATAAGAATTGGAATGTAAATGGAGTCGAAGGTTGGATTAGATTACCACCAATGTTGACATCCGTTCCCACTTAAACTTAGAAAAATAGGCCGGGATTTGTCTCCCTCCACGAAAGAAGTACTGGTGACAGAGGACAAAAGTTAGGAGAATGGGGAGGAAGCAAGCCAATTGGATCCACAGCTAATTTAGACATAAAAAAATTAATATGTAATTTTAATCATGCAAAAACGGCATTAAGAGAAATCATGTCAAGTTAAGGAGGTTTACCCGTGAGACTGCGGAGGCGAGATATGTTTGAATTGAGGATGGGACGATGCAGACGAGAATGACAAAGAAGGCGAGGACAAATCTCCAGTGAAAAGGGTCCTTGAAGGTCTTGGACTTCCAGTTGTAAATGTAAAACCTGTGGCAAGGATTTCTTTAAATTCTGGTCAATTTGACTGGGCTGGGGTAAGAAGTATGCGCTTGAATGAAGAGCTCTTGCCTGAAGAACATCTCGGTGGACAAGTAGACGTTGGCATTGTAGAGCGTTTCCCTGTCCGTGGTGAAGTGCTGCTCCAACCAAGCGCTGCGTTTGGTCAGAACCACCTTGGAGCTCCAGCTCTCCACGACGGAGTAAGGGACACATCGGCTGAGGTTCCCCCACACGGCGTCGCACTCCCCAGGGCTCGACAGCAAGGCACCCACTGCGTACAAGCCCGTGTAGCCAGCCATCGTGCTTTGCAGCGTAATGAACGTCATGTTCACAAAGAGAATGGCGTACGAAAATCCTACGATCGAGTTATCCGTTTATTAAAAGTATAAGGAGGCTCTACGACAAATCTGCCAGCCTCTAAGGAACTTCAAACTAGGTGTATTTCGTACCTCTGGCACACTTGTGGAGGTGCGAGAATCCCCACTCCCCCTTGAAACTGAACTGCCCAATGAGCATTTCGAACAGCACGAGGGGCTGGATCAAGGTCACAATCAGGAGACAGTAGACGAAGAAGAAGACGACTGAAAACAATACCAGCAAATTGGGCACAAGCTATTTTCTCGAATAACATCCTGAGTATTATTACTGCCTCCATTTATGTAGCACGCTTGTGGGAACCGGATCAGGTTTGCTGCACTAAAAACCGTCGCCAGAATCGTCAATTGAGTTTCATTCTTGTTTGACGCCCAAGTTTGGTCCGAGTGATGTTTCGAGTCATCAGCGTATTCATCAATTTGCTTCAAAAAATATTCGACATCAGACATGTACATTTAGATTATTATACGTGAGTGCATGTTATGAAGAATAGTATTCTGAAGCCCGCTAGATCACAACCTCTGCGTCAAAATCGTAACGGTCATCTTTCCGGAGACCGAACATAAATTGTCGTCGTCGTGCCTGCTTCTTCCTCTCGTTGTCGTAGTCCGAGGCGTAGAGAGGAATTCCCACGTCTCGCACCAAGGCCCGGTTCGAAAAGGCCTTGTCTAATTGAGAGAGTGAGAGAAATTACTGGTAAACATGGCCTTGTTTCCTTTCCACCCAACTCACTGACAGCACGTCGAGTGACTGGTACATATGTAAATAAGATCTCACACTCAATGCTGTACGAGGCCCCTTCTGCCAGAGCCATGGCTTCAATTTTTTTCCTGAGGGCGACGTAGGGGTGGTCCTGCTCCATCCGGTTCGACCTCCGTGCCACGAGCAGGTCCTCCATCTTCCTAGCGTACTCCTCCCTCTTCAGACGAAGTTCTCTCATCAGGTCGGACGCCCCGATGGCGGACCTCACCTTGGCCATCATGCCCTGCACCTTGTACCGCGACGCTAGCTCCCCGACGTCATCCAGCCTCTCGCGAAGTAGAGCGACGGAGCTGTAGGATTCGATCGACGTCAGCGAGTCCAGCGACTCCCTTTTCACCCCCTCTTCTCGGCGAACCACCTTCTTCTTCATCTTCTTGACAAAGGTTCCGAGTTGCTTCAAAATGTTGCGTCGTCCTTTCTTCGCTGGTTGATTTGTCGTTTGGTGGTGTTCTCCGGAGAGGGCACGACGTCGGTGGGGCAGACTTGGTCGTTGTTGGGGCCGATCGACCCCACTCCGACCTCGCCGTTTCTCATTGTTGGGCCGAGGGGAGGGAAAGCTAGAGTTTGATGGCGAATTGGACGAGGGAGGGGTGGGCGGGTTGGAACTTTCGGAACTTCTGGAAGATCTGCTCCTCGGACTACTCCTGCCGGGATCGTCGCCATCAGACAAGCTGCCCTCATCCTTTGGCGCTCCTCGTTTCATCTTCTTTTCTATTTTGCACGATAACTAGTCAGGAAACGTGGGTCTGATTAACTGGGGATTGAAATTTGAACCAAGAGCGCATTAATTTAATTTTTATAAGAATAAGTTAATTAAGCCCCTGTTGCTTAGAGAGAGGTGAGAATTTGAAACTGTGAAATTCATGCCAATAGCGGAGGATTATTTGGCACGTTATCATTTTGTGGGACAGTGCGCCATAGGAACGGTGTCAATTAATCGTGGCGAATCGATGTATTTCGGGTTCCAACCTTCAGCAGGCTGAGCAGGTCCTGAACGGAAGGTAGTTATGAGCAACTCTTGGTTTCCTCTCTCGCCATCGCGCCACAAATATTCTCGTCGTCGTCGTTCACGATTCGCAACCCGTTTTGTCACTTTTCTGCCGCCTATTCTCGCCTTCTGGGAAATGTCAGCAGGTAAACTTGCACTGGTCTCAGGATTCGGGTCCAATTTCTCCGTTTCGTCCACAATGAAGAGCTTCTTCTCGCGGAACAGAACTTCTGAGGGTGGAAGGCGAAACGTTGTGGCTGGTGGGATGGGGGACGAACAAGCCCAGGGTGCCAATGGTACGGACAAATCATATTTTTACCCCGCACTCAAGTTCCCCAGATTTGCAAATTCATTCTTTGTAGACATTGGACCCACTCAGGATGACGGTCGCCCACTGGACGGCCGCTCGTGCGAGTTTGAGAAGTCGGACGAGGACACCCACGCTTGTGAGGTCTACATTGAGGACGAGAAGGTTTTCGGTGAATACAATAGAGCATATTAAATTATATTAAAGATATTAAATTCCCATACGTGTGAATAATTTTATTTGTAATCCTTGGTCATATATATGTATTATCTATGACTCGAATAATAGACCAGAATGGCAATCCAATCTTCAGTGAGAATGTGATGGGACCGTGGCTGAGGGTGCCACATGAACTTGGGTTCTCCAAAGATGACACTGCGAAAGTGTACATTGCGAAAATCCAGCTGAAGAATATTTCACCCCTGATGATTAGCTACAAGGTAAGCGATAAGGTTGACGTTAGACCAACCTGACCTTAACCAACTGTGGTGACATTGTGACGAAGGTGGTTTCCACCCTTCGAAATACCTTCCACTTGACTCCGAGCCAAGGAATGCTGCCTCCCAAACAGTCGGGCGAAGTTCTCGTCACCTCCGTGAGGTTGGAGGATCCCTTCGACAAACTCATGAGCGCCTCCTTCATCGTATTTGCCACGCCCATTGTCTTTGACAGCCAGACATCCGACTTTCGAATCAAAATATTGTGGAAGGTATGAAATAAATGCCAAATATATAGCTGTGAAAGGGCAAGATTGCAAATGTGGTGTCGTCGTAACTGCTCACTCATCCAGGCCTACGGATCGTCCTTGTTTCCCTTGGAGGCTGCCGAGAGTCACCTCATCCACCGCATAGTTCCCGAGCACGACGCCTACGTGGACGGATTCTCCATCATGGAGAAAGCATTCATTGGAAACTATGTCATGCCGCAGCAGCAGATTAAAGGCTTTCTGGCCAAAGGTGGCAACGTCGGATTTTCCAACAGGAATTTCATCAGGAGTTGGTTGCCCAAAGACGTGGGTCCAGGTCATGCGAGTTTTGTGGTACATGCAGCAATCAATGACAAGCCACATCCTCTCTCATTTTTTAACCAGCTTAATTTAACGGGTTCTCCTCAGAAGGATCGCCTTCGACACATGGCTGCGTCCGTGATGGAAATGCAGTCAGATCTGAGCGGTGCTGTGGCGTACACGAGATTCTCGCTCGTCGCCACTCTTGGAATTGGTCTTTGGCTCTTCGTTCTCAGGTACACGAGCTGGATTAAAGATTTCGGTGCCAACGGGGCGCAGCTGGTAATGGACGAGCTCAAAAAACCGGACTCGGGGTTCTGGGGTTTGCTCTGATAAGTTCTCTAAAATGTTCACTCAATAATCTAAATTTTGATAATGGCTATTTATTATGCATGAGAGATAAATGATCTGTGTACGCAAATTATGAGTGGAAATAAAATGAAGCACAATGTACTCATCTATGTCAGAACTTGATTTAATTTCTCTTTTGAAGTGAGAACTCATTACTGAGGGTCGTCGCAGTACGTCATGGTGGGTAAAGAGATGCACATTCATGAGGTTTCTAGAAAATTAGATGAGTGGAATGTAAGCTATGTACATACACAAGTACACATATATTATATAAACACTATCATTTTTAACCCTTTTTCTGTAAAAATGTCAAGTTGTTGAAAATTAAAGCTAGGCCGTCAAACACAACTGTATTGTCAGTAACTCATTAACCAATAAAAAAAATCGTGCGTATGCACACATAAGATGAACTCTTGTAAAATATTATTTACAAACTCAACCTCGTGAGGTGTCAGGAATCTGTACCTACATAATTTTCAGACCAGCTCAGAAACCGATTATCATTCACATATGTAGATTAACTCTGAATATTCAAAAATTCGACCACTAGAAAAACAGTAGAAATAACAAATAAAATAATTTTCTTGAAAGATGAAGATTTGAAGTTTCTGTAATTTTCAAATTCAACAGAAGCTTGTAGAAGGAGTTTTGGTTGTTGGTATTTTTTGTTCTTGAATCACATTAGAAATCAGTAGACCCACGTGACGGGAACCCATTGATGATCCGTGGAAAGCGAGTCCAGACTTTGAGCAACTCGTCGGAACGTAGTGTCGAAATCTTCATTGACGACTACCAAGTCATAGTATGGAGCGTATAGCTGCTGAAGACGCTGACTTTCTTCCACCGAGTTGCGAGCATCGTCGTCCTACGTGACACGTTAATTCATAATGTGAACTCACGCATCCAGATTAAAAACATAAGTCAGCCCAGCTTACTTCATAAAGTGAAGCGATGGACTCCAAAGTCCTGGCACGCCTCGAGCTGTATCGTATGGAACTCATCCTGTCAAACTGGAGAACACAAGGAAATAAGTTCAGGTAAATAAATTGCAGGGGCGACAACTTTGGAAAGGAGTAAATCATGATCTCACATTAAGCGTTCGAGACGAGTAGCCGTGCTGACGGTTGAAGGCATCCTGCTGCTGAATATCGCCACCCCCTCGGGCAGCCAGAAAGACAACGTACGGCATAAACTCTGGAGAATTGTGTAGAATCTTCAGAACTAGTGAATAAATACAAAATATTCGTGAGACCATGTTGTGGCACACAAGTTAATTGCAGATGTATGTTCATAAGTACTGGAAGTATTCGTTAATAATAAATGCACAAGTCTCACCCGTCGGATTGCAGTCAATGATGCACATTTTCCCCTGTCTGAAAATTTTAGAAAATATATTTTAAAAGCTCGAGTAAGGAGAAGAATTTCAAAAAAAACTGTAATGCAGACTTCGTTTAGCCCGAGTCAGGGCTAGCGTCCTATTTTAAATTTTTGAACCGACGACTCCACGACTCTTGCCAAATTTAATGAAAAATTTAACGACGCCATACTACTCACTATCAGTGTTTTTAGAAAAATTTCAAAAACAGCGATCCAGCAGGGTTACCCTGTTGGGTCCCTCTGGCGAATTAAAATAAATTTGATTGTATTCTTTGATCCTATGTGCATTTGCACCAAATTTTGTGTTTCTAGGATAACTTCTCACATGCCGCCCACCGGTCAACCACTGGACCGGTACGCATGTTTAAATCAGTTGAGTGGTTCCGTCCGCCAGCGAGTCACAGAGAGACAGACGGAATCACGATTCCATAAGCCGTAACTCGGGCTAGAAATGCCCTTGGACATACCGTATGATCTCCCGAACACTGTCAGCATTGATTCCATACAGATTTCCATCCTTTTCTGCAAACTCGAGATATTTATTGGTTCGAATTCCTTCCTCAAATTCCTCCCTGGACAAAAAGTTGTAGGTTCCCATTTGTTCCTCGCCCTCTCGCGGTGGTCTCGACGTGGCTGGAGTTAAAGTGTCACCAGTTTAATAGAGTCGTTCCTCCACACACGCTTTACGCAAGAATTTTAATGATACTCTGCTCCAACTTTTACTACTGATACGCAACACGCGTGCTACATATGCAGATATTTCTACTCGCAGTCTCAACTACACAAAGTTGGGCAGAAAAAAGTGCTGTAAAAGAACTAACTCGGTAAGACTGCTCCAAATCGGTGGGGATCCCAGTTAACCAACCGATTTTTCAGCGTTCTCCTTGCAACGCCAGAGGTTCCAACGATTACCAAAGTTTTCCTCCTGAAGGGCGGCATTCTCGTGACCTCCTCGTACAGCATCAACTACTCACAAAATGTTTACAGTATGCAATAAGCAACAACGACAATAAATACCTTGCCACCACTTAAAATATTCCATATCAAACTGTCCTCATCTTACCTCAGCACGATCAAATTCAGCATTTTGCTTGGCAGTGTAGGCCTGCAAGTATGAGTGAATTATTCATTCATGATTATTCATTCAAGTAATTAGTAATTACTAATTACCCAAGCACTTACAATATTTTTCTTCTTTCGGGCCACTCTAGTCCCACAAATCCCTGTAAATAAAACCATCCTTAATTTAATTCACCAAAAACAAGATAAATTTGCGCTACAGGGATTTAGTTTGTTTACGTAGCTAATCGGACAAATGAACAACAGATCACTGCGTATTCGTACAAAAAATTGGTCGAATTGAGAAGAACTTTGTAGTTTGTGGTAAGCAAAGCTACGGAGGATATGCTGTAGAAAACAGACAAAATTTCACGAACCTATGGTGTGCGAGATATCGGCCTCCGGAGGAACAAACGCTGCACGACGCTCTTCCAACTCCCGTGATGGGATCAGGCCAACGACGTTTTCACCCACCTGAAAAATAATGTCACCACTTACACACAAAATGCAAAGTTTGTACCACAAGTCATCCATAGTGCATACGCCAGGAAGATCACACGCTCTCACTTTCCTCAGAATTTGAGATCCACGTATTTCTAACTGATGAATCTCATGTAATATTACCTTCTTTGACTGCCACCAATTCGGATCTGACTGGTCCACGATCTGGAGAATGTCCCCGGTTTGAAATCCAAGTCCAATCTCTTTGCATCTACAGTGGTAAAACAAAATGCAATATTTAGCTTCATTTTGCGTACAGGTGACGTGACCAGATAAACGTTTTAAAGTACTTGGATTTAAAACGTGCGTGGTATTTAAATATTGATAAATGCGTATGAACTTACGGTTGCAGTGTGTCCAGGGCAGGATTGTACGTGAATAAGGCTCTCATGAAGCACTGTTTAAAAAATAGAGGAAATTACTTTTTACTTTGTTTCAAACATCCAGAACGGTGCACTAAAAATACAAAAGTGAATGTGGCATTCATTAAACGTTAATACACTGGAGTTTCTGTTGTAGCAAAAACAAATGAGAAAATTCTTTCAATCCTGCAATTTACGTGTGTGTGTGATGTTGTTGGATTGAAGGAAGTGAGTTCTAAACCTCTGCGTGGGTTACGACTGCGGGGTGTTGCTTGTTAAAGTTTCAAAATATTTAGTGTCGCGAGACAAAAATATGTCCCACCACGCGAGGAGTGACAGTGCTCGCAGATACAACAACTTACAAAACAAAATTCACTAAAAAAAAGCTCTAAAGAACTTAAAAATAAGGGCGACGATGATGGTTGTGAGAAATGTGTGGTACACAAAAGGAGATACTTATTGGCTGGCAGTGATTATGCTGATGAATTGTGATAAAAGGCACGCACGAGACGATGACAATCAACAAAATCTGGACCTCGATCGACTTACAATTGTTTTTTGACCTTGTAAAAATGTGGTTGTGGACGAAGTAACGAGCTTTCTCTTTGGCTTTTCGACTTTTAGCTGATAAATTGTATCGCAACTTGTAGATCTTTTAGCCCTATTTTTGGCCAGTACCTGTCTTCCACTAAGAACTGTCTTGTCCTGAGTTGGGGACCCCACTTTAAGCTGGAGGTTATCACGAGCTTTGGCAATTTCCGCTTGTAGTCCTTCTGGGGATATGACTGGCTTGGAATTCACTTCGAGAATCACGTCACCAAGTTTTAGCAGTCCCTGAAAAGCAATTCCAAAGCATTTGAGAGTTGGACACATTTAATTAACGAGCCTCGCATACTGTTCAGAGTGGAACATTAATCTGAGAAAATGGAAATAAACACAAGTAACAGAGCCACTTGAACGAAACAAAACATGTTCCAACAACGAACAAAGTATGCAAGTATTTAAATAGCACAAGAAAGTGTAAACGTTCAATTTTCAGTACAAAACTCAGACGGATAAGAACTCACCAAGCGATCAATCAAGCCTCCACCTATTCAGTCACAATAAATAATTAGTAACGATTCATAGAGGATTGAGATGTGGATAGATCTTACTTAGAATTCGGGCTACGACGAGGTTTTTTGTATCCTTGTCTTCCTCCACCGTCACTCCCTACGTAGAAGAACAATACAATGAACAGAACTATGTATGTAAGTACTTGCATGGCCGTATGGATGGATGGATGGATGGTTATGGTGAAAGGTGTAAAGTTTACTTGCTCTCGAGTAAATAATAATGTACTAATGTTCTTCGAAACTCATGGATTCATGGAAGGAATTGGGAAGCTCAATAAAAAGAGAAAGGGGAAATTGCAACCGGAGAAAGCTCTGCATCTCTCAATTAATTATCTGTACAAACAGTGCATTAAAACTCACCAAAGGTTGGCTCGGAGACTTTCGCAGGCTGATGATTCTAATTGGTTGAGCATACTGGACGTTGCTGTCCTCACTGTCCACGCTCATGTTGGACTTGTCCTTGGTGGGCTTGAGAATGGACCCAGCCGGTCGGATTTCTTCCCACGGGGCTGCTTCGGTTAGGCTGCGACTTGTCCCTTCCTGTGGACCCAACTTGTCCGCTATTTTGTCGTGAGCTTCAAGCAGCGCCTGCAACCAGAATCATTGGATGGAATCAATTCTGCTGTTTGGCAACATTTTCTTATGAATCCTTGTGCAGTGATGGGGCAATGTCTCATTAGTGTCAACACCCATCATGGAATTCATAGGGAACCCGTGATAATAATTGCGAATAAAATCTACGTAAAATTTGAGACAAGCCAGTCACACTCTAAAAATCTCTCCCACTCTGAAAATATGTTGCAGAATAGATTGTCTGTTTTGGAAATGCTGTGAATGAATTTTGTCGGAGACGAGAGACATAAAAGTGGATTCACCATCATCCATGAACAAAGTTTACGGCTTGGGTGCCAATTCTGTCAACGTATTTTTACGAGACAAATATTACAAGCTGACCTGGAAAGGAGTCTCGTAAATCATTTCGCCAATTTACGATGTGCACCGTTGCTCCCTGTCTGTCTGCCAGACGACATCTCCCACATTTTCATGTCATTCGAGGGCAACATCTTCAGCTTTGTACCAAAATCTACATGTACACTACTCAACCACATCTTGGTCATATTTGGTGGAAAATGGATTGATGCGGTACGACCAGAGAATCTTGGTGACTTTGTTATGCATTTAGTGAGGGAGTCGACTAATGACGTGAACCTGGCTAGGTTTAAGTAAGTACGAGTGTTATTTAGTTCGTAAATCACTCACTTTGAAATTTCTGTCTCTGAGAATATCGGAGAGTTCTTTGGCTTCTTGGCGGAAGGAGCGATCGTATCTCTGACAAATTTCTTGCGTCAATGGGACATTTCCACTGCCAACTGGGGCGAGATCCTCCTCCAGTTGGTCCTGCACCTAAACAAACACAAGGAAATAATTAATAAACACACACACCTCAACGAATATCCGTCTACACTCTGCCCCCGAGGTGGTGCAAATAGTCGGTCCGTCACAAACAAATCAAATACGTAATACCACAAATCAGCGTACGCATAAATTGTACCATTAGAGCGAAGGTGAATCAAATACGATGAAATATCCAAACCCAGAAAATGAGTATCAATCTACAACAGTGATCGTAGGGGTCAATAGTACCACGAAACTGAAGAACGGGACACAAGTACAAGTGCCAATGTTTTGCTTATAAAAATTATTGTTGATGTTCCATCAGTATTGTGGAATCCAAAACAAACTTATTTAAATACATGGTGAATCAACCCTTCGGATTTTATGTACGTGTTGTTGGTACCACAGCAGTTGTGCTATAATTTGCCATTAACGTTATTATGCGTGAGGCTGTGATTTCAGATTTCTCAAATTTCACAACCCTCCTTCGTTATTACCTGGTATTTATTGTGGATAGTGTTTTTTACCCAGCCTCCTCCGATATCGCAGCAACTTTCCAAACTAAAAAAGCATCAACAGCAAGCAGTGCACTGCACACACCTTATTCCTCCCATCCCATTGCATCGCGTAACATAATCGTAATGCTGATGAGTGAGTCTACTTGTCTACAATGGGCCACCTAATAATACGTAACACAATGCCTATATGCATGCATGTACATGTGAGGGAGGGAGGCATGTTACAGGTAGGTGAGAGCCGCCATGGATGGACAAACCCCATCCTTCTCTGAAACTGAGAGTCTTAACGACACAACAATGGGCACAATTCTGTTGAGGGCGAGGAGGGGACAACTCTTTTTTAGCATGAACTTTTTAACGCGATCCGTTATTACGTAAGGTTGGTTCCTGGGCTCAAATTTTCCATCAACAATCCTATCCATCCATGCACCTGTTACTCTCCAACAGCCTCCAGTAACATAATGCTGGCTCAAAATACATTTATATTTCTAATCCCGTGTGTGGACTGTGGAGTTGTTGTGGAGGGGATGCGATCTCTCAACTCTACTAAAATCTCCCTCTGGCTGTTTTAACTGCGAAAATTTTCGAGTGGATAATTTATATTAATGTACAATTACGTATGTGGCATTAACTTATACACATGCATGAATCCATATATGAGTGATCTGGTATATGGATGTGCTATTCCATGGCATGAATCGAAGAGTAGAAATTGATTTGGATCTGCCCGGTGGTATCTGTTGATTGATGTTCTGCTTTCTCTTAATGTTTTGCCAAAAAGACGTCTTAGCTTCATTGGATTCGTTAGGAGGGGATCAGGTGCAGCGTGAAGCTATCGTTTCCCATGGACCACGAGAAGCGAGAACCTTGTTTCGAGTAAAACAATGCAGTCTTTGTCTATTTACGAACCACAATTACCCACTTTGATTTGCAACAACAAGGATGTTGCGCCTGCAGGAAGGATAGGAAACCCGGGTGCATAATGGCAGAAGTGGGGATGAGAGGAAGGCATACACAAAATACTGACGGCCCAAGTGTCGGAGGAATAAAACCAGTCAAAGGATCCAAAAATAAACATTTGGGAACAAGGAAAGTGGTTGAAGATCATACATAAATGGTGCATTCAGAAATCCCATGTTTGTCCTGCTCACAAGGAACGAATGTTTCCTCAACTGTCATCGCAGTGCCATTCTGATTCTGCTTTTTGTTCA
The DNA here is from genome assembly GCF_002217175.1 of Folsomia candida. Lineage (NCBI taxonomy): Eukaryota > Metazoa > Arthropoda > Collembola > Entomobryomorpha > Isotomidae > Folsomia > Folsomia candida. The sequence continues at coordinate 463,097 of NW_019091213.1, read as the reverse complement.
GAGTGAAGATGTGATTCGATGCACTCGAGGGCTGCAAAGTGTTTGCATGTGAAACAGAATCGCATGAAACGAGGTGAATTACATAGCTGCAGAGATACCAAATTATTGAGACAGACAATAGCGACCGACCGTCCGTCTTACTGTCAGAGATGTATTTTCGCCAAGCTAATTCGTCTTGTGGGAGATTTATAGCGTTTAAAGCGCTTCTTGAGTTTATATAAATTTGACTCAGGGCTAAAAATAAAAGAATGTCCACCTTTTTGAAGCCATGATGCCACGGTGAGGAAGTGAGCTCGGGAAGACTAGATCGTGCTTTGTTCCTTTCCTTAGTATTATAATTCTGTACAAAACTAGAGCCGATTCCCATCACATAAGTTACACACACATAAACACACACAATTTCACAAAAGGAATGTTATAGAGCCTTTGTATTTATGTAGTAAGAGATGGCGCAAATAAAATGCTTTAAAAGTTTGATAGTATTTAGATTCAAATATTCAGAAGGCTTCCACTCGTGCAGATATTCCATGAATTAGTGGCCTGCCATGCGGTTACACTACTGCTCAATTCTGTCTCTTTGACGAAAATGGATGGCTCTGCTACTAACTCGAGTTTGGCATTCCAAAGATGAATGTTCACACTCCTGTCAAGCACACTGACGCACAAACGTAGCAAAGTAGCCCGATTTCTAAAATTGTGAACTATGCTATTATCGACGCGTATTATTATGATTTCCCCAAACCCCGATTAGGCAGAAATATCGTGTAACAATGCCTCTGTTGAAATGATCCATTCTCGTTATTAAACCCTTCCTCACTTCACCAGAGATCCTCCGCCAGCAGACTGCCCCTCAAACTGCCATGCAAATCGATTCATACAGCACCGATTAACTATTCAACGATGCGTTTGGCGTTCTTCGCATCGATGTAAAGAGCTTGGAACGAGGCGATCCACTTACTCAAATGTGCAGGTTTGCTTTCACTATCATTAGTCAGCAGGAGCCACGTACACATGCATGGCTCTTGTTATCATAGGTGCATGCCATGGTCAGCCAACACGTTGGAGAAAGCGGAGAGGTTGCTAGGAAGTGAGGGCAGGCTGCTTTTCGACAACAAACTCGTCGTCGTGGGCTGCATGAGAATAATTGGACACGATGCTTGCCTCCTTTCTCTCCATGCTACACAACGGCTAAAAAGTATTATTAGTCACATGCTCACCTTAACTTTTATCTCGCCTAAAGAGCACCTTAACTCTGATAAAGTTTTATTCTTTAACCGCTCTCCTTATTCGCTGCGTTTCTTCACATTTCGCGTGTGATCATGGGAAACCTTATTCGCCTCCCAAACATTATTCGTACACAGTAATGACGGGATGGCATGTTTGTGCATGGTCGAGAGGAACAATGGGCGCTTACCTTAACTAAATTGGAAACAATGGGCGACTCGATAAGCGACTTGAGGAAAATGAGATCTGTGTTTTGCTGGTTGAGCGACGCGATGTGATTCCGCACGGTCTCGAAGGCAGCTGAAACAATAAACATAATAAGTTGTCGCATGTTAGATAATCAGGCGAAAAGGAGGTTCTCCGAAATATGAGGCTTCTCTTATCAGATTAAGATTGCACGACACGCGAGACGCTGAGTGACATCAACTTGAACTCAGGACGTTTGAGCAAATACATAAATACTTAATTAAATAATCTGTACCATCTTCTCCCATTCGAGATTTTGCTGAACAAATACTATAATCTTGTCAGAGGGTTTTCACAACGACATAATTCGGACATAAATGAATGTCCATAAGTAATTTTAAAACTCTGGTTTGTTCGAAATTCGTACGCGGATACATATTTACATAAAAGCTGAAAGAGCGTAGGCGAAAAATGGAGAAAGAACAACCAAGCACCATTCCTGAGAACGTTGTCTGGCTGGTGACATAATCAACTGAAATACTACGGAGAATAACAATTACTCGAAATATCTCGACTGTCAGAAAATCCATTATTATAGATACAACTTGACTCCTAACTGGATTTGGGTTGAAATCTTTTGTTCCTTATTTCGTCCCTGAACAATGGAACGACCCGTTTTTTTTTGCTTTTTCTCAGCTTTTTGGCAATGGCATACCGATAGCTTTTGCCTCACTCCATTTCCATTATTTCTGCCCTCGTTGGCTCCTTCCTCCCTCTTCCTCGGCCAATATATTTATTTTTCCCATTTCTTATGAAGAATAAAATGGGATTTCTCATCTCTGGAATCTCGACTATTTTTCTCATCCAGAAAACCAGGATTGTTGTCCTTTCGGGGCTTTGGTTGAGATCACACGAGTGCGGATAAAAGTCGGAGTGCGTATAAAAGATGGGATTGCAAAAAGCTGTGACATGGAAAAGGCGTTTTAAACTTTTAAAGTGACTCGCGAGCAAAGTGAGAGATTTAAAGGCTTGGAGTGGCGTGGAGCGGGGATTGGAAAAATAAGGTTTATAAGGTTAAGGATCATTAACTCTAATCAGATCTGGCAAAGATGGAATTCCGTCGTTTTCTCCAATTCTCAGCAGATGCATCCTCATCAAGTATTCGGCTGGATTTTGGAGGAACAAGCACGAGGTTGCAGACAAAATTGCAAAACGGCAATCCGGGCTTCACGGTTTGTTTGCAGCTGTCTCGTCTTTCATAGCTACACGGAAGTTTAGCTGTAAAATGGGGGTAAAGTTGACCCTTATCTCTTGTGCTAATTTATCACGTGGCGTTAACTCCACAGATATTACCCAGCAGATTGTGATGCCTGCTTCTCCGTTGTCACACAGAAGCTCACGTATGCAAATGCATGGTGGGGGAAGTGACAATGGATAAGATTCGTGCATGAATATTTATGTGAGTTGCGTGGTTGGTTGGTGAATCCGAACACTCGGTGGTGGTAGCTCTGGTTGCAGCACAATATAACATTTTCCTGTTGGTGATGTCGATTTTTTGGAAGCTATTAAACACAAAGTAAAAGTACAGTGCAGACTTCAGTTAGCCCAAGTCAGGGCCAGAGAGTCCTATTTCAAATTTGAGTCCGATGACCTAATGATTATTATTACCAAATTGTAATGCACGACGCGGGTTATGTCCGTCTTAGAGCTTTCTCGGCACAAGTTTCCATACATATTTAGTATTCTTAACCATCACCAATCGTCAAATCGCCCCCCACTGGTCAATCGCAAGACCGATTTCGCCCATCTTCGAACTCGTTTCCTAGCTTTGTCCAATACGCATATGGTAAAAGTTTCATGTCAATCGGTTCAGTCGTTTTGACTCTATCGTGTTCACAGACAGACGGAGGGCTATGACAGTTCCATAAGGCTTGACTCGGGCTAAAAAGACGACATGGTTGTAGCAACCAAATGGGGCAAGTATCCGTTACACTTCACCCAATTCCCAGTTCAGAAGTGAAGCCATGTCACGTCATTCATATTTCTTGTTTAGTTGTTGAAAGATGTGCAGTCGGACAGTATGTTGATGTTGATGACGATGATGATGAGGAACATTGGTTTATTTTTAGAAGCAAATTCTTTATGCAACTAGACTTTTGTACTCTTCGTCCGTCACCACACATACAAATCTGCATGGACATGTGCGAATGGGCCTCTAGGACCACGACTCGAATACTTCCAACATGTTTCGTCTTTGAAATTTGAGCATAACTTGAAAATAAAATCTGTAAATATGGAGGACGAGAAGTTGTGTGAATATGTGGAACAAAGTTGGATAATAATTTGCATCGTCACGTCCGCTTGCATCCAAAACGTAATTTCTGCTCGCTCAAAGTCATTTACGATATAGCACCGGAAGCATGACGATGACAAGTTTGGGAAGAAAATTGGCAACCCAAAGTGATAAGCAAATGGATTAATAAATAAACGAGCTTTGTTCAACTATTATAGAGACTCGTCAACTTTAGAAAGCTTTTGACCTGTGGCTACGTATTCGCACTAACTACAGCACAGAACTTGTGCGACAAGGTTATATACATACACGTGGTAAAAGAAGCCCTTGACCCTTTAATTTGGGTGGCTACAGAACAGTGAGCCTCCTTCCCACTCCGATAAAGGTATATGCACGACCTCAACAAAGGTCCTCATTGTTGTGCCTGATACTCTCGCTTGCAGGAGTGGTGGTAAGTAATCCATCATCGGTCTATGAAAAACTGGAGTGGGCACAAAAAGAGGGAGGCATATCGACCCCACGGACAAGTTTCGTACACGTGTAGCTACTCACAACAATAAACAAACCAAAGTCGTGTTTCCAGCTCATCGCCGTTCATTTTCATTGTCGAGTACATGAATGCGAGAAGTCTCTGTAAAGTGGTATTTTGGGAATTGCACACGTTTAGTACGTTCAGTTGGAAAAACAACCAACCCTGCAATTTGAGATTGTCATTTGCAACTAGGCGTTTACTGGAAGAGGTTCTAAAACAGTTTAAAAGGGTTTAAATGTCTAGAACTATTTGGAATTGACTCGAAGCAGAAGCGCTGTGAGAGTGCAGAAGTGAGTCAATGAACAAATTATCAGCCCATTCCGATTACTTTGGACAGTTTTGCACCTTCATCAAATTTATTGGATTTGTATTTGGAAATCAGCCAGACAGCCGTGAAGGCAGCTTTTTGCCCCCACTTGACTTCAACGCTACACACGTATGCATATGTAGTTGTACATATATATTAGTTGCATGACACATAAATACGTAGTTGTTGTAGATAGTTTAGTTTGTCTTGCAAAAGCGATATGAACTTATTCGCCGATGCCTTGAATGGGAAAATTAGAGGTTTACCATTGTCTTGCTCCACATCCAACGCTTTCTGTTTCCCGTTCAAATCCATTTCGAAGGACTCGAGGAGAGCACGTCTGTCTTTTCGGGAACTTCCAAAAACCATCGTCTTGTAACAAACCAAAAACACGTTGAGCACCGGTCAGGGCTTCAGCTCTTCCGTATCACCAGTTGAGTAACTTCACAAGTTAACACATACGAAAAAGTGAGAAGGATTTACATTTTTCGAATGCCTCCACTTTTTGATCTCCTTCAGACGGATGGACGATGAATGAACGAATTATTCTCATACGCCCGAGGTTGTGAGCATTTGCGTAGAACGATAAAAACCACACGAGTGGAAGTGTCTAATGCACGGGAGACAATGTCACGGATCCACACCGGCGAGAGTAAGATGCAAAATTCCACTCATCACCCGCTGTAGCCAAACATGCAGAAACATGGTTTTAAACCCATGACCAGAAACCGCAAGTTTTTTTTAAATTACACCACAAAAATTGTGGATCTTACTGCTCTCTGGAATCAACCAATTTCAAGAGCAGAATGTAGAATCACAAATTCGTGAGGAGGTCCACTTATGAAAATTATCATTACGTGGCGTGGTCTCATTGCGCGAGAAAGGGCCGAGTTGGGAGCAGGAGGAGCAGTGTCGTACTTTTTGGTGGGCAGGAAAAGGAAGCAAAATTCCTGAAAAGCGGAACCAACGGAGCGAAGCAGGCTGCACTGACTGACAACGCTCTCCTCCACTGCACCGTTTCAAATGGAGACCGAGGAGCGTCTAAAACCAACTGATTGTGTTCCGCGATTGTGATGCCATTCGATGCAAAGTTGTTGAGCTCTTTTGCAGAAGAGGAGCAACAGCAGCACATTTGTGTATAAGCACAGACAGCCACACGCTCATGGTTTCACGAGTGCAGCGTGTAATGTATGCAGCACGGAGGGTTCTTCTGATACGCGACGCTTTGCGAGATCCGCTCTTTCGAAACCCACACTGCACGAGCTAACCAAAGGGTTATGACCGTGCAGCATCAACATTGGAGTCGTGGTTTATTATTCAGCACTAACCAGCGAGCATGCCAAACTAGTCAGTGGGAAGAAGATGGGCCAACGCAACAACGGCACGAAGGGAAAACCAACACCATGCAATTTATACGAGACTCAGCCACACAGAAGAAGTTCATGCATCCTGAATTCGTCTGACCACGACACATTTTCCTCTGGAAATGATATTCCTGAAGCTTTACATCTAAATCCTCGTGGGAATTAAGCGGCTTGCCTCATAAATAGTTTTAAGTATGCATTGCCCTTCTTCTTAAAATTGGTGTTCATCAAAGAAGTTTATGACCTTTGAAGCACTATCTGTTTCGTGGAGAGGGCATCCAATTCGTGGAACTGGTAATCCGATAATAATGCTCTGTCCGTCCAACGCATTCTCCTTCTCGCGAAGTGAACACTAAATGTTTCGTCGAGTGAGTGGTGTGAATTCGGCAATCTCGGATTCGTCACTTTTGTCGCCAAGAAATTCCATCCGACCAAGTGAGCGTCGTGATCTATGCCAAATGACTCCTCGTCTCGAATTGCATCATTTACACTTGTTTGTACAGCTTAATTTGGTTCATTGTGAGACATTTATGTTGCGAATGGAGCAGATCCGTACTCAGACAAATTTGATTATTCAATCATTCATCCCGGTCTGATCGGATCGTCTCGAATCTTATTTTTTTGTAGCAAGTGGGGCAAAGAACAACGAAGATTTGAGAAAACTGTGAGTAGTCAGAGAGTAAAATTATTACTCGAGTCGCACATGATAATGATGCGCAATCAAGCATTTGCTCCACACACACAAACTTTAACTTTAAAAACCCATTAGCTGTTTCTGGACTGTCACCAAATTAAACATTGAGTCAGACCCACTATTTTCCACTTATACATAGATGGGCAGACAAGTCACACAAAACTTTCACGAAGCAAAATGTACATTCAATTTGAGTTTATCAACTTTACGTATGTGCAATTTCAGTGCTCTTTGTAGAGGAAATCTTGCAACTTGATCTCGAGTCGGCAATCCAATTACGGAGAAAGGGAGTTTCCTTCCGTCTCCACTTTGCAGGGTCGAAGGAGCTGGAACTCCATATATTACCCTGCTGATGACACTTTCCGAATTTCAGGGCAATTGCTCCAGTTTGGAGTCCCATTTCTCGTCCCATGCCGTGATATGTACATATGCAGACTCAGTCGGAAACCAGCTTCAATACTATTGAGCAACTCCACTGATCAAAATAAAGTGAGCCGCACTTCTTCTTTACGGCGACTCGTGCTTTCCCACACCAAATGCCAACGTCGTTATCTCTTTAACGACTTGCGAAGAAGGAGAAGTTGACTTATTTCCTAATTTTAGACGATGGCCGGATAGGATTTGGGAAGAGAAAGCAGCCAAATTGCAGTCCAAGTGGTTTGAACTAGTAAGAAGTGCTCTGCCAGAGTCCCGGTTTGTGAAATCTGCTCCTCGGATATGGATTCCTTGGAGGACTTTGGTCTGCTGCTGCTGTCGTGATCCTGCTCCAGACTGAAGATGAGAGCCTTAACTACAGAGAGGGACGATGTGCCCGTGTGTGCTTGGCACACTTTCTCCTCCATTTTTTCTCCACAAAAGATCGAGGTCTTATATAAGTATACATATTTTATTAAGCCGCTCTTCCGTCCCACAACATTGGCTTGGGCTAAATACTGTCAGCGTCAGATGGAATTTACATTTGCCCTTTTGCTGGAAACCTGAATCGCTTCAGGGTTTTAAACGAGGTTGAAATGTCTCGACCTGTTTTTTTATAATGTGCATGCCTCGTTTGGAGAGTAGACTACGTATAATATGCGATTGCCCATTTCACTCTGAGGATGGTGGAACGGAAAAAGGCACTCTTGTCGGAACATCTTCATTGTCGCTTTTCACAGAAGGAAGGATGGAAGGAAGTCGGAATTTGAATGAATTCTGAACCTCTAAAATTTATCTAGCACCGTTGAGACTCCACCGTAGAGAAAAATACGAGGACATTTGTCCTTGTGGAACAAGTGAATTGAGAAGGCAAACGCCTACTCTTTCTGTTCCTTGGGCATCATGCACATGATTCTAAAATTTGTGATCTTTGTCAGGAGAGAGTTGTTCTTCTCTGCAATTGCGACAGCCTCAACGATATTCTATTTCCCGATGGATAAACAAAATCGCAAAAAATCAGCCACATATGTGCCAACACTTTATCAGTTGAGAAGTAAATATATTTACTTATAGCTCTCTGCTTCCGTAGTCGTTGGAGCATAAACTTTGTAGATTGGAGGACACAATTTTGAGTGGAATATCGAGGAATGGGAAGGAGGAGAAAGTTTCTGGCTGCGGAGGAAATAAAAATAATCCAGAGTCCTATGGCGCAACTTGGAGTCAAGTCTACAAGAAAATAAATGCGGTTCCGGTTGTCTCCTCGAGCAATGTTTCCTGCCTGCCAGTCCTCCCTTTATATTCATTCCCTTTCCCTTCGTCCCTACAAAACTCCACGAATAAATAGCACAAGGCTAGATCACATCATCACCGGGTGGCACACAACAAGAGCAAGTTTTTAGCCAACGGATGGATTGATGATACATATTCTAGTCTATTGGGTCAATAGACGTTTGAAATTCGGGGTTCAGAAAGATTAATTTTTTTGGAAATTGTTTTTAACGCCATGAAGAGTCTCATGAAGAGACGTTGTGGGAGTGTGAGCGGGGGCGAAAGTATTTCTGGATGGAGAAAGGAAGGGAGAGAGTTTGGTGGTGGGCTCTCTTGGTGGCAGTGGCGACTCCTTTCACTCCGCTCCTCCGAGAATGCTCCGGAATCGGGGAAAACAGCCAAAACCAAGAAACGGGCCCATCCGTGGCTCAGTGGAGAGCTTTCCTCCAACAAGTTCATGCTCATCCTGAGGAGCAAGCGAGGAGCTAAGCCAAGATTTTAAACTAATCTCAACAACTCTTTTATTGTAGGCTTTTTTGTGGCGATGTGCTGGCAGCTAAAGTTTTGTACCGTCACTTTCCATCACAAGTAAATAAAACCTCGAGGAAAGTGGTCAATATTTTCTGAAAAAAATTTATTTTTCTTTCCAGCGGATCTGATTTTATATATTTATTATGTCTTAAAGTTGGCAAATACGCGTTTTGTTGATGAAAATGATCATGCAAGCATGAATTCGCATTATTTCCGATTCCATAGCTCGTGAAAAATGGAGACGACGCGCACTTATTCCATAAACCGAAATACCGTTTTCCATCCCCATCATACAAACATATATGTAAGTGTATTATAAATGGTTATTAAGCTAATTTCCTGAGTTGGGGTCCACCAACATTGTTGTACTACACTCGAATTTGGTGACGTGTAAAAAATGGAGCAAAGGAATCTCCGCATTTCCATGCTGATTTTGGCTGATGGGAACAATATGATCCGTCATAAAGTTTTTTTTTCCTCTTCCACTTCCGCAGTTTCCATTTCCTCCACGAATTTATTCTTTTCATCGCGAGTTGCGCTTACACTGCTTCCCGGCCATCAACGCCGTTGTTGTGTGGACTGTGGACATGCTTCGTGATACCATCGTCGTCGTGCTCCTGTGCTGGGCTAAAGGGTTGGACAATGCAGAGCACAATGTGATGCCAGGAATTTATTTTGTTGACTTTTGGCAACGGCATGCTGTTGAAGTGCATTTACTACACGCGACGACGACTGTGGGCAGGCAACAGGGGATAAATATTTCCCTTTGTGTGCGACAAAAGTAGTTTTATACCAACAAACAGAATATGCAAAAGCGGAGGAAATGCTTTCACCCGTATCGGACCCATAAAACCAGAGAGAGAAGTAAATAAATATACAACTCGGGAGCGGAGCAGAGACTATTGTTTGTTCAGATGAGATTAATAAGTGTCAAAACACAGCCTGTTCCTGGATCTTCTCCGCCAAGAGGAGCCAACTCGATAATGACACTCGACATATTTGGCCTATCCCACTGTTCCCACATATGTAGTAATGAACCTCCTTGCAATATTTCCAGCTTAGCGTTCCACAAGGAGAGTGAGAATTTGATCGAGTGGAAACACTCAACCAACCCAAAAAAGGCGATATTTCCCTTGGGGAAAGGTTAAGACGATTTATTGCCCCTGCCGTGCCTCTCCTCCTTCTCGTCTCACCCCGACATCTGGACAATATTTCCAACTTCGATCTGCGGTTCTGGAGACGGCTTCCAGACTTTGCTGACCTATAAGATTAACAATTCATACGTTACTCGTAGGTATATGCCACCCTCGATCTCCAATGCACTGCACTGCTCCCACTCATGAAGAGGCATTTAATTAATGGTCCAAGTTCTGGAAGTTGAGGCATATCCTGAATTGTTAATAAATCTGCCCAACCCGCACAAGAAAAAGTTGTCTTGCTGGTCCATATAGCCTTGTCCGAGTACTCTGAAGCTGAATATCACACCTGTGTGTGCTCTTGCAATATGTACGTAGTCTTCTGCACTAATAATACTACTTTGTGCGTCCCTTTATGGGAGTCGTCATACCAGGGTTTCCACTTTCACACGACGTGCTTTAATGTGGATATGTGTGGCGCACTCCCGTTTGGGCTGTCTCAGACTTTTTCCATTTGATTTTGACAATATTAGGGCTAGGTTGTTCCTCTCAGAAAATGGATTTGTAGTCCTGGAACACCCTCAAGTTTAAATTGATGCATCGAATGCGAGATCTCTGATAAATTATCACAAGTTGATTCTCGCGACGCGAGGGATGCTGTTCTGACCGACAAAGGCCAAGAGAGGAGGAAAGTTGGCAGATTTCGCCATAAAACGCGTGTCACGGAGGTGCTGTTGTGCAATGATAAATGCAATGTTGTGCCCCATCCAACTGCATGGCGAATGCGCTACGTATCCATGTTTAACAGGCCGTCGTAGCCACTCAGAATTTATAATTTCCTCCGTTAAGTATGCAAATGGGTCGGGAAGTCGCCCAACACGGCTTTTATACGACACGACCGAGGGCAACTCCATTCATGCTCATAAAGCAGAGTCGTAAACCCCCGACTATTTTTAAACATTGACGCAAGTCACGACGCATCAGGTAAGCAAAGAGGAAAGAACAACATGCTGAGAAATGGCAAAAAGCTCGAAAAGATTTGAAACGATTATCGCTTTTATAGTGATGACGATATCTGGAAATGTGGACTTAAGTACGTATAGCTTCCGCTCTTTTTTCGCAATATCGAGGCATTAAATTTGATAAAGACTAACTGCTGCATTTTTCATACAACTTTTCGAATTGTTTTAGACGGTACGGGAGGGTGCATAAAAATTAATGGGTTAATACAACGACATATTTGGAGCAGTTTCCGCCTAGGAGACCGTAGACATGTTTGTGTCGTTTGCAGTGAGTGTGGCTGAATGAATGGAATAACACTTCAAATCGCGACAATGGCATAATTCCCGTCAAAATTTGCATTTCTTTCCATGTGTCATTTCTTTGGACTTTTCCTCGACTGTCGCTTCTACTGAACCTGAAAATGTTTCCCTTTTCGCAACGAATGTCTTCATTCCGTTGAACAGAAATGTTCCTCAACTTCACATCTGCATGTGAAGCTTGGAGATCATCAGTTTTAATGGTGATGCATTTTACAAGCAAACTTTATCATTGGAATCTCATCTCATCCCATCAAAAAGTCAACATGTCAACTTAACTGCGGAATTATTTGTACTTATTTTTCAGCAATAATGTAAAGAAGTCAATGCAAGCAAACCCATATTTTCACAATTGCCATTTCAACTTTCACCACGCTATTCTGGGCCTTATCGTGCATGCGGAATAATTTGGTTCTCGTACGGACGAGGAGGGTTTATTTGTGGTGAGATCGATCCTGCATCGACTTTTCTATCAAGTGAGAGAAGAGCCCATTAAGAGATATGTATGATGGTCTCATTGGCTTGTCATGCTCACACTCGTTCTCATAATAAAGACCTCATTTCATTGCACCAACTTCCTCCTTCGCAGTCCTTACTTCCGCCCAAGAAGGAGCAAAGGTGAGTATCGACTGACTCTGAGGTTGGTAGCCATCATATATCGGGATGGAATAATTCTCCTGCCAGACAGAAATGATGGAGGTGGCGAAATCCAACACCCCACTGAAGAAGCAGCTCGCTCATCCTCTCTCAATAATAAAATGGAACACGTGTCTCCACAATAAATTACGCGTGAAGTCATCTCTGCGTCATTTCTGGTGTCGGCCCCCTTTCCGTGTCAACACTTGTCTCACATCTCATTACTTTCTCCCCCTTCTCTTCCTCGCGTCATTGCATGCTCGTCTGCGGTGGTGGCTGCGGTAATGGCAGAGGTGAAAAGTTTCAGCCCTCCTCATTTGCATAATTTTGGTAGTTAAACCAGATCAATTTTTAGTACGTAATGAGACAAAAAGAAAACTGATTCCGAATTCGGGGCACTAAAAACTTTCTAGATTGGCAATAATGGGATGAAAAATAATGTGGTGGTGTCCAAGATATTGATTTCGTGGCGTCACACATAATTTCGATACGGCACGTTCACTATGATGCTCAAACGGTGTCCACACTGTTGCTACAACATATGCCCTTATTTCGTGATGTTTGTTTTTCGCAGCAATTATTTTGGGCGTATATAGTGAGTTGGCCAGAAAGAAAGTGAAAGTGTGCCGGGCGAGTAAGTGCGAAAATACATATTTGGTGGGTTGGTGGCAGAGTCGGTTTGTGCAAACGGAAGGAAGTGAGCGACACCAACAGTGCCAACCGTGCACACATCTTTTGACAATTATTAAGAGCACATAAACTCCCTTCTTCTCGCACTCGACTGCATTTTGAGAGTTTTTGGTGCGACCGAATTCCAACTTTCCACCCAAGAATTTTCAAGTGTCCAATATATTTTAGGAAAGGAATTTAAGGTTTCTGACATTTTCTGCCTCTCACTGAAAGCTATTATGTAGACCAGCACGAGGATCGTCATCATGAATGAATGAGCTTACACTCAACCCAGCCACGAGCGCGTCGTGGTGGAAATGTAAAGCCATCAATCCGACCTGACAGAGTGAAATCTCTCCAAGATAAGATTTGCATCAGAGTCCATTAAAAATTTAAAGTTTGTGCGGTGCAAGAATTTGTCTTTGATAAATTGCCGGTTTCATTTTGCTAAATTACATTTGCATAAAGGATATTCTCGTCATCATCAGTTGGGAGATTCCCTCGAGTTGTGCGTTTTTACGATGTCACGAAGAACCCACTGCACAACTTGCTCGGCTGTTCAACCCAGGGACGCAGGGAAGGAATGCACAGTCCGAGCTGGAGAAAGTTGCGCGAGGGGAAGAAGTACAAAGAACGAGGGAAATAAGTAATTTTGATTACTTAACCCCACACAGACGACCTCATTCCTCTCCCAATTTCGCCAAAGCTGATCTCACGCTGAGCATTGCCGACGTCGACGACGGAGAGAAACCAGCACACCCTGCAGCAACGCCGCAACGTACGTAGTGTGTAGCACAGGGAGTGAATACTTGTAACCAAGTATAATGGATTTCCCTGAAATTATTTACATTGTAAATTCTCATCACCACCATCGCGCATAAAGTTTTTCTTTCCACAACAGGAGAAAATGTTCCACTCTGCACATTCATAAGTCCCTCTGATATTCCTAAATTTACAGCCGTGGTAGCAAAAATCTCTCACTTTTTTATGCGGACCTATCATAAAATTAGAACCCAACGGGCCAACATTAGCACAAGAACTCACTCTGAGAGTACTTTTCATTGTACGCAACATCGCGTGATCTGAATATTGAAAAAATCTGGCCATCAACATCTTCATCATAATCATCCCACCAAACTGACTCGCTACTTGCCGTGATGCCCTCACTCACGGAACAAAGTTAGCACAAGTTTAAATGGATAACATCGTAAAACAGTATGGAAAATCAATGCAGGCTTTTTATGGGCTACAGTAAAAATCACCTAAAAATGCCATAAATAAGTAAATTTAATCTATTAGCGGATGATGTAAGCAAGCCTGTCGACTATGCTGCCGACTTTTTCTTGGTTATTAGTTAATTCAGTCGTCCGCGTCTGCGAGAACTCCATATTCAAAGGCCTCCTCCTCCTGCTGCGTGTTGGCATGCAGCTCTCCTCCACAGGAGTAAATATTGCATTCTACTAGTGTCGGTACTGGAGAAGCGTGGCGTCCTGCGGGGTGGGTTTTCATTTTATAAATGTTCTCACCGAGTGCGAAATACGGGAGGGTTTGCCAAATTAATTCCGTATCCCTTCTCAACTTAATTGCTGACTGAGATATCATCGCCTTCATCTCAATAACGGTGAAAAATCAACCCACAAGCCGTTGATGACTAATTAGTTTTATGCATGACTGGAGAAATGAGACGGCTGCAATCGGTCTGAATATCAAAAGATAATATCGCAATAAACTCGGTGGGTTAATAAATTTAGTGGCCAACTAATTGCACCACCAACTTTCTCCCCCTGCACTTTCTACCATCGCAGATATTTGTTGCATGCATAATTCTCCGTGTAAGTGAAACCATAATATCGCAAATCTCCTCTCTAATAAAGCTATGCAAATTGGAGTGGAAATAGTGTGCCTACGACACGCGTGTAACTCTGGCCCTGCCTGAGGTATGACATTCCTCGCAGCCGTAATCTTTGTCAACACGATGCAAATCAGTCTCAAGGAGGCAACGGCTCCAGAGTTGTCCAGACACGATGGAAAGTTCAGTGCCGAATGCGGTGGCAATATCGCGGTTGCATTTTATGGAGCATGGAATCCTGCATGCTTAAAACCGTCTGATGAGTTTCTCCCATGATCAACCTCGTCGAAACTGATACCGTTGTTGGGCAATGCTAATCCTGAGGCTACGCCGATAAGAAGCAGGATTGAAGGGAAGGTGAAGTGGGCCATAAAAGTTCATGGGAACTTTGGAATTTAAAAATCCACATTGACAGAGAATCTCAAGTCAGTCGTGTCAACACGTCGCGAGAAGTCGTAAAATGACGCGAGTTCGTGTAGTTAAAAAACTCCAACGTTGTGCAAATATACGAGTGAGCGATTTAAGAAAATAAACAAATGCCACTCAATTTCTTCCCAGTAAAAAATGGATGGATGGAGATGAGGCAATATTCCCGTCGAATTTGCGTGTCGCGCAGATGGTGGACCATCAGCACATTTTGCACAAAGTAGGCGTTTGAAAAGATTTGCTAGCTCATTATTGCACAGTTGCGGATTTAGTAGCAGGCAAGCAAGTCGTCAGAATATGCAAAGTGTACATGGTCATCCAAAGGCGAATGAAGAAATGCATGTCTCTTCGTGTAGTTGGGTAGTTAAGGCACGAGTAATTGGTGGGAATGGGAATTGGAGCAGTTTCAGGGAAATTGGTGGTCGTACGTAACTTGGTCACGTGAGGGCGAGCTTTAATTGGAACATTTCAAGATATTTCACTTTCTGCTGGGGCCACTCACTTTAGTGCTTAACCGAATGGACCAATTAACCCAATGGACGTTGTACTCTTCTACGTACATGCTACTTTTAGGTCACGAACCACAACCATGTTACCACACACATACATTTAAATAAGCAGAGTTTAATACAATTCACTGGCCATACATTTACACTTTTTTAGGAGTGTGAGCAATGAGATTAATCTTCAAATAATACCGGGTGCAATCGCTAATATGATTTACGACGTTTGATAACCTCGCCGAATCTGATGAATTATTAGACACTTTCCGGAATTACTCTTGAATGGCTAAACTTTAATTGAATGCGCGAATGGGTGTGAACTGAACAGTCACCATTCTTAATTAGCCCAAAAGGTCTTGATTACCTTTTTAGCAGGTTAATGAAATGGAACGTGAGATTCATGGCTTCATAAATTATTGCGAGTTTTATTTATCGGTGAAATATCTCAGGAAAGAGTTCTTTGTCAACGACGCCGACTCGTGATTCTCAGCAAGTCGACAATTCATGTCATGCTAATACTCGACTTTTAGTTAATTAGAATAATTAAATTGAACAAAGAGCACGGAATGACCAAGTTCACGCGTGAAGGTACAAATCACACGGAAAAGGGAAACCAAAAAGCCGAGTGAAAGCGAAAGACCTCACTGAACTTAAGCGTGCAACAAATTACAAAGGATTAATGGTGACATGTTTGAAAAATTGTAAGTAGCGAAGAACAGAGTCGGAAAGTTAGTGTACCCCTCGTACAACGACAGACGTACCTAAATGTTTTCTGAAAGCAAACAAATTGCGAGGATGATGAAGCTTAGGGAGCGAAACTTGAGACTGAACAAAGTCTCGAGTTGAATGTTCGGATTAAGTTTTGAGAGCGATGTTGTTGTTCTTCTTTGAGAAAAAGGAGGACTTTCTTCCGCAATAAATAAGAACAAGCAACAAAGGAACATTTGTTTGTAATAATCAAGTGGCAGCAGACGAAAGAGAGACAAACTTTCTGGCATTTCTTCCTCCATCCAACCATGCATATTGCATGTGTGTTTATTTAGCTTCGATGCTCCACACGCCTCTCTTTCACGCACATCCACTATCAGCGTGGATCCATTGATTAGGAGAATTTTATTGGGGCGGGCGTAATAATGAAAGCTTTCTCTCAATATGCTGCGAAAAGTGCTCATAAAACGTGTACCCGAACAACCGGAAGAAGCTAATGGAACCTGGTTAAGTAGAGCTGGATGTGCAGTGCAGTGCACTTTTCTAACTCACCGGGGTACACATCCATCCACACCAAAATGTATTTGGTGAAACAATGTTCAGATTAACCTGTGCTTTTTGGGGGGACAAAGATCTGTGAGGGTGACTTACTTTGGCCGGTGAACCTCTGGTATCCGTGTCCATTGTTGTTGCTGCACAGAAAACAAAATTCGGATGATGTACAGATAGCAATTTCAAAATCCAAACAGAACTGCCACCCTCAACCGTGTGCAGCTCATTAATTGGTGAAAAGGTTGTGGTTGAAAAGTAAAAACAATTGTTACAAAATCTAACAATGGAGGTCGCCCAGCGTATGTTCTCCGATTTTGACCAAATAAGTGTCAATCACTAACGCAATTTGTATGAAATTTGCAAAAGACACGATTCCCAATTTGCAAGGTTGGCCAAGATATTTGTATCCGAAGAGGAGAAAGAAATTTGGAGAGTGTAAAATTTGTCAACTCCAGTTTTCGCCTTCGGTTGCAAATATCTCTGCCAAACCTGCAAATTGGGACATCGTGTCTTTTGCAAATTTCATATTTGAAATGGATTGACAGTATTGACACTAATCTGGTCAAAATTTGTGAGCACACATTGGGAGACCTCCATTAGTCCCAATTATCGAGCAAGTTTGGTTAGGTTTGCAATACTTGTTTACGAAACCTTCTGACTATGAATTTCTATTGAATCACTTTGCGTATGAACTCACCTGTAGACCATCCTCCCCTGGTCGCACTCCTGGCCGTTGGGCAACGTAAAAGAAACGGGCAAATCAAGGCGAACTATGCGAGCAACATAAGAAGGAATTTCAAACTCAACGCACTTCACAAGCTGACACATCCAGACGCCGGGTCGGAGGTCAAACTGGGTCAGGCACTGGGTTTATAAGAGGAGGACAACCACTGTGTCCCCTGTGTCACTTCTCCCCGCTCTCCCACTTGTCCTCCTACACCAACCTTATGCTAACTCTCCATTCCGCTGCATTTTCTCTTGAAACGCTTGGCTTTCTTTCTCCTGGGCATTCTTATGGCCCAACTCATGCCTCCCGTCGGTGTGGCATGTGCCAAACCATAATAACCCCCTCCTCACATGGTGCATGTGAAAATGGATCGAGACGCGATTTACTGGACTATACTCAAAGCAATTATTAACTTTCACCAGGGGACATGCTTTCCTCCTCCCTATTTTTATTCTATTATACTGATTGATACTCGCTGCAGTGGGTACTTTGTATAGTTTTCGGAGTGGGTGATTGTGCCGTGCTAGTTGGTTGGCGGAGGTGGCTGTGGGTGGGTGTTCCTCTCGCAGGTGAGGTGAGCGACGGACTGGTGTCTGGCGTTGGGAGACAGCATGCTTTATTCGGGGAGTTCTTGATAATGCCAATCCGACAACGGAACGGAGAACTGACTGGCGGTGGTAGCCTGGTAGTCTCTGATTGAAGAGATTCCACATCAAATCCACACCACCACCACAATCAGAATCAGTTCTGGGGAAAACGCTAAGCCGCTGCGTCGTCAGGCGGCGTGCTAAAACACGAGAGCGTTGTGCTCTTGTCCAAAACCCGGTCTCAGGGCCTGAGACTCAGACCAAGCAAAGGCTACAAGGAGTCTTTGCCCACAAACTCACTCCGACTTTCGGTATGTGCTCAGCTCAGAAAGAGTGCAACAAACAACGGGATGAAAATAAATATGTATACTCACCCCGTTTCGTCCTTTTTGCAAAACTGCAACCACGAGCGCAATAATTCTTGTAGCCTTGTATTGTGGTCCGATTTTAAGTTGGTTGGTGCAGAATGATGCAATTGTGTGGATTTCTAAAAAAATGGAGAAAGTTCAAACAACAAGCGATCTGAAGAAAGCTAGCTGGCACATAAAGAAGACTTTTTTCCAGTTTACGTATAATGAACCGTATTCTTATGCGAAGTGGGCAAAGTGAATCTATTGGTCACATACTTTAGTACTTGTCGTTGTTTTATGACCCTTCCTTAGACCTGGGGCTTTCGAAAGAGTTGTACTTTCGCATAAAAATCCTAACCTAGATTTCTCCTAAGTGTGGGGTTCAGGCTGGCCAGCGTCTTGTGCATTATTTTTGCACAGGACGTTATTTCACTCTGAAGTGTCAGAGTTTCCAAAAAGTGAAAAGAATTGTTGAGCTGGTTGAATGTCGAGTTTCATACGTACGTACGTATAGGATATCCAACACAGTCGCACTCTTTCATTCAAGTGAGAATGTTGAAAAGCACAAAAAAGTCGATAATATAATGCTGAGTATCGGACTATACGTGAGCTTTTAAGTTTCGGCGAACACTGAAACTTTTTCACTTTATTCAGACGCTTTTTTTAAAATGAAGGATGAAATTCATGCATAAGAGCCGGATCTTGTTAGAGAGCAAACAAATAAGAGATGGTCTCATTAAATGAAATCAGCCAATAAATGCATGGAGAGTTTAGGTAGTCAGTCAGTATATGTACGTACGTATGTATGTATCGGTTTGTATACTATTCTCTAATGCGATCGGCTCCTTTGCAGACAAAAGTCATGTGAACTAAAAGATGAATTTTGTTGGAATATTTTCCAAGTAGAATTTGAGGAAAATGAAAAACGTACATGTTCAGTTCGTTCTCAGAGAGGTTTCCGTTTTAAACTGAATGCGACTGATCCTGAGAGAAATGATTTGGTAGGTTTAAAATCCCTTAAAATGGGTATCATACATCTAAATATCATCAACCCGTGATCAGTGAACTGCTAATGTTTCAGCCGGCCCATCTCTCTGGTTGTTCTGGACCATGGAAAATTTGGGTGGAAGCTGTGATGGGGGTGGATAAAAATGAATGAGCAACACGACAGGATGCCCACACGTCTCGATTGTTGCTTCTCAAATGATTTCCACTTTGTTTTTTTTAGAATTGTGCTATCCTTCCTTTTCGTGCATGCGTCTCACTTGCGAAGAAGAGGAAGGATTTATTCCCGAATGGTTTCACGGCAGCTCTCATACATAATTACGTACATACAACAACCACATTGAACTTGGTTGGCTGGAGGGTCGTTCTTTTGTGTTGTTAACTTCACATTTTACCCACAAACACAATTACTTTCGAGTAAAGTTAAGCCTGATGGGAAGAAGAAAGTCTTCTGAGAGTTTCCGCTCATGCTGTCGTTGAAGATGATGAGTTCTGGCTTCTACGTACACATAGTTCCGAAATTCGTTTACATGGACTGTGCTGTAGCAGACATGTACATGTATCAAGCATTCTCGGGATTTGAACTATTAGTATCTTCTAGAAATTGAGAGGACTCTAAGATGAGCAGAAGAACATCTCCTTTACATTTGATTCGATTTAAATTTATGCCGTATTAGTACATTCGAGTTTTATTTCTGTGCAATTATCTCACGCATGTTCGCTTTCATACAAATTTTCATCCATCCATTTCCACGAACATAGTGCATTGGTGGGTAATAACAAGACACTAACCCTGCGTAACCAATAATTAAGGTGAGTGCTGAATGGGAAAAAATAGCTCATAACGTAGCATCCGGTAATTTACTTTCAATTCTCCATCACTATTTTGTCCATGGTTCCAGTAAGAAAAATGAATCCGGAGTAGGAAGAAAGGCCATCCCAGAAACGGGGGCTAATTATGGAAAGGGGAATCTCCCATAATTCGATTTCACCCTCCTTTTTACCTGCCGCAGTTCCAGGCCGCAACACGGTGAGTAAGTAACAATATTGTGATTAATGTCATTGACAAAACGAAATATGTATGCCCAATAATCACCCGCAGAGGGTTGTCCTGCAGCACCTGATTTATTCACCGGAACTCCACCACCCCCTCTCTTTCTCCCAACAGCCCGATGGATTTATTTCAATTTAGCGAATATATGGCAATAGAATATGGTCATGGTATATACTTAAACGTGGCAAAGTCTTCATGCGACGCTATAAAACCAACACTTGTGTCAAACCCATCACACACACCTGTCCCCATTCCATTGTCATTCAAAGTAAGCAAGTTGTTGTGCATTGCGTATGCAAATTAAAGTGTAAATAAATACTACTAACGGTGCAAAATAAGCTTGCAACCAGTGGATGTCACAGAAATAGAGACACCAAAACATTGTTGCTGTTAGTTAATATTGCAACGGAAAGTGTGAATTGCCGACTTTACAGCTTTACAAATTGTACATTGAATCACTTTTCCAGATGCATAAAGTCGTGTCTGTTCTGTTGACTGAGATTGATACTGGGCTGTCAGGCACACTTTGCATCTCAATGAATCTGCTTGTTTTGTTCTCCTCTCGAGGCGAAAACATCAATAACGAACATATTGAATCAATTTTAGAGCAAAATTATGGAAACCAGCAGAAAGAAACTATGTTCTCGCTTTGCTGAACAACATACAAAAAATGCATACTCCTCTTTTTTGGCTGGAATTACATCTTTTTTATGCTAAACTTTTGGGGTTTTGCATCATTTCACTGCATTGCATTTGATGTATTCAGAACGAGTCGGAGCAATGGAATGATATATGTGATATGAAGGTTGATAATTTATGTGAGAACTTTAGGCAATTGTACATTCCGATCCAGCCCACTTTCTGTGTGGTCAATATTCAAGGGATAAATTTGCTGAGGCGAATCCAAAGTTTTGACCATATTCCTGGGAGGAACCGGAAAGAGAGAGCGAGAGAGCGAGTGTCTGGGAGTGAAAGCCAATAATATCATGTATTCCGAGCTTATGGGCCGAATGCATGGGTGGCTGAGACAAAAGGAGATAGGAATAAATGAAACGAGGGGAAAAGAAGAAAGCTAGGCAAGCACGAAGAAGGATGCGGAAAAGACGAGAAAGCAACTCTGGATTTCATCCTGAAAAGTAGTTTCGGTAACAAACCCATAAAACATCGTAATGCTGATTGTGATTGCAAGGTGCAAGCATCCCGACGACTGCCTGAACAGCTCACATAAATGAAAGATTGCTTCCACCTTCCTCAGCAACGACCTCCTCCCTCGTCCAAGGGGGAGAAATACAAATAGAACAAACCGGGCTTCAAGCAGGACACTGGCCCAGAGACCTATGACTTGCTATTAGCAGTCATCATGTTAATAATAATACGTACATAGAAATGACTACTTTTATAGTGTCAAAACTTTCCAGTTTCGTCAATTTGTCTTGATTTTTTTTACAACTCATTTTAGAAATGGAAAGTGTAATTTTATCAAAATTATGAAATCTTTCGTAAAGAAAGGATTAAACTCATTAGATCACTGACGATATCAAACTTTATTGGAGCACATGTGACATGGAGTACGGCCTGTTGAATTCTATGATTATATTCTATGATTTATAAACTAATAAAAGTTTAACATTGGTTGTATAAAAACGTATTAAAAGTAAGGTAGTACGCTATGCAAAGTTAATTCAATTATGTGCAAATGAGGATAATAAAGGCTTATTATTATTAAAGTTTTGTATTTTTATACATTTTAAATTATATTAAAGATTTACTTCAAGTTTGAAACCGAAGTTAATAAGGAGGAAACTATTGAATTAGACGACTGAAGGGTCTGCCGGCTGAACAATGACGAGTGAGTATGGGTAACCATCATCCAGTACAGATCACAAAAGTCTGGGAAGAATCAAATCTTTGAATATTGTGAATTTGGTCTTAATTCATCTGGACCTCGATTTGTATGATTTTTATGTAAATGTCATTTGTCATGAAGTAAGGAATCATCCCACAAAACGTAACGATCGCATGGGCCTTTGTCCTTAACTCATTGAGAAACTGCAAAATAAAGTACAATGTGGGATTGGAAAAAGATTGAAACTTTAGTAAAACATTAAGGAAACAAAATTGGCGTACACTTACAACTTCTGTTTTAGCAACTTCAGGAGCAGCAAAGCTGTTCTTTCTGCTAGTTTTGATACTTTTAAACTTTAGATGAATCACTTCCATTGCAGCAGATACGATGCTAGGGATGTTATCACGAATTTCACTAGGAAATAGGTGGAAGTCTTTCACACACTTTTCCACCTGACTACGGTCCATCGGAATAACTTTGAGCCTTTGAATAATCTAAATCATCATAGATTACATAATTTTTTTTAGACACTATCCTATATTAAAAACATGACAATAGAATTGCACAACTAATGATGAACTTACCGAAAGGGCTGAATCAACGTGTTTGGAAAACACAGTATCAAAAAATGTTAGAAAATCGACCAACATAAAAAAAGTGGTAAGCAAGTTAGGGTCCTTTAGCAGTTTGGGAGGATGGTTCTGAAATCTCTCTGCGTACGCAATAGCCAGTCGTTGCACTCTTTGACGTGCTGAATCAGGGAGAGGAATCTTGGTCATATTCTGGGAAAGAAATGACGAAATCTTTAGAGTCAACCTACCAAAGGATCCATATCTCTTTATGCATGTATTTATCAATGAGAGCCAATACCTGAGCAATAATGCGGCATAGTGTTTTCAATGTGCGATCAGTATCCCCAGCAAGATCAAACAGTACGACAGAGTCTTCCAACAAACCATTGTTCTCCGACTCGATGGCACATCGTACAATCTGTAAATTCAAGGTTTAATTTGGAGAAATTGAGCACATAGTACACACAATAATATGGAATTATAGAATTATTTGACAATAATGGACGATTAACGAGTAACGTACAATTGGCTGAGCAGGAATCCCCATTTTTTCGAGTAAACCAGGATCCTTGCAGCCATCAGCACGGACAACTCCAAAAACATCAAAGTCTCGTGATTCCAAAATCATGTCTCCAACGCAAATTGAAAACAAGTCATGGCCATATTCATCCTTTACATTTCTATACAAAGTTAATGGGACATATTAAATCCATTACGTTTTCGGCCATCAATAAAACTTTACAATGGCCTTACTTGAGGAGGTACAAGTAGTTCAAGGCGCCACGAGCGTTGCTTCCTTCCAGTGATCTAGCAAAGGTAACAACCAATTTGCTAAAGTTGATGGCACTGAGATCAGGAAAATTTGTCCCAGCCGAAGAAACTTAATTTTAAAATGTTGCCCAGTTAATTTTTGATCATTTAATGTAGTGAAGTGAATGAAAAAAAATTATGCTTACGCATGGGCGCTTTGGCAGTGGAAATTATCAAAAGGTTGGACTCGTGTAAGGCAACGGCAATGTGGATTGCATGCGTGAGCATGGAACCGATTCTCGACATAAAATCAACGGCTGCTTCAAATTGGCCAGTGAGTAGCAAAGCCTGAGCATAAACATACGGCTGCTTGAAGGCATCAAAGTGAACCTCGCCTATTAAAGAAAACGTATGAATGGGTAAAATTTATTATTGAGGCAAATAATATAAAACATACCATACTGTTCGTGAATCAACCTTTGAAACCCAAAGTAGGTTACATAGTCAACAACATAACGCTGGTCAGGATTATGTCGAACGATGGAAAGTTTCAACCAAATGTAGTCATCTAAACGGACGGCGACATCCGTAAGATCTTCCTCCACGTTGCAACCTCCAAGAATGCAATAGACAGCTCTGTCAACAACAAATCAGACAAACTGATATTTAACAATAGCAATATATAGAAATAAATCTCAATTTAATAAGAATGAATATGAACCAACTTTTTATATGGGTCCCTCGTACTATTCTTTAAAGCTCTTCTATATTCAAGTCTGATTTTCGACTCTGTTTCAAATGGTAAGTATGTACTTCCAGACTTGTCGTACTCTTCAAGCAGTTTAGCCGTTTCATTGTTGCAGACTTGATCTCGCATGTACACGGCCGCATCCGCTGCCTTTCCACATCTCAGTAACAGATAGGTTATCAGCCAAAGGGCTCCCACGTTGCCGGCAGCAATGTTCAATCCAACCTGGCTATCCAAACCGCGCATTGAAATGTAGCTTTTCACCAATTGTGTCACAGAAGGAACACCACCTGACAAAATACAAAGACTAAATTATGAGATATAAGTTATTATTGCTAAGAATGTTAAATTAAAAATTACCAAGTTTATATTCGCCAATGTTACTCCAAACCTCTGTTTGCAAACGAGTAAAAAAGTTTTTCTCCAACAGCCGTTTAGCTCTCGTCATCATTAGATTGGTGAATTGTTCGCTGGATCTTCGACGTTGAACATTATCCGTCGTGTCTACGGGCAGTGATGACATCATGGCTGACACGGTGTTCCAAAGCTCTTGAGCATTCTGTTGATTAATAATTCAAGTTCAAGACTATTAATTAAGTTGGAATAAGTAAACAAAAGTATGTAAAGCTTCTATTATTACCGTATCTCCAGAATTTTTTGCTGCGAGTTGCAATCTTTCCACAAGGTTTGGCCTTGGAAGACCCATGAGGATGGTGTTATTGTACTGATTTATCTCGTGTGCGTAGGTTAGCTCTGTTTGACTGAGTGGAGACACAGGATCGGGTTTGTAGTCATACATTACTTTCTGTAGATCCAGGATTGAGAACAAAATGTTAAAATTTTATCGGATTAAAAGTAATTGATCTTTTCAGTTTATTAGTTAGTATAACTACCTCGAACTGCAAGGATTTTAAGGAACCGCTAAGTCTGGTAGATATTTCTTCCTTTTCTCTTCGCCAATCTTCATGCAACCTCATGTTAATCTTATCTTGGATTTCTTCAAGGATCTGAAAAAATGTAAAAACAACAATAGAATTACTTGAGTTTAGTCAGTTTTATGTATGTGACATACGGAGGCCGAGGTAACTTCGACTATGGCACACATCGCATTCATCCGTTCATTTCTAAGAAAATCTTCCAAGTCGACCTCCGATACGGGTTCGTGAGCTTCCATCGTAGAACCGATATTGATTGGATCTAATCTCTCGGAGAGTTTTGTCACGTCGACACCTTTCGTCCCCAAAAAGACGGCCCTGTACACATGCACAGGTAGATTATCATTAACCAAGACACATTCTATTAGATTAACTTTCAGCTAAAGTTACAACATACGCTTTTGTTTCTGCATCAAAACGTGGTCCATCTCGAGTTATGCGTTCCAATAATTGTTGTCCAGCTTCCATTACTTGTCGCAGATTTCTCTGAACTCTCGGGAGTTCTCTCGTGGACTCAATTTCCGCCGTGAGCTGAGTCGCTTGTTGAAGAATATCGTTGAAATCAACGGAACCCTCCATCTCGCTAATGTTCAAGGACTGACTACCTAAACAAAGTAAATGTATACAACATTTAGTAAACTCCTGTGTAATTTTAATTTACAACAACTTGTTGTAAAATCATAAATCGTAATAATACAAAATGAATTTTACCTACTAATACTAAGCAGATAAATTTTGTCTTGTTCTCGATGTTCTTCCTGTCTCCTTATATCTCAACGTCAAACTTTATGTATACAAAATGTTGTTCAAATTCGACATCACTTTCACTCAACGTTTTTGAAATTTTCAAGTTTCTTAATAGTTGGACTTTGGAGAATTATCGGCGCGTGAAACCAAAGTTTGTTTGAACCCGGCGGTGTGGGCCGGCAATCGATGACAGCACATGGATGACCACACTGTCTCCATCTACAACCTTCCCCATCGTCCCAGGGTCGTACCCCCAATTAAACCCCACTTCAATCACTCCTCCCCCTCCACCGCCACCAAGCATTCAACATGTTTCGAAATTTTGAAATATTTTCATTTCATCACGCTCCTGCAACCATTCCATTCACAAGTGAACTCAATGCTGATGCATACATTTCGTAGGGTAAAATTACTTTGCATTATTTCATTTTTTAAATTTTTTTTTAATAGGAACGAAAGGATGCTCGTTTTTGTTGATTTGATGACTTGATGACATTTCCGACAACGAATAATAAGGGTTCTTCCGACGACGTGAGTTTGTAAAGTCCAGAGTAAACTTGGAGAGGAGGATGGAAAGAATAGCAGGCGGAGAGGAATTGGATGATGATGATGATATGCCACATACACACACGTCTCATCCACAGTCACTGCGAAGACGTTGCACTGGTTTGACCTTTTGAGGTATGTTGTTATCCACTCTTGACCACCTCTCGTTTTAGACCCTTAATTTCCCTGCCACCCAATAATAACACCCCCATCGCAGTGGGTGGGAGCACGTAGAAGGCCTCACATTTTGTCGTCTCTGAATTGTATTCCTTGTCCCAAAGTCTGTCGATTTATTGAGAAGACTCGCAATTTTTTGCGTAGCAATTGCAATGTTGCGAGAAGAAGAGTTGAATTTGGGGTTTTCCGGAATATAATCAAGTGTGCTATTGTGTGAAATCTGCAAGTTTGGTATTATTTTTTATTTTGGTTTAGGAGCCAACATATTTTCAAATAATAGCTGAGTTTTTGAGTGGGCAGTACCACCCACGCCCGTTCCTTTCCTTTTGTTCCGTGGGGTCTTGAATCCTTGCAACATAATTTGCAACATATGGCAGAGTTTGAAGCAGAAAAGTGTCCCATTCATCCATTCATACTCCACATTCTATATTAATTACTTTACGTGATAATAACTAATTTTTTAAATCATATTTGAGGATGCAGTTATTAGTAGTAAGTAATTGCATATTTCATCAAGGAGAAGTGCTTTTATTTAGAGGGCGTAATTTTAAAATCATCAAATTTTAATATGTTTGCTCCTTGTATTTTTGGTCGTTATGGATATTCATTAGTGCCTTGATGTAGCTCATCAAATAAGTCCACAGACTGAAATTTATGTGTTCGAAATAATTTTGTGGAAAGTTTGATATTTTATTTTACACTCATTTTTCGTTTCAGCGGTTCAAACCTCTCGCACAGCAAATTCACGTTAACACTGGAGCTACAAACGTAGCATAACCGGACGGATTTTTGACGGGAATACAGTACTGTAAGTATCTCAATTAATTTTTTTAAAAGTATTTTTCAAATTGCACATGAGTTTATCGGTTACTAGTTTAGCAGCAGTTTGCCAGCCGGACCAACCGGCATTATCATACATAAGATAGTTAGAACAATGACTAGACATCAGGTATAGAATAGATAGAAAGCATCAGTGAATTTGGGCACTTTATTTGTCAGTGATGATGAGGTGAGCGAGCCGTGTGGTTGCAGACATAAATGGAGCGCATATTTCTTGACACTGAAATAATAGATGACGAGAGCAAATTGTTCTACTTTAATCCATGCAGTTCCGTTATCTCTCCTCTCTCCTGAGTAGGAGCCCCCAGGCCAGTGACCAAGTGAAGCCTCTTGATGATATTTATATTCTTTCTTTGCTGGCTGGTCTTCTTCTTCTGGTTGAGAGCTATAGGGTTGAAGTTAACTAACCATTTTAAAGACAAGAGGATAGAGGAATGAGTGAGTAGCAGTGTTTATTATAAGGGTCGAGTATATTAAGAGTCTCAACGTTACAGTTAAAATCGACTTTTGAATAATTTTGGCTTAAATTCAATAACCATTTCCACTTGATATTTATGCAGGAGATTTAACCTGTCTCTTCATGAACAATGATTTTTAGACTTGGTTTTAGGCGTTCATGTGATGATTTGACATTGTTTTGTCAACGACATATTTATTTTGGGAGAAAAGTATTCTGCCCTTGCGACTGTCGTACCGTGAACATTTTACCCCTTTTAGGTATTTGTTCGTAAATGTATTGATTTGGGAGAGTATGCAAAGGGTTCACTGACGGATTGTCACTGCATTGGTGCGTGATTGTGGTGACATGACTCTGAAATACTGTCGGCAATCAGCGTCTCAATCTGGTTTAGTTTAGGTACACTTTTATCATGTCTGTTCTATTTCCACTACTGCTGCTCGACTCTGGACGGGCCATCTTTTAGTAAATTGACCGATGCGAGTGCTAGAGAATCGAACGGATAAAATTCTAACGATTCTTAAATAATGCATGATTTGTAGGCTTTTAAGAAATAGTTTTTCATTTCAAGAAGTGCGAATTCTTTGACTAGACACTGGTGCCAGTAGTTAGTGCAGCAGGTAGTATGCGTTTTCCTCAATAGTTCTGACTAGTGAGATTTGAAGTTTTTTGTAATGTGGCGTGGAATAAAAACCGGTATCGACATTAACGAGGTTCAGACGGGGACCACTTGGGGACAGTCGATTTAGTTTTACTATGCATGACTCTACTCTGCAGTCATTTGCAATAGTCGGCATACTAATTTCCAAGCATTCCAAGCTGCTGCGAATTAGTCCTGATGTAGCAGAAAACTGAATTAATCATCGTCATCATGAAAGTATGGATGGGTGATGTAAAGTAATCGCATTAACCACTTATCTTCTTCTTGGGCTAGTTACGTATGTATTAGTCTCCTCTCCTCTGCTTGATAAGTAGCAAAGGTTGCCTTGACCTTATCTTCATTGCCGAGTGAGACGAGAGGCGATAAATCCGGTCAATTTTTCTACCGCATGAGGCTATAATTTTTTAATGGAGAAAAGATCGACCTTGAGGTTTCTATGCTGCCCCGCTCTCGACTCGTATGTGTAAAAAAGTGACCACGCCAAGTGTTGGTTTTAACATAGAGTTTGTCAACTCTCATTCTAATTGAACTCACGAATTCTAATCCATAATACAAGAGATGAACATCATCATTATTCGACCCCATTTTCCTGTCGCCTATGTGCGCTTAACTTTTGCGTTATATGCGAGTGAATTCAATTCAATCACATACACCCACAAATCCAGTTAGATAAAAGTTGATGGAGAATGACGAATGAGTGATATTAAAGAAATACCTGGTGGCAGGACTGGATCAGAGTGTGAAATTCACCAGCTTGTCATGCCGGTGGATTTTTTGGTACATACATTTCACTTTGAATAATAAGTAGTGGTGAAACAATGGTAGAGAGAATCTGGGCATAGTTACGATGATTATGAAGCTCCTACAGCAGCAAGATTAGGTCTTATTTAAATTCTGGATTTATCGTACGAGACTGGCTGCAATTATCAATTGCTTTATGTTCATTGGTCTTTATTTTATGGATCTTCTCCTGATAAGTACAGAGCGAGTCTCTCTCGCTATGTGTTTTTGTGTAAAGTTCAGATAAGAATAATCTGTATAAACGAGGACAACACTGGACTGGATGAAATGCATACCAATTGAGTGTCAATATTTCAATGGTAACTTTTTGTGAAGCCCTGCTAACGAAATTTGTATCCTTAATAATACATACAAGCGGGGTAGACTGGAATTTAGAAATTCATAAACTTTCAATCCATTATTCTCCATGGTGTGACCCGATAAGAGGTTTGTCGCTACAGTTTCAGTGTTTTCAGCATATTCGTGTCATTACTATTTCTATTCCTTGGTAATCAATGTTCCAAAATTCTGATGAGGGGAAATGTCTGTTTTGTGGCGAGGATGCCAGATATTAGACTTGGGTTGGTTCCATGGTTCGAATAATTTGTTGTCTTGAAACAAGCGATTAACTGTCAATAGTATGTTGGAACCATTGGCAGGGTCTGTGTGTGATATGATAATCATAATGGTGATAATTCCACCAGCAGCAGATTATTCATGTACGAACTGTACTTTACCGTTCAGCATGTATTCTTTCTTCCAATAATCGACCTTCCAGAGACGGATAATTTAAAACGGAGGCATGTGTGATCAGAATGACGAGGACGAGAGAGGAAATTGCTTATCTCTCCAAGTGAAGTTCATTTAATGTTCTCTATGCTTACGTACACGATGTTCATTCGTCTTTTTATTAGGACTCGTTATATTTGAGGAGCTCGATTATACGAGTTAACGGTTGACACGTAAAATGTTTACTTAATTACTCAATTCTTACTAGTCAGCCAAACTTTGTTTTGTAAATGCGAAAGAAAAGTTTGAAAAATTTATGATTTCGAATGGAGTGCAATCAAGCGTTTGTCTGTTTTCTTCGTTTCTTGTTCTCCGTGTTATATTTCATAATTTTCATAACATAACATTGGTCGGTTGCTGGTCTCTTCACTTCTACGGTCGAATTATAGTTAGCTCACCAACAGCCCTGCACTAATGAAAACCAGTTGGTCCAAGTACTTCGTTTAAAGTTGTACACTTTTTATCTTGGGATGGCAATTGGTTGTTGACATGTCGCTTAAAGAGACGGCTACGAGTATGCGTGGCTCTCTTCTAATATCCTGAAATCATGGGTTTTGCACAGGTGAGAAAGTTGATACCTAACACGGGGAGAGATTGTAATTCAGCTTGACGTGAAAGAAAAATGTAGCTGAGCCGTTTGGAAAAGAGGGAAAGAAATATTTGAATCGGCTGAATTCATAGTTTTCATAGTAAATTAAGGATGAGAATAATGAATGAAGATGGAGAACATAGTAAAAACATGAGGTTAGTGTTCTCATCTGACTGACTGAAACGACCACTTGTTCATCCTCTCATTCACCTTGCTAAATTGTAACTGCAACATCATTGTTGAGTCAAGTGAATCTGGTTCTGGGGTTAAGCAACTTTTGTATTATCCTGTCTTGTTACTTGTATTCACATTTTTTTGCACAAACATGAACCATGGGTGCGTATTATATAGTGTGGGTTTTTTATACGGCGGAATGATGATGGTATCAACTATCAAGTTTGTGGGAAGAGGCAGGAAAGGATTTTTTTCAGAATAACAATGCCCACTCAATAATACTCGCCCAAGAGATGTTTCAGGAGTTTCAGGGACTATACAGAGAGAGAACTTGAGAAAAGGTGAATTGCATGGTGAATGAGTGGGAAGAAGAAGACGACTGTATAAAAGTTGGTGATGACGACGACGGATTGTGCTCGGTTGGTTGATCGGTGGTTTGAAACGCAAAAATTTCCTACAGGTGGGCATGTGTACGCTGCACAGCCAGGCAGGATGACACGCAAAATGGTTTTACTCGGCACTCTCTTTCTTGCGTGATTATTACGCCAACGATGTGATAGAATTTTTGCATTGCATGCCATGTCACTTAATTATTACTGCACACAGCGTAGGAAGCAGCAAATACGTAGTTACCCTTTGATACAGCTTCCAAGTACGTGTATTTTAAACTATGTCGCAGGTAGACTTTGTCATTCATGTAGGACGTTGAAATATTATGCCCCCATCGACCACTTGAACCCCATCCATCGGAGGCATTCCATTGTAGACTATTGAAGATGATGGGAACTTGAGACCATGACTGGTATGAATAAAACCAGGGAAATCCTCCAAGGAAACGGGAAAGGCATTTGCCTGAGGGGAAGTCTCTCAGGTCAAGGCTATTACCCCTTTCCGTATGAATAAACTTTTGCCTTGCTCGCCAGGCAAATCCCCCTGGTTTCGGGCAATTCCCCTAACTTTAATTACATATAATTAAAATGATACCATCGAAACTAAGACAAATGCATTTTCCAAAATTTCTGACCATGTTTTTTAATCAAATTCTTAAGGAAATGTACCCCTAGTGACCCCCACTGGTTTGTGCTGGTTAAAAAAGCTGAAATTCAGGATGATGGTACAGGTGCATCTCAGAATTGCAAAAATTAAATAAATTTCGGGGTTGTATATGAGTGTATTTGATTTCATGTGTTTGAAAATGTATTTGATTTTTTGTACACCCTCCAAACTCACTCACAATGCGATGACGCCAGCGCGCAGCGGTCGCGCTCCGATTTTGATGAAACTTCGATAATTATGTAGCCTTAGGTAAATAATTGAATACATGTTTCGGGATTTTTCATAATGCTCAGTTTAAACAAAGTTATGATGGCATAAGTGGCCGAAAATTCGCATTTTTCTCCATCAAAAACAAAAAAAGAAAAACGTCACGAGAAAAATGCGAATTTTCGGCCACTTATGCCATCATAACTTTGTTTAAACTGAGCATTATGAAAAATCCCGAAACATGTATTCAATTATTTACCTAAGGCTACATAATTATCGAAGTTTCATCAAAATCGGAGCGCGACCGCTGCGCGCTGGCGTCATCGCATTGTCAGAGTAATCCTAAAAGACCATCTTCAAATGCTAGCCAAAAATCCAGTTTTTCTCGGAATTTACAAACTCTTGTACGATTTTAGTCCCAGTTGTTGTACAGTTGTTTTATAATATCCAACATCAAATTCATTTTTGAATTTTTATAGATTTTCGAAATTTTCCTAACCAGGAAAAAAAACTAAAATTCTAACCTCCTAACTTTGTATATACTTAAAAATCATGTAATTTTTGTAAGAAAAACACACGGCGATGAACAGGTTTCAAATTCGCCTTTAAACGGAAGAAGGGAAAATTGAGACACGAAAATTCAAGTTCAAAACCCGCACGCAAAAGACCCTTAAAAGATGAATAAATGAGCGAAAGCGGAATTTTTCCAAAATTGGAAAATTTTCAACATTTGCAATTACATAAGTAGCATTTAATATGCTACTTGGGCGATACCGGTAGCTTGACCAGTTGGATATCGAGCCCGAAATTTGAATTTAAAAAAAGTTTCAGAAAATATTTTCAGGTTTTTAACGAAAATATAAAATAAATTTTTTCGATGTCGGTAGCAAATAAAAATCTGCATATTTTTGTCGATAAATTTTGTTTTGTAAGTTTTAAGGCCCTACCATGTCCAACTTGTGTCCAACGTTCATAAAAAGTGCAGCAGATGCTTAAAAAACTAAGTTTTACTGCTAATTCCGTTAGTTGGGGTCAGCATAATAGCTGATCGGTAATTTTTGGGGAGATTGCCTGAAGGAAAGGCTTTCACCTTGGTTTTATTCATACGAAAATCCCCGTCTCCAGGGAAAATCTTGAGGTTGAGGGAAAAGCTATTCCCTTTTTCCTTTCCCTCAGGGAAAAGCAAATGCCGAAATTTTTATTC
This sequence comes from Folsomia candida, assembly GCF_002217175.1. NCBI lineage: Eukaryota > Metazoa > Arthropoda > Collembola > Entomobryomorpha > Isotomidae > Folsomia > Folsomia candida. Next base: position 429,684 of record NW_019091213.1, on the reverse strand, counting down.
ATATAATTACGGGAATTTCCCCGATTTTTTCCGGAAAAAGGATTTCCCTGGTTTTATTCATATCACTACATAGATGTTCATATTGGTGGTCGACACGGAGAGATTTCACGTACGATCTCGCGAAATGCATCTCTTGCATGCTAATGAAATGATGATGAAGAGTTTAACAGGGGCATAGACGAGAGGAAAGAACCAGAGCCAGGAATTTACATATTCTTTAAACTCGTCGTTATTACTTCGTATTTTGTTTGATGCATGAACGTAGTAACTTTGGAATGATGATTGTTGCACTCTGTTACTTACATGTGATGTGAGGAGTTCATTACTTTTATTTAACCCAGCCAGGTGGGTCGTGGCAACAACTTACGTACATAATGAGCATCAAATTTAGCACTCAAAAGTAGTAACGAAATGTAAGAACCGAATCCTGGCACTATAATAAAGAGTGAATTGTTTGCTTCAGTGTACGTACTATGCCGTATTTTCACAGCAGGAAATATTTTTAATGTCGGAATGCAGTACTTCACTTTTACAGTACAAAAATGGATGGAATGAGCAGAGTGGGTTAGCATTAATCCAAAGTCGATACTAATTAAGTGGCAAGAAGGTGGTGCTCTCTGCAAAATAGATGCAGCGAGATAATACTGCATGGGTAGTTATCTAGTTATATATCGGCTTACACGAAACCTGTAGAAAACTTTGATTGGACCGCATAGACCAAAAGTTTAAAGATGATGCAAATATTGGATGCTTAAATTATGCTTCTATTTTCAGAGTTACTGTAACGACTCGGCTCGTGTGCAATGGACCCAGGACCATCGTCATCCGTATTGACGGACTTCCGTGAGGCCAGACCACATGACCAACCACAGTAAGTCTAATATCTGCTTATGTCTTGTTCTGTGTAATTGTTGAGACGCCCAAGATGGGTTTCCCTACCAAGACGAGGACATATAGTTAATAATTAGGCTAGGAGTTATGTTAGAAGTTCTACCGATCGAGAAGTATACTGATGATACTCATTCAAATATCCATGCTCAGCCATTCTTCGTCTCTGTCGAGAGGGCGTCAAGTTAAGTATTAATTATTATTATTATTTCAGAAGTATAATATCCTTAAGCCTGTGTTGTTCCGGTTCGAGTTGAATTCCTGGAATTATTTTACAACTTTTGTCGTGTAGTCGAGCTTGATTTAGAGATTGGCAATCGTCCCACATAAATCTGAAAGATATTATTCAGCGGTTGTTGGCGGTCTCAGAACAAATCACTTGACTTGAAATCAAAGTCAAGTTGATCATTCTAATTTCTAACAGAGAATTCGGTTTCCTTCATTGGAGTGGATCTCAGCTCCCCGTTATTACATGTTGTTATTACAATAATGCTATTTTGCTTCGTTAACTGATTAGAGTTTGTGCAGCAGAGTGCTTATTTATCTGAAAATATCAAAGTGCACCATGAAATTCCATACTTCATAAAATCTCTGCATTTCATGTTGCCCTCCACACAGCAGGGTTCAAGATTTCGTGGGTGACGAGAGTCGGTTAAATGCCCAGGTCAGCATATCTCAGCAACTAAATATCTTCAGAAAGATAACTCGGATCGAGCTACTTATTGACAGGATAACTTCAGATTAGTGCGAGAATGTAACACAAATTAGCGAAAATGATGAATGAATGGATTTTTTGGGAATTTTCTTCTCTCGTACAAGAATCAAGGTCTTCTCACATTATTCCTTATCTCATGTGTGCTGGGTGAGAGTGCAGTGCTGGCAAAACGTATGAATCTTATCAACCGAGAGACAGGTTGATTCAATATATTTTTTTGCTGCATTTAATTTAATTTATCTGCTTAGCGGTGGTCGATCATTTCATTTTAAAATCCCCATGCGAGGAAATCGTACTCGACGTGAAGAGTCTTTGACACACCGCACCCCACTTATATCTACTAACTGACGACTTAACAATTGCAACTCCCCAGAATCGTGTCACTACTCCCACCCACCCAACGACAAACTTGACAACATAGTACCCTAAAAATTTACCACACAAGCTATGGGTCATACAAACCAATTGTTGTACGATATCTACTTTTACATTTGAGTTGAATAATGTAATGTCTGACCTTAGGTTTTGACTGGGTGGTACTAATTAAAACCATATTTTTTTATTTTCCAGGTATGATGAGGCGTTCCCTGCCCTCCCTCCAAACCCATCGGGACCTAACTCGGGTCCAACATCTGGCCTGAGCTCCCCAGGCGCTAATAACAAATGGTCGCAAAAAATGCGCATAGGATCCAACACTGTCACCAGTGTCTTCCACATTCCATTCGAAGAACGAAGCGATCGGGGACATGGTGAACGCTTCGGAGAAATGGATGCGCTCAAGGTAAGGACATTTTTATTTTTCTTATCCATTATCAAACGAAGAACAAAACTTAATCCAAACGCCTGTTATGAAATGCTATAAACTTCACCCTGAATATTAATCTGGCTTTGTTTATTTTCTAGGCTTGTGGAGAAATCATCAAGCAGTCTGGAGCTCACATTGAGCTGTCAAGTTCATCCCGAGACCAATCTTTGACCTTTCTTGTCACTGGCAAGCAGGTATAAATTAGAACTAAATGAAATTAGTAATTGGTGTGGTTAATACAATTAAGTACATGAATGCATTGCATTTACCTAATCTCATGGAGCCGAGTGAATAAACCTGTTGCCTATTTTCCCTTTTGTGATTCCAGAGCAGCGTGGTTGAAGCCAAACGTGAAATACTTCAGCGCTTCCAAACCCAAGCTCAGGTTCGTCTTAAACATAAACTTGAATACCTCTCCAAGTCATCATAAACTGTGATTATATCAAAGAATAATTGTTGTACAGAAGCAAATCAATATTCCCAAGGAACACCACCGTTTTATCCTTGGAAAACAAGGTCAAAAGCTCAACGAATTGGAGAAGGTGAGCTAAAAAATAATAATATTGACACCTTCCTTACATTTTCACCCGAATATAATTCTGGGGTAATAATTTAATAATTGTTATTTTTCCTCATGATAGACCACTGCTACTAAAATTTCCATCCCACGACCCAATGATGACTCCAACATGATCACTATCGTTGGCCCGAAGGAGGGAATTGAAAAGGCTGAGCACGAAATTCGTTGGATTTCTGATGAGCAGGTACTATATAGTTTTCACATTATTGTTGATGCCATTTATTACTTAAGATTAGCTATTCCTTGACACACGTAAGTCATCCCGAGAAACCACCTGCAAGAATACGTATTTCTTCTGGGTCTGAGCTTGGGTAAAATTAATATTTGAGTTTACGCAAGCTGATTTAGATTGATTTCATGTGCTAAACCGGTGCCATGTTTCTCAAACAATTAAAAATGCCAGCAATGAAACAAAACCAACTGAACATGATTCTTAACGTAATTTATGCATTTTGCAGTCCAAACAAGCCTCGGAGCGAATTTCCGTGCCCAAAAAGTTCCATCCGTTCATCCTTGGTCCATTTGGAGAGAAAGTTGGGAGTTTGATTGCTGTGACGGGGGCGAGGATCAATATTCCACCCGTCTCTGTGATGAACGACGAAATTTCTGTGGTTGGAGAAAAGGAGGGCGTCGCAAAAGCTGTTCAGGCAATCAAAAACGACTTGGAAGTCTTTGTAAGTAGTTTTTCCCACGTTTATGTAAATAGGTACATGTGCTATATTCTATATTAAGTAATTCACACAATATTGCATTTGCGTATGAAACAGAAAAAATACGTTACGGTGTCCGTGGAAGTTCGGAAAACCCAGCACAAATACATCATCGGGAAACAACGGTAAGCAACAAATTTATTTAACATTAGAATACATATGCGCATCAAGACTAATATCATTAGAATAAGCAACAATAAACACGTATTTGTAAGCACATATTTTAAAGCGTCGGCAAAAATCTTACGGTACGAGGTGACTATTCGCAAAAAAGACCGGCATTGGATTTTGTGATGGATATCATCTCGTATCGTTACATGTCACTACCTCTTGGCCGTCATTTTAATCTTTCCCAAGCGATTGTTTCATTTCATGCATCTCATTAAAAAATGCTGTTGCTTATTCCAATGTTAATTAATTTAATTAGCCTTTTCTATTTTTAATAAAAATTCTCTACTGATCGTTTCAGCATAACAATCAACGAGATTTTGAGGGAAACTGGTGTGAGGTGAGATTTATTTAAAAACAATATTTGAATCCTGATGCTTTAGTATTGATACAACACATCATTTGCACTCATTTGCCGTGGATAATAATATTCACTTTTGTTTTTTGCAGTGTTGAAATTCCCCCATTAGAATCTCCAAGTGAGACCATTTCTCTCCATGGACCTGCTGAAATTCTCGGCTCTGGTACTGCTACATTCTTCAATTAAAAATATGTCCGTGTAATTAAGGTTAACGTGCTGAATATTCCTGCAGCCTTAACTGTTGTCTACGAGAAAGCCAACAGTATTATTACTCGTACTGTCGACGCTCCAGCCTGGGTTCACAAACATGTAATTGGGAAGAAGGGATGCAACATCCAAAAGATCACCAGCAGCTACCCCAGGGCTCATGTCGAAATCATGGACAGTCAGAATCAGATTGTCATTGAGGGGCCGCCGGAGGACGTGGAACCTGTTACTCTCCAATTGCAAGAATGTGTGAAAAACCTCATTGACAACATGTCTTTCAAGGATATTTCCGTTGACCCAAAATATTACAAGCATATCATTGGGAAGAACGGAACCAACAGTAAGTTGTTGACTTGAGTGAAGAGACTAGTCTCGTACGTATGTCTCGGTTTATTGCGTGTTCATAATATCTCTTTTGTAACACTTTTTACTAGTCAACCGGTTGAAAGATGACACGGGTGTAATCATTTCCGTCCAAGATGCACAGTCTTCAGGACAAATGGCAAACATTCACTTGGAGGGAACACGCGTGGGGGTTGAGCAAGCGAGCAAGCACATTCTGGACCAAGTGAATAAATTGGAGAGTGAAAAGGAGAAGGACCTCATCATTGAACACCGCTTTCACGGAAATCTTATTGGTGCCAAAGGAGCAGGGATTAGAGAGATTAGGGAAAAATTCAATCAGGTACACTCGTAATATAGCGCTAACATTGTTGTCCTAAAACATTTTTGTTTTATAATAGCACAGCATTGAAAAGTAATGATACTGTATTATCGGTTCAATCAATTAATCATTTCTTTTTACTCCATGCAGGTTCAAATCAATTTTCCAACCCCTGATGAAAGGGTGAGCAATTAATATTTTGACCAATTACTAATGAAAAATATATTATGGCGATCTAATAATTGATGCTCATCCTAATAAATATTGTCTTACAGCGGGATGTTGTTACTGTTCGTGGTCCAAAGGATGATGTCGACAAGTGCTGCAGCTACATGACAAAGCTTGTAAGGCAACATCCTTTTTATGGCTATTGCCATCTTGGTTAATTTAAAACACAATTGAAAATTGTAGTACAAGGAGATGGTGGAGAACTCTTTCCAACTGAAGGTTCCCATTTTCCCTCAGTGCTATCGTTTAGTCGTTGGAAAGGTATTTGACAAATATAACATAGCTTGAAGTTTAGATAACTAAGAAATTATACATTTTTTACTTTCTTGCACTTTCAAATAATTGAAATTGAATGCAATTTCAGGGTGGTGCTAACATACGAAAGATTCGCGAAGAAACCAACACGCGTAAGTTACGCCTTAAAATCAATTTCTGATTTTTATGGTTCCAGTTGCTGAATTTTTAATTTTGTATCCTAATCAGGTTTTGATTTGCCTCCGCTGGCAGAAGGGAAAAGCAAAACGGAAGGTTAGTGTAAAATTATAATATATATATTTTTACATAAATTCTTCATCTCCGTCCTCAGCAATGTTCAGAATACGTTAATATTTCTTATTATTACTTTCAGCTGAGATTATTGTCATCACTGGCAGAAAAGAGAATTGTGAGGCGGCTCGTGATCGCCTCTTGAGCCTGCAAAACTCTGTGGCCGACGTTGTGGAAATTGACGTGATGATTCCCAGCAAGTTCCACAACTCCCTCATTGGTGTTGGAGGAAAGGTTATTCAATCAATTTCGGATGATTGTGGAGGCGTACATATCAAGTTTCCTGATTCCAAAACAAAGTCGGATCGCGTGCAAGTGATGGGGGTGAGTAATTATTATCAGAAAAATATCCAATATCTGAACTCAATTATTATGAACTATTATAAATATTTGAATATAATAACAATTTTGCAGCCCAAGGACATGGTGGAAAAGGCTAAGAACATTTTGGTTGATTTAAGCAAAGACAAAGAAATTAGTGGCCACGTGGAGATTCTTATTGCCAAACCTCAACACCACAAGTTTCTCATAGGAAAGAGTGGTGCCAATATTAAGAAGGTTTGAAATACGTTCTTGAGCTCGTCAATTTGATTTACTTTTATTTATAATGTAATCTACGTATTAATATCACAGATTCGTGAATCGACTAATGCGCGGATAGTTTTCCCCGGTTCATCCGAAGGAAATCAGGAAGCCATCACAATCATAGGAAAGAAGGAAAATGTTGCCAATGCTAAACAGCAGCTGATGGATGTAATAATTAATATAGCACACTGGTTATAAATAATCTAGCACGCTGGTTCAGCAAAAAAAATTAAATACTTTAATTTTTTTTATAGATCATTAAGGATTTGGAAAAAACAGTTGAATCCGAAATGACTGTCGACCCACAATATCATCGTCATTTCGTGCTCCGTGAGTATAAAACTCAACATTACAAATATAAATCTATACCTATATAGTTGCCGACATATGTTTCATAAATATGATGCTTGGTTTAGGTCGTGGAGAGATTCTTCGGCAAATTGGTAAGTGGTTTTCCTTACCTTATTCACACGGGTACAGGTAGTACCCACATAGTTTATAAAGCGGGTTAAGTTAACTCGTGTCTCAGATTTTATTACCGATTTTTTTTACTCTATCGAGTAGAGTATAAAAAATAAACACAGCACAATACAGTTGAGAACTTAAATAACTTTCAATTTAGCGGACGAATTTGGGGGTGTATCCGTGTCTTTTCCAAAGGTGGGATCCAACTCATCCAAGGTCATCATCAAAGGTTTGTGTGCCAGACTTTTTACTTTTGTCCCTTGACTATTTTTATTTGCCTGGGTTATACCACCTACGAGGTTATCCAAGTATTCCTCATTAGGAGTTCCGACCCCAGGAAAATTAAATGTGTATGTCTGATCAATAAACTGACTGGCTAGCATTTTTATTTGCATGTCGGTTCAGAGTTAGTCAAACATATTTACCATATTTTTGTTTTACTTGTATAATTAAAACATTCATCCGTGCTAATTACTCTGTACTGTTGTAGGACCCCCCGAGTGTGTGGATGCCGCAAAACAGCGTATCTCTTCAATTGCTGATGATTTGAGCAAGCGAGTCAACATTGATGTTGTCATCGAGCAAAAACATCACAGAACTATCATGGTTAGCGGATGATTTATGCGAGAGGAGTACTTTTGATTCAGAATACAAGTTAATATTGCGTGTACTACTTATAATCTAGGGATCACAAGGAAGTAAAGTGAAACAAATTCAATCTGACCACAATGTGGATATCAAGTTTCCCGAGCGTCCCGACGACCATGATGAAGAGGTATCAAATTAAACTGATTTTCTTGCCAATGCAAGCACCTTATACAACACAAGCCTACATGTGTTAATAATAATGTACCTTATTTTGTCTAGCAGCATATTCCGGAACAAAATGGAGATGGTGCGCGAGCTTCCGACATTATCCGAGTTTCCGGGCGGCCTGAGAATTGTGAAGCCGCAAAGAACGCTCTTTTGGAACAAGTGCCTATTATTATTGAAGTCGATATTCCGTTCAAGATGCATCGTCATGTGATTGGCCAGAAAGGGAAAGACGTCCGTGAGGTATGAGGATCTACTAATTTTCATTAAAATAAAGTTGGAAACTGGATTTGAAATTTAATGTAATTATTAACATACATAATTCTTTAGCTCATGAAAATTCACGATGTTCACATTCAAGTGCCAGCACCACCGAAGCAAGATGAACAGGGTCAACAAGACCGGCCACCATCAGACACAATCAAAATTTTGGTTAGTGATGCACATAATATATTTGAGTTATTGGTTGCAACGCCCCACCTCAGCGGTCTAACAGCTCTTGTTGTATCGTTTTTTTAGGGATCACCAAAGAACTGTGCTGCCGCCAAGGAGGCATTGCTCAATTTGAAAGAAGACTTGGAAGGCATGGAACGTGATAGAGAAGCACGATCATTCATTGTCAGGGTGCAAGTTGATCCTGAATTTCACCCAAAAATCATTGGTTAGTAGCTTGAGGAATTGTACAAGTACTGCACAATATTATTAGTATTTTGACTTTGAAATTATTTTCAAATAAAGGAAAACAAGGTGCGGTTATTGGCAAAATTCGTGATCAGTTTAATGTTAACATCCAGTTGCCCAGAAGAGATAGTGAAGAACAGGACGTAATTGTCATCACGGGCTATGAAGCTGATGCCAACAACGCCAAAGAAGAGATTTTAGGGATTGTGAATGAGTTGGTAAGATTCAACTTTAGTGAAGCTCAATTTAGGTGAGAGTTTGACACACTTGTAATGCTCCTGCTGTTTGTGTTTAGGTTCAACGCGAAAAGTTCCGCGAGGAAGTGGAAATTGATCATCGTGTGCACTCACGAATCATCGGTCAACGAGGAAAAACTGTCCGACAAATTATGAAGGACTTCAATGTGAGTATACCCGGATTTTTGTTTTAATTATTTGTCGGCATGATAAGTAAGTTTTCTTCTATTTACATCTAATTCCAATTAGGTTGACATCCGCTTCCCTCGCTCCGAGTCTGGAAACCCCAACTTGGTTGTTATATCTGGTGGAGAGCAAGACAAAGTGTACGATTGAATTATGAATCAATTCAAATTTAATCCCGTTACAGAGTTACAGTAATATTAGTTTATAATTGACGGAATTGTTCAAACACGAGTCCTATTAATTTAAACATGCTCCAATAGACACCCCTCTCCCCGCCTTATTTATACAAGACACACAATTAAATTATAACATTCTGTTTCATGTGCTTGTTGTAGGTATGATGCTCGAGATCATTTGCTCAATATGGAGGAAGAATATATCCAGGATGTCACCGAAAATGAGTATATGCAAAAATATCTTAAAAAGGATTCCGACCAAAATCAGGGAAATCATAAACAAAAGCAAAGCAATGGTTTTGTTGTGAAGGGTGCGTTATTTGCTTAATTATTTATCCAATCAAAGGGTTCAACATTTTTGTTGCATTCCAGGTGCCCCTTGGAACGCTCCTGACACCCAGGTGAGCAGTGTTACACTTTACGTTACAATTTTAATTATACCGAGTTTACTCAATTAAAGAAAACTGTGTCACTGTAATAACCGATTGTGCATTGTTCTTGTAGAGCACCGTGGATTTCCCCACTTTCGGCAATGGACTAGCATCTGCTGAAACTGAACCAATGCCCGTTGCTGCTGCTCCGGTTGCTCCTGCTCCACGTCCCCTGAACTCGGCTTGGGGAGCACGGAAACACTTTTAAACCTCTAAAGACACCTATTGAACATCATCAACGTATAAGAACCCAACAGCCTCCTCAAATCAATCCCTGTCTAGCTGTTGGAACACCCCACCCTCACATGTTGTAATTATATAGTTACTAAGCTGACTATTCACTGCAGGATAATGAAACATATTGATCAATAGCTATCTAGTATGTGACATGGTTGAGTAAGTATTCTAATTCTATGTAAGAAGACAATATACATGTCAATTGGACAAGATGAGTTATTGCTAGTTGAAAGGATTAGTCAATTCAAGCAAAGCCAACGTCATACAGATTTAGAATACCTGATCAAAACCATGGTGGAGTTTGGCAGCAAACATAAAAAAATCAATCTATCTCAAACTTTCTCATATAAAATGACAAAATGAAAACAAGGAAATCCGTGTCACTTACGATGATTAGACAACTTGGTATTATATATTTACCACTCTTTTCCTCCTCCTCCTCTGCTGACTGTAACGTTAACCTCCTATAATACTATTTTCTATCAACTCCATAGGGTAATTATTTCTTAAAAAAACGACAAAATTATTGAGACTATGACTAAGCTCCTGTATCATGATCTTCAAATATGGTTGTTCGACCAACCAGCCACCTATTACTGCTAATTTACCAATTATTACGGTTGGTTAATGCATACTTTCCCTGTCATGTCTTCCTGTCTACATAACTAACTACAACTGGTATTCCTACTCTTACTGGTTTCCGCTAGAATAGAAACGAGTAACCTGGATGTTTTCTAGCCTTAATTTTCAGTACTGGTACAAAAGATTCAAACAAATTTGGAAGCCACGAAACTTCCTTTGAATCATTTAGTAAAAAAATGCTAAAAACCCAACAAAAATATCGGATACCAACGGCAAAAAAGTTTATATACATACACACAAAACCTACCACAAGACTTAACGAATAGTAAGGATTGAAAACAGCCAACAGCGTACGTACGCGTAGTCTAGTTCTGAACGGAAACCGTTTTATTGGGGAATTTATAACCAAATTTAAACCTTTCTCCTTACGAGGAACCACGTGGTTTTACATTAACGAATTTGATTTTGCTTGTTATTTTGATATGTCCACGAGTTAGCAATAAGTTATAAGTTAGGTCCTAAGTAAGGAACATTTAGGTTTTGTAGGGGTGTCACTAGTTGAGACTTGATCCATCCATCCACCAAATTGCAAGCTGAATAAGGTGCGTTTTGACAAGCTTCGAGAATTCTACAATAATAGAACGTTAGTTGCATATATTACGCAGACAGATATTTTATCTTGAATTTATTATCATATAATATATATTATGTTACTGATCACTTATATCAGGTCACACGGCAATATGTCATCAATAATTATTATTATTATTTGCTTTATTTGATTTAAGTAGCTGCTATATACCAACTCGTTTGTAGAAACATATTTAAAAACCTTAACCTTATGATGATCATGTCAATCAAACATTTATTAGCGTTACAAGTTTTTTTTTGCTGCTTGGCAAACTTTACCATAAGTTTGGGCATATAGTTTGGGTTATCAGTTGTTGATCAGAATATTATGTTATCGCCACATTCAATAAAAATCAGAAAATGTACATTATGTTGCTTTATGTGTTTTTTTAATATTTTTTGCACGTTTATTTTCAAGCAAAACCTTTCGAGGCTTATCATTTAGTGTAAAAAAAACTAACAAGTGATGAGATAATGGAGAAGAGGAAGGAGATATTAAAAAAATATGTCAATTAATGTCGGACTGATCGCTATATATTTACACAAGTATTGAATTACTCGGTTTCCAATTGTTGACGGAAGCTTATACGACGCGGTAATGAATAACTATACTCCCGACGTAGTAGGTATAAAAATGCTATATAAAAATCGGTTAGTTGGCTAGTTTAGGATTAATTGGTAGGGCGGAGACTCGTGCTATAAAAGTCTTACAGAAGTTAAGGAAGCCTGGCAAGTTCTTTCCACACAACGAAAATGAAATGGTAATAGGATGATAATTTACACAGATTGTGTTTTTCTCACTCGAGCTCTATTCCGCATGACGGCGACATGTATTTATTTATTACTGGAGCTAATTGGTGGGTGTGGTCGTCGGGTGATTTGTTTCTAGGAACTATTATATAAATGACTCAATATGGAGCCCACGAATAATATTGCATACTATTTTTGTAACACTTGAGACGATAAATGAAGATAAGACGAGTTAAAAATCAACGATAAAAAAATAACGCTGGTGTCAATGAAAGAATAAATGATTACAAATGAACGATACTATACGGCCTTTTATTGCATAGGTTAATTTCCCCATCTTTTCCAAGCACCTTTTCGTGCACATGGTAAATATAGAGGCACAAGAGAATGAAACCCTTTTCACTGGATTTGAACTCTTAGGTCGTGGTCAAGTCAGGTATCTACCACTTATTGCATGCATCATATGTACCCACAGACGATGCATGCATTTGTATCATGACGAGTAATGGGATGAGCCAAGCAACAGGTAGGGAAGCGGTATGTATCTATTCTATATGTCCACATGTAAGTAAGCATTTCGTGGTGGCGAAGAAAGGAGGAAATCCACCACCACCACCTCGTAATACCTTCTTGGCCAAGACGAAGAAGTGGGTCTCGCTCGAAGCAAGCCTTTTCAAACGCTTCTTCTGCAGTCTTCAGTTGTCATCAGACCTTCTCGAAGGAAGTTGGTGCCTCAGACGCAGACACGACCACAACACATTTCAGGCCTTCCCAGCAACAAGAACTTTTCGAAAACAACAGAAACCAGTTTCAAATTGGGGAAGAAAGAGCATCTGCTCTTCTCCTACACCTCCGTGTGTGAACTCTCAATCCATTCATTCCAATTGGCATTGAACTGAATTCAATTGAATTAGCAAAACTGCATGCGTGCATGGTGGCGACAGAAAATAAAGTTCCGTTACGTTGTCAATCGAGTTTGGGTCGAACGAGACTGAATCCAAGCGACCAATTTGTCGAGGGACTATTTTGGACCTCAAAGTGTGGCATAGCAAAATCCAAATTAATAGACGGCTTGGGTTCCGTGCTCGAGATTTCATGGAACGGTCGTGAACAAAGAAATGACGCTGTCGTCGTGCCGGAATATGAAGAGGCATTGTGCGTCATGATCTTGTGAATCATATGCAAATTCATGGTTTAAAGTGATATATATTTTTTGAATTGAGCACCATTTGATTGGTTTGTGATTGATTATTGGTTTGACACATATTGTGGATTGGACAACACGACAGAGTTTCATACTAGATAATCATGGATGGATATCACCGTCAAGGATTCGCGTTACTCCTGCTCACCCTTTTCGCGTTTGCCAATTCAGGTAAAGATTTTTTACGTTTCGGCTATTTTTTATGGAATCAATACTCATGAGAGGAGAATTCCATAACTTTTCTTCGTGGAGGGCTGTGTCCTTCCCAGAATATTCCCAGAGTCGGTAGCCTATGAACATGGAGACGTTTAAAAATAATTGGGGGACGATGATGTAAATTACCACACACCATGTCCATTGTCTCAAGGAAAGGACATATTTATGTAGTTGTTGTGGTTGAGTCGGAATTGTTCAACTGTTATAAAACCAATCACTGTGCGAATTGGTTGAGGACGTGGCTCTTGTCTCACGCCAAGGAGTGGCTCAGGCAGACTAAAAGTAGAATGTGTCAATCCAATGCCATCAGCAGTGTGTCACCGCAGATTTGAAAAGTGACAAAAACTCCAATTTAAATAATTTTAGATCCACCCAACCAGACGAGCAATTTTTTTCATCTGCATCTCTGAGTTTAAGATTTGGCAAGATTATTCGCGAAATGGTTTGTTGAGATTCACACGCTATAAATATGCATATGAAGATGAGTTTAAGTAAGATGATCTGCAAAGTCATTACCACATCGGTTTGGAATTATCATCCTTGTACTGAGAAATTGCGAAATGCGAAGACCAACATTTTCATAATATTTGGCAAGGGAAATTTTTGTGAACCAAAAGCGATAAATTTAGACTTGAGGGAAATTGTGAATCGATATTAGCTGCATGAAAGCACGAAACCACAATTTCGCTGACATATTCACATTTCTATCCACATATCTACACAGATATTGGATCCACCAGATTTATGGATCAAGTATAGAAATCACGTCACGTTTCAGGACTCTCCGGTCATTTCGTGGTTTAAATGGTCAGCTTTTCTATAGATAACTCTTCCAAGTGTTGACACATGTGGGTGAGGGTTCTCAGGATTTCTCTATTTTCCCAATATGATGAAAACCAACGTCTTTCTTCATGTCAATCTCTCTACGTATGTACGCACTCATATGTAAATGACAAGCCAAATTCAAGTTAATAATCTGTTTGCAGAAATATCGTGAGTTTGTCAATCATCCAATCATTAACCAGCTTGCCCTTTGTCACGGAAAATTGAAACGTCTCTAATTTCTCCAATAACCAATAAGTCTGCTTATGCATGTGTATATTTTCGCACATTTTACTTTTCGTTCTCATTGTTTTTAATTTCTTCCCTTTCGCTGCTGCAAATTTGCAAGGGATGATTGGATCGAGTAGTGAAGGAATACGTGGATATGTATGAAGCCCCCGTGGGAAGTGAGTGAGACCGTTTCAGAAAAGCAGCATGTTATCCGCTTGGATGTGTGATCCGGTGAGAAAATGCGTGGTCCAGTTTCTGCCCGTGTTCTAAAAATCTCTGTTGGTGGCAACAGCAGCGCATTTGCTTTTCATACTTCCTCACGACGTGGCCATACTTATTGTAGCTGCATTATTGGAGCTGCATTATTGGAGCTGCATTATTTTGAAAACGAACTTGAATGAAAGGAAGAACAGACGACTTTTTAGCCCGAGTCAAGGCTTATGTAACCGCCGTGTTTCTCGGTTCGGGCCATGCTATAGAGCCAAAACGACTGAACCGATTGAGTTCAAATTTTGGAAGGGCAAGGATTTATAAATACTTGCAAAAATTGGTGCTAAATAATAGAAAATTTTTAATAAACATTCGAAAAAATTGTGTTAGGTTTTTTAGGTGAATTGCATTGCACACATCCTGTCCCGGCTTGATGTGCAATCAAGGTGTTGATTACAAGCTCAGGTTTTCAAGAAAAAAAGGCATCAAGGTACGAACCGAGTCAAGGCTGTTACATAAATATGTATGTCTGCATATACGGCAGTGATTCGAATAGGTATGCCTTTAAAAATGTAGCCGGACATTGACATTTCTTACAAATTGTCCCACCCGTCTTCCCAAAAATAAATAACCAAACTTTTTGTCACTCCTTCTACTCCCATGATCGCCATGTAAAAAACTGCATGACTTTTATTTACCGCTTCTCTCAAATGAGTTTTAACGAGGTTTGATTACTTCAAACGAGTTGCTATTTTATATTTGCATTCAATTGACTGGAGCTTTGTCCTCTTGGTCATTGCAGCCATTGTCCGCAGACCGTCTCTTTATGTCATCGTCATCATGAGGAGACATTCTATTCTCCCTCCCAACATTTCCCACGCCACTCGAAAACACCGAGTAGAACATTATTCCACAAAGTTTGATTGCTAGTATTTTTGGTTTGATGAATATTTGCATAGGGTGGGACGAAATTTTTACGCCTTTGCGTATTTAAGATGAGAATGCGACGAATGTGAGGGGTGGATTGGAACAGGCTGCATGGATGACTGAATTCAGCCAGTTTTCCAGTTTTAGAGTTCCAATGGAATCTTAAATCTGAGATGGAAACCAATTTTGGTTCTTTGTCACGCTTGCTTTGTCCTTCTCCATCCGCCTAAAATGCTTCCTTTGCGGTTATCAGACCATATTTTTTTATGCATCTCGGCTCGATGGCAAAGCTGGAGAATTGCAGGAAACAAAATATTCAGGCTCATATTTGTCAAGGTTAAATTTGACATCAAATTGTTTTATGTAAGCATTGTTTCCTTCAACCACAGACCACAAACTGACAAACTGAAGCAATTATACTTGGACAAAATTGTTGCAGCAAGTTTTTAGCTTTCGTATAGCACCAGATTAAGAAAGAAAGTAGTGAAATTTTACTTAATCCACTGCAGAATATTAAGCATTTCCCAAAAATATGTATTTGGCGTAGAAAATAGCAAACCCTCTTTTGTGACTTGACAATGGTTGCAAAGTCACAAGGGATTTTTTAGTCGGACGGTAAGCAGCTTCCTTTCTGCCATCATTAAGTAAACCGAGCGAGCAGTGTCATGAATGCAATGAAGCATATTTTGTGTGTGAGCCGAGATTAATGATTCTTAATGACCAATGAAGCGACCACCACAATGACTGACCACAACTGCTTCTTGGTCCTCTTCTCACTTGTCAGGTTGTTACAGTGTCACTCTCGTCGTCATCATCATTATCGTCATCATCCTCTTTTTTGCCATAATTTTGATCTGGAAATAGAAAGTGTGACTTTTGCACTCGTAGAAGGACCTCCTTCAAAGCCAAAACATGTCGTAGGAATTAAAATTTAAGACCATGTTTTCAAAGAGCGTTTTCAAATATGCGTAAGCCGGTTAAAGTTTGCTCGTTTTACTAGAAACTCGAGAAATTTGAGCAAATCGGACTAAATCCTACTTGTAGTCAGGGCATGCACACAAGGAGCTTCAAATTCTTAGAGCAGGGTGTACAGATAAAAGAGAAATTTTTGTATGTGCGAGCAATGCAAATTTAAGAGCCAATTTCTTAAAAAATGTCACCATGCCCAGATTCACTTCATTTTGTTGGGTACACACACAACGTCACGACAACAGGCACCAGGTCGTTCGACTTATCACGGAATGAGAATAAGCCAATGGGAACCTTTTTTCTTAAAAATGCGAGAACAATAGAAGTGAGGAAAACAAACAAGAAGCAGAGAGGATGATGATGAAGATGGGATCCGGAATTAAACGGCAGTCGTTATGCATCCTTGAGGGACATTTCGTACGTACGTATTTGTGGATACACGAGGCATGTGACAAGCCTGCGAAGAATAATAATTGCTCACGAAAGTAACTTTCCAGACTTGGTTTCTCTATTTGTGTATTGCTTAAGTGCTCATCTTCTTGCCACATTCGAGGAAAAGCTCTCCTTTTTTATCTACAGACTTTTTAGAGGCTTTTATCCAAGCCATACTTGGCATCCCAATCACGCTGAATGCTTTCTTTTCACCCATCGTCACCAAATTGTGTCTCGTCCACCTCCAAAGCTCTAATGGGCGGATGTTCGACTTGTTTACGACTCATTTGAAAAAGTGATGATTGCTATTTTGAAATACAGTAAACTATGACTCCTGTAACATAGCAGTTGTGGAAATAGAAGCAGAGCTGTGTAACATGCACGTAGGTAAGATTTGCTGCTGTTGATAAAAATTGCACCGGTGGTTCACACATATTTTCGTTTTATTTATCTCTCCCTCTACAAAACGAGCTGATTCGAAGCTGACCCACATTTCGATCCTCAAGACTTTTTCAAATCATATTTTTATAATTACGGCACTTGTAAGAACATGGCATAGACCAGGCAGGGAAGCAGCGTGGCGTTGTAAATGGTGGAGGGTGCAAAGAAGCAGTGATAGCAAAAACCAGATCCCGCTAACTCTTGTTGTTTAGCCTCTAATTTCATTGTGATTCCTATCGTGTTCCTCCCAGTGTACGATTCTGCGAGATGCAGATGGATTGGTGAATCGAACGTAGTGTAGATTCGCCTTGGACACTTCTTAATAAGAAGTTCTTATTAGACTTGTAAGCAATGAGGATGATGACTATGATGAGACGGGCTTTTTTCCTTTCATTCAGTTTTCTCTCGCGTCTTAATCTGCAAGACACCAATGGTGTTACCATGTCTTGTTAAGTTTAAATGGTGGTCATAACGTAGTATCCGATGTAGGTGAGTCAACGTTATCCACGACGTACGTACGTATGGCTTATCCGATGATGCATATGAGCCATAACGTGTCCGCAGGGTTTTCTATTTCCATTCAATGGTGGACAATTGACGCGAGACGAGTGGATTTTTACATCGCTGGCTTGGATTTCTTTCCACCAAATTTTAGATTCCGCTTTTTGGGATCCTAATTCTGGGATTGTTATGTTTGTGTTGGCGTAGGTACGTGTGTAGGGAGGATGACAGCACACTTTTGTGAGCCTGGTGGTTGCCTCTGCTTCATGGGAGATGAGAAATGACTCGAGTTTAATGCATTATATGATTTAATGACATTGCTTTGGTTGCAGTCAACAGACAAGAGTCGAATCAAATCAAATTCTATTCACAACCATTCTTCTAAATCGGATGACATGATTTTGAATTTTGTGTCACATCAGATTTATTGTTCTCCCTTTGTCCTGCGTTCCACACAGAGGCCTTGAGAAACCGCAAGAGCCAGCACCAAAGAGAATGTTTTGGCACGGATTCACATTCACAATTACAAGTCGTTAGTTCGTTAGTTAGTTGGATTAGTGGCAGGTGGATGTGGACGAGGTGCACTGCTTTGACACCGCATTGCCAATGGGATGGACACCAATTTACAAACCGATACGAGAAAAGTCATAACAAATAGTTTCCCTCATCATGACAAGAATAATACAAACAGAAATAATTGAAAATAGGATTGGTTGACTGCACTCGTGTCACTTTTACAAATGGTGAGAGAGAGGAGGCAGTTTAATATTTCTCAAAAAATCCTCTCTACTTCTTCTTTGCCCGGCCAATGTTGATGGACAAGTTAATTTCGCATCTTGTCGACATTTTTATTTACTGCTTCATGCTGCATTATGAAGCAAATGGGAAAAGTGACACGTACAAAACGTCGATTTCCTTCTCGGCTATCCCAGTGTTTTTCATAAGCTTGGATTTGGTGTACACATGACGTTGTGCGTGAGGATGGCACCCAATACTGCTTCCATACGTAGAATAACGAGTCCATCTCTACTTGATTTGATCTCACATCATTGAAAACGAGCGCATTGAAAATCGCAGTTAATTGAATTCTAAATACGTATGTATTTACGAGCCAAATTATGAAAGTCGTCGTCATTCCGAAGTAACCCTGCTTCGTCGTCGCCAGCATTTTGCAGATGGTGAGTATTGGCAAAGTGGACAGACTGATGAGGATGGATGCAATGCGGTGGCTGTGCTGACCTACAAAAATATTTATCATTATGACGAACGAAGCGGAGATTAAGCAAACAGCGAGTTCTTGTGCTTCGAGTGGGTGCTCTGGTGGCGATGGCGATGGCTACTTACTGACCCATTATTCCTCTGCACTTGAAAATGCATTCCTTCTGCAGCACACATTGTGCACCATTGTCTGTCGGAGATTTAGGTGGGGAATCTCATCATGATGATCTCGACGTTGTTTGTTGGACGATAAGAATATTTTGCCCTTCTTCCCCTTCCTTCGCCTGCACCGTTTATTCAGCCAGTTGAGGCTCAACAATGAGATTTACGTTGACGAAGATGAATATGAATGACCAACAATTAAATTCCACTCCTTTTATGGCCATTCGAAAATTCATGATTTATTTATGATCACTGACTTTCTTGCCGCAATGACTTATTGGCTTTTTGAGTGAGAGGTGGTGGTGATGGTGGGAATCAAGATTAAGCTCCTTTTTGCAATCTCTTTGTCCAAAACCATAATGAAATGTCCACCAACTTTGTCCACCCCTTTCTCCACAAGCACTGAAAAGACGCTATTATTAGAACAATCCATTCGTCATGTTAGCATTTTCTCAATTTGGCAGTTGGACACCGCAAATTGTTATCTTTGAGAGAAAGTCACAATTACATTATTTACGTTGAGGCAGATATTTTGTTGTGCTCAGGAATCTTGCATCACGCTAATTTGTATTGCTCGTCCAAGTATTCGCAAAAAAAACACAGATTGTAATTGCATTGATTCTTGTAAAAATATACTCCTCGACATGCGAAAAGCAGATCAAGAAACTCGGTAAAATGTGACGACTTTGGGGAATACGGTGGTGGTGGTGGTGTAACGGTACATACAAATCTTCCTCATTGTTCACCTACTCATTTCATCAAAGCGAAACAATTACTCGTCGTACAAATTACGAATGCACTCGTCGTCACAGAGTAGATGTGCACATGGTGGGAAGAAGAGCTCACAGGACGAGTAGTAAAGCCTTCACTTTGACACTACTCTAGTTAGCGCAGCGGAATGTGATGATGCGTCTAGTGATCCTTTACACCTGCAGATCCTGCATCGACTATGACTCTTCTTCGTGGCATGTGCGTTGGCGTGGATTGACATTCTCAGATGACAAACGTAGGATTTTGAGGGTGAGGATTCTGTTTGTGAGTTGCGACTCACATTATTCGGGTCAGGAATGGGATGTTATCGGGACGTTGTCCGTTTCGTAATTTGTAATCATTCGACTCACTCCTCCTGATTGCCGTAGGACATGCACGGACACAACAAATCCTACGTAATGACTTGTAACATTCGTTGCACTCAGAGCTCAACGATTGACCGAAACACAAACGTGTTTTGTGCACTAAAAATAATGTGCTTAATGCCAAAAAAAGTCAGTCGGTCGGTTGTGCTTTTTATTGCCGTTGACCTGGGGCAGTGAGCTAATCGAAGTATGCGCGTACAAGGTCCTCAGTGGGTGGGGAAGATTGATGGCTGCACACATACCCACACAAATATGTACGGGACACGGGAACGTCTTCAACACGACTCCGTGTGCACATTTACTATGTGGTAAATGTTACACAACTTGTTAGCTCATCATCTCATCTCCAAAATGGCTCGACCACTGCCCTCCATGTCCTCTTTAGGCTTAAGAACAAAATGAGATGGAGAGAGGAATGTCTGCGTGCTCGATATGGACCCACAAAACAAGGCGCTACGTATGTACATGAATATGTACATATGAGAGATGCACTTGTGCATGGTGAAGGTGAAGGCCGACTATATGCACTTCCGAAACAATGATCAACAAAGCAGCTCTGTGACCTGTTTTTTTGTTCCCTGGCTCACCTTGGGAAGGGATTTAATGTTGAAATTTACGAGGAATGGACAAGGGAGCCAGCAATACTGGCTGCTGTTCCGTTAAAGTGAGGTGAATTTATTGGAGGGAGAGTGGAGATAGGGCATGGTCCTCTTATCCAACACCATCAGCGCATCAACGTGTCTGTATTACGTGGGATACCTGTGAAAGGATTGAGCACGGCATTGCACGGAGACTTCTTCATCAGACCTTTCGGAAGATGAGGACGAGCACTTATTTCCCGATGGTGGGAAGAAGGGTTCACAACATTCCAAGAAATCAGGGATGCAGAACCCAACCGTTGCTCGTTTCCTTGGACCGAGTGGAACGAAGAAAGCTCCAGAAAAAGAGATCTTCCTTCAGCTTTAATTATTTATTAGTCATTGATCAGTAATTACAAATCTGGCAAGGTTTGTACGGTTTTTTCTACTTGTTTGTTTGTACACAAAGTCGACCACGGCGGGATATCGGCACAAACAATTTTTAAGTTGAACACGGGATGCTTATAGGGGACGTTCATAAACTTCATATGCGTTCATAACGCAAAAAGGGGTGGGTGGGTACTAAAAATTCCGTTACACAGCGTTACAGGGGGGAGGGTGGGTGAGCTGACACATGCTACTGTAACGCAAATTTCATGTTTTTGCTGACAATATATTTTTGGCATACATGGGCCTGAAAGTACATAAAATGAATATAAACGCATAAGAATGAATGAAACCTAATTTAAATTTGGAGATATTTAAATAGAAATACTTTCTCATGTTGTAAAATGTAAAGCTAGAGTAAGACTCATTATTAGCTATTTAAAGGTCTGTGCTGTTTACAGCCTTACAGTACACTCTTTCTAGCCCTAGGTAGGGCTTATCGTGATAGTTGTTTCTCTGTCTGTCAACCGATTACGCTCGTAAGACTTATCATATGGACTTGAAATTTTGAGCATATTTATATTAAACATTGAACATGGAATTATTATTCGGGATGAAAATTTCATTAAGGGTTTGTTTAGTTATAAAATACATGCCCCTATAAAAATTTAACTTAAAATTTCCGTTCATAAAAATGGTCGAGTTATATATACTTTGTCCAATCTTGAAAAGCTTCATTCATTTTTCGTTAACAAATGAAAATACTTTTGACACTAAAGCACTGAAGTGATTAACAGAAAATAAAATAGCAGAAACGCTGCTTTTAAGTCAAAAGTATTTATTTTATTTACATGTAAAACAATACGCTAACTAGGGTTTACATGTTAGTGATAAATACTTGAAATGCAAGTCGCACAAATGCTCACGGTTTCTTTCTAAATCCAAAAAGTTTATTATCTATTTATTGTCAGAGCTGGGATAATCCAGATTAAGGATAATCCGGAAATGAGTTTTTTATATAGATTAATCCTAATCCATAATCCCGATTTTTCTGGAATTAGAATTAATCGGGTAATAATCTCATTAGATGTCCTTAATCCGTGATTAGGGACTATTAATCCAGATTAATCAAAATCATGATTACGTATTCATGATTAATCCTCAATCTGGATTACTCGGTTCAATTCTTGTAGTTCCATTTCATCACACTGTGTAACTTATGTGTGTCTCAAGTTCTCACAACTTTATTGTTAGATAGTCTTTGAAAATATTGATTAATTGGTATTAATATTGGTCTTAATTGTTGTTAAAGAAGTTGTTCAACCCACCCAAACATCCTAAAATGAGCTTTATAATTATTCACATTCGGAAGTCCTCATTCAGACCAACCCTGACAATTTGAGCAGAGGCTGAACATTTAGGCACTTGCGTTACGTAACGGAAGGGGGGGGGCTGGGCTACCAATTTTTGTGACAACAGCGTGACATAGGGGAGGGTGGGTGTCCAAAAATGCCAAAATTTGCGTTATGAAGTTTATGAACGTCCCCATATTTTCCGTATGCATTCGATTCATGTATTCGATTATGATCATTTTAAGTGATGCAACTGCCAACACGGTTTTGCCATGTGCACTCATTTTTCGAATCACGATTCAATTTCAGACAAAGTAGAGCTTGGTATAAATAAAATAAAATTTTCAATGTTACCACCACCACCGTCGGCGTGTCATGTTCGTGAAAAACAGCCCACCCGCACACGAATGTGGAAAATCTTTTCTTAATCAAAATTCACAATTGGCTTGATTATCATACATAACAAACTTATACAACAACGGACACAATAACTCAGGTTCCCATTCAATTGTGCAGGTTTGCTGCCAAAAAAAAACTCTTTTTTCCTATCAAAACCCAACCTACTTATTTCTCGTAGTCATCCTCATAATTTATCCTCATAATTTATCATCACTTCAGAAATGGACGTGGTCTCACAGAGGAACACATGCCCGATCAGTCCACCAGTCAACTCTGACATGGGAAAGTCTCACATAACGCAAAATTACGAGTCCAATGATGTATGACAATAATGATAATTATGTTGTCACCATTTATCCAGCGGAGCAGAACGAGATGGTCGTCATCTTGTGAATCTCTGCCTGTGTGCATATCCTTCATTCTTGTTTCTCGCATTGGATAAGTAAGTAAGTCAGTGGTCCCCTCCGGGTGCTTGAGTCGGTCGTCTCTTGACTCTCCTCATGGGGAAATGTTACAGTAATTCTTTCTTCCACACGGCGTACGTACCACTGACTTGCTTTAGACTGCACCACTACAAATCGACAATGTATACCGACGTGTAAATATCACTGGTCTGGTGATACAGTCCAAACGAAGCGTGAGATTTTAGGTTTCATGCCCCACGCGCACTACTACCAACGTGAGCAAGTTGAAGTTATCAAAATTGCAATAGAAATGGTTGAGATGCTTCCACGTAAGATTTATTTGCCATGTTCATTTCACCAGCCGCGAGCCCCACCAATGCTTTTACGTATGTAGTTCAAATCGAGAGGATTCACCTTTTGAAACCTTTTCTAATTTCTGATGGTCGAGTGCCCAAGGAGTTTTTGTGCTCACTTTTTACTCCCAAGGTATGCACACACATGTGGGTAGATAATAGTATATATGTTAGTAGTGGAGCAGCCGTGTTGTCGAAAATGGTGGTAATTTAAAACAGCAAAGTATTACAACGCAGTAATTTAATTTAATTGAACTTCTAGATCTGAATAATTAAGTAATTTATTACAATTCCTCATTAACGCACTTTGCCATGTTCTTGGGCTTGGAAATTGTGAGGAAGATGAGATGAAGAACCTTCTTTCTTGTTAAAGTTCATGAGCAAATACAATGCCGTATTGTACACCAACGTGATGCTTAACTTTAACTTGTTGCATCAATGAGCTCGTTTCAATTATGCCAACTTTTTGCTACATTGGTTCTGACTGAGCTAGATCCCTAAAACTTGGCTAAATGTGGATTAAGTAATCTGAATAAGGCCGGTTATCTGTGCGCCTTAAGAACTTTATCTCCTATTCTCATCTCATCTTCGTGACGAGATTTTCCATTCACGTGAACATTTGAATTATTTTACTCTATTTTTGCAACCCTTTCCTTAAACGTTTGTTCCCACCCCCGAGGCGCAGAAGTAGAGAAATGCCATATCACAATTTCCCGTTCTCTGGATTTCTACTTTTGAGAGCTACATAGACCAGCAATATTTAAATGACCAAAATTTCGCGATACTAAAAATGCCTCATGGCAGTGGTGGCACGAAGAAACCGACTATACTATGTACATGAATGTAAATGCACCTAATTTGTCATCCCTGTGCCCATCACACAGAGACCCACAATTAGAACAAAGGGCATTTTGCACAATGGGAGATTTTCATGACACAAGTTGTCAGATTTGATTTGCTTTCAGTGTTAAATGCTACACTACGACGCTGCATATCGCATTTTGCTACCTGAGATGGAGAGATACGTAGGATTGAAATGGTTGGAGTGGTCGTTGGACATAGCGGTAGTTTATATTGTGTACCATTAACTCGTATTGTATGGATTCGGCACAGGGAGGAAAGGTCAGTGCAGTGGAATAGGTGGAAAATGTGTGCTTATTTTATACCTCAAAATGGAGTATTGTATGCATTTCTTCACTACCGTTCTCTGCTCCATTTAATACTCTATAAATTTCACCATAAATATTATGAAATGAAAGACGTGCATAAATACTAACGATGACACCATTTCTATTTTCAGCTCTTGGCTGCGGGTATCCTGGAGGTAACTCTTCATTAATTGCTATATTTTAATAGAGAAATTAGTTTTCTAAAGCATTCATATCAATTAACTCGTCTCTTTAATGCCAATTTGAAGCACCCGCGCATTCCGCACTGACTTTTTCCGGTCCGGAATTGAAGGAGGGAGTCATCGCCACGTATGCCTGCGAAAGAGGTTTCGAACTCCTGGGGCCTTCGCGACGAGTTTGCGGTGAGGACGGAACATGGAGTCCGGTCGGAATCCCCTTCTGCGGTAAGTGACAGCTATGCACCCTTTTTAGTTTAACGGTCCCGTGGATGGGACATGGGCGCGTCCCTCCTCCTTGACTTTGACATCGCACAAGGTGGAACCCATGCGAGTGGACAAAATTAGCTCACCACCTGGCCCAGTAATAAGCACTGAATGCAATCATAACTAACATAACGGAGCCTCGGACTAGATTTGAGGGGGACTCAACTAATTTACCAAATCCGATTGGATATCAGGTGTTTGCGATGTCGTCTAAAAAGCGCATCATCATGACACATGTTGTTGCAAGGGATTAATTTTCAGACATTTTTTAACACAACTTCACAAATCAGATCCGTGACACAGGGAATGCAAACAAATTCCAGACAGCGTTTCAGATGAGAGGAAATTGGTCACGAATTGTGCAAGAATGTGAAGCTCACAAATCAAAGTAAACCTCAGATCGCATTATGCTCTCGAATACTGCACTTTGTATGCAGATGTCTGGAGATGTTATCTTTTAAATATCTTCGTATTTGAGCTCTTGAACCAATCTTTGACCTTTTACTACAAAATTCACTCGCTAAAATGCATGCACATAAATCAAGCTACAGACAAGCAGACATCAAAAATTATTGCCTCGCTTTATTGATTCACTTAAAATCAAAGTCATAAATATTGTGCAACTTAAGAACTGCCACTTTGTAGTGCTACGCTGGTGGTTCTGCACAGTTAATTGTTCGATTGTGTAAAAAATGGGCAATTCGAATCAATTTGCAATAATTGATGAACCGTGCGTTGCATCTCTGTCATGCCATGTGAATTGTGAACTATTGTACACAATTGGCTGGCTGCATTTTGTATTGTCAGCTTTTGTTTTAGTCCCAATAAAAGTTTCCTGTTTCCTTTATGGCGCTATCCATTCGAGACGGGGTCCATTGTGTGAGGGCTTCCTTGGCACAAATAAAGGGATCAATCGAACCTCGTCTCAATCTCACGTGGAAGCATTTTCCTTGGCTGCGAGTGTGTCGAGTCAAAGAACACGATCTCGTGGAAAGATGTCTATTTTCGCCTCAAGTCACTCTGACTCTGATTCCAAATTATGTTGAGGAGCTATTATCCAACAATTTGTTCCTCTTCTTGATCATCCTTTGGCTGGCTCCTGTCTCTTCCTAGATACTCGTACACTCGTACGTACAAGATGACGATGATGGTGATGAGAGGAATTCCGATTTCTCTAAAATTGCCCTCTCCTTCTTCTTGTGTACTCGCTCACTGAAGCAAATGCTCAATCATTTAGAAAAGTAAATTTTACTCGCCTCCCTCCCTCCCACACCTTGTAAAACTCCAATTTATTTACTCTCGTTTCATGAGAAGAGGAAAATTATTGCACTTTTGATATTAAACAAAATATAATTGGAATTCTTGCCTCGTGTTCGCCCATTTTTTGCCTGATTTTTACCCCAAGTTTACTCTGATCTCTTCAAAACTTGATGAGAACTATCCATATTGATGAGATGCGGTAATGCTTCTTGCTCCAAAGCACTTTAAGAATTCCTACAAAATGTGTACACGTATGTCAACATGATGGTTGTTTCTTATCAGATGATAAAATACAATAAATGGGTACATTTTTTACCACAGCTCACCTCCAATCCTCTAGCTCTATTAATAATTGAGGAAAAAGCGACGTGCACAATTAGCCGGCGTTGCAGAGTTGGGCTTGTCTCACATTCAGACGTCAAAGGGCACGAGTGAAATTTTGAGGACGAGATGCATCACCATTTCCTACACAATTTCCCTTTCTTTGAATCACTCTGGCCCATAACGTGTGTCGTATGAACGCATAAATAATCAAAATATTTTGTGGAATTTTGCTGAACTGACTGCAGGCAATTACGCATTACATACATGTAAGTAAATATATTTGAGTGACGTAACATAAATCGAAGCATGAACGCCGTGTCACGTGGTCAACAAGGAAATGCGAATGGGAAGAGAAAAACATCATATTTTAGAATTACACAAAATCATTTTTGCAATAATTTGTGTATAAGTAAAGTAAGTTGACATAATGATTGTCGTTTCCGACACATTGTCACATTTGTTGACTATGATTTAAGAGTTTTTAACGCATTTCTCTCTGTTTTTGTACGTTTTTTACGCACTATGAATGAAATGTGGAGGAAAATGTCACTTTCATGTTTTCCTCTCATTCTATGTGTGTACGAAGGACAAGATTGGCTTGATTAATATGTCGCAGATTAGTGCATGCATGCAATTTATTCTAATTTCTTATGTAAAACTACGACAATTGGAAGAAAGTGAATGAGGTGGGAGAACAACAAGCTGATAAATATCGTCAAATTGCAGTTTTTAAATTTTTCAGTTGCCATTGCAAAATGTGTTGTGGGAGGAAAATGCTGGTGACGGAAGCAATTTGTTTCACATCTTGGATTCAATTATCGTGATGAGTTTGCAAGCTAATTTTTGTCGGAACCCTTTACACTCATTTATGAAGAGTTCTTTAAACAAATTCTGATTATATCTGCATATGAATTCCCTGACTTAATTATCCGCAAAAATCTCGTGGTGGTCAAATGGCCACCTTAATAATCGTGTTACCAGAGAAAGAACTGCATTCGCGTTTGTGTGGATATTTTTGTGTCACGTTGTGCGAATGTATGCAGCAGCTGGCACGTAACTAACGATGCGATAAATTAAAGGTATTTATAAATTATGCAAAAAGATAAAACGTCTAATGACAAAATTTTTCAGGTCATGATTTTATTGTTTTTGGATTTTAATTACGCTCTTGTTTTACCATGCTCTTCCTACTACCCATTTCATATTTTATGATTTTTTTTTCAGTTGAGAAATAACGGGTTTTAAACGCTACAAACAAACAAACAAATCGTTTCCATTCCATCACTTTTACAATAATGCGAGTACTACAAACATAAGTCTGCTTTCATGTCTGCTGCAGCGAGTAGAAAAGCCTAAGCTGTATACATGTATTTAGCTCGGATATGCGCACATCAACGCGTAGAATCTATGTACACACATGAGATTAATCAAACATATTAAATTTGTCGTAAACACGAGTATTAAATTTACCCACAAAATTGTTAAGATAACTTTTAACTATTAATTGGTTAATTTGGAAGATTAATGACTTGTGCATAATTACAAGTCGAGTAAAATAATAATCTTCCCTGTCAGTCAGCCCACTTTCTCCATCTTTCTATATCATTCTTGCTTTCGTAATCCCAAACTTGGCTTCGAGTACTCGAGTTCAATAAAAAAAATCCCTTCTCAGCTTTGCAGCACTTTGAAACAGGAGAGCAAAGATGTGATTTCTATAGTTCAATATTATCATTGCTAATAATGTTACGTTGCTTCTTCTTGGCCTGCTCTGCTACAGATTTTGGTAACACTATTTTGGTTGTGGTAACAGGATTATTGTTATTGCGATGGGTACATGTGTGAGGAGGCTAATTACAGCAATATCCAATAATGCATGGGTGAACAATGGCAAAGAAGTGAAAATGTTGGAGTAACAATAAGTGCTCCTCTTTATTGTTATGTCCACTTTCTTGATAATTTTAGCTCGTCCCTCTCCCTAATTTTTGAACCTCCATCAAATCCAATATGTATGTGCATTAAAACATGCTAACAACGATGCGGGGTAATAATTGTAATGGTTTAGACAATGGAGTGGGCGATCGTTAGAAGGATGGCCCTTTGTCTGTGTATTGAATTGAGATTAATTAATTGAGGAGATGATGCATTGCCGTACAAACTTTGTTACAGGATGATTTCTTGGCATAGTACAACTCACGTTTTTGGTGGGAGTGTGCGTTTTGTTTTGCATTTTGCGGTTGATTTTGATGCACATAAAAATTCCGGAGTTAGAAAAGTACCTAAATCCTGTGTGTAAAGAAAGAGAGCCTCACTTGCCAACAAAGGCCAGAGATGTGTACTTACTTACAAGAGACTGAGAATTAATAACAGTTGTGGTGGTGGCAGTACTGCCTCATAAATTCCTAATCGTAATAAGAGCTACCACGGCTTACCCAACAAAATGAATAGCATCAAAAATAAGAGGCATTCCATGCATCGTCTCAGTTTCCTCGGTCTGATTAATTTGCCTTGTTAGTTCCTATGACGTGGCAGTTAGTTGAGCTAACTTGTTGGACTTAATAGCAGGCTTGGTGGCTATCAAATGATTTATAGCACGTAGAACAATAAAGAAGGTATAAAAATGTGGACTTTTATAGAAAATCAGACGTTTAAAAATTATGCGAATTTGTTCTTTTTATTACAATTTGAATAATCTAAACGTACGCATGTTTACAGTCTTTTTACAAAATTGTAAAGATCTTATACACCGCAATCCTCCGCTTATCTAGAATGGGGGCTGATTAGTTGGAATTCAACCTGGTGTTCATAAAATCTTGTTCAATCTGCTACTAAAATTAGACGGCGTGGATGGGAACTTGATTCGCACTTAATCAAGATTCGAATGCGACGACCGATTCCACACACATTTCTGACGCAATCAGCAAGTATGCAAAATGTATAATTTCGTCGTTGAAGGAGTCCAACCCAATGTTGTAGGAATAGGAGATGGCCCCACGGGCGACGACGTGCATGGTTTTACCTGCGAACCAAACTATTCAAATGTGGTTGTTATTTGCATGTCGCAACAATTTCCTTGCTTTCCTAGGAATGACTCATAGCGCAATTTATATGCAAGCCCACCTTTTTAGTAAAAGTCGTTTGACTTCACTCGGTCCGGGTCAGGTTTAATGTTCACTTTCTAAGTTTTCCATATTTAAATATTAATAAGTAACTGTCCAACAACGGGATTCGACTTCTTCCTCTGGTCCTCCGTTCACCATATCTTCGATCATGACACATCCCACTAGCGAAAAACTCGTACGAAAACAGGATGCAAGCTCCACGATGAGTAAACGAGACCCAAACTCTGGTGGATTCATTAATTGCCATTTACTCCCTGTACTTACTTTACGTTGGATGTGAAGAGGGCTGATGATCATTCCAATATCTGAGCGAATGGTTCATCGTATAAATTAGCGAGAAAAATTAAGCATTTTCAGAGGACAACAACAACCAGAGCCCGTCCGCTTGATTAAACCGATGTCCCAGACACATTGATCATCAAATAAATGGCCATAGTTGTGCCATGTTTGCGATTCGTATTTCGTACATAGGTTCAGCAAGTTTCCATCGACCAGAACTCTCTCTTGGTCTGCCAACATATTAAAATCCGGTCCGATTACCGGTTTCGGCCACTCCACATGTGCACAACAGTTGGATTTCAATAATTGCGTGGTGTGAGTATAAAACCACGGACTGGTGATTATTTTTTATCATCGCAACACATCACACAAATCAGCAGCAGCAGCAGCAACAATGTTGAGGTTACTCGTACATGTCATGAAAAAGTTAACCAGCACTACTGCCTCTTATAAAGAATGAAGATATGTGAGAATTTATTGAAAAAATGCCAAGAAAACGGTCACCGATCGGTTATGGTTGTTACAAAATTATGAAATATGAAACCATATCGTATCCAATGAGTAGGACGTCGTCAACAAGTTTCACTTCCTGCCCCAGAGCAGAAATTACATCAATTCACACAAGGTTGAACTTGGTTGGACCTAATGTGTCAATGGATTAACCTGGATTAACCTTCTGCATGACTGGCTGGCTAATAGGAATCCTGTTAATTTGGGCAGTTTTTTTGGGGAGGGTAAAATGTATCACTGTCTTGGTGGCATTCCCTTGAATACCATTTATTATGCAAGTATTCCATGCGTGTGCTTTGCGGGGTTTGCTTCTCACTTGGTCATCAACGGAATGAATGAGTGAATGAAAAAGTGTCTGAAACGGGTGAATGATTTTCACAAGGGGAAGATTTCCTCATTCGAATTGGTGTGTGGCATTCCTGGCTTTTGTTGTTTGGCGCATGTTTTCGGAAATATTTGTAGGACAGTCGCATGAACAACGCCACTTGCAACACAGCAAATAAAGAAAACCTCGCAGGCAACAATGGAATTGTGGAAAGAATCACTTATGTATTTTGTGTACATTCGGTGAGAACTTAATCCTTTAAATTGCGATAATCCTGTTAGATTGAGCACACCGTCGGATAAACAAATGGCTGTTCAATGTCTTCATGTCCCTTTGTGGTGGTGCTGGTGGTGATGACATTGTGCAATTGTTGGCTACGGTATTTATTTATTTTGGGGGTATAGCTAATGCACAACGGCTCTTGTAAATAGTGCGGTTGCAGTATGAGCATATTTTTACTCCAAACCTTCCGAGTAAATTGCAAGGAGTTCTTAAATTAAATTACGACACGCTTCCACTCGTCTCGTCGTAAGTATCGGACGACCGGGTGGTACACATGTATCTACTTTTGGGTGTCGATATGTTTCCGAAACGAAACTGTCCATTATTTTACAAAATGTAAACTGTGCGCATGAATGATGCATTGTTCGTTGGCTCATTATTTCCAACAATCAATCTCATCGTGGATCAAAAGCTTCATAAAAGCCAGCCCTGCATTGTCCACGCCTTTTCCCCGAGTTATTTTAATGAAGGTTTGAAAAAGTTGACAGGAGCGATGACGCTCTCGTCGGAAGCTGTCCGTATCGATTAATGAGTCCGATAAGGCAAATAAAGCTCAAAATCGAATGTGCGGGTGGCCGATTTTAATTTAGATTCCGTTTTTTGTAATTTATCAATATTTGCAGTTTGTGAATTAATCCTGGTTTTTATGCCGAATTCCTGCTTCTATGTTTTGTACACTATGCACGTAAATTGCCTCTCTGATTACTCTTATGTGACCACTCCTACCAAGATGGTGGCGCAAGTAATTAGTCTGTGATTTAGTTCAGGTCTGTTTTTTCCTCAGGATTAATTTCGCATATTCAGCACCAATTGAATCAAGTGGAGCTTCTAAGGTGACGACGAAGAGTGGTGGGGAAAATCCGAGTCCCGTTTTTGGCAAGGTTGTTTATTTGCGATTTTGCATACTATGGAGGAATACGTAGTGAGATGGTCGAGTCGCACCATTTGTTCGCATCAGTTGACTTATTGGGAGAAATGTGGAGAACCAGCCCAACCTCAGAGCTAACGTCTTTTGGCCAAAGAACCTAGAACGCTCCTGACATGTACCACGGAATAGGAGGTCGTCAGATATGCAGTGGTGTGGGCTGTGGATCATAGACCGGTTTCATTTACAGTAATTTCAGTGAAATGGAATTACCCCACACTCATGCATACGTACAAAATATTATACACTCTGCGATACTACTTATATTGCACCCAACGAAATACTTGATTGCTTTGTCCTGTCGCTTATTAGATTCTTCACGAACCTTCCTTTGCAATTGAAGAACGGATTAAAACGTTGAAAAACGAAATTGCTCAATACTATTTATTGGGAGGATTATTGGATTGCTCTGTCATCGCCGAATGTCGGTACTGCTCACTCACTGACTGAGATCAACTGAGATGGTCAGCATCTACCTACAAAATTATCTCATTATTGGACACTCGTTGACCTCTGCTTCCTCAATTCCCACGAAGGAGGTGGTGGAGGTGGAGAAATGACACGTCTTCGTGTCCGACAAACGAGTCCCAACGTGACGATTGTTTTGTCGTGGTGGAAAATATCCTGAGTGAGAAGGAGGTGCACTTGCGGTAATGTGGTGTCGTCAGGCAGGACTAGGACAATACAAAATATATTGAATCAGACAATTTCTAATGATGACTGTTTCGTACGGATGAGATATTTCCTGATTTGCCTTTTTCACGAAATTTGTTTCTGTCACATTGCTGCTGCTAATCTCGTGGAACGTTTCGCTTTCCCCATTTAGTTAAATTTATGTTTTCTTTTAATGAAAGAAGCTGAAGCTGCAGACAATACGAGAGATTCGCAGATTAATTAAATTGTAATCAGCTAATTGATCTTGAGAGGAATTAACAAATTGTGGTGGTGGTTTTGGTGATAAAAAATAGAAGAAAAACATGTTAAAAGCCGATCGCAGAGCCAACATCCCATTCAAAATTTTCACGCATATGAAAAATGCTAATTTCCTACTGAACTATCTCTAGAAATCTCCCACGTGAAGAGAATTGTGTCATTCGAGCTGTCGGCAAGCGACACTCGAATCATTTGTCACTTTCATTTGCAATTTAACTTGCTCAAGGACTTGAACTCCACAAAGAACTGACTTTGACATTAACAGCAGCAGAATCACAGTCACGTAACTGCAAGAGGAAAATACTGCAATGGAAGTACATATTGCAAATTGCATGCGTCGTGCTGGTTGCATTCTTAATAAATAAGAAGCGGACACAAATGTGAGTGAACTTTGCTCAGTGGGAACATCCGATTCTGCTTCAGAAGTTAGTTGCCACTACGTAAATACGTATGCTCATCCATGTCACGAGGTTAATTACTTCTTGACAGGTAGGTGCCAGTCACTTTCCTCAAAAAATTATCCCATTCCGCATTTGCACACTCCATTTGGACCCACTCCGTTGGGCACAATCCTTGTTGACGTGGGTTATCATGTGTATATCGTTTAGCAATAAATGTACTGTTGACATAAAATTTGCATGTTGAGCACAATGGGAATATTTACAAGCATGTAAACCCTTCTTCTTCAGAGGTAGCCGGTGTTTCCAATCCAGACTTAACCCTAAAAATAGCATGACTGCTTCTGTTGGGGGACGGATCAGCCGAGGTGAAGTGAAAATCCGCAAGAATATGCTTATTTAAAGAGCTAATGTGTTTGTTTGGCGATGAATGAGAAGGATGTTGAGCCTTTAAAGAAGAATTAAAGCCAAAGGATGACAGACAACAGCACGACCACCACTGCATAAATAAATATGCAAGTGTACATGACCCACATATGGTCCCCAGCTCGGCTCTATTAAACGGAAGTCTCCAAGTGGTAGGAAAGTCATGCATTCTGAAATTATTCAAAAAGACGAGTTCTTTTGTTTCACTTTTGCACACAAGATGAGCTCATCGACACACTTAAAATTTTAATCTCCAATTGATGGCTTCGACCTCAAATTTCGATTTCATTGATCATTAATGAATATTTGAGCTGTTGATTCAACTCAAGTCTTTGAAATTTCATTGTAATTGTAGAATCTGTACACCTCTGAGAATTTGCAATGCCTCCATTTTTTGTTTTTTTTTTCTTAGAGTACCTTCTTGTTTTCTACAATTTGTTGCACTTTGATGAACTTGGAGATTGGAGTCACAGATCGAGTGGAAGCAGCTCTAATGCAATTCTGTTACAGGCGGAGCTCATATTTACATCAAAGAGATGCAATGTTTCTCGAGACCACAAAAGCCAGCCGCTAGCATGTACATACGCCTATGATGGAAAATGACAGTCTGTCTGGCCATACTTTTAGCAAAGTCTGCTGATGGTTTATGTGGTAGCTGAGAAAATAATTCACTCACCGACTTAAATAATTGGCATGGCTGTAATGAGATGAAAGGTCGTCGCTTGTTGCAGTAAAAGTTGTCGCATTTAGCGAGTGGTGGTGTAAAAATTAAGGCGATTTTTGCGCCTCACACTCGCTCGCTCGTATGATTGCCGTGTTCTCAGAGCATAACATGTTATCATTGAGCAGAAACGGTGGTGTGGGCAAACTTTGTAAAGCTGTTGTCCATTTAGCAGAGGGGCGATAATGTGTGAGACTGTGGCGTTGGCTATTGTTGTTTGGTCAGAGGCTCATGTGGCAAGTTAGAGACGAACGTGTTCCACTTTCGACTTTTGTTTTCACTTATGAGCTCAAATTCTCAGACGTCTGCAACCAACAAAGGAGAATACAACTCCTTGAACTTCGATTTCATACGTGATACCTCGCTCGCCGGATATATTTATTACTCGCAATAACGCACTTGGCGTTTGCACCAATTGTTTACGCCTCCTTTCTGATCACCATTTATTGCCAGCCTCAACTTTTCCACGCATTCGCTCAGCAACCTGACATATCTCAAATTTTGCTGAATTTGCCTAATGAAGTTTGACTCATTGGAGGAGTCAATCAGGGTCGTGATTTTATCAACCTGATTGCAAAAACTTTTCAATAAATGAATGGTCGTGGTGTTGATGAGTCGCAAGCACTCCTCGCAGTTTGATGGATTGATGGTTTGGCTTGATAAGCACATCGATTATGTTTGATGGTAAATCGAATTAT
Source organism: Folsomia candida (assembly GCF_002217175.1). NCBI lineage: Eukaryota > Metazoa > Arthropoda > Collembola > Entomobryomorpha > Isotomidae > Folsomia > Folsomia candida. Next base: position 394,286 of record NW_019091213.1, on the reverse strand, counting down.
GTCGACAACATCTGGGAAAAATTAGCAACTTAAGCATCCACTCGTCCACCTGGATCGCTTGACTGGGAGCACAGGTTCATATTACGAGTCCACATCGTGCTCGTATCTACTTTCGCTTGATTGAGTGATAACAATTGTAAACTGAAGGAAAGGACGGTTCGCGTACTAACTAAATTCTGCACACATGGCGAAAGAGTTGACCATATTTTCCTACGAGAAGGGCTGAATTATTGTGTACGACTTTGACATAAAAACTCAAAGAGGCGTTGCAAATACCGTATGAATGAGTAATGTGACACTATTTAGAGCTTGTTTATTCCCTGCAATCCCTGCTCCTTGTGAATTCGAAACTTGCAATTTTCCTGCAACTGCCACATCCGAGCAAGTCCCACAGGACACGATCACAATGTGTCGTTAGTTTATGTATCATGTAATTAAATTCCGTATTCCACGACTGTCCTTCCTCGCCTGCAAAGTATCTGCACGTCCCTCCCAAATATTCGTGTCCTTATTGCTAAATCATGGCTTGCCCTGTCCCCAGAATCTTGCTCAGGTATTGCACACCGTCGTAAAAAACGATAATTAAATGAGCTATGAAGCAGAGATATCCATGCCTCTCTCTCTCCAATCATTGTGATTAGAGGGATTTGCTAAGTGGCATTTTAGTATTTCATACGCTTTGGCCTACAATGCGCCCATGTATTTGTCATTGCTGAGGACGAATGAAAACGAGAGGCACAAATTCACATTTTAATTATTACTTTTATCTCCTCCTTGTTGGCTAATCCAATGAATTGTGTCGCACACGAGGGAAAAGTTGCGACTCGGATTTAGCGAGGAGATATGCAAGGATTTGCATGTTTTGCAAGGAACCATGATCAAGCAATAATAAATATCTGCCTTTTGAAGACGCAGTATCACATCATCGTCATCATGAGGGGTTGTTGTCAGATTAATTGAAAATGGCAGTGTGCTTTCCCAATGGGTGACAAAGAGACAAAAGAAATAACATTTTGGATTTGCAAACAACATGCACATTCCTCGAACAAGTGACAGTTTTGACATGAAACAAAGGGAGATTTGTTCCGATTTTTGCATCCTCTGCGTTCGCTAGTCCATCAAAATTGCAAGAGCACATAATAATAAATCTTGTCGCAAGTGCGTAAAGTTGTTATGAACAAGTTGTGATTGTAATTGATTTTCTATTGTGAGAAAGTTGCAAGTCAAATATTTCTTTTTCAAAGAGAAGCTTTAATTGATAAGTAAATTTCAGTTGGCAAACAATATTTAATACAGAGAGCGCAGACCAGCAGGGAAAGTTTCCTCAAAAAGTTAATCACTTAATAAGTTTCTCTCGTATTGACCGAGTCTTCTACCTTTGTATTGCCAGGCACGAAATAATTGTGCAACACGTAATGTGCCATGTTTCAAATGCATTCAAATTTTGAAACTCGTATTGTCGCCTGTGAAGTAAAGTTCCTAGTCCCATTGGAATATTGAGTAGGTACGCACATACACAAGTTGTTAAGTCGGTCCATTGTGACCACGTAGAATTTGGTTTACATAACAAATTGCCAACCGTAATTGAAATGGACGTTGGATTGCAACGCCAAGAACAAAGTTTGAGGTGGGATCGAGTACAGGTGTTCCGTCAATAAATAATGGGCGAGAGAGAGGGACATGTAATCCTGTGGGTATCCGATTACTGCAAACGAGATAATCTTTTGAATGTTAAAATAACGGTGTATTTTTGGCATGGTCATTTCTCAGAATAAAATGACTTCTTTATTTCTATTCACGTCTCGTATTCACCGCTTGCGTGGTCACCGTGCATACACACTCTGCCAGTCAAACATAGCCACGAGCACCAAACTTCTTAATGGAACTTAGCGCATTTCGCAATGCAAATTGGAATTTAATTGGCATATATCAGTCACTTCTGACTGACTGGACGCCAGCAGACCACCCCATGCACACACTCGTCTCCTCTGCCGTTCAAATGTCCACTCCGATGAGTGACGACACGATGTGAGGTTGTTACTCTCCGTTGTTTAATGTGGAGTGGATCACGATGAGAATCCTGGCTTCCTCATCCCCTTCTGGTAATTAGCTTGAAATGACGCTTTTTATTGTTATTATTATTATGCGAGGTGGACAACTCGTTAAAAATCCCACTTGTTACACGTACGTATGCGATATTTAGCAGACGCTTCCTTCCTTCTTTGATTCACGCCTCAGATTTTAAAAAAAGTGTAGAAAGTGCGAATATTACTTTTTTTAGTGAAGACAAGAGGAAGAAGAAATGAGGAAAATGCCACGAAACTAATTTTTGATGAAACATTTAGCGAAATGTGCCAGAGGTAGCAGTGGGTGGATCAATGGTGCGTAGGTGACAGCTCATTTCTCAATCCTCATGGCACAAGCAAGGACGGAAGCGAGATGAGCACTACCGAATTGCTCAAATTTCTCACCAAAGTATGAAAATGAAAAGTGAAAAGCTATAAAAGTTGGAACCAACGACGACGAGTGCACATATTTCATGCCTTACGTAACGACAACCCTTACGTATGCCTCTCGTGGGTGGCTCCTTTCTCGTGTCACGAGCTGAGTAATGACAAATTTTCTTGTGACGCCATTTGAAAAGTTGAAATTTTTTGGTGATCAAGTGCTGCATATTTGCTAGATGCACTATGAATGACGTGTGTGCAATGTATGGACTGTAAGCTGGTTGACACTTATGGGCAATTTCGACCGGTGTTTCTTTGTTTGTTGTTGAATCTTGTCGAATAATTTGCACTCTAAAACAGGACTGGGCGAGATGACAAATTATAAATCGTAAAATTTTTGCATACAATGAGACGACAGACCGGAATTCTGACTGCTTCACTAGAACAGAAAAAGAGGACCAAGGAATTCTCAGGTGGCTCCTTGTAATAAATAAATTTTGCGAAATAGTCACTCAGTGCATGTCAATATGTCAGCATTAAATGTCATTAATGTCAATATTAAACACTATGCAAATGTGTGTTCGTTTGACACAAGTTGATGCAAATATGTATGTATCACATTTTCATATGCACTAAAAATTTTCGTTTGGATGGACCTACATCGTTTCCAGACCACTGCATGATCCTCCTTTTGTGCTTGACTTAATGTCGCTTTTAAGGTCTAAATTAGCAAGCAGTGGTTGCAACAAGGATTCTCATGATTACTAAAGCTGTCACATTAATTACGACCACATTACAAGTATTTTCTTTATTACTGCAACAATAATTGCTTATACTGTCAAAGTTAAGTAAATTTCAGAAATTTAATTGAGTCAATGAAAGGAAATTAAGTTGTGAGATGAATGCACAATTAGTGGCTGTGAGCATAAAAGTAGAGGAACAAGTAGCTCGTCCAACACCATGTTCATGCACACACGCAGTAGAACAAAGAAAGCAGCGTCAAAGTAGTTCCGACTGCAACTGAAGAAAATTGGTGTAAAACTAGCACAAAGGCAAACCTCATCAGAACAAGTTTGGAGTCGTGATAAGCAAGTCCGGCTTTAAAAAACTTCATCACTTGCAAAAACGGATAAATTGTGATTGAGGGGGAGAAATAATTAGGAACAAGTATTTAGTCAGCTTCCTTGCATCAACTCCAAACACATGGATTTAGTACTCAACAGAATTCTCCGATTTCTTGAAACGTTCACTTTCAAACTAAAATCCATGCATTAACCTCCTTACATATTTTGGCAAGGGTGCAAGTACAAAAATTCATAGCAAGTAAAATATGGGTAAATTATGTATATGCTCACAAGATCACCAATCAATAAGATTCATACAAACGACACATGCATTTATGGCCGATGGACCAGGTTGTGGATAGTATTTCAATAATTATGGCAATTAAATATGTGCACACTTTGAGCTTGGTGGTGTCGCTAGAGATTGTCACTAAATTGCGGTCAATTTACCAAATAAGCAGCCGGATGGGAGCCTTTCATGTATGCAAATCACACTGCATTGTTGTCCATGCATCACTTACATATGTATGAGCATCATACTAACGAGTTACAATTAAATAACTCCAACTTGACTGAAATCGGCTGAAGCTGCAGAAAACTTGAAAATTCACAGATCCATCTATGTAGGTTATAAAAGGCGACGTTTACGACATGCAGTCACGAATGGGAGTACGCCTGCATTTGCACTTGTGAGACCTTCTGGGTCAGTTTTGTTGAACAACAATTGCTGACTTATCTGCATAGATGTGTAGTGTGTGTGCATCTTGATTTCTCATTTTGGGATTCACATTGAACATTTCATAAATTAACTTAAACTTGTTTTCAAGTCAACACTCGCTCTTCCGAAAGAAATGTGTGCACATATTCCTCGTCAAACTGGTGATCACAGATTTCAAGGCTCCCTGCTATGTACATTACACGTTGGTCGATAGTCTGCTGCACTGGCGATGCGAGGCAGATGAGCATACAAACACAACCACGATGATCTCTCTCTCGGAGGCGGGGGCATACACGTAAAAAATCAAAGTCCGTCGTGTCACGTCGCAAGAGCACAAAAATTCCACAATGACGAAATACCTGTTGATTTGATGTGATATTTGGGGAAAATGAATCTGGTTTTGGTTTGATATCGAGGTTTCGATTTTTACGAGGGTGCAGGAAGGAAATTGAGGGCAACAGATACCAAAACTAGTGGACGCATGTTTTTTTTCGAATAAACTTGAAGACGCTGTTTTTCTTGCTGTTGGTGTCGGTCTGCAATTTAATCGTAGCATTTTATTCCCTCGAGCAACGACAAAGACTTCTCAAAGAAACCTCAGAGCCACGACTGCCCTGATCTCAATTTTATAAGAGCCACAATTTTCACTCTTGCAACCAGTCAAAATTTAGATTTATGTAGTAATTTCCCTTTCAGTATGCTTTGCAGTAGGCACAGTATTTATCGGGAGAGGCCACGCACGTGGCACTGGAGGAACGCATCGATTAGAGTTCTGCAGCATGAAATGAAATATTTGTGTCACCTCCTTTCAATACCGACTCCTGAATACCTCGTCCAATTTCAAGTTTTACTTTGCTACCCAAATAAATACCGCATAAGAAAAAAAGTGTGGGTTTTAATTTATACACAAGATTTAGCCGTATTTACAGGGTCAATCTGTGGCAAAATTAGTCAAGTGGATCCATCATCATTGGCAGCTTTCCTTAATCTGCTGAAAAATACGAGGCGCAAATTACTGCTTTCTACAGAAGTACATTCTATTCTACTGCGGTTTTCTGCAATTCTGCTTTCAGCACAGAAATCGCATCTTCATTGAGCAAAATCATTTCATTTTTGGTCCCATAACAGCCTCGTGAAATAAATGAAGGAATGGATGCTGTAAAGGAGGGAGAGGAAGGGATTGTCTCTGCACTGCTCGTAAATAAGCTGGCGTGAAAGTTGGGTGGACAGAAAATATTTCGACGAAACAAAGAGCATCGAATCATCCCCAATTTTGACTTGATGTCATGTGGATAAAAAACGCAGATCAAATTAATTAAAATATGAGAGATGAGTGACCACGAAGGTACTTGTATCTATTTAAGTATGCTTTCTGCAACCTCAAGCATCTGCAAAGCTCAACTTCAGGTCAGCGTTCTTGGCCACTTCTTGTAGTGCCCAGGGTTCGCACGACATTGGCTCTTAATAATATTGCCTATAGAGCTACGAAATTATGGAATACGCTGCCACGATCATGGGATTTTAATGTATCTTACACCCAATTTGTTATTTTATGTCGCGACTTTATAATTAATCAAAGGACAAATGAATGATATATATATGATTTTCATGAATTATTTAGTTGCCCTACTTAATTAATTAGATTAGTTTTAGATGCTTATAAAAAATATATGCTACTTGTGTCATGGTGTGTAAACCAATTTGTAATGAATTGATCTCTGTTGACACGTGAATAAAGGATTAACAACAACAACAACGAGGGCAAGTTTCTAATTTCTTCACCCCATCAACAATACATGCCTAACCAAGTAGCCGTCGCATATTGTTGGCTTTATCTTTTGGGGGAAACAGGTGACAAATCTTTGCGTAAGAGTGAGCAACGGATGAGTGGCCAAGAGTGACCTCTCGATGAGAAGAGCCATCCGTCTCCTTCATTCTGACGATTTTTAAAATGCAATCGTCCTGAAACATGTAAAAGTTCTGTAATCTCATCCCTTGCGAAATATTTGTTTTCGCTGTTGCCGAGTTCTCCTACTTAACTTGTGCACAAATCAAATTAAGACCTGGAACAAATAGATACACGTTGTAAATATGTATGTAACTTGGTCGAGAAGGACAAATTTCTTGTGATCACATTTCGTTCCAGTCCAAGTAGATTTTGTAAATTCATCACTCTCGTCTGAGGAACTGTGTTGACTTTGATTTGGCATGTCAAATTGAGATTGAGATATCTGCTCAGCGCCCCAAGTGTAGTTACAGGATTGGATTACAAGCCCCTGCCACTTGCACGTATTTAAAGGAGACCAAGTAAATAAAATTAGAAAAGTCCCAATGCAACGGATTGGCTCTTTTTACGTGTGCTAAGGATACAATGGGGAGCAGCGGCAGAGTGAGAATGGAGGTGGTGGTGGTGCCATTCGACGTGTTTTTGATTGCTGGTTTAATATCATCATTACGACATCAGGAGCGAGTGAGTTGAGTCGACAGCATGGGCGACGACGACGACAGATGCGACGAAATTTCCCCACTCCTCCTTGTGTAAATCCCTGAATTAAACTTTATTTCCTTCCTTGCTCGCAGCAGCCTTTGAGTCAATTTTATGCTCTGCGTGGTCCAAGCCAATCCTAGCGACTTCACAACGCTCAAAGGACTTGATTTGCAAAAATTGAGATGTGACACAATGTTATTAACTAAGAAGCCAAGCACATCGTCAAGCATAATATGTACGATACATTTATGTGCAAATGGAGTCGATAATTCACAGAGTTTCCTACTACTATTTACGCCTCTCAAATATATTTATGCGATTGGTAAGAAGAACTCCATCGGAAAACGAGCGGATAAAAAATCAGTAGAGAGGACAGGAAGGGAATAAACGACGACAAAATTTAAGATCCATGCGATATTGTTATTGGACTGTAACTCTAAATATCATTACCGCATAAAAACTTGTTTCACTAATAACTCTTTGAGGTCTTTGCGGATGGGTGGATCAAATCAACATAAAATTTCCATTACAAACAGTAATCCGGTCACCAACAATTTTAAGTGGAGAGTTACGACCACTGAAAATACATTTTATGCGATACCTCAGTTAAAAACTCCCACTCGGTCGTCACCACTTTTGACCAACTTACAAACTGTTTGTACACCTAACTGAACGTGTGCATTAAGACCTGAATTGCACGTCCATTACTTAATCCTTGTCCACTATGTCGTAAAAATGCTTGGATGGTGGGTTGTTTGTGCCCACAGTATATTTCTGCCACTTTTTGGCACATGTGTCAGAGCTGTGTAAGCGTCGACATGCACCCATCTGCGCTTACTCGATCCCTTCATTCAGAGATCTGTAAAAAATCACCTTGTAATTGAATTATGCGGAAAGGAACGCAACATGTTCTCATCGTCATTCGAAATAATGCAATGTATTTGACAGAGACTTGCATCCAAGTGCGCGTAATCCTAGTTTCTGAATGACTGCATGTGAATCTCGTGCACTGAAAAGCTTTGCAAAAGCATCTCACTGGAAAGAAATGCATGTCACACAAACGTCGTTAATAGGACACGACACACAAAGTATTAAATATGTGTGCATGTAGTCATGTGATGTAACTTCATGCCATGGCGTTCAACTGCACTACGTCCCGTTGCGGTTTAATTTTACTGCGATCTATTCACAGATATCGAGCAATGTGTCAGTCAAAATGAAGAAGAACTGCACAACTTCTCGTCTCATCCAATTTCATCGTCAGTCAGTGTGTGCGTGTATGTGTGTAAATGCTTCATATCTCAGAGGACCAATTTTTGTGTGAAATTGAATCACAATGGAATCCGCTTCCTTGCAAAAAACGAACTGGTACACAACAATCATGCTGACGATGATGCAACGGATACAATTGTACGTTGTGCTCATCCGTGAAAATCGGTGAACCGGCAGAGACATTCTACTCTGATTTTTCCTACGCGATAAAAATGGATTTCTTCACAAGCTTGGGAAATCCGATGAACATAAATAGATTTAGCTCAAAAATGTATTTATTTTGCATTAAAAAACGAATCGGCCAATAAAGAAGCAGAAAAATCGGATTTATTTCATGTCCTGTTTCATTGAGGTTGAGCTTAGAGGACGGGGGAATAATTGACACCGTTTTACATGTGATTACATGTACTCATGATCCTTAAAATATAAATGAATGAATTACGGAGGGAGATAACGACCTCTCCCAGTGTATCGCACTCATTGACCTCCACCAACCCGTACTACCAAGCAAGCACTCCTCAATGGGTTGGAACACCTACGTGGCGGAGGCAGTTGTGAGTGCTAAATCTCCCATTGCATCCGACATGAATGCAAATTAACCAAGATTTACGAAGCAAGCAGTTCCTGGTTCCAGTATCATTCTTGTTGCGCGTCTTTTTGACTGGCGGAATAATTCTGTTAGATCATTTGATGGTCGAAAGACTTGGTTGGTCGCTGGTGCTCAGCAGGACGAGGGAATATTTATTAGGAATATGAGCTGGATGTCACTAATTTATTGCGATTTATTCCTGCATTGGTCAAAAACATGGTACTAAAGCACCGTTGTTGCTCAAGATGTCAAAGTCAAGTGTGTATTCATTCCTACGGAAGGAGGCGATCGACTGAAATGATGGGATTAACAAAACTTGTTTTTTTACTTGATCAGCAATTTGTGTATGTACAGTGTAACTTATGGCTTTTTATTTTGTGTTTGCAGTTCTGAATGTTGCAGCAGGAAAGGCGCCGATGCAGGTGAGTAACCCACTGACAACAACTCGACTTTTTTTAGCAATCGCAGTCATTCGTAAATTCGCAATTTATTAATTGTAGTCGTCGGTGGCTGGAACGGGCGTCCCACAAAAAGCGGTGGATGGCTCAGCTGCCAACTTTTTCAACCCGGCCACGTGCACTCTCACCCAGCCGGAAAGAGGTTGCTCGCATTCTTATCCGCCTCGCGTCTTGCCCACTAACCTAACATGAGATTGGTTAATTGCAGCTCCGTGGTGGTATGTCAACCTGCTGGAGCCATACATGGTTCAACTCGTACGCCTTGATTTCGGCCGCTCCTGCTGCGGCGACGACCAAGCTGCGACGATCGTGGTGCGCGTGGGCAACAACCGACCCGACCTCGGAGTCAACCCCGTCTGCAACAAGTTCACGGGCGTGATCGAGGAGGGCAAGCCGCTCTTCCTCCCATGCAACCCTCCTCTCGCGGGGGCCTTCGTCTCCGTTCAACTCGAAAGCCCACCCGGCAATGCGCTCTCAATTTGCGAAGCCTTCGTCTACACAGGTTTGCGAATATTACGACCTCTTAATAAACCATACGTACACAACTTGTCGTTAGTTAGTAGCATTTACATAGGGTTTCAAATAAAAACAAAAATTTTCCCATAGACCAAGCCTTGCCCATCGAGAGATGTCCCCATTTTAGAGACCAGCCACCAGGAAGCACGGCCACGTACAATGGCAAGTGCTACATCTTCTACAGCCAGCAGCAACACCGATTCGAGGAGGCGCGTCAGTTTTGCGACGCTCGGGGTGGGTCCTTAGTCGACGACAGCAACCCCGCACTGCAAGGTTTCTTGAGTTGGGAGATGTGGAGGCGTCACAGGTCCGACCCCACGGCGCAGTACTGGCTGGGAGCCGTCCGAGATCCCAAGGACACGAACAACTGGAAGTGGTTGAATGGTCGCGACGTGTCCGTGTCCTTCTGGAACGTGCCCACTGGTCGAGGAAACTGTGCTCGCTTCGACGGAGCCAAGGGATGGCTGTGGTCGGACACGAATTGCAACGAGGCGCTCAATTTTATCTGCCAACATGGTCCGAAGGGGTGCGGTCGTCCCGAACAGCCTCCAAATTCCACCCTCTTGGCCACCAGTTTGGAAGTGGGAGCTGTGATTGAGCATCGCTGCGATGCCGGGCACCTCCTCGTTGGACCCGACTCGAGAACTTGTCAACCCAACGGATTCTACTCTGAATTCCCACCCGTGTGTCGATGTAAGTTGCATTACTTTTTTCCTGCAGGCCACATTTTCTCACGTGCAATTACTGTCATTAGTGTTAGCATGAGATTGAAAGTGAAGACTTTTTCTGATTGAACATTGATTCTCCTTGTGGTGGGTTCTGTCGTTTCCTGTGTTTGTAGTCGCAGCCAGCACCCCATAATTAATTATCCGCAATCTGCATTTAATTGAACATACGTACACACTACACAGCATCATTATAGAGCGTTCTAGTTTACTTTCTGCATGGGAGTTCAGTTTGCAGAAGAGCAACGAGTTTTGTTCGTTTTCACCCTCAATCATCCATCAAGAGTGGATGAATTAAAAGTGGTGCTGCATGTAACAATATTTGTGACGAATAATTGAAACATCAGGCAGCGACGGATACATATCTGATCGACTGGGGGCTAAATGTGTACACACCGTCGAGTTTTTTTTCCGATAGCGTGTAAATACTCTCTCTAAAAGAACCCTGCCTAAGCAATTATTTTGGGTCAAGTAGATTTGCCACATTTTTCAGAAATCGTACAACACATTGCTAATTATTAATCAGCACATTAACCAAGTTAATTATAATCAGCGAGTTGGACGAAACATGTGCTGACGGTAACCTAAGGTGGCTGTCTATGTGTTGCACATGTCATGCAAGACGGATGGGATGGACGTTCAGCCTTTCGGCAATACCAATCATGAGATTTTAACATTATTGAAATGTTACGGAAAAAACAATGGTTGTTGTGTTGCTCATTAGCATAAGACCGAAATGACGAACGGCCATTTGACTTCCCTTTGCCCGTCCGATGAGAGTTTAACCCACTTATTGAACTGAAGACTGAAACTACTTGTGTATCTTCCTGCTCCTGAGGACGTTGTTGTTACTGTTAGACGCACCTCGCATGCAAATGAGTAGTGACATTCATTCGCATTCGGAATTTATTTGCACATTCCATTCCGACCACGGTGTTGGTCTCAAGCAGAACCATTTTGTTGTGCCCAGGGATGAAAACCGTCCGTTTAATTTCACTCGTTGCACGTTCTCAGCATAATTGTTGGTTGAACGGCTCAATCGAATCTTAAAATAATAATAATGCAAACTAGTTGTCCATCGTTGAGTCAGTCGTCGTAGATCGCCATCATTTCTGACATTGTTCTCCGCACTGCACACGAAGAAAGGACGACTGAGGACGATTTGACAATGGGCTACCTTTGACACGACGATTAGGCCAAATGAAGCAGAAAACGGGCTATTTGTTCCGTCTCCTTTGCTTTGGGACTCGAATTAGGCTTGAGTTGCATGACCATTCACGGTCGATCGGCTGGCCCACATTTGCCCTGTCACCATTTCCTTCCTTCAAACTCTGCCCGTGTCACTGTTGACGTGATTATTGACTCATCATCCCTTATCCCAAACACTAATTGAAGACGTTGTGAAATCAGGGAGGACATCAAACTTTGTGCAGTTGTACAAAAACTTTTATTTTTTGCCATTGAACGGGTGCAACGAATGCAAATTATTGCGAATATTGAGTGCATATCATTTCATTTTTATTTTGTCGAGTAAATATTTCGCCATCTTGCTGAGTGAGTGAAATGTCCGTAGCTTCAGTTTAGTGCGGCCCGGATGTTGTCACGGTTCATTTTTTCCTCGAAGGTACGAATCACGTGGTGATCGTTTAGAAAAACAGACCTCCAATGACACCAATTCAGACTTTGCCAATGTCTCGTGAGGTATTATTCTCTCACATGGATCGTTCTTCTGCTGGGATAAAGTCCGTCCGCGGAGGTGCTGGCAGCTAAATATTTTGCAGATGTCGAGAGATGAGACGAGCCAACTTGCAGGAGGAAGCTAATGACAAAAGCCAACAAAGCGGATCTCTCTCCGTCAGATTGTCATTGTATTTTCTGTGGCACGATATTTACTGAAACAATAGCGGTTAATGTTGCTGGTAAAAATAAATTAAACGGTGCATTCATTTCATGTTCTCTCCAACTACACGTATTAGCGATTCATTGCGAGGATGTACGTGCAGCAGTGGGGCTGACATAATCTGCAAAGTGTCAAGATCAGTTATTTTTACTTGGTCCGCTTTATCATTTTTTCAGTGGGTCTCATAAACGGAATTAAAAAATGGTCATCTTGTCACCTCATAAATAGAAAATACTGCCAGCCTTCCCACATCGCACACACTTTGAGTCACATTAGGCGAGAGGGTGGGAATAAAAATGATTCTAATCCGCGTTAAATGCACACCCTTCTTTTCGCATTCATTCGCTGGGTTTGCGAAAGGCGGAGGACGGTTCTTGAAGGAGATGACATGTGAAGACATTGTGCAAAACCTAAACGTCGCTGATGAGCAGAGGGCGGATATGTATGTATTTCTAACTTTTTCATTCCCAATCAGATCTTACTAAAACTTCGTATACTCACATCCCATCGAAGCATGATTTCAAAAATTCAGACATGGTTTTCCATATTTTACATATTTTAGAGTTTTCGTACATATACATATTTTCATACATATTTTGAGGTTATTTCGTAAATACACATATTTTCGTACATATTTCGAGCTTTTTTCTAAATATCAATATTTTAATGCATATTTCAGGATTTCCTGAGGAAAAAATATTTTTCTTCTTTCAGACGTTAGAGTTGGATAAAAATTGTACTTTCATGATAACGGAGTTTAATTCGTGTGAACGACTAACAAATCCATTTTGCCCCATTTTTCAAGTCATAAAATTACCCCTGAAAATCTCTAAATACGGCTAATGTCGTTTTATTTTATTCATTACATGAATATTAAAATACTATACATAATAATTCATTAATAAGAGTGTTACAAATTTGAAACTTTTCGAAAATTAAATGTAAATATAGTAGAAAATTTCGGTTGAAAAATATGTTTTACGTGCATATTTTCGCGTTTTTTAAGTACATATTACACACATATTTTGAGGAATATAAGTACATACATATCCGCCCTATGCTGATGAGCTGATTGTTGGGTTGGATAATCCGTTTGTGAGTGACTGGCTGAGTGGCTCAAGTTGGAGTGGAGCTGGCTGAGTCAGGACGAATGTTATGATTACGGTGGAGGCATTGTTGATTGGATGATAACATCAACAAAGATGTGTTTAACCCCACCGTTTTTCCTATTTTTAGACATGGAATGTGGCTTCCCCGCACAAGTTCCCAATGGTCACTACACCTTCCTCAATGGGACACGCGGCTACAAGAGCATCGTCCGCTACTCTTGCGACGAAGGTCACGTCATGGTCGGACGGAGCGACTTGATGTGCGACATTGACCAAAAGTGGAATGGCCCTCCGCCCAGATGCGACGTCCTGGTCTGTCCAGAACCACCCCCAGTTCCCAACGGGGCTTCCAAGGTCATCCAGAGGACGGGCAACTCGCTCACGGTGGAGTACGAGTGCGACCCCAAGTTCACCATGTCAGGACCCAAGCGACTTGTTTGTGCGGATGGCAGCTATGACCAACCCCCACCCGTCTGCAAGGGCAAGCCCGGAGTTGCACCTCCAGTCCTCATTGTGGTACGTGCACTTTTTTTTAATGAAGGAGGAGGATTGCTAATTTTCCTGTTTTCCAGAAGACGGAAGCATCAACGACGACTCGAGTTTCTACGACGCCCACTTCAGGGTCAACTTCCAGCAGCAGCAGCACAAGCAGCAGCACAACGGCCAACACTGGGCCCCAGCACGAGGAGGACGAGTATTCGGAAGGTCACTATGACGAAGGGTCTCAGGAGGAGGGAAGCCACAACGGGATCGAGGAAGGCAGTTCTTCGGGACAAGAGGACACTCAAACGGTCATCAGCGTGGTGACCAACACGAATTCGAACAGCGGAGACATTGAGCCCTCCAAACCTGGGCCTGGGCTGGGCGTGGAAACGGAGCTGGATGACAACGACGTTTCTGAAAGCAACCAGATTCTGAAAGCCAAAAGGCCAAATGTAGACTCGCCAAATTCGATCGAAATCCAACATCGCGAGTCAGCCGTCGCCAGGCTCAATTTGGGTAAAAAATAATAATCTCAGCTAAATACACATTACCCAAATTAATTAAATAATTACTGATTGATTGGTGATGATACTGTGTTGGCAATGTCGTAATGAATGACAAATAATTGTGGTAATCTCCAAGATCGAAAATGGATAATCTATCTACACGGATTGCATAATAATCGTGGCAAAAAGAGAAAGCCCACGATCGTTAGAACTATTTGCGGTATTTGCGCGATGAGGAGTCAGCTTAGGGCTTAAAACAATACAAGATCTGATTGTTGTCTTGAATTAGCGACGTGTGTACATGTACATACTTACATAGGAAAATAGTTGCACAAAGGGACTGAGCATTGATGGGAATTGCGATAGAAAACCATCCATGCGCATGTTGTAATTTGAGTCCGTTAAATAATAACTCTAATTATGGTGCAAGTGTAATTAAAATTGATTTTAGCCCATTGCAAAAGTCGTCAGCAGAAAAGGACGAGCCTTCAGTTATTATTAGTTGGAAGGAATTTTGTGAAAGTGTTGTTTTTAGCGGACACGTGTTACTTGCTACACGTTTATTACAATGCTTTTATGTATTTGCGGCGGCGGATGGGGAGACTAATGGTAATTGAAGTGTCACATGTGAGAGCTCATTTCCGGTGACCTGTGAGTGCGAGGTGCTGGTTGTTCTTAGCACGAAAATCAATCGTCATTTTACGTCTTGTAAATTGCTGTAATGACAAATACCAAATTATTTTATGCTAATGTCTACCTTGTTTTTAAAACCGTTTCAGGAGGCATCATAGCTCTCGGCGTATTTGGTGGTTTCATTCTCCTCGCCGCGATTGTGACGAGTATCATTCTCCTCATCAGAAGGTATGCCCGCATTCCGCATTCAATTATATTCTACTCATGCGTCTTGAGCATATTTACCAGGATAATGCTTTACTAAATATATAACACGTAACGCTTATCTACGATTCGATCAGTGTTGGGAGAATAAGTTGTGAGATTTCAGCAACTTCAAATTATTCAGTCGTACTGACAAAATAGAAGCATTTCTGCCTAGATAAGGCTAGAACTCGATGATATGTACTTAAAGATTTACATTGAAATATTGTTTGACGACATGACTTCTTAGACTACCGATTGAGAGCTGGAGCAATTTCTTACTTGACTTTATTACTTGAATAACCAATACTTTACAAAATTGTACGTTTTTACAACTGAACAGTGACAGTAGGAAGGTTCTAGCGACATCGAGACAGCGCCGACATCGATCTGCCGGCCCACACGCTGACTTTAATCGCAAACATCGGCGCGAAAGGAGGTCACGCTCTCACACGGTCGAGTCGGCCGCTCAGACGACGGACAATGACCACGAGGAGGTCAACTCCTCCCCACACGACAATGACGACACTGCCAACCACCGCAGTGGGACGGGAGGAGTGGGCAGTGGGGCCAAGGCCAAGTTGTACACCTTGCTAGCCCTCCCTTTCCCTGACCAGACGGTGGGACGTCGATATCTGGACGCCCCCAACTGTCGGAAGTGGGCTGGCTACTTTTCAGAACACCCGGGCGCGGCGTGACCTTAGCTTTAACGACAAATATGTATATGTAGAACCCTCAGAGCCAGCAAATTGTGACCCATGTGCCATTGCCAAAGTGCCACCTCGAATTGACATAACGTACAAACAAGTTTAAATAGGAATATCCACCCACACAACAAAGCAAAATCTATACGACTACCGACCACCACGAATACTGCCACCGCAACTACAAAGACATTGTTCCTCTGGTTAGTTTCACCAAAAAAGCCCCACAGCCTGCAACATACATGATAGAGCACCATTTTTGCATTGTACAGAACTATGCATGGGACCACCGACACGGATTTTTTCTTGTTTTGCACTGGTGACACTCCTTGAATAAACTGAACTCAACATTTACTTTTAAGAATTACGCGTCCTCGTTCGCAGATGTATAATAATTACTCTTCTGAGAGGGAAATTAATTATAAACCGCACCGGCATCACAAATTGCCAGTCTTCTTACGCGTGTAAATAGCGAGACGATAATATGCAAACCAAGCAATCCACCGCACAGACAACTGCAAATGTTGAATTGGGAAAGCGTGGGGTTGGCGACTCTTCTTGAGCCAGCTCTTTTCGTGGCCACTTCCTTCTTGATTATCAAAGGAGGAGAGAAGAAGGGTGGGAATGGTTGGGATGGTCGAATGAATTGCAAATATATTTACTTATTGGAAATCACCGTTACCGTGAACTCACTCTTCTGTGAAACAAAAGCCTCGGCTTTTTAACTAATCGTTAAGAATAGCACTCTCCCACAAACCAGCTTTGCCTCTACACACAAACCACTGAAATCACAATACAATTCATGACACTGACAAAATTCCCAATCTCACCAAATAACTATCTATTACTACTTCTAGTTATCACCATTTAATTAACACTCTCACCAACTGTTTCTCTCACATGAATCACTCAGTTAACGCCCACTTATGGTCTGAAATGTTGCAGGAGTCAAGTGAAGGGAAAGCATGAGCGTCACCGTGGATCTCCCGACAGCCACACGATCACGTCGGTGGACTCTGGATCCGACGCGGGCCTTGGGCGCTTGTACCGGCGAGCGTGGGATTCTCTGGCGGCGACGGGAGGCCCACCCACGGCGTCGACCACTGTGACGGACAAGAGCAGGGGGAAGGTGCCGCGGGACACGTTGGACTACAGGAGCAGGATGTCGTCCGTGGAAGGGCTTCGGGATGAGGGGGAGATCATCGTGCATGACGCCTTGCCCACCAGGAAGCCACACCACCACCATCATCACCACGGTCACCACCACCACTTTGACGGGGTCGGAGGTGGGAGCGAGTGGGGTCGGTCTGTCAGGTCACACAGGAGTAGATACTGATACGTATAGAGCGTATACATCATAGAGCATATACGATCATGTGTATGAATTGGCTAGTAAAAATTTGTATACAATAATTGATTGATCCCAAAATTGTAGAAAATTTGTCAATTAGTATACCGACGCGAATTATTTGCAAAAAATTTTGCCTTTGCATTATTCCTCTGCCCCTTTTGGAGCCGTACTTTTGTGCCCTTCTCCATGAATGGGAGCAGCCGTACGAGTAAGTAGAGTAAGTAAATCTTAGGCCCTAGTCTACCGTGTAGGTATTTACCACTTAGCAAGAGATCAGTTTGTCTAACGTTTATTTATGCCCAAATTTACAAAGGAGAGAAAGTAAGTAATTAAACGAGCGAGGTTGTGGATATTCCATGAATGCCATCAAATTCTTTATTAGTTGTATTTTATAAGCTTTATTTTCATGTTGCATAAAAAATCAATGTAAAATAAATATATTTTATTACGTGGTTTAATATAAAAATTGAGCAGCTGAGGTTTTACAATAGTTGTAGAGAGCCGTTGATTGTTGACTGATTTGAAGTAGCGTTTTTTCTGACCGAAATGACCTCTGACCCCGTCGTCCTCATCCCACTCGACCACACGACAATGTGCAACACATGCAATGTAACCTACAAAATGTAATAGTATAACTCGGTGATGTGGTCAATATTAGTTAATCTGAGTTCATTCGCATAGTGATGATTTTTATATTTGTGTGCAAGCCATTTGTATTTTTTGCCCGTGCCAGGGTTTATTTTATTTAATGATGACAATGAAAAAATGATGGACAAACCATAAGATTCTAAATAATTCTGTTCTGTTTTAACATGTGTATGTTTTTTTTGCTTCCTATTGTATGTTGGTTAAAGATTTCTGAATAATAATGATAATGCTACAATGCCTTTGTCTCATGAGATCATTTACAGGATTTTTGTAAACCAAAACATCCACAAATTTTTCATGCGTCCATTCATCCAGAGAAACGTTAGCACATGTGCATATTTTAAACTGAAGAGAGACAATTTTGTCTCATCACACCTTAAAACCATGAAGAAAATGCTGATAATTCAGATAAAATAAAAGCATAAAACGGTTGGGGTTGACCAGTTTATTAAGGTTGGAACAAGTAAGGCTATACTTTGAAGAATGTGACGATCGAACTTTTATCAACAATGCACCCTGCTCAGAGCTCATTCGAACTGGGAAGAAGGGGGACCAAGAGCTTTGCCATGTCAACCTTAACGATTCATTGATCCAACAGAAATACATCCAACATGAATTGACATTTAGCGAACATAATATGATCATAATATGTTATGATCATATTATGATCGCTAAATGTCAATTCATGTTGAAATACATCCTTATGGGTGGAATTCAACATACTCCATTATTAACGTGCTTATGTACTTTAGTCTAAACCGACAAAGTAGTCACTGGAACCACTGCAAATTGACACTTCGGCTTCATTGTAACGTAGCCATAATTCCTTAAATTCTTCAAAAATATTCATTTTGAAATAAAACAATATCATTATTAGAACTCCATCGTGTCTATCTGTCCGTAGTCTCGATAGCTCTTTTTCGAAATGACTGCTTTTTAAGTATTTAAGGAATTTGCCAGATTTTTGACACTTGATCACTCTCGAAGAGTTTCCTAGATAAGTCACGAGTGAATAACTTTTAGCATCTCTTCTCCATTCGAGTGATAGAGTGTCAAATAACCTTGCGTGAGCAGTTGATGGCTTTTACTGGACTCCCGTCGGATATAAAGAATCTCCTCGCCAATTGTGCGCTAAATCACTCAAAGATATGATGAATATCACGTCGTCGTCGACATTTCCTCTTCCACAATCATGGCATCATCGTGGTGGAGGAATCCACCTCCATCTCTCACCAAGCCACGTCTTCATCACGGCACAACCCCAGGACGACACACTGCTCGTCATCCACCCTACGACAACAGCAACTACACAATCCGCACCATTGGCACAAGAACCAAACACAGTAATTTTTTAAAGCGGAGGAGCATAAAGAACTTGTCGGGTGCAATTCTATCTTGTAAATTGTAATGTTTCGTGGGATAGTTGACGCTTGATGAGCCGATCCACTCTGCCACCGCAAGTCCCGATGTTCCCGGTCTCCTCTGCTGCTCCAGCGATGCTCAAGTCCTGCTAGTTCACTGGGATGCTCTCTTGGGTGAGTGTACAAGGAGATTGGGCCGCACATCTGGTTATACTTTTATCCTGTTGGTCTGACCCCCAGGGGAGTGGGAGCGGCTCGTGGTAAGTCAAGGAGAAGGACGAATCGGAAGCATTGCGCTTGTTGCGGAAGGAAACCTGTTGTGGGTCGCGGCTTTCAAGTGGGACGTCATCGTCGTGTATCTCGTCACCAGTGTGCATCACCTTGTAAGTAGGTCATGATAAGTCTCGAGACAATGTTCCCAGAATACGTCATGAATACGTCCGAGCAGATGTATTAATTATTGCTCGTGAGGATCTGATAAACAATTTGTGCCAGAATGAGCCTGGTCCCCTTGTGCTGGAAAGTATTGAGGTCGTGGCCACTTTGAAGAAGGGCATGAAGGAAGCCACGCTACACCCACACGCATTCTTAGGACCAGATAAGAACAGCCTCCTTCTCCTCGGCGTCTCTGCTCCACTTTCCATCAAGGTGTGCTCAGGTCATTGGCATTCGACCATTTGTTTATCTTAGGATTAGATTTTAGAGTTAGATTTTTATTTGCTCTGCTGTTATTGGGTCAGATGTGGGAGATACCTTTGCACCCCTCAGTGCCAGAGAAAACGGGGCGTCTGGTAAAGCAGAGCTCTGGGATGAGCATAAAGGGCGTGGTGGCGAGTGACCTGGGTCAGATTGGTCGAGACCGTTTCCTTCTCCTGGTCAGTGGCGATGGTGTCGCGGAGGTTTTGCACGTTGGAGGAAGTGCTGACTTCAGTCTGCTCACCAGGTTCCGAGTCGTCGAAGAAGGTGACTCATCCTTTTCATCAATATATTTCTTAGTTTCTTCGGAGTACGTGGTTGGCAGTGAGGTGGGAAATTAATTAATAATGTAATCTTCTTCCTTTTATCGTAGACGAAAGTGTTGAAGGAGCAGGTGGCCTCGAGAGGGCTGCTGAAGAACAGTTCGAGTGGCGTGTTCTTGGAGCCAAATTCTGCTGCAGCTCAGAATGTGACGAAACATTCTACGACGATTCTCTCAACGACTGCAAGGATGACCCCTTGGTTCTCACGCCTCAGAAACGGCTCACCTTCCCCCGACTCCCCCTCATAGTCCTCACCACCAGAGGATTCACCGTGATCAACGGAAAGAGTGGTCACGTTCTTCGTCACATCTCCTACCGTGACCTTCTCCTCGACCGAGTTGTTCTGGGAGACGAGGGCGTGGTGGCGACGGAGGCTCAAGTCGCGGGTGGCACTGGAGGCGACACAAGGGTCACTCTCGGTCTCCGCCTCCTCTTCTCGGACAACGTCCACTTGATCAGAATGGACCTGTCCAAACTTCTACCCGCCAGCGAGGACGGCGATGAGGACGAAGGAGCAGCATGTTGCTCACTGATCACTTCGTAATTCTCTAATTCTCATAACAATAATAAATTCTACCCGAATAAATAAGTAATGAATTGGAATGTTGCAGTGACGTGATAAATACAAAGTCGGTGTTGAGAAAGCGGTTCAAATGTCCTGCCCTGCCTCCACTGCTCTCCGCTCGTCGGAAATCTCAACCCAAAAGGGTTTTAATTTCGCGAGGTGGGGTGAAGAAGCCGGCCTGGGCCTGCACCAAGGGCAGCAGAAGTCGACCTTCTCCACACAAAAGGACGGGGGCCGTCATCACCCAGCAACTTTCGTCGGCAAGGTCGCACAGCCCAGTTCAGAGTGACGACGCGTCTGCGCTGATGCCCACACGTCCTGTCCCACTCACTCGGAGAGGAAGTTATGACTCTGACAAGGATGACGCCGTGTTTGGTGACCGACTGAGGCTGAGCAGCGGTCTGATGGGTGGCCACTCCTATCTCCGTCTCGCCATGGCCCCAGATGGCTCCGTGCTTGCGGGGGGTGGCTCCATCAGCCCTGTCGGCGTGATGAAAACCTACCCGTCCTGGGAAACGGTCCAGACTTTCAAAGACGTCGGCAGAGTCACGTCCCTTCATTTCAACTTTCACTCCAACCTCCTCGTGAGTATGACCAATCAATGGGCGTGACCTTGCACTGATTTTCGGATTAGGTGACTAACTCAGAATGTGTGTGCATGTGCAGTTGGTTGGCAGCAATGATGGGCGGACGAGAGTCATGTCGTGGCGTCACGGGAAGGAATTGCTCTCCTGGGAATTTAGCTCCAAATTCAACGAACATCTCCACACCCAGTTCTACTTCATGGACAAGTTCGTACTCCAACCCCAACAGAGTTCTCTCGCCTTGTACGCCATTGGTGAGATGGATGGAGAGGACTCAAATCCGCTGGCGACTCTCAAATTTCAGAAACGGCTGGCAGCAACATTCCCACTAGACGCGCAGAGCATTACGGCCGTGGCTGCACCAAATCGGTTCCTCTCGTGTAAATGCATCCAATATAAGTTGCATTAAATTCGTAACAGCAAACTCTACAATTAATTTCCTCCTTGTTTAGCTCAAATCCTGGCAGGTCTGTCCAACAAAGGGTTTCAAGTTATGGACGTGAATGCGGAGCGCGTCTCATTCTCCGTCCGCTGCGCTCACTCCAAACCCGTGACCTGCATCCGGCTGAACGAGGCGCCGCTGGGTGGCGTACAAACGTCTCACCTTTCCGATATCGTCCTCACCTCCGCCCCCTCGTATTTCGACCCCGTCAAATTGTGGGATCTCCGCCTCGGAGCTCCCGTCCTTCGACTGAGCGATATCAACGCTGCCATATTCGTACCCCCTGCGAGACCGGCGCTCTCACCCTGTGGACGGTTCATTGCGACCGGATGTGAGGACAACTCGGTAACACTGCATACTTATTCACATGACTGAAAAATTAGAGGAGAGAAACAATTATTTGTCCATGTTTTCATGCCGCAGTTGATTTTGTACGACACACGGCGGATGCAATCTCGTCACAGTACGTTTGGGCAACTAAAATCGACAGTGTTGGACTGCGTGTTTGACCCCGTGACCCCTTCAATTTGGGCAGCCTGTCGGGATGGATGTTTTTGGAAGTTTTCCTAATAGTTTGTTTCCTTAACCTTGATTTATTTGTGTATGCACATACCAACTATCTATTACAGACATTAGCACTCATTGTGTGGTTTTATAATTCCGAATTTTGTACAATAGTCTTAGTCTATTAATAAGTGAGTATCCGTCCGTATGTTATGCATCATTGTGAATATGCCTTTGTTTGCATGGAATAAAAGAGCTTGCATAATACTGCATACGTCAGGGAGCCGAGGAGTGTGTCTGGTTGGTCAAATGTTGAGCATGAGCACCGCCTGATCTCCTTTCCGTCGTGGCGGCGCATAATTCTCAGAATTCTACTTGTTACACAACGTAGCACAAACTTGTTTTCGTTCGGAAAATGATGGGACGCCAACAGATGTGGGCGAAGAACAACTGGAACTAAAGCAGGACAAGAAGAACACACGTACGTTTCTTTTCTATATTACTATCTCACCATTCTCGATGATCGGAGGGATTTAAGAGGTAACACTCATTTAATTTAGTCCAATTATTAAGTAATAATGACTAGAGTTTAATGACTACCATTTGAAAGCTAACGTTGATTGTTATGTGGTTTGTTTGATTAGGGAGAATAATCCAGTGACCAGATTGAAGATGAACGTCTTGTGCAGCTGCATGCGTTTCCATCCTCATCACGGCTCCAACATTGAGTTGGACGAAGATGGGGTGGTGGCGTCAAGAAAAAATTCGTTCGCCAATGCCCTCACCTTCTCAGAACGACCCTTGGCCCCAGGGGAGATATTTCTGATCCAGATTGAAGAAAACGAGTCAGGATGGAGTGGCTACGTCCGGCTGGGCCTGACACAGAAAGACCCATCTTCCCGTTTTGACCTCCCCCTCTACGCCCTCCCTGATCTCATCCCCATCGGACCAAGTTGGGCCTACGCCATCACTAAAACAGCCATTTCAGCAAGCATCAAAGAAGTCGAGGACAGGGAGGAAGTTTTGGACGAGTCGGAACAAAATCTGGTCAACTACAAGCGATTTCCTAGAGTGGTTCATCGTAAGTGCAGACGTGAAATCAACACACCCAGCGTCGTCGCAGTATTAATAGCATTTATTTAATTTATGTTAGGTCAAGGCTCCATGGTTCGCACACCACGTGGGCTCATTCACGAGAACACCCTCCTGCCCTACGGAGGAGAGCCGCGCCTCCCTCCGGGCGGACTCCCGACAGACGTGGGGTCACGAATCGGTGTCATGTTCGTGCCGACGAGCGAGTTTGGGGCAGCCATGCACTTCATTATCAACGGAGAGGATCAAGGACCCTCCTCTCTCGACATACCCTTCACCTCAGCCCCACTCTATGCCGTGGTGGATGTGTACGGATCCACGAAGAAGGTTCGGATTGTGCAGTATGATGGAGGTACAGTGAAACATATGCACTCCACATAAGCCATATAAGCAATAAAATCATGTCTGTGTATAAAATTGGTCGCTGACAATTATTTTTGTCTATTTAGCCAAAAACTTGCAGGCCTTGTGTCGGTCGGTGATTCTCAATTCGATCAAAATTTCGGGCGTGTGCAACCTTCCTCTTCCCCCACTTTTGAAAAATTACCTCCTGTTCTCCGATTAGAAACACTTGTGCATGTGAGTGCATCACGACCGGGCGACCGAAGCAAGACTGACAACATCCAACAAACTAAAGTACCCACCCACCCATCAAGTAACCAAGTATCCAGCAACACACAAGTCCCTTCATATTGTTACCACTACTAGATGTATGTCAACCAAATACTGTAACTAAATAATACTACACAAACGATTGTCAATTAATAGTTCTCGATTTGTCATGCGAGGGTGCATGCGCACATCCGCAGAAGAGAATCATACGCTGGGGTTGCTTAATTGTTACAAATATTTATTTATGGTGCTGGATTCTTACCTGGCAGTATGAAAATAGACAATTCAAGTATTATTAGGATAGTTATGGGATGTAAATGCACGGACGGTGTAGTATTTTACTTTGGAATTGTGTTTGATGGTTGACCAGGGTCAGACTTGAGCGCACTCGACCCGGACCGTTCATGGAAAATTGTCAATAGTTCCAAAATAATATACTTGTAATTCCGCATTGAATTTTGTTCAAGTAAGAGAATGATAAGAGAATCACAAAATGAGACGCATTAGTAATACTAATTTAGTATGTATTCGTATAATAAATGGCCGCCATATGTTGTGATGATGAAGACGTGATGAAGATAAGTAAATAATACACCGATAAAACCTGTTTAAAATGTGTCGTATTTATTTTTATTCACAAACGCTAACAACAACTTAATTAACATTTAATGGCGATTCAATAATGAAAATAATATCAGTGATATGCATTCTGAGTCGGAGGAATGAATTATTTAATGAATAGTACTCTTATTTTGATATAACTCTTATCTGAACGTTTGGGTAGCATCATGAATTAACGAATGTTTATAATATTCCATTTTTAAAGGGCGTCTTTGTACACATATTTATGGGAGCCCTTCTCACGGGGCAATAATTACTACGATAATAATTCGTTGCCTATTATTATTATTACACACTGACAATAAACCTTAAGTACTTAATTTAGAGAGACACTGATATTTTAGTAGAGAGAGAGGTTTAACAGGTAGCACTTACTTAGCACTAACTGACACTGCTGGCTGCTACATATTTGGCGTGGCGGCGGACGAGGCGCAACTTATGTATGCTTGACCTTTTGTATACCTTCGCCTGTTCAATTCTGTATAAATTATGTTATCTGCGATTTTTACCTGTCTAGTATTGCATAAAAATAGTCGTATCATGTGTGGATGGATTTTTATATGGATGGGCACTTTATTTTGCTTATGGCACTCGATCATCTATTTGGGCTTTGGGGTATTTTCTTTGTATTTATGTTATTTATGTACATCTGTAATATCATTAGGTAGGCACTGCTCCCGAGTATTAAACTACACTTCCGGTTGTTTAAAGCTGTCGTCGTGTTATAAAATATCATCAAAAATCATCATCATCATCATCGTCACTACTAAGCGAAAGGGGGTAGCAGCTTAGGGGGTGGGGAACCTTATAAAAAATTCATACTGGATTTTGTACAGAACACAGAATAATAACTGATGGGGATTCTTCCCGCGTTTGGTGTTTCACTTTGTACACGGGGAGTTAAGATTAGGAATAAATGAGAGGGGGTCTCCATCACACCGCCCCCTCCGACACTAGGATTTAGCATCTTGCGGTGTGGTGGGGGCCCCTCAAATCTACTGGTAGCCTCTCACTACGAATAGAATTAATATATGCATCTATTATATGTACTACATCTATTTAGTTACGTGCATATGGCTACACCCGCTAACGGCTAGTCTTATTAAATAGAAACTATTTTATACTCTTTCTAATTGCACCACAAGAAGCTCTTTTGAGAGACGTTGCACGCTAGCTAATAACTCTTAAATCAAAATATTCCGTCTGTTCTTCTACTATGTACATTTAACAAGCTCATGTTTGGTAGTTGTGTTGTAATTTATATGTATCAAAAGTATTATTTAATTGTTTTTTAGAGAATCACAGGAAGAGTTGTCGATGTTGATCGAACGACTGTTGTTGTTACTTATTCATGGATTCCTTGAGTTGGGAGGATCATGAGACCAGCACTGCTCCCGTCGTCGTCCCCACCTGCACCACCACCCCCGCCCCCACCGTGGCCCATGACGTTATGGTCGTGGACTTGCTGCTGCTGGTCATCCACGACCATCTCCATGCAGAGCTCGGCGAGCGTGACGTCGAAAGCGTCCTCGTTCTCGGAGGCCTTCACTTCGAGAAGAAAGGTGTCCTCGTGACAGTAATGCTTCAACATCTCGTCGTCCACTTTAGCGACGACACTGCAATTACGGGAAGAGGAGGGTCATAAATATGGCATAGCAATCTCTCTGGTGGTGTCATGTCATCAATCAGAGTATGGTTTTTTCCACGGCCGAATGGACGAGTGGTGGTCAGAGAGTCAGTCGTTGACCGATGGGAGAGAGGAGCAGGGGAGAAGAAGTGCACAGGTAGGTATCCGTAAATTGGTCTCTCTCGCAGCAGTGGAAGGAGAATAAAAAGAAAGGATAAAAAGAAAATAAAAAAGTTGGTGAGGAATTTGGATAATTGGAGATGGCCGGAGATAGAGGCTAGAGAGAGAGAGAGGGAGTGATGTTGTAGTCAGTGGGGCCATAAAGATGTTGGAGGAGGAGCGGTGATAGAGCGGCCAATGAAGAATAGAATATGCAAATCTGCATCTCTTTGCCGATCACGGGGAGATAACAGAAAAGGTAGAAAAAGAGTGGATGTGACCAGAATTAATTAAACGAAACCACCACCACCTTCACAATCATCACCCTCAGCAGCACCAGCAAAAGTAGCTCAAAAGCCAAAAAGTGGAAGCACCACCGCCAAGCACCCAACAAAATACAGCCACCAACAACAATGGGCTCAATCAACAAGAGAGACGCAGGCACAACAATGAGGGAAGAGCACCGACGACGACGGCCAACTCATGTCATGGGCAATGTGAGAAAGTGAGACGTTCTCTCAAGTCAGTGATGATAACCCAACCGATAATTTGCTTACCCTTTCCCACTCCGCCGCAAGAGATTCTTCACCGAGCCCATGGATATCTTGAACTTGTCCTCCAACTGAAATTTGGTTCACAATGTTTACTTTTCTCGCCCTAAACCCTATGCGCATTTCCATAATGCGTAGCTAGCTAGTTAATTAGTTGGTTAGGTCAGAAGACTCACCGCTGCGAGGAGTCCGAGCGTGGTTGGGGGTGCGAGATGGACGGGAGTGAAGACGTCCTCCCCCTCCTGCCTCACGTAGATCATGAGGCGTTCGGAGGAGGGGGGCATGGAGGAGCGGAGGCGCTTCATGGGGATGATGAGGTCAGGGTCGCCACTGTTGTCCTGCTGGCCCAAGGGGTCGTGGTGGTCATGCTGCTGGAGTTGGTGGTGGTGGTGATGGTGCTGTTGTTGTTGGAGGTGTTGGTGGTGGTGGTGGTCGAGGTCGTGGGGGTTGTGAGGGTCGAGGAGGATGGAGGTGGACGAATTATTGGAGGAGGAGTCCTTGTTGCCACCATTCGTGAGTGTCATGCTCAGGTGGAGCTGATTCTTCTCCCTGGAACACCAAGTCTCACTTAATAAACCAAATTGAATGAAGGGCGAGAGGAATCGAGAGGGTGCCTTTCCCACTCATCATCCCGAGAGATGAACCAATGGCAAGTCATGTCCAGAGTCAGTGGAAAAGTGATTAATCATTATGCAGCACAATGCATAGTTCATCAATCCTCTCTCACAGCACTGGCTGCGGCCATGTTTCACCACAAGGAGAGGATGACAGCTAACCAATAATAGCTCCAAGTGGGTGTGGACCACCACCACCACGAGGAAATCATAATAGTCACTGAATTTCAGTAGTCCTTTCACCACTTCTGACTCTGGACATGAGCCCAATTTCGACTACTCTTTGGCCTATTCCCATGTGTAGTGGGGGCAGGAAAACGTATACTCCGCGAATGGGGACGACAGAGTTGAGGAAGAAAACAGATTTTATTGTGGGAAGGAAGGACAGTTTGATAAGAAGAGCAAGTAGTTTTGTTGAATTGGTTTGCTTACTGCTTGATGGGCGTCCTGACGATGATGGAGGGTTGTTGTGTGGGCTGGGGCGGGGGTGTCGGTGGTGGGGGCGACTCTAGAGGGAAGTTGTGGTGAAACTTGAGCGGAACTGGTCTGGGGGAAGGGCTGCTCCTGTTGCTGCTGCTGCCGCCGCCGGGGGGACGATGATGATGATGATGATGATGACTGGATTTGGGAGAGAGGATTTGAGGTTAAGCTGGAGGTCTGGTGGTGGGTGGGACATGCTGGGTGGTCGTTGTTGGGAATATAAGCGTATTTTTGTACCAATCATCATCTGTGCATTTGTGCAGTTGCTCCCTCCTCACTCCATCCGAAGGGGTAAAAGCTGCAACCAACAAGTAACCACGTAGGGGTTGTTGTGTGTGAAGGAAAAGTGGTTGTCGGGTCAGAGTGGGTGGGTGGGGGCAGATTCAACTCGGGAACAAATGCACAGATGCACAGAGATTAATATAGCTGGAGAATTAATTGATCATGCACACACGCCCCACCCACTCACTCCTCCCACCCGCCGCCACCTCGACCACGACAGCAGCGTCCGCACCAGGACGGCACTCAC
Organism: Folsomia candida; assembly: GCF_002217175.1. NCBI lineage: Eukaryota > Metazoa > Arthropoda > Collembola > Entomobryomorpha > Isotomidae > Folsomia > Folsomia candida. The sequence continues at coordinate 365,672 of NW_019091213.1, read as the reverse complement.
TCGGAACTCGGTCAGTGAGTGATGCGAACGTACAAACGCACACGACAAAGTTCGAGTTACAAGACAGGAGAAAGCAAGAGAGAGAAAGAGCTGTGGAAGGACAGACACTTATGGTCACGGGACAGTGGGGGCAAGAAGAACAAGAACAATCACTTTTTTTCTGGGGTGGTTGGTGGTGTGACACATATTTTCATGTTAATTTGACACGCATGTCATTCTTAAGAAAGTGCGATAACAGGGATAATAAAATAATGGCAAATAAAATTCCATGTTCTTACGCATTATTTGGAACATTAGGATTTGAATTGATGTTTGGCGAGTCTGAGCCGGGGTCAGAGTTTCCCCCAGCGCTGCCTCCTCCTCCTCCTCCTCCTCCTCCGTAATAGCCGTGGAATTCGGCAAGTGGCGTCAACTATTTGTTTGTCATGCAAAACAAGAGGGGAAGAGAGAGACAATTAAAACAATGGAATGAGCAACCATAATACAACAATCATAAAATACAAAAGAACAAATACACGACAAAGACCAATAACGAGAGAGAGAGAGAGAGAAGCCATTAGTGGATGCAAATGAGGAGCATATTATCGAAGCAGCATAGTGATGAATGAGGAGCGCAGCAGCATCGATGTGACCACTGATACATGTCATTATGCAAATACTCCCAATCAAATCAATTATCCCACTCAATCACTTACAACGAAACCAAGCCAGAGCAGAAGCAGTCTCAAAATGTGGACGTTGTTAATTTAACAACGTCAACCTCAGTCGCAACGAGGAAGATTGCTTGTTCGCAGTCGTTCATACATTGTGCAGGCAGAGTTAGATAAGCAGCCAACTAATAAATAGGGAGCAAGTGCATTTTAAGAGGGAGCAGGAGCGTCAGAAGCCCACAAACATGGCGGCGGAGTGGATATAGAGAATAATACAAAAGTAATAAAAATAGTCCATCCATTTTTATGTGAGATTGAGAATTCATGCAGATTGGATGGTATGTATTTGTGTGTGTGTGTGTCCAACAAGAACGGTGGCGTTTTGTGTGAGTACCAAGAAACGAGAAGAAATGGCAATGACGACGACGCTCAAGTTTGTTGCGTGTTAGAATGTTGTAGGAGAGAGAGAGAGAGAGGGTTATAATATTATTATATAGTTTGGGGTCCAATTAGCCCAAAGTGTCCTCCCCAGACTTGGCACCAATTCACATTCATCCATCCTCGAACTGCCTGACTCTCTTCCCTTCTTGCTGGCTTCATCTCTCTCGGCCACCATCACCACCTCATCAGTATTCCGCTCAGGTGGGGTGAGAGATTAAATGCTGTTGTTTCGTCCATTTTTTTTACTGCGACTCCGAAAAACAAGTGATTTATTCCTTTTATTGCTCGGCCCCAAATCAATTCTTCTCCTACGACGACGACTATGCACACACAGCAACTCGCTCTCCTCTGCAATATCCTACTCGCTAGTGGATTCCCATCGCCAACCAAATTACCCAAAGCCAAGCCATCCACCAAGAACCACAGAATCCACATACAGCTCCCCATAAAACATTTTATTGTTCTCTCCTCCGCATAAGATGAACAGCGTCGTCGTGGATGGATTACATATTCCACACAGAGACGCGTTTCATTATTTTATTTCCACATTTTTCACTCGTCTCTCTCTCTCTGAGATCACATCGCTTCTTGGGAAGTGAGAATGTGTACTTATCGATAGTCACTGAATGTGTGTCACTTACGTTGACTTTGTCGAGGTCCTCCGCGGGTGAGAACTGTGGGAACAATAAAACTATTAGTACCAGATTAAAGTAGATGCGAATGATCACATCTCCTCTCCAATTAAACTGCTGCATGCATTGTCATATATGAAATGGGACTGCTTACCAGGACGGGTGGTTTTGCGAGGTCGGACATGGCGTAGAATTCCGTCCTCTCGGTGGCTGTGTGGTAGAGCTCGTCCAGCTTCTTGCGCCCGGTCGCGGTGAGTTTGCGCTTGGCGGCGCGCCTCTCCTCGTCCCGAGTTTTCCGCTCCGCCCCCTTCAGTTTAGAAAAGGAGAGTGAGGATTTAAACACACGGGCCGTTCATGAGCGTCGTAACACTCCCCACCCACTCTCCCCACACTCTCGGAATAGGCGGAGGAGGAGATGAGACGGTCATCCCCACACCACCACGAGAACCACCCCACGACATATTCCATGACCCCACGACGAGGTAGACGGAGGAAGAGAAATCTCACCCTCCGCACATTTCCCTCTTATTAATTCGAATTAGAGATCGTGACGGAATGTGCGGCCAGCACCATCAGATTCCTCATCAGATCAGGAGTGCAGGTAATGCAGCAATAATAATAATAATAATCAGCATGTGTGAGTAGAAGACGAAGGCATTGCTGCCTACGAGCTGCTGCTGCCTCTGCTACCACGAGCACCTTCGTAATAACCTTCTCTCGATCTTCTCTAATAACTCGGAAACCAATTAAATCTCTCAAATTAAGCTGCCAACTCTGATTGACACTTTACATCGCAGGTTATAACATGGGATAAAAACGCTTCCACGTCGCTCAAGTGGAGAAGGGACCCTGCTGAGGACGCATCAAAATGTCATCCACCCATCCATCCCAACCACAACTAACCCGCATGAATATCTCTCTCACCCTCAGACCAGAGACCGTGTACAAATACGGACGTATTTATACACGCTTCATCTCTCTCGCCTGCCAATCCAATTCCCACCGAAAGAAATTCTCGACAGGATATGATGATCACCTGGCTGGACGATGCGATGAGGCGGATCACATTCTTTTAGCATCCCATTTCCACCACGACTACATCATAGATACTCATAGATTTTTAATACTCATAGTTTCTCATTTTAGCGACGGACGACGGGGTCTAGAAGGAAGAAGGATCTCATCCCCTACTGAATCTGATTGGCGAGTTATTTGTGGAGTCAAACAATGGAGGACCAATGACGAGCTGAGCCATTTTTTGCGACGATTTACGAGACTCTCATCTCGCAGTCAGTCCTTCTATCGCACATCACACGCCGTTGGATAATCTCTCTGCCAGAGAGGACACTTCTTCTTGATCCTATTGTGAAAATTGTGCATACCTGCCTCGCCAAGTCAAGTGATGGTCAGTGTGGTGATAATTATGCCTACACATGTACGTACGTTCGTAATAATGGCATTTGTTTGGTGAGGACAAATCAATCATGCGGCTGGCTCATGTCTGTCGTACATATCTGTTGTTTGGCCATTTGACGACGAGCCCGACGTAGATCTGTGTGCACACATGTCGACGCTCTCAATCTGTACTTCTTGCCCATTCCTTGCTACACAAAGTCAATTGATGAAGCTTAATGGGCATTTAATTCCGAGGGGAGAGCATAAATTAGTCGTGGAGGGGTCGCAGTGGGGGTGCCTCTTCTCATCCAAGTCTCGCCGATGCACATCTTGTGTGTGGATAGTGCAAATAAATTAAGCTGATATTTATTGCCCACAGCGTACAACGAGAGAGAACATGAGAGCAATTAAAGGATTGTTGGTGGAATCAACAAGTTGACGATGATGATTGCGTGCATCGTCGCACTTTGGTTGGAAACGTATATAAAATGGATGATGGATAATGCGGATGATGCCGTGGAACTGAACGACCGACCCTTCAGCTCATGTTCTACGACTACATCTCATCCTCAGAGAGCTGCCTCGGCAGAAGAGCCAGTGCTAATGCAGGCAAGGAGAATAATAAGTAATTATTAAATCGAAAAATGTTATGGCTTCTGGTCCCGTCCGACTCCATTAAAAATATGGCGATGACTAACGAAACCAATAAAAATGGATGATTCATAACGACATTCGCACAACAACGTACTTAATAATCTTGTTGCCTCTTGTTGATTTTTGACGAGGAAAATGCAATACTTTTCCCACGGAGCGACCTTGCTTATGTACATACGCTCAGGACTTTGTATGCATTCCTATGCTCACTCACTGCTACATATTTCTGGGGTGACTACTAAACTACCAATACTCCGTCCACCTGAAATTAGTGGCAACTCGACCACTTCTGGCAGAAATTTAGCCTCCCAATGCACACACGATGGATGGGTAGGTAGATGGGTAGTTAAGTGGGTGGGTGGGTGGTGGGTGTGGAGCAATTTAGGAGTCGCGGAGGAGAAGAGACTTACTTTATCACAGAAGACCTTGATCTGAGAATAGCCACGATGGTAGATGGGGCAGTTGGGGTCGCGAGGGTCGTCATACGTGTCGATCTGCAAGTGAAGGGGCAGCCCCTGTGACGACAGAAAAAAGGACGAGGGTTATTATTGCATTTTTATTACACGTATCAAGAAGAAGGATTCCATTTAGTGAGGTGGAGGTGAGAGAGAGAGAGAGAGAAAAATAGAGAGAGTGAGAGAGGGGGGAGAAGGACACAAGATAAAAATGGGTAAAAGCACATTTTTTAATTTTCCTCTGCCCCAACGTGGGAACGCATCTGGGTGCGAGTGATTTTTATTTCTTGGTCATTCAAGCCATTGCCGTATTTCATTCTCGGTCGTCTTCTTATTCCCATTTCTTTATTTCCACCACTCGTTGGAGCACAAGTTGTTTGGTTTTGGACATCCGACTCACACTGCTCTTGCATCGCATGCTAATGAGCATGGCTTCTAATCGGACCAGGTAACTCGAGAGGTTAAAGTGTCACTCGATCCAATGATACACTCCACTCGGTCCCTGTGAATTATTTCCTCCGTGGTCATTCCTCTCCATCACTCGTCTCATCCAACCCCACGCCATCATTGGCTTGGAGAGAACCAAGTGTGTGACATGACCATATTTTTGACGACCACAACAGCTCCGTATTGGATGACGTTCATAGATTTTTGTGGTGGTGGTGGTGACATTTATTGGCCACGACACCCCATCGCATCACTGCTCGCGACGTATGCAAATTGGACATGAGCTCATATTATCCCTTCGTATGTGCTGTCAATCACTTATTGCTTGACTTGTCCCAGGGAGATGAGGGATTAGAGAGAGAGAGAAAAGTCATGGTGGTGGGATTAGTGCATGTGTCTCACCTTGACGCCTTTTTGACTGCTAAAATCCGTCGAGAGACATTGGACGGCTACGTTGATCTGTAAAAATACGCAAAAATTTCAAGTCAGCTCGCAATCAGAACCAAAATATTTTTTCCACTCTTATGCAACGGACGACGACTCGAGGGGAATTATTGAGTTGTCAAATTGGTACACATCGCCCAATGGTGATGTGCTTGGTCGATTATCTGTTTGCATATGCACATTGTTGTTGTTGTTTTTGAAGATGCTGGTGAGGAGAGTGCACGGAGGGAGCTGAGGTGAGCGAGAAGAGCAATTATTCTCTGGTATTATTGGGTTCCTTTCCATTCTTCGTGCTTTTATGAACATCATTTTGATGCGGCTGTTTATCCGTCCGTCCATCCATCCACCCATCGGCTATCTGCTATCCATCTCCTATGAATGCCATGATTTTGGTACATTATTTTCCCAAGTTCTTAGTTCGAGGCTGGTGGTGGTGTCTGGCTGGACTGGAGAATATGAGAGGATTTAGAATCAGATCACGTCCACGCTCCTTCCGCTCATTACATTCTCACAATCTGCTTGGATTAAATTATACGGCCCATCATCATCTCGGAATTCTTCCACCACTCTGAACCCACCACCTTCGCCGTCCCAAGGAAAACTCTTGCTCGTCGTAAACCCATCGAGACTCTGCCAGAGACAGGGGCATTCACTCGAAGAAGACGCTCCTCCAAATACACACGGACGCTCGGAAAGAGTGTGTAATAATAATAATGAAAAGATTAAATGCCACAAAAAATGCGCTCTCGTATCGCACCTGTTCTGCTACGAGAGTCGCTGCTCTCGTCGACTTGTTGTTGCGGGGGAGTGGCTTATCCGCTTATCTCTACAACAACATAACTACGTATCCTTACCTTTGCCGAGCTTTCCAGGGGGTTCCAGTACACGGCGATGGCGTTGTGAGCAACCTCGTCGATACAGCCCACCAGCCCCACCGAGTTCTTGGTGTCTGCAAATTAAAAGAGGTCATATTACACAACGGCCCAGTCGCACCTTCCCCTTCGCTTGCACACATGCATACGTCAAGAGTGGAGTCGTTAATAAAAGTCAGAATTAATAGAGAAGCGACACTAATCCCAATTAAGCAATGGCTTAATTAGTTGGTACGTGTAATGGGGTGGTGGTGGTGGTGGTTGCTGTCCGCCGTGGTGGAGGTTGATTTAGAAGGCAATATAGTTTTAGTTATTTGATGGGATCTCCTTAACTCGCTGTCTGTCTTCTTCTTCTTCTGGAGAGAGGAAGTGGGCGATGGAGAGGCGAGATTAGTTTAAACTGAGCATTATACAAAGGTCGAGGAGGAGGAGGATGGCTTGATGGAGAAGAAATGAGAATTCTGCCATAAATTCAGATTCTCACAAAACAAATCAAAACGAGAGCATCCATCGTCAGCAGGAGGAATAAATAAATAAATGGTGGCTCATACGCCGTCCGTAATAATGAGCGGTTGAGACTCTTGTTCTTCATCTCATAATGCCATTTATTTTTCCTCCGTCCACTGATCCACTTGTTGGAAGAAGGAGCACAATCTTGCTAAATGGCGTGTATTGTGTGTATCCTCCACTTTTTCTGCATACCAGCGTCACTCACCACACCCAGGAGTCCCTTTTGTTGTCTGCCTACCATCCATTTCAGAACGGGAATAAATGTGAGAGAGAGAGAATGAGAAATGGCCAAATTGGCGATTGACTGTTGAAGTGGAAAACAGGTTGTGGGGATGCTGGCGATGGTGGTGGTGGTGGTTGGTTGAATTGATCTCTGGGGTGAATGAGTCAAAAGTTGGTCATTTTTTCATTTTTTGGGCACCCTCATCTTTATCGTCACAATCCACACACATGTATTACATTGGATTCATTACATTCATGCGATGAGTTCAGGCGGCCGATGAACCCTCATCTCCGCCAGAAAGAAATAAAAAGATGGTCCAAGCCACCGTTATGTTGGAAAAAACGATGATGACGACGATGGTCATCATTCCTCTTCTTCTTTTCTTGTACGATCCATCTGTTCTGGGACTTCTGCTGCTGCTCCTGCTGCCCACCACAAAATCACCACCACTCACCCGCACAAGAATTGATACAGGAGGAAAACTTCATAATAAGGCTGCCACCAAAAAAGTGCTCGCGGCGGCAGTAGCGCCACCACGGTCACAGGTCATGGGAGAGAGGAGGGTGGAAAATTACCTGCGTCCAGGATGCGTTGTTTGACGGAATGTTGTCGCGAGTGCCAGAACTGCCATGCTTTGATTTCATCCTCTGGACTTTTCTCTTCGCGGAAGACCAGCATCACGACGCTCTGCGAAATAATAATGGGATAAAAATGACATGTCATTATGGTGATAAGTACGTGAGCCCAATTAACAAGGCAGAGCACATAATATGATAAATATGATGAGAGAAGGACATAAAAAAGGTAATGAATATGCATGCAACAAACAAATAAACTCTGCGTTGCAATAAGGAAGTCAACTCTCTGAGCTCAAAGGAACACACCAGCCACACGGCAGCCAATAATCCAATCCGCAAATTAGTTATCTCGCAATAGCAGAAGCACCACTGCATACGACGACTTCATACGATTTCATACTTCTCCTCTGCATATGTACGACTAGTGAGCACAACCTCTCATCATCCAATCGAAGCGAATCAATTCAATCGAGAGAGAGAGAGATATTTTTTATTGCGTGGCCCAGCAAAGACATTTTCATCATCATGGGTCTCGTCTAATGATCTAACGGGTCACCCCACCACAATTCCTCCACAGCACTATTTTCTACTCGAGTCCTTTGGTGTGATGTTTGATTGCTCCTCGTATAAATTTTTAAAGGGAAGGAATAATGGACGCCTCAGGCTGAGACATTTTTCTGTTCTCACTCTTCTCGTCCAATCCAGGAATGACCATGTCCAGGTGGACCATTCATTGTGCGCATATGCGTACCTGCACACATCGCATGCACGTATTTCTAGGGTTATATAAATATGATGGTCGTAGTAGCCGTGGAATGGTTTGGCTGGGTCAAGTGGAGCCCCATAACTCATGTGCATATGCGATCCCATGTCTTTTTTGTCTTCCTCTGCTGGCTTTGCTTTACGAGGCTGAGACTTTACGAGAGATTGCTCCCAGATAAGGTCGAGTTACGAGCCAGCCAAGAAACAAAAGGAATCGCTGGCTCGCTGGCTGCCTGGACGCATTACACTCAATAAGCTACGTACACGGATGGACTGATGGTCGGTGCATGGCTGGCCTTTTTGGTAGCGGAAAAGCGAGCGCGTACATTTACTACAAATGGCGAGAGCGGTGTTAGTGGTGGCCGTGGTTGAGTGATGGGACGCCGTGTCCAAACATTTGGGCAGCCCCCCAACACTACGACACGACTCAATACCACCTCGCAGTCACGATCGGTCAGAATCAGTGAGCCTCAGCAGAGTAACAATGACGACCCTCTCTCACACTCTTTCACTCACTCACTCACTCACCTTAACGGTTTGCGACTTGAGGGGCTTCTCCTGGTCCGGGAGAAAGTCGAGCGTGATCCCGTAGAACTGACCCTTGTTGATGTACGTGATACGGTCATCCTCCCGCCGCTGACTCGTCGAGATGGGAGACTCCAAGTAGTAGCGGAAACCGCAGTTGAGGAACCTGCACATGACAATGTCCATCATTTGTTTACCATTCTCATCTCGCCCCACAAAAAATAATTATTCCTCCTTACAGTTTTGGGATCTGGATCTTATCCGTTTCCGAGGTTCTTCCAAACTCATGCCAGGGTCGCGTGGCTTTCTGGTTGGGCGTGGATGCTGGCGTGGAACGACCAGTGGCCGAGCCGGCGTTGCTACTTGCCCCACTCATTTCACCCATCAGCCCTTGCCCCACCATCTCGTTGTAGTCGAAACCCTGTGCCAGAGAGACATTCATAAGTTAAGGTGTGCATCTTGCCCCCGATTTGGGAGCTTTGTGAGGGAGGAGAAGGTCTCATAAGTGGTGTTCAGTTATTACACTCACTGGTTGCGCCGTGGAGTGATCTCTCGGCGTGATGCTCTCCGCCCCGATTCCCGAGTCCGGGGAGTTGACGTCGATGGTGACGGGGTTCTTGTAGGGTCCTCCGACGATGGTGGCCCTGTAGCTCTCCACACCCGTGGGTCCGTCATAGCCTGAAATCACCCGGGTGGCATTGGAGGGGACGTAGTCTGGGGGGAAGTAGTCGCGGTAGTAGGGTTCCGTCGAGTAGCCGCCGACGAGGGAGGAGGCCGTTCTGAGGCTGAACTGCTGCTGTGAGATGACCCCACCACCCCCGGAGTAGTCGTAGTGCGAGGGGTTGAGGGTGGCGAAGGCGGGGTAGCCGTCCGCGTCCGTCGTGGCCACCCCCAGAATCCCGTTGAGTCTGGACGAGGGGGAGGATGGCGAGTGGGGCTGGTGGAGGTCCTCCTGCTTCACCACGATCACTCCGCCGTCCGTGTTGGACGCGTTGTGACCGTTGTTGAGCTTCAGCTTGGGGTTCGACCTCAGCACCGAGGTCAGTTTGGGGTTCAGTGGGGACGACGCCGTCACAAACACTTCCGTCATGTCGGGGGACGAGTTGGACAACTTGGGCTGTTGTTGCACAGGGCTGGAATATTTATCAAAGTCATTAATACAGATACGCATAGTTAGTCATATCGTGGCGTTGCAGATTTTTCAAAGTGACAAATGTGTAGTGGATAGCATGTTACAGGGTGACATGCTTTTTTTGACTGTGAAGGGTGGCGTAACTTATGTGGTGGTGGTGGTGGCGTGGGAACAGTAGTGTTGGCAGTAAATCGACGGTGAGGGTGACAGGGAGGAGAGAGATGCAGATTACCACCGCCCACTCAATCAATCATCTCTCGTAAAAGTACCAATTCCTTCACTCGACTCCATGTTGACACTTTCTCCCTCTCCGTGATAGCAATCCGTGAGCGTAATAGCAGCCGATATTTCCCCCTCAGATCTGACTCTCTGCCTCCATTCTCCGTCCATCTGAGGATTTTTTAGCACCAATAGGCTCGGAGTTTGCATGCCACGGAGCCGTTAGAGAGTGGAGGACGAAAAGAAGCATAGGAGCAGAAGACCCCGTGGTGATCTCTCTTGTTCTCCTCATTTGCATATTATTCATGAGGAGAGATTATTTACGAGTCGGAGTTAGGCCCAACTAAACGACCCTCATAAACAAGTCGCTGCCTCTGCATCCACTGGAGCCGAGTCCAATCAAACGCATCTCTATTTTATTTTTCCTCCCAAAAAACGCTCGCTCGCTGACCAACTCGGTCCAAAGACGATCATCATTCACGGACCGAGCCTGCCCTGTCCCATGCATAAATCCGAGAATGACAACAATAATTGCAACGAGAATGAGGGAGAAGAAGGGAGCATAAATTAGTGTGAGCACAATAATGTAGGTGCTCGGGCAGAGAGGGAGAGCTGAGATTGGGATGAGATGGCCGTTGCTGCATTTTATCCTTCTTGCTAATTCATCCTCTTCTTGCTCGCTAAAACTCATTACTATTCCCAGCCTGCCCCGACGACTAGTGAGACGAACAATGCGATCATGCAATGCAATCTCTGAGGGGAGACCAGCCTTTGACTAAAAGGAGACATTGTTATGCACAAGAAAGGCAGACCTAAAATCTGAAGAGGTTGCTTGCTCGCGTAAAAATGTGATACTAAATGAGTTCTCAAAATGCAAATAATCCGTGTGGCCGTTGGCTTATACTCCATCTTCATTTTTATGCCTCACAGAAAGAAAGGACTAAAATAGAAAGGTGCGTCTCTCCGACCAAGAAGATGATGATGATGACGAGATGCGATGAACAATGAGTGATGATGATGCATGACGGGGCGAAACGAAAGAGCTAAATCCGTCGATAGGACGCTATTTTAGCCGACAGAAGCAGCAGCCAGAATGAAGAAGGGCCATGTCCCAATCCGGCAGAATATGCTGATACAAATCAGACATCCGATATTATTGCAACGTGTTTATGCAATGTTTATTTATTTATTGTGATGGGAGGCAGTTGCTTATTTGTGGTTTATGAGATTGGAAGATGATGAGCTGATGGTGATGATGGAGAAGGAGTGGAAGTGGTCGTCGTCGTCGGCTGGGCTGGTTCTTGTTGTGCCGTGTTGTGTGTGTTATGACTAATTCAGCGTTATTGTTTGGGGTGAATGTTCTTGGATGTGGTTTCCGAACAGGTTTCTTGTCTTTCTCTCTCATTTTAGTGTAGACGACTGAAATGGGTCAAGTTTGCGTGTTTGGGGTTGACCTACTCCGTCTACTCCCACAAACCAAAACTGGATCTCCACAAACTGGAAAGTTGGGTTCTCTCCCACCAAGAAGACTACACACCACGCCAAGGTCGACTCCACTCCAGCCAACCCTGCCTAAAAACCTGTTGGTGGATATGTCACCCACACCGGAACATGTTCTCCTTGCTCTGGGTCAGGATTACCAGCATGATTATGGTCATTATGGGGCAGGAACTACTTCCGTCCGCTCGTCTCAAGACACCCCGTTCACCACTGCACCTCTCCTCTCTCGCCTACTCTACTACATGTCTGCTTCGAACTCGTCATGCCTCCCACGGATGCAGATATATAGAAAATGAGTACTTACGACCAAATGTCCCCTCCGCGGTGGTCGCTCTTGAGCAGCTCTCCGCCCCCGCCTTGCAGATTCTTGCCGTAAATGTCATAAAAGACGTTGAAGCCGCCGCCCGGCGACTCGTCCGAGGCTCCGTTGATGTTGAGCATGGCCGTGGTTGCGGCTGTGAGGGGGTGCTCGAAACTGCCTCCGCCTCCCTCCACGACGAGCAGGCCGGGTGAGGAGGACACTGGGTCGGAGGTCGACTCAAACTCTGTCGACGACGACATGCGCGAATACAGCGGTGAGGAAATCTTGTCCACTCTCTCGCACTCTACGGAGGAGGGGGAGGTAGCATCAAACTCGGTCTCTTCTCTGCTCCCCCTGCAATTAACCAGGTTCACATCTGAGATCATCCAACATGTACAAATCGAGGCAAGCTAGCACCATTTCTTGTCATGTACACATTCGCTGCTGACTGCTGGCCCGGAGGCCGTGCTGGCTGGTCATTAGCTGAAAAAGCCTCACTTTTTGTGCCAGTCACTGAAGAAAGAGAGAGAAGAATTGCAAAAAGAGAGGTCAAGCGCGGGCGACGACGACGACGTGGCAGCAAAAAGATTCTCATGCTGCAAGCACTCAGTTTCTGCATTTTGAGAATGAGGAGAAAAAGTGAGGCTGGCTGCACTTGCTGCTTCGTCGTCGTGGTCGTCGTCGTGGTCGTGGTGGACCCCAGGAGGCTGGGGAGATTTATTCTTTTGGCCTTAATCCCCTCCAAGGACGCTGAGGCTATAACCATCCACTGTCCGCTCTCTTCTCTCTAATTCCAACTCTAATGCCTTCCACTTTTTAATCGGGATTAGACCGCTTTTCACTCTCGACTTCATTCACCAGCTCATAAACATTCCACTTTCTGGCTTAAACAACGCTCGACTTATTAAAAACTACTTTACGCTCATCCCATCCCTTGTTGGGGCAGCATCTGGACCATGACCATAAAATACCACGCCAAAAACCACACCGTCTCAAAGACTCGTGTCATAAATTGTGCTACACATTTAAAAGTAAGTAAATAAATATATCCACTCGCGAATGGAAACACTTTTACTCACCGTCTCGATTCCTGCTCCTATCCTCTTGTCCTTTTTCAACAAAGAAACTCTACAGACATGCAAACATGTGTGTGTGTATAAAACTGTCACAAATCACACAAAATGTTCCAGAATTCAGCAGCCACCCCCAGATTATCACGCACACATTGAGATTGTCTCAACCACCAGTCGTCACTCTGCTATTTTTACTTTAGTACTCTTTTCTCCTGGAACTGTGTGTTGTGTGAGACGGAGGGAGGAATCTGATGGATATGCAGAGCAGCACTATTAATAATTGATGGAGATAACTATTGAGCGATAGTATTTGCGTGGGGTCAAGTGTGGGGCGGCGAGGACGGTGTGTAACGTGGCCGAGTCTGAGTCGAACTGAGGCAGGGGAGCTTAGGCCAGCATGGAGAGAACCAGGGTGGATAAGTTGACTTGGATTGGACAGAGATAGGCGAGATACATTGTGTGTACGAAGGTATAGAGCGAGGAAAGGGTTGAATAAGAAGAAGAAGATGACCACATGAGAAGTAAGTGAGCGAGCAACAGGTAGTTTAACCCCACGACGACGGCGATGATGCAGGAGAGGCCAACCCTCTCCCCTTTCTCACCCCTCTCTTGTCCCGTCTCTCATTCCCTCTCGCTCCCCATCCACTTCTTCCTACGAGATCATTCCCATTGTTCTCCATATTGTGTGTGTGTACCATCTCTTTAATTATCATTATAATTCCTCTCCTCCACCAATTAATGCACAATTAAGCCAATCCTCCACCGTCTCCATTCTCACCGACCCTGGTCATCCAGCCCCTGCCCGCCTCCACCCATCACCCACCGACCCCACTCGCACTTCCAAGCACTACAAATAAAAGGTCACAACCGTAGTCGGATTAGTCCGTAGTCGGATCGACTTACAGATTGCTATGTTGTGGGGAAAGTGAGAGTCGTCGTCGTCGTGAGTCGTCTCATTAGATGCTCCTCCTGGACTGGATTTGTGGAATAAAGTCGGTTGCACATAATGATAAGTGATGCGTTGAGATTGAGCTTGTTACTCTAATAAATGTCCCATTGTTTCCCTCCCAATTGGCACCCACTTAGCCCATTTAGAGCCCATTATCCCTAACCAAGCAGTCACACACGTACACACCCACAACCATCACACATATTTCACTGCTCCTCGGAATATCTATGCAAGCGACCTGCATCCTGTAAATGAGCAGCAGCAGCAGCATCGGCGGCCCTAAGCATCGTAATATCTCTTTTACGAACGACAAACAATGCCATAACAGAGCAGAGTAATAGCCACACATGAAAATACACAACAATAAATGAGCACAATGAGCACCGCTCTCACGTCTCTCCTCAAAATAAGTATCTGATTTTAAGTGTATTGTTGCGTTACAGGGTATTCTTGTCCCTTCAAAGTCAAGGCCCGTTAGTCGAGAGGACTTGGCGAAGGAAACCACAGAAATAACCACAACGGGATAAAAGGACGCGGCGGAGGAGACTCGGTCATAAAATCAAATTCCTTCGCTGTTTTCTTCTTCCTCTTAACCCAGCCCAACGCAACCTCAGATTTTAGGCACACATGACATTTATACGACGCCGATAAGCATGAAAAGAGAAAAAAAGTGTGCAAATCTTATCCTGCCCCACCACGAAAGATGATCAGTTTGACCGTGTCAACAACACGACAACGACTTCACACGGAACATGTACATGTGCACTTATCTATGTCTACATATATGAAATGAGAGCTCTTTTTCGCTGTCTTGGTCTCCTCTTGTTCTTGTGAATGGCAGGATCTGAGAGGGGATGCGATGATAATAGTCCGTCATAACACTTTGGCTCTCGTTTCATTTTTCACGATTAATCCGAACGACAGGTGAGCAAGGCAGGATCGAGATGCTCACTTTGTTTGCCTGAGTGACGAGAGTCCTCTGTCCCATTGCGCAATCAGTGGTGGGGTTCCATTGCTTATTGATGGAGGAGAGCGTGGGGAAGCAAACATCGAGGGACTCAGTTCTTCCACTTCCACAGAGTCCGGAAGAAGAAGAGGAGCAGGAAATGTAGGTAGGGGAAGGGTCCGGCTCATCACCACCGCCACCACCGCCGCAGTCCTCGGAATATTCTCATGCAAATGAGCTCCTCGGACGCTTGGGAATGTAAAAATGACCAATTTTTAAAAAAGTGGATAAAAGTTGTGCTCTTTGTCTGTCCAGTGGTCTCTTCGGAGCGAGGGGTCTCACGGGTGAGGACTGAATGAACGTCTCTTGTATTCCAAAGTGACCCAGCTTCTTCCCAGGCTCGGATTTATTATTGATGCCGGACTTTTGCTAAAAATGCGCATCATTCTCCATTGTCCGAGGGCTGAAGGGTTACAACGAAAATAGATTTTTCCGTCCTCGCTCTTCTTCTCCTGTGTCCGAGTGTGTGTTTTACGAGTTGATGAGATTATGACGACGACGACGACGACGACGATAAAGGAGCATGAATGGCCATCGTATTTAGTTCTTTGTATGGACATTAAGAAGATGGCTTTCACATGCTCTCTCTCTCTGCGCTGCGTATGGATGGATGGATGTTCATGTGTATATGAATGTGTGCAAGTATGTATTGTGGCTGATGGGATTGCATTTTATTCGGTTGGATTTTTTGGCCGGCGATTCATCGGAATGTTGGAAAGAGGAGAAACTGAAGATGAGGCGAATATATTGCATGCATGTTGGGGCGCAGAGGTTGTGGCCTGGTCGGGAGAGTCGATAATTGAGAAGAGCAATGCAACAATCCCACTCCACGTAAGAAGAAGACCAAAACTATGCGTTTATCCAACTTCCATCTAGAGAGAAGGCATTAAAGGGTAAAAAGCGCTTTTTCACATTACCTCGTCTTCCACATTACTTATTACGACGACGTATTCTCTCGAATTACGTATCGTTGTTGCAGTATTATTGTCTTCTCTTATGGCGATGGCGATGGTGGTGGTTGCTTCGTTTTTCTGGAGTTTGTCAGATTTCTTGGTGGTTGGTTTCATGGTGCACATACGTATGCGTATCAAAGTATCTAGCTTGTGGTTGGAAGAAGACCAAGTTTGTTGTGAGGAGAGTGAAATATACGAAGGAGGTAAATAAAATGCAATAAAGGGTTGAGAGGTGAGGTTGGAGGTTGTTGAATAAGGAGAAGAGAGAACTAAATGATGTAAAAAAAAGCTGGACGACCAAAAGACGACTACGATTCATAAGATGGGCTGCATGGATGGGAGGCAGGTATTGCAGACGAGTATTAAAGGTAAAGCAATAAAGCCACCACCAAGTCCACGGCCACATCACTGCTGCTGTTGCTGCTGCTGTTATCCTTATCATCATGATTTCTTCAATTCCACCAAAGTATGCAAATGAGCCAAATAAAAATCAGACATTCCCAAGAAGTAAGCAAAAGGCAGCAGGAGCAGCAGATGACCATTCTTCTTTCTCCCATTATTCTCATCCTCTCAATCTCACAGGGTGCACACAACAATGTATTCCACCGTATGTGGATGGCTGGCTGGCAGTGGTCACCTTATGGCAGGAGGCAATAATAACTAACCCCGACGACGACACGGCTGAGATGATGCTGCTTCATTTCATTCCTCAAAATTGGTCTTCTTTCTTGATGATGTTCAGCTTTCTCAACTTTTTGGGAGCAAATAAATGGTGGTGCAGGCATAGGTCTGCCTGATTTATATGCAGGGAGCGTCGCATCGCGTCTCCTTTACCTCCTTCTTCCTTTATTCTCATCTCGCTCCTGCTCGAAGAAGAGCACGACCATCAATAACATCACCCCTCATTTACCCCCAACACGACCAAGACGACGACGACCACCAAATCTCTTATTAAATGTCAACTGTCCGACATTCCACCATTTTTTCCACCGCTTTTTCTATCCAATTACCAAAAGTACATTATTATCATTTTATCCCAATCCTACATTTGGCCCTTTTAAAATAGGAGAGAAACTTTCAACACGATGCATTCTAGTCACATAGCTCTTGCCACTTTTGCGTTGATCATTTTTGTGGTGAGTTATTCGCACTGAGAGCCATTTTTTGATGCTAGTATCCACTCACTCGCATCTCTCTGGCTGCAATTCCGAAATGGGGGAAAGGTGAGGATTTGATTTTAGAAGGAGTGCTCCCATTTCGCCCAATTTGCAAGGAGATTGCGGTGTTTTGATGGGATTTTAGTGTTTACTGTGTGTGTGCCGTATGTGTGTAACGGTGCCTGCTACTTCACCCATCAATCAACCGCATCCATTATCATCATGAACAACGAGCGGACCATTTTTTAGTGAGGGTCACTCGCTGAGGCTGCCGGGCTCTACCTTCCCCACATCCCATTAAATCATCTCGCTCTCCAAAATGAGCATCTTTTATTTCGAGTGGCCGTGGTGGATGCAGGAAACAACTCCACGCCAACAGATCAACTTGTTGTCGTGCTCATTCACAAATTCTCATCTCATAAAATAATTTGCCATCATCATCACAAGGCGATTACATGTTCGCCATAATATGCCTGCATGGTGGATTATTGGATCATCCAATTTGGATCACAGTCTCGGGTCCTACGTAGTACGTACATAGCTACATGTGCACATCCGACGACTGACCAGTATCACTGTGCTGGGTTCTTCGGGGTCTCGTCACTCGCTCGTACATGCACAAGTTTCGGCTTTATTGCCTCGTCTCATCTTCTCACGGGAAGATTTCCTTCTTGCTCCTCCTAATGAATGTGTGCCAAATTGGGGCAGCTTCATTTACTCCCCTGGTGACTTGGTCCGTCAAGAATTGTATGCCAACATTGCCCTAATTGGCCGCAATTATAAATATTTATGATATGACCAGCATTTTGGATTGATTGGATTGATTAATTATTTAGTCACAACCATGACATTCGGGTTGACGATAGAAGTACGAAATATGTGCAAATCAATCAGCGGGATTAGTCAAATATGACTTTACTTGGACATTGTCGTTCTCTCTTTCATCAATGGTAAATAGGTAGGGGAAGTAGAAAGGAATTTAATTCATTGGGCAGGATGTGACATGTTTCATTTACTCATGTTATCAAAAATCATTCATTAGAATGAAGGAGAGACTTTCACTTGTCTAACTTCCGGTCACTTGTACGCAAATAATGGTCTCCACGTTTCAAATTGGACCCTTTATTGAATTTTCGTTGCGGTCGGCGGACGGAGCCATAATGTCGTTCGTAGGCTGAAAGTCCGCTTTGAGAATGCGAAGTAAGAGAACAGTGCTCATGATGACGATGGAGGCGTTGGTGACACAGCCCAGGACGTGCACTCCCGGCGAGACCTGTGCGTAGAGTTTGCATGGTTTTTTATACTAAATATTGGGTGTGTGGGGGTGGTGGGAGGAGTGGAATCGTTACCTCCTGCGAGTTTGTAGCCAGCCAACGCGCCATCCATCCCAGCGGCACGAGGCGAAAGAGAAGAAAGGTGCACAAATTGAGTGCGGAAATGGTTCTGTAGTACGTCTCAGTCTTGCAGACTTGGGAGAGGAGGAGGAGTTGGCGCCAGTGGAGGAAGACCGAGTTGACCTCGATGACCAGGGCCACCATGACGAACCCCTGATAACGACGGGTCAACATGGACACTCCGAAGCAGGATATCACCTGATGTCAAAATGCCAAGTGACGATCAAAATGACGAGTGTGTAGGTATTTTTAGGTAAACTCACGAATGCATGATGGAGCATGAGCTCGTAGGCGGATCTCTTCCGATGGTTGAGGAACAGGTCGAAAAAATCAAATATGAAATACCCTCCAAAGACCAAACACAATCTCAGAATTAGTGTTAAATGGCATGGAATAGAATTAGTAATTTCTCATATTTATGAGTAAATGGATCCTCGTGCAGGGGTTTTCCAGGGAGTGAGCAGACTTACCAAGTGAGAATGCCGTGAGACGGTGCGCAAGTGGGGAGTAGACGTGGACCACATCGTCCCCCAGTTCTGGACACGTGTACAAACTGCAAGAAATGGAAGTTTGTGTGCTAGTTTAGCATTTTATTTCGTATGGTTGGTGTGACCGCTGACCAGCTCAAGGCACCCACCCCCGTCACGAGCGAGTGGAGGAGCGAGTTGGCCGTATTCCCCCATTTCCACCGTGTGACCTTTCCTCCGAGGAGAACTCCCGGTGGGGCGAACCAGGTCCCGCGACGAAGGGCGTAGAAAAGGGCCAAGGAGCCAACCACCACCTCGAAAAGCTCGCTCATTTGCTCGCTGCGATTCCTGATGATGGTCAGCTGATGTCCCTCCTGAATCCGATTTATTTAACACGTACTTACATAACTTGTGATACTATTTACACACAAGGCTATTACATAATATGCCATAATGAGTGCGGTAAGACATAATATTGGCATAATGTTAGTAGGTATGTGTAACAGGATGTGAGTATAAGTGACGCATTTCCTTCGGAGGGGCATGTTGAGACTCAATCAGGATTTATGCACTTTTTTACTGCGACGACTTGTGTGTCTCACTTGGTTTCGTAATATTCTGCTGGTGACATTTCTAATGCAATGAGCAATAATCTATCTTTGGACTTTTAATTAACTTGATTTTCGAGTGGAGACCTTGCACGGCTGACTATGGGCTACTATCCCAATTTAAAAGACAATAACAACTCGGGCTATTGAATTTTCAGAGGTCAGACAGTCACTCAGCACGTGTCACTTGGATTTGGTACTTGCATGACTATTGATGCATCTCATTACCCAAGGCTGCTTGCGTCAAGGAAAACATTTTAATTGGAACTGAATTGATAATGACGTGTGTGAACATAAATTGTTCCGAAAACGGTTTTCGGACACACGCCAAGCTGTATACCTGAGGAGCACATCCGGACGGAAAGTTGGTCACACAAGAGCTCCAGACTTCTGTTTCCCCCGACCAAGGAGGACCAGTCATGGAAATGGACCAAGGGGATGAGGTCGTCCCCAATTCCACGGCGTTCACAGATTATCAGCGGCGAATGTGGTACTCGTTGAGTCAGGGCGCTGTTTCAAGATTTTACCACGAGAGGGTGGACGGGGGGATATACGTCATCCGCAAGATTGGCTGGATCCCCTTGACCTTCTACTGGACAATGTGGATCAACACGACGGTCAAGGTGAGACAACCTCTGTTTCTCGTCATATTTCTCTCCCTACCCCAACGACCCACTTAATTAGCGACCCAGGGAGTTGACATAATCATGATGTGTGATTGCATGGGCAGGTCAGCTACCTGCTGCTCAGCTACAACGGCTGGCTGGGCGTGGAGGTACACTTCCTGGACCAGATGAGGTAAATATGTATATATATATTATATATATTATTGAATACCCTCATTATATAATGAGGGTATTCGTTATTTCTAAATAGTTTACGAAGAAAAAACAAGGGGTCAGGTTTAGTAAAAATCGTAAGCGTAGTAACGTGATTTTCGATGAGAAAATCTTACGACGCTTACAAAATCTCGTAAGCGTCGTAAGTTATTTTACGATACGAAGAATACTAAGGATACGAAGAAATAATGAATACCCTCAATGAATACCCTCATTATATTATAGCATGTGGGACTGGTACTTGAGTACGACTCACATGGTTCAAGAGCAGATCTTGTGGTACTCAAAGTACCCCATGTACGAAATCCTGCATCGCCAGTGGTCACTCCAGGAGAGCATTTTCTCCAAGATGAGCTGTCCTCCCAGAGTGGCGAGTTCTATTCGGAGGACGGATCTTATCAACTCGGTTTGCTACCCGTAAGCTAACTAAATAAGTATATTTCCTAGTCACCCGCCGGCTGCAGCACACATACCGCCCAATCAATCACATTCCAATATCCTGACTTATGAATTTCCAATTAATGATCCAATTTACAGTAATGGCCAAGTCACACGCAGAGACAGATCAGCACTGACACGACTCGTTAATTAAAATGGTTTGGTCGTTTCACAGGTTCGTCGTGTTTACGGGAACCTTCGCCTTGTCCGTCCAGTTCTTTTACACCCCGAACTATGCCCTCAACACGTATGCGCTCATTCCGCCAGCCTGGGACAGTTGGTGGTTGCAGGTCATATTCTGCGTTCACGAATGCCTCTTCATGTACCATGCCTATGCTTATCAGGTACATTTCTTATGACTTATTGACTTACCAGTTCCTTCAATAATTAATAACTTCTGTCTGGCTCGGAACTGCGTCCGTAATGTGTACGCAATACAAATAGGCTTGCACCATGGTGGTTGCCGAGAGCATGTCAACCTCGTACCAACACTTGCTGGAGGATATGACCAAGACGGTGTACAAGTGAGTGGCGCTATTTATTAGGAAATGTTGCTTGTTCACATTCCGATCACTGCTTCTCGAGATGGTCACACTCATAGGAAGAACATTATGCATCCTGTATTTGTTGCCTTTCGCCAGGCTGATCGAGACTGGGGAGCTGCGCCAGGACGAGACGTTCACAAGACGGGGACGCAAAGAAGTCCCTCCGTCGGCAACATCGCGGCCACCCACGCAGGAGCAGCAGGGCGGGAGGAAGAGTGCCTTCCGTCGTCAAATGATGACGGACGGCGGGGGTGTGGCGAGTGGCGTGTACCGTCGGAAACCCATTCGTCGTTATCTTAATCCCACGTCGAAAGCGCCCGGAACTCGGTACGACATTTTAGGCCTGATTAATGACTACAGAAACATTATGCTCTGCGTGAACGAGCACAACAAATGGATCGGTCGTTTGATGGGAGGTGCGCAAGCGGCAAATTATGCACAGTTTGTGTCCGATGTCTTTATGATGATACAGGTACTTACATAGATATCGAGGGACAACTGGTGACAGTTCCTTACGTGCAATTTACATGGACATATTTTACATACGGATCTCTTGGTCATTTGTTGCAGCTACTGAAAGAGCCAAATTTTGATTTTCTGGGCATTTCATTCTACGTGATGGATGCTTGTTTTGGGATGTGCATGTTGTTTCGCATGCTTATCATTTTGGCACGGTTGGTCCCAGCCTCGGACGAGTTTGTCCAGTCGATCCGCTGTTACGTCATGTACGAGACGCCTCTTCGGGGCTACATTCTCAAAGTTCTGCCCACTCTCAAACGCGTGTCTGCAAAGCTGACTGGCTACTCGGTCCGACCCCAATCTGTCCCCGTAGGTGTCAACGTCCTTATCAATTGGTACATTTGTGCCGCCATGTGGAAACGACCCGACGACCCATCCAGGAGGACTTGAATAATTCTCCAGGTCCCCGTAGTAAATATAGATACGTATTATTGCTTCTTTACTGCATGTTTAAGTACAAGAAATTCAGAACAAATAAAACGATGAATAATAACAGAATGGCATCTATGGCGTAATAATGCGTAACAAATACACAAAATACGACATGTGTGTACATTTACGAATAAAATTTCCGTCAATCACGACTGGGCAGACTACGCCGTCACTCCCGCACGACCACTATTCGTTCCACGTTTGAGGAGAAGCGTCTTGGTTCTGGCCCGGTTGAAGGCATCGATAACTTTTTGCACGCTTTTGAGAATCGTGGCGGAACTCATCTTCTCCAAAAGGTCCAACTTGGAGGCCTGATCGCGCACTGAGGAGGGGGCGTGGTGAGCGAGGTGCAGGCGAACCGTGACCTCACCACTCGGGTCAGTCTGCAACCCAAGTCTGTTCCCCACTAGGCGTTGATTACTACTTTTCTGAAATAATGGAATTCGAACTAATTTAAAAAATGTGCTTGTGGTGAAGACAACAAGGCAAGAGGAATTTGTTGATAAGGTAAAAAAATGGATGCCTCCTCGAGAGAGAGTCAAAACCGATGCTAAATTTGCAACAAATGGAGAGGTTGGCTAGATACCTGTGGGGGGATGTGGACAGCTTTAATGTCCTGGAGAGAGGGTGTGGCATCGAGAAACAAGTCTTGCATCCATTCGACGATGGAACGATGTCTTGGCTTCCAGGTGAGGACGCGGAGGGTGTGGGATCCAGGGGTGGAGGGCAGGTTGGCGTATCCGTATCCCTCGTAGCGGACGCGACCACTGTCCTTCAGGGACACGACCATGAGGAGGAGGACGGGACTTTGGAGCGTGTGGTGAAGCGTGTCCAGCGAGAAGGAGAGGAGGGTGGAAAACTGGTGGGAAAAGTGGGCAACCCCATCCACCGTCGTGTAGCTGCTCTGGGTCGTCCCTGTCCCAAGCTCGGTGTGAATACTCGAGGATGAATTTTGGGTCGTGGTGGTCCATCCGGTGGGTGTTTCGAGGAGATAGTGGACGCAGAGCGGCTCGCTGTCAAAGCCACGAGCGGAAACGATCTCACCCATCAGCCACACGCGGAGCTGGTTATGGTCAACGCTCTAAAGTAGGGTGGAATAGATGTCGTAATAAAACAATAAATAAAGTCAAGGCTAACCTCGAATGAGACGCCTCTGGTATTACTGTTTTTAATAGTTGAGGACAGAACAGGTCGTCCTAGTTGAGGGGAAGCTTGTTTCTGGGGTGGAAGGTGTAGCTCCCAGCTGAGGCGGTACACGTGGGTTCGGGAGGCATGGATGACACGAAATCCAAATGGAGCTTTGACAGTTATCACGCCGGCGGTAGGAAGCGCCTTCAGTCGACAAACTATGACCCGTCTTCATGGAAAGCATATTTAAATGTGAATCATGGCCAGATTAGTTAGGCTAAGGAATAAGTAATTGACCAAACTTTTTGGAGTGGGGAATGGTTGCCACAATAATCATGGCCTGCGACTGGAGCGAGATTTGTCCCCGGTGTCGCAACCTTTCCTCGACTGCTCGAGTCCGGCGTGTGAAGGATGGAACACGTTTGCCATCCGTGGCTCTTGTCCCATCAGCAATGTCCCCAAGGATGGGTTGACCCCTTTAACAATTCAATAATTAAATAAAAGTGTGTGTGTGTTATGATTGGAAAACCGATGCGGAGGATAAACCATATGCGATCATTGATGACGTGGTCTACCTGGACTTTGAGGGACTTGTGGTGGGGAGGATGGACGATGACAGGGACGCTTTAGGTCGCTTTCCTCGCAAGTGCTTCCCCATCATCTCCACCACAGATGCGTCTTCTTGGCGAATAAAATCATCCACGGCGGCATGACGTTGTTCCACTTCTTGGCGTCTCTTTATCACTTTCATCAGCCGTTGCTCCTCCTTCAACTCTGTTTCTTGCTCTGTTTTCGTCTTTTGCTTGGTGGTACTGACCTTCTTTGCGGGGTCACTAATCCCCTCACTTGAAGTGGTGGTGGTGGGGGCCTTGACGGTGGAATCTTCATTACTGGTTGCGTCTGCGTCCTCCCACTCTTCATCTTCCGCCTGCCCTTGTGGAGCTGGGACCTCCTTCCTGCGCGTCTCAACAGCCCCTCTCGCTCCCTGCACGGTCCAATTCAAAGTTGCAATTAATTTCTAACGCATCATCATCATAAATAGTACGCTCACTTGTCTTGCCACAAATATGTCTGTGTCAACGTAGGAGTAGAGCCGAGGAGTATCTCCGACGGACCTAAATTAGTAATATTCTCTCAGTCGCTAAAAATAATGGTGATTTGTTACCTTAATTTGTATTTACGCTCACCCATCCACCTTTTCTTGCCATGAGAAGATGCGATCCTGAACGATGGAGAGGAGGCGCTCCTTGTTTTTGTCTTTCCGGTCTATTGTTACGGAGGAGAGGGACGGGTACTCCAACAGGCGGACCCTATTTCACAATTTAAATCCTGCTGTATTATGTCAGATTTCAATTTGTTAATCTAAAAACTAAAGAGACTTGGATTAATCTACCTCAGCTTGAGACCACTGAGCGGACCGTGGTAGCGGTGCGTGGAGGCGATCGGTTGAGCCTTCTCGATCCGCGGCAAAGGAGGCAGATCCGTCAACTTGACCCAGCCCAGCACGACGTTATCTTGGGGTGACTCCATAATCAGTGAAGGTCGCTCTACGTCTTTGGCACCTGCGGAAATTCCCATTCTTTTAGGGTGGATGAAACTTTGCATGGAGTTGAATTGTTACCTGTTGTGCTACCATGATGACCTTCTCGAGGACCTGAAGAAGGTGGGCGTGATTCTGATTCACTCATTTCTGGGTTGGATAAGTGATGTCGGAAAAGTTGGCTTGATCAGCAGGAGGAACGCTTCTTGTCAGTTGTCATCATTTGTCATGCCTTTGTTGCCATGCCAGTCGCTGTGCAGCTGGGCAAATTGAGACGACGCGGGAGGACCACTGCTGCTGCTGAGCTGATGGAAATAAAAGACCACCGGGTTATCATTTTCTAATTTACTAATTTGGTTGTTGTTCCTTGGAGTGAAGGTAATAATATGAGCTCGTTGCCGAGCAGGATGGGGAGTCAGGCCGTGTTGCAGACGTTGAACAAGGCCACCACTCAGCGACTCTTCCTTGCCTCCTGCTACCCCTGCGAAATCCCCTCCGCACACCGTGTCAACGTCCAAACTATGGACTTTGATGGGTGGCTCAAAATGGTGGGTGTGGTCTTTCTTGGTCTTCTTCATCAACCAACAAGCTTTTACTTGTCTAATTGGATTGTATTCTTTAAATTTACAGTACTTTACAAAATGGATTTCTTACTATGCTCACGACACGACTGGGAAATGCAAAGAGGGAGATATCGTGCTTGTCGAGGAACTTCCACAACGCCTCACCCGAGATATTACGCACCAAATTAAGCGCATCGTCTACCCATTTGGCGATATGGTTGATCCAGTCACGGGCAAGAAGTGTTATCGAACCCAGTATAGAGATGACGTTAAACGGTAAGAAGACGCATACATCAATTATCATTATAAATTATCATTATAATATCTGACTTGGTCACTGGTTATTGTAGAATTAACGAGTTGTGGGGGGTTAATCCTGGGCTGAAATATGACTACGATAAGGCTCCTCCCCGTGGTTGGCAAGAAGGTCGCAAGGATTGGACACACAAGAAAGGTTACCGCAAATTCCACGAGTTCACCGACCGCGACCAGCCTGAGGCTTCTTGGTAGCAAGAGGAAGAGGGTGGTGGTCAGGTGGTCCTCTGTTATTTCGTAGTCAGTCCAGCTCACTTTATTTTATAAGAATATAATTTATGTGGTTATAATAATTCAAAATAGTTAGGCCTGAGATAATAAATTGTTTATTGTGTGGTGACTATATAATTTGTGTATTTGTACAGATCAGATTATTAGAATATTCATGTCTTCACGACCAGATCTGCTTTCTTTTGATTGTCCACCAAACCAATATTGGTGGATGTTTGGTCACTCTTCTCCTTCCTCCTCCTCCGCCGCCTTGAGCTGTTGCGACACTTTTTCTAAATTGGAAAAAGTCTTTCTCATCGCCGCCCAGTATGACATGGAGTGAAAGGGAAGACCGTGCTTTCTCGCCAACACTTCAACCCTGGGTCGCACTTGTGCGTGTCGGAATTGAGGCATAGTTGGAAAAAGGTGGTGTTCAATCTATGTACAAATGACATTACCAATTTCCTATGCATAATTAGATAATTGTAATTGACTTGGCCATGTATGTACATGTACAGATGTAACTCACTTGATAGTTAAGCATCCCCATCCACCAGTCCACGAACCAATTGGGCTCGATATCAGTCGTGTGGGCAAGACTATACTCGACCCAGTGGAGACTTTGAGTGCTGACTTCCATGTGGGTGTGGCTCAGAGCAAAATTGATAAAGATGTAGTTTGACGTCAGCCAGACGGCGACGACATAGTTGACCAGCCCGAATGGGAGAATGAGACAATAGTGAACCGACATGAAGAAGAGGTCGGAGAAGGCCCCTTTCCTCCAGGCGTAACGTGGATGGAGGTACACCTTCCAAAAGATGGCCACCAGAAACGTGTCCACAAGAACAAAGAGTTTGGACTGGTGGCGGAGAAAGAAGTTGGAAGTGGGTCGATCCTCCATCACCTTTTTGTTGAAGGCGAGTAGGGGCAGTGTCTCCAAGTCCACGTCTGCATGGAGACGTTGGGGCATGGCGTGGTGACGATTGTGCTGCGATGACCACCATCGTGCTGAC
The DNA here is from genome assembly GCF_002217175.1 of Folsomia candida. Taxonomy (NCBI): domain Eukaryota; kingdom Metazoa; phylum Arthropoda; class Collembola; order Entomobryomorpha; family Isotomidae; genus Folsomia; species Folsomia candida. The sequence goes on along the minus strand of NW_019091213.1, from coordinate 338,783 downwards.
ATCCCGTCGCCAAGACCTTGCAATTACCATACACTTCAGAATGCTTAGACTTCAGCACATTTATATCCACCATTTATACCATAAACCATTGATTGGATGAACCGGTCCAGCCGTGGGCGACCCGTGATGGAATGATGTCCTCCTTCATGCATCCACCAGCCACACCTTCCCGCATAGAGGGCCGAGAGGAGGATGCCCCCCACTTGAAGCCAGGCCGACGCGGAGGTCAAACAGCAGATGGCCGTCACTTGGAGAGCAATCAGTTCCAGGAGGCGGAAGAGGGTGTGGCTCCAACTGGGCAGAAAAAACCCCTCCTCTCTCAGCTCACTTTCCAGACGGGCAAAGTCATCACTCAATGCTTTGTGGCGCGAATGCTGGGTGGCTGCACCATGGTTCGCGAGGTCTAAGACCACAGCAGTACATATCAGATACTGGAGGCAACATGAGACAGCTTATCATATAACTAACATGCTATACGTGCATCAAGCCGGTTGTGTGTTGAAATTCACTACTTGTAAAATCATTCACCTTCTGGGGTCGCCTTCCTCCTTGGAAGTCCTCTCATAATGGCCAAGGTCTTCGGGAGGGAGCGGTTGTGAAACTGCTGCACTGCCAGAGTGGCATCTTCCCCTGGAGCCGTGTAAAACTGGATAATCTTGCCTCCCGGGTGGCGATCAATCCAGTTCGTGACGTCGTAAAAGTGACCCTCGTACAGGATTTCATTCCTCTGCTTCGCCACGGCAGACGACGGAATGCATCCCTTCCTCGTCTCTTCCACCCATGATGACGACGAAGACGGATCTTGCTCCTGCTGCTCGAGTGACATGTTCTTATCTCGTCGAAAGAATGCGGCGGACTGATTGCACGAAATCAAAGTCCTGGAACGGAGGTCAGTCCGTGCATGTGTTGAAGTTTTCATGTGACATGATTGGGAAATTTCGACTTGCACTTCTCACAGCACCATCAGCATAAAATATGCAATAAACTGCCACTTTGTCATCCTTTGTACTATTGAATAACTCGTAAAAATGCATGACATTGTCCAGGAGCAGAAACTCGTGTGTGGGTTCTATTGCATAAAATTCGAGTCAAACCAAATCATCGGTCTGCAGCAATTATCGCTTTGCATGCTGATCAGGACGGGTTTAGGAGACGGAAATTTACAACATGCGAACTGTCACCCACTCGATGGGAGAGCATCATTATATAGGCAATTTATGTCATAGGCATGCGATTAATATAGACCACTCGAGAAGAAATGAAATCACAGCTCCCATCGCATCGATTGTCCCATTATCTTATTTCACAAAGGTTTATTAGGCGGATGCCCTGTTTTTTCACGATCCAATAATTAACAGAGTGACTAATATGGGAAAAGTAAAGTGCTTATCATCCCATCCACCTGAGGTTGCTATCGCTGGGGAAGGACGCCACTAGAAAGGACAACGTTATTTTTTGCATACAAGAGCTGGTAGCAACTCGGCTCTTGCCCAATATAGAGACAAGTATGCAAATCATGTAAATGTCAAGCAGCTGGAGTGGTGGGGAATTTTAGGGGGTTGCAGAATAAAAGGGTCGCGAAGGTGGAGAGATGTTGGCACAAGATCAAAGCATCTTCTCCGAGAGCAAGCAAGCATGGATCGTTTATTTGGCAGGTTTCTGGTCATGGTTTGTCTCCTCTGTTTGTTGAGCAGGGCGAGTCAGGCGCAGGGGGAGGAGGACGATGTCATTGTGGATGCCGGAGTCCTGGGCAGAATTCGGGGCACTCGGGCAGTCACCGCCCATGAGTTTGGCGTCACTCGGGAGTACATTCAGTTTCGTGGCATCCCCTATGGCACCATCCCAGAACGGTTTCTCGTGAGTTTCTTACACCCCTTTTTCGACCTGTCAACGTGAAACTCATCCGTGCTTTGCCTTTTACTTAACAGCCATCACGACTCTATGAAGAGCCTTTGACGGAAGGAGGCGACATCTTTAACGCCACTTCTGCCGGACTTTCCTGCTTCCAGCCCATCCTGTACCCCTTCATGATGACGGAGGACTGTCTCACCATCAACATTTACACCCACAAAGTACCCAATCTACTCTCCCACCATAATCTGAGCATGGGAAAAGAGGTCACTTCAAGTTGTCACTGTTGTTTCTTTTACAGAAATTCACTGGGAACGAGAGGGAACTGCGTCCCGTCCTGTTCTTTGTTCACGGAGGCGCTTTCACCGTGGGATCCGGGGCCTCTTTCTCCGGACTCAGGATGATGAACCGGGACGTGGTCTACGTCACTTTCAACTACCGTCTCGGCCTTAATGGCTTCTTTTCCTTGCAGAACGAAAACATTCCAGGCAATGCGGGAATGTACGATGTCGTCAATGCGCTCAAGTGGTATTTACGAACTTGCAATTATTTTGGCATTGGCTTAATTGAATTCGCTCCGAATCTTACTTAAACAAAACTTGTGGTCAGGGTGAACAAGTACATTAAGCAGTTTGGAGGAGACCCCACTCTGGTCACAATCGCAGGCCAGGTGACAATTCAAACACAAAACAAGCAAGCAATTTGCTAAAACAATTACAAGGATCTCATTTTGCCCCTGTTTCGTAGAGTGCAGGAAGCGTGACTGTGACGCAATTAATGGCGTCTCCCATGGCGCAAGGTCTTTTCCACCGTGCCATTGGAGCTTCTGGCTCTGCCCTCAACGCCTGGGGCACGACGACCGACCCAATTCCGGACGCCATCAAGGTTGCACAAATAGCTGGATGTTACGACAATAATTCTGCCCCCAACTTGGACCTGATCGCCTTCTGCATGAGGAATGTGGAGCCCATGACCTTGGTGAACGCCTTGTACGAGTTCCAAGTGTCCGAGAGGCAGCAGGGAAGGCTGGGCTTTGCAGTCGTCTCCCCCGTCGTCCAGTCCTTCACGATGAACGCATACACCAAATTCTTGCCCGAACATCCCCGCCAGGTTTTTGAACAGGGGCGAGAATCCCAAGTCCCCCTCCTCATGGGATCCACCAAGCATGACGGGAGCTACGTGATGGGTGTCTTTTACAACAGATTCCTCAAGGACAACGGCCTCGAGGGGGACGAGGACTTTATTCGCAACGAGTTGACGACCAGGATTCTAGACTCACTGGGTAAATACAATACTTGCAATTACAATATAGATTCTGATGGTGAGCTGCTTAGAATGTAGACAAACTAATACTAATACATGGTTCCTTCAGGCGTGGATGATATTTCAACGGCGGTGCATGACGCCATTTCCCTGCAGTACATGCAGGAGGCGAGGAAGAGTGGGAACTTCTCCACAATGTTCCCCGGTCTGATTGACATCTTTTCAGTCTTCTTCTTCAAAGGGGATTGTTACCAGACGGCGCTCCTCCACTCGAAGAACGCCTCCTCGCCAACGTTCTGGTACAGCTTCGACTTCAAGGGGCACGCGAGTCTGTTTGCCAGTCTGTTCCCGAGTGAGGTGCCGCCCTTTCCAGGAGGAGTGACGCACACGGACGATCTCATCTACTTGTACTCCCTCACCTTCTCAGAGTTCACCCCCATCGAGGCGGAGGTGTCGAGGAGGATGTTGTCCTACTGGGCCAACTTTGCGGAGACGGGGTGAGTGACATGGCAGCCGTTTTGCATGTGAACCAGGTTTTAATTTGTGCACTGTTCCCCCTAAGTGATCCGACGCCTGGAAGTGAGACAAAGTGGCCCCGCTTGAACGACACGAATCATGGATACATGATCCTCGACGAGGTGGCCTTTGCAGACAACAATTATCACGCCAAATGGGTGGGGCCAGGAAATGAACTTGTCGCTCCTTGATCTCTGCAGTTCAAAGCAGTCGTAACAGTGAACTGGATACAAATTTTGTGATACTTTAAAAAATATGTAGGTCTCTATGTCTAACTCCACTTTACTAAATACTTTGTTTAACATACGAAACGAACACGCAACAAGATGGTGTATGATTTGAGCACGCAAAGGATGAGAACTAATAATAAATTCCTCAGAGTTACTACGCATATCAACATTGCATATTTTTATGCACTATCTGCGAAATTTTGCACCATGAATTTGCAGACTTTGAAATGATAAATCCGGTTCCAGCATCGTTTAATTACTTCTTCTTTCACAGTTTTTGCGTAGTGGACATGCAAATTCCCAATCAGTGTGAGAAAGAGCAGACGCTTAAGCTTTTTTTAAGAGAAACCTTTTGCCGAACTTTGTGACATTCCGAATGTATTTGGTCAGAATGGGTTTCACTCCGGAATCCTTTTGTTGTATGTTTTTACCTCATATCCGAATAGAATCAAGTACAATTGATTGCGAGTATGACGACACATAATCTTCTCTGCTACATACTCTTGACTCACCAGCAATTTTATATGCCAGCTGAAATATAAAGTTTAAAAAATTGATGTTTATTTCTCATGCAAATCTAGTACACCTATGTTTTTCGGTAGTCCATTTTGCCCGATATTTGGCGTTTGGTCATTGTGATAGACGAGGGTTAGTCTGAGTCATTGTTGATTCCCGTCACTGGGTTCCGCCCCACCACAGGTTTTTGTCCTAATGTCGTCCACCGTACTCTGCTTGGCTTCTGGTTCCTGTGGGTCTTGGAGGCAGTATCCCCAGTCCTTGCTCACACCTCGGAACCCTCCTCGAGCCTCGTACTGTCTCCAGTAGGCTGCCAAACTCTTGGTCCAGCCCGCCATGTCCGTCTCCGGTGGGGTGCTGTACGTCGGCGTCGCCAACAGCACTCTGGCCACATGAAACACAAGAACTCACTGAGCGAAAGCAACAACGAGGAGCGCATGCGCCTCATTAACGAGATTTTTAACCTACTCGGGCGTGAAAGGGCGTTCGATACGATGTCGAAAAATGGTATTTCGATTTCCTCCAAGCACACATGCATCCAAGTTCCGCATGGCAATCTTGACGTCTGCCGTCTCCAGGACGGAATTGAAGATGGCGGTGCTGATGTTCGTGGGCGTGGTCCTGGTACAGAAAAGAGTGCAAAGCCATTGTTTGGGTCATCGGAAGGCCTGACTTACCATTGGCGTTGGACGGGGTAGGGAGGAAAAAGAGCCTCCATCGCAATCACGTACATGTGGAAGTGAGGAAAGTTGCTGACAAAGAAAGGGGAGCAGTATGAATTCACAAAGGCCACAGCACTCCAAGCGGCTTCAGGCAGCGGGTCTGCGCATAAAATTTAGAAACACAAATTTAACGAGCCAGCGATGAAATTAAGCATAACGCGAAAGTGTGATAGTTGAATTAAATGGTGATGACTAACCATACTTTCCCCACACGAAGGACTGAGCTAAGGGTCGATAAGGGAACGTTTTCCCAGTTCGCAAGTTCTCAATCCGCTCCACCTGAGATCAAAAGCTGCAATACAATTTACTCGTTTGTAGGAATAGAAATTTGATGGTTTTAAGGTATCACCTTTTGAAACGAGTCACAACCGGAGCCGATGCTTTGGAAGTTGAAAAAAAGTGTGCAACTTAATTTTGAAGTTTTTACCTCATCAATAAATACTTAAATAAAGAAAAAGTCATACAGCCGGAACTCCTCGTTTTTCATCTCCTGACACTGGGTCAGAATGGCCGAGATGACTTTGAACTGTAATAAATAGCTATTTATATAAATTAGGTAATATCATGCAGATAAGTTCTCATCACCTTATGATACATAATTAACTAATTAATCATTGTTCTGAGTCAATTAAGGCTGCAGTTTAATTAGTAACTTGATACGAACGTCATAAAAACTTAACTCTTGGACCCCAATGTCCACCAAGGCCTTGTGATGTCTATCCCGCATAAGGATGCTGACTTTGAGGATTTGTCTGAGGAAGGAGTCCTCGATGAAGGGGTGGCAGGCCCCCCACATGATCTGCATCGACTGGGCGAGGAGCTGGACGATGCGCGGCTCCGTCCCGTTGCCATTCCAGAGCGGGTCGTAGGGCTGGATCACGCCTCCCTCGGGGTCGTCCTCCTCGAAGGTCTCCTCGTTGAGCAGGGTGACGAAAAAGTCCTTGGTCAGAGCCAGCGCTTCCTCCACCTCGGTTCGTGGAGTTGAGTGGGAAGTAGTCTTCCAGGTGGGGATCGTCCGCTACGAACGTGGGGTCAACCCATTGGGCCAAACATTCGTCCATGCAGACTCCCTCGGGGGTGACTGCAAAGTGAAAATGCGTACCCCACCAGTTACAAAGCGTCACAGTCAATAAATAGTCGAGGTATTAGTTTTTGCACCCACAGTTTCCTGGTTGTGATGGGGCTGCGGCGGGGTCGACAATGTTGATGCTGAATTCTTGCAGCTACATATTTAATAGTGAATCCTCATCACGTGCGGAAGTAAATGATAGTGAGCACAGGAAAATACGATAAAAAGTTTGATACCATTTTGATCCCCACTTCGCCTCCTTGCGCGGTCAAATCAATGGCGGAGGGGGCGTCGCAGTAGCTCTCAATCACCTGAGGCCTGCATTCATAACCAACAGAAAGCAGGGGTCATCTAATAGCATACTCGAAAAGAGGCCTTACGTGGATCCCTCGGGCACAGAGTCGCTGATTGCATAGAAGGCGCAGGTGAGGTTGATGGGTCTCTTGGCAATAAAGCCCCCAGGACAGTCCGTGTCCTTGATGCGGTGAGGCCCATTGTGGCAGAAGCGGAGTTCCGAGCTAATCCCAGGCACAAAGACCAGGAGGAGGACTCTGATTATCGGCCACGACGCAATTACCAAGCGTTTCCCCATCGTTTCAGTGTATTTTTATCGAATGTGTTATGTATATTTTGCTATCTGGACGAGAAAAGTAACAAGTTGAGCCAAAGCATTAGCACGAAATCTACTCAAATCCAACACTTTCATTTCATACCCATAATTCCGACTCGTATTTACAAACTTTTCGTGAATAAGCCTTTGTTGCTCACACTTTCATTAATTTGTTGAATGTAGTAATGCATAAAGGAGAAAGAATGCCCATTGTTGTCGCTCCTTTATGGCATGTGACACGAGTAATTCCCGACTCATCCATCCAATTTCGCCTGTAATGAACATCCCATGCGCCTCGCCGTGTTGTGTTGTTACGACAGATTGAGACATGTGAGAAGAACGATATGCAGTCATGGTGGAAAAATGTGGCTTCCTTATCCAGCCAGAGTCCATTTCGGAATCCAACCATGACGCAAGAACTAGTCGATTTGCATTGAACAAAGCAAGTGAGTGATCCCAGATTATCCTCGGCTTATCCAATCCACATGATTGATGAGGCTGGTGGCTGTTGCATTGTCAGGGTTAGAGAGCAATATGATCATGACATTGTGTCATAATCGGGCACATGATAAGAACAAATGTGCAGCTTAATCCCCCCTCCATCACCTCCTTTGATCACGTCGGCAGTGTAGTAGTCGTGCCCACACCCACCCCGAACAGAACACACTTTAGCTCGAGACCTCGTCCTGCACACAAATACTTGTGTCCCCCTCGCAATCTCGCAATCGCCTATTTTCAAAAATGCTCGCAATTCAGGTTTTCCTGGTCTCCTGCTTATGTGGGGCGGCCCTGTGTCAGGTGGAGGACGACCCTCAGATCGTGGATGCTGGGCCTTTGGGGAGAATTCGTGGCGGAGGAGGGCTGACCATGGAGGAGAATGGAGTACGACGACCCTATCTGCAGTTTAGAGGCATCCCTTACGCCACAGTTCCACAGCGATTCTCTGTAAGGAGGGCTTAATTAAATATGTAAATGAGGATGTGCAGTCGGACGGGTGTGTCATCTTTCTGTCTAAAATGTCTCCTGCACAGCCGTCAACCCTGCTGGAGGTGGACCACGGGAATGGAGACATATACAACGCCACCTTCACCCCGAACTCCTGCTACCAACCACTCCTCCCAGAAGTCCTGCTCACGGAGGACTGTCTCTTTCTGTCCGTCCACACGCATCAGGTACTCGTGAGGGGAAATTTAATCTATTCTTCGAATTATTACGCAAGTTGCTCACTTTGCATTGGACACTTTCTGACACGTAAAAATTGCAGAAGGACACGGGGAACGACGCGGACCTTCGGCCCGTCCTCTTCTTCATCCATGGAGGGGCATTCACCGGTACGTACGTCTTAACTTATAAACCTATGCCTATGTGCATAATGTAAAAATTGGGATTGATCATTTTTAAATGACAACCAGTTGGGCAAGGATCCTCCTTCTCTGGAATTCGCATCATGAATCGTGACGTAGTCTATGTGAACTTCAATTATCGGTAAGAATGCACTTGCTAGTCTGCAGACAAAAATAACCATACTCGAGAAAATCTCTGGAAAATTTCCACTGCAACTAATTGTCGATTTTTCTTCTTAATATTTTGCAGACTGGGGCTCTTGGGTACGTAATTTTTAATTGCAGCCACCTAAAACTGTAGGCTAACACCTCCGGTTAATTCTTCGTCTTCTCCTTCTTCCAGGCTTCTTCTCCCTGCAGAACGAAATCATTCCGGGCAATGCTGGGATGTACGACGTCGTCAATGCACTCCAGTGGACCAACAAGTACATCAAATACTTTGGCGGAGACCCAAACTCCATCACGATTGTGGGACAGGTATTAAAACACATAGCAAAACGAGAATGACATTTCACAGGAATCTCGGAATGGTCATTTTTGAGACTACTCGTCTGCTCCCCATGATTTCAGAGTGCAGGAGCCGTGAGCGTGACGGAGTTGATGGTGTCTCCGATGGCGCAGGGTCTTTTCCACCGTGCCATCGCTGCCTCGGGTTCTGCCCTCAACTCCTGGGGCACCACCACCGACTCGGCCAAAGTGCTCAAGGGGGCCTTGGACGTGTCTCAGCGGGCGGGATGTTACGATGGGGTTTCCAATCCAAATCTGAGTGCGATTGGACAATGCATGCGAACCGCTCCGGCACTAAGCCTCGTCAACATCTTGTTCGAGTACCAGGTACGGACAGTTAGGGACCTTATCATGAAATAACATGGTATCATTCATCATACTCGTCTCCACTGAATATTCATATGCTCGAGTATTGTGACATGCCCTGGGTGGATCCTTTGACACATAAAAATCCTAAAAAATCATAGATTCCAGATAATTTCTCGAGGATTGTGACATTTGAACGAAGTGACACTGATTGATGGTGACGACTAGCTGCAACAAATTAGCGAGCGAGCGAGAGATCATCCCGAGTGGAGAGATTATAATGTTTGCAGAAGATCAGAGTGCCCACCAGATGTGCATACATTTGCTAATACTCGGTCCGACTCACTCAATCACTTGAAATAATATCGATGAGAGATTTGTGTCACTTGTCTCGGCTGACATGAAAGTCGCGTCATTGTCACTTGTCACGAACCCTGTGGCTTGCTTTACGATGGTTGACGATGATGAATTACCGTGTGACGACAATTGACCACTTGACATCAATAGTTGCAATATGACATTTTCATGATTCATGGTTCATTTTCAGATTGCTGAGCGTAAAGAGGGTCGACTTGGTTTTGACGTCGTGTCCCCCGTCGTCCAGTCCTTCGACATGACGGCACATCCCAAATTCCTTCCTGAGGACCCTGCCGTCGTCTTTGAGGAGGGGCGAGAAGCTGCCGTTCCGCTCATGATGAGCACCACGAAGCACGACGGGTCCTATGCCATGGGTGTCTTTTACAACAGATTCCTCAGAGACAATGACCTCCACAACAACGTCACGTACCTTCGCTATGGTTTGGTGCCCTCTATTCTGACAGCGCTGGGTAAGTCTCCCTCCGTACGATTCCCCTAATGATCGGCTAACCTGACGTGTATGGCGTGGATGTGCTTGGCTCTTGCAGGTGTTCACGATCGTCCAGCTGGGATTCATGAAACGATTGCTCGCACCTATCTCGGGGACGCGCGGCACTCGGGGAGCTTCCAGGACATGTATCCAGGACTCATGGACATCTTTTCCGTCTTCTTCTTCAAAGGAGACTGCTACAAGACGGCTCTTCTTCACGCGAGGAACCCGGCCACGCCCACCTTCTGGTCATCCTTCGAATTCATGGGCAACGTGAGTTTCTGGGGTCAACTTTTCCCAGGCGACGTGCCGCCCCCATTCCCAGGCGGCGTTGCACACACTGATGATCTCATCTACGTCTTTGCCCTCACGTTCCTCCCGTTCAGTGAAGCTGAGAGTGCCGTGTCCTCACAAATGATGTCATATTGGGCAGATTTTGCCACAGAGGGGTAATTTATTAGCAATAATGAATTCTTTCGTGTGCCCCGTAAATTTCGCAAATATATTTTCACCTGTTCCACTCGCGCAGGCGACCGCATCCAGATTGGCCCCAGTTACTGAATGAGAACGAAGCCTTCTGGACAGTGGATCTGGTGTCTTCAAGGTCCATGAACTATCAAACCACGTGGGTTGGTCCGGGCCATGAAGCAGCCAAACCTACACCCGAACCAGAGCCAACAACTGTTGACCCCGTGACCACGGCTGACCCCGACGTTGAATCCACGACTACGTCTAGACCTACAACGCCACCCACTCAGGCATCCACAAGCCCAACAGAAGACACCCCCACAACGCAAGGATCCCTCCGCCACCACGCCTCTTACTTTGTCATCGTCCTCCTGGCGTGCCTCCCACTTATTTTCTCTCAGTAATCCAAACCCTTTCTCCACCCCAAATCAAACATTTTGATATTTTTATCCAAGAATAATCATTGTTGTTATTAATAGTTGATTAAGATGAGACTGCGTACGTAAGTTACAAGTGGGTGTCATATTATTTAATTAGGACATTTGCATCTCGCGTGCGTGGTCATTACTTGGCTTAATTCGTCTCCTCATTATTTGCTGCCCACTCATCAGTGATTAATGGTATGCTGAGATTAGTCACGACTAGTTCAGCCTACTGACAGTTGGTCATCTTCATCGTCTCAAACAGTTTCACGAATAACACTCCAGCACAGCATCACAATGTGGCCTGTGATAATTTCCCCGTCATCCATTGTCTCCGTCCTCATGGTGTGCACCACCTTTGGCGTGGGTGTGGTCACCACCAGTCCAGCCAATTCGACGAATATGACGCAGTTTAAGTCCACCGTCCTCTACTCGTTCGCCAATGTAAGGGACCAGCTGAAATTATTTGTCATCATCGGGTTGGCTAATAATGATACGTATGCAAATCACGTTCGTAGGTGACGTCAACCCCGGAAGGGAGTCACACGACCATTTTGACCATCGCGACTGGGCCCGATGACCAACTACACTATGTTCGGAGTGAGGATGGTAAGAAAAAGCAGGGGATTTGGACTGGACCGCTCCCTTCTGCGCCCAAACTGGAGCTGGACGACCTCCTGCTGACCCCCAAGGAGGGCTCGACGAACCACTCCTCCTCCTCCACCACCTCCTCGATTGCAGGGGGGTTGTCCAATCTGTCTCAAGAGATCGACTTCAGCATCAAGGGCTACCTCAGCGGCATTTTGTGACGTTGAGCAGCTCGCTCAAATTACCATCCTTGCATACGCGAATGACATCAAACTGAATAAATCAAAAATGAGACCAATCTAACGACAAAATACATGATTTTATATGTACTTCGCTCATACCAAAAATTGGCAACTTACAAATAATAGACTCTTAATAGACTTTTAATAGACTTAAGTGCACTTTCTCAGTGCGCTTACCGAATATAAATACCACACTTTTCGCATATAATTACATATGAGGAAATGTAGAGTGAATAGTTCAATAACTTATTTAATCCGTAAATTAGCTTATCAGAAGAACTGAAGAAGTAATAAATACTACGTTTGCACATTAATTCAACAAATAACATAACATGCTGGCGTACTTATCTTACATACAAATGGTTAACGTTCGATTCAACGATATGCACAAGTCCTAGTAAATTACAAACTAATCACAACACACCCTGCACGTCACATTTGGTGTTACTTATTGTTCTAGTAGGAGGTTGGAATAGGCTGGTGGATTAATGGGAAGGTTGTAATTGGGTGGTCCACCAGCAGAAATTGTCTGCAACGCCCCTGCAACGAGTTGGTAGAACTCTGTCCCCAGAGGAGCAATGCAGTTGGTGAGGACTCGCAGTCGCACCTCCGGAACACTGACGGAAGCCAGGACGGTCGCAATTCTGGTCGCAATTCGAACTTTCTCCTCCGTTCCGACGTCCTTCTCCAAGTACTCGCGAGGTTGGCTAAAGTTGTCCTCGTCGCGGGAGTCGATTCGAGCCATGATGCCGTTGATGGGATGTGGGCCCTCGGTCCCCATGTCTCTGTCAATCCTGGGCCCCTTGAAAGAGTTGGGAAAGTAGACGGGACCACCTGCAGAAATATTCAGCTCATCAAGGTTTCTTCGACAAGTGAAGGCTGGGAAACTATTATGTCGCAGTCTCACCGTCGCCATTGTCCTTGGCAGAAATCCGCATGGATCCATCTCTCTCGTACCCATCCGCTCGAGACAGCGGACGATTTACTTCAATCAACTCAAAATTAGGGCCGAGGCGGTAGCGTTGCGCGTCCTATGTGCATACGTACATGCACATCAGTGTAATAATTAATTTACCATTTAGTTAATCAAAATCTCAAAAGGCTATACCTTGTATGCAAATGCTCTGGCTTGTAAGATACGATCAGGACTTGTTCTAATTCCTGGAACGAAGGTAGGGCAGAATGCAGCTTGCTCAATTTGCGTAAAGTAGTCGGTGGGATTTTTGTCGAGGACGAAGACTCCGATGGGGATGAAGGGGAACTGGTCCAGGCGCCACACTTTGGTCACATCGAATGGATTGAAGGACAGGGACTCGGCTTGGTCATAGGTCATCACTTGCAACCCAAATGTCCACTTGGGAAAGTTGCCCTGCGCGATGGAGTTGTATAGTTCCTTGGTGTAAAAGTCAGGCTCCACTCCGGCCAGGGAGACCGTATCAAAGTCCGTCAAGGGTGGGATGGACTGCCAAGTATGCCACACGAACTTACAGTAGGTCACCTGTCCTTGAGCATTGACGCACTCGTACACGTTGACTGCGGACCCGTTCATGCCCCTCGAGGAACCTAGTGCACCCCGGAATTTTAATAATTACTTTGGTAGGTACGTTACATATCTACAAATGCATAACAGCAAGTTAGTAATGCACTCAATTTTTTACTCACCGGCTCGAACGCTGTCCGCAAAGAACTTGACATAATTATGAAGGACTTCTGGTCTTAGGGAGAGAAAGTCATGAAACTGGGTTTGGTCGATAAGATGCGTTTCCGGATTTCGCTTCATGGATCGAATAAGGTCTGGGAAAAGCATGGGATCCCGAAGCGTGAAAGCATCGATCTGCAGGCCTGGAAAGTCCAAGTTCCCGTCCTCGGTATACAAGCGAATTGCAAAACCACGTGGGTCTGGCAACGTCTCCGCCCCTCCAGACTCTCGCACCGTTCCAGAGAAGCGGACCTGTATATTTTTTTAGTTTTATTAACGCCGAGACTTATTGTGTCGCTCATCGTGCAGAAACTGTATGCAGAGTACGGTAAAAAAAAATACAGCTCACCAGAACAGGGGTAATTTTCCCCACCCTGTTGAACACCTTGGCTTTTGTGAACCTTGACACATCGTGAGTCACGACAAAGTGTCCGAATGCCCCGTGACCTTTGGCGTGGACGATGCGTTCGGGGATGCGTTCTCTGTGGAAGGAGGCGAGTTTGTTGGCCAGGACGTTGTCGAAAAGGAGTGGACCTCGATTGGAGATGGCGAGGCTGGCCGTGTTGGACGGGAGAGGATTTCCGGCACCATCCGTCGTGCGGAGAGAATCTCCATTTGGATGGGTGGCAGCGAATTGAGAGAGTTGGAAATCGGCTGGACCGAGGAATGGATTTGTAACTGCTGTAAATAATATGCAACAAATTAGTTGGTTAGCTTAATTAATGTGTGTGGTTCTGTCGATTTTGGAGATAATACGCATGCAGATCGTCGTACCTGGTGTGGAACTTTGTCGAGCCTGAGAGGTGGCAGAAGTGATGGCTAAGACGAGAACAAAAATTAGTGGAAAAGGTCCCATTTTTCTCGCTAAAATTTCAAAAACTATGAGAAATAGAAGCAGTTTCTATTTATGTCCTCTTCCGGAGCGTGAGTGAGTGAGTGGAGAGGGGAGTAAAACTTTTGGGTTCAATAGGGCCGAAATATATAACTAGAAAACGCAACCTACTTACTTTAATTACGATAAGCAAAACGAGTTCAATTTCCCTAATGGTGCATGATATGATAACTGATAAGATGCTTATGCAAAAGTTTTTCAGAGAGACCATCCTTCATATTTGGGGTCGGATGAGAAAACCGGGATCAAAGCACCACCAAGAAGTTGGTTGGATGGACTAATAAACACGAAATAAAGTTCCGTTGGCTTTTCGTTCCTTCCTGTCTCATTTTGTCACTTTGTAGTACCTACTGTATTTGTAGTAATTTTCCCCCTGGGTCAGGAAGATGGGGGACAAGGACCCATCCTACTACTCCTCCTTCGAACCTCCCTCCGTCGTCATCACCCTCAAGGGAAAGAAACGTGCCTTGGTCGACAGGATTTCAGCAAGGTGATTGGATTACATAATACTGCCAAATGGTCTGGTCGATCCTATAACTTTGACTTATTTCCAGCAATTCGATCGCTGACTTACCTAAAAAGCGCTCTCGTGGGGGTGCTCCGCCCTCGCCCAAGTCAACTCGTGCTAAGAAACGCCCCTTCATCGCGGCACCCCCGCCACAGGTAGAGGACATTGCCTCTAACGAACACTCCTTGTCCCTCTTCGACCTCTTCTCTGCCTCCAAACAACAACAGCGACCAGGTTCCCTCTCATCCTCGCAATCCCCTCCTCCATCCTCCTCCCTCTCCTCCAGCCCATCAACCTCCTCTACGCCCAACCACTCCCCCATCAGCAGGTTCTCGTCACTTGCCGCCCTCCCACCTGCACCCACTTCTCAAGCAACGTCCTACCTCGATCTTATCCAAACACCCCCACAACAGCTGCCACAGCAGAAGAGGAGGCAACAGCTCACACCAGCTCCACTCATTGGATCCGCCCGTTCACACAAGGCACATTCTTTTCAGTTTGGGGGTGCGCCAAGGAAGAGGGTTAATCTCAAGGTGAGGAGCTAGCACCAATGAATCCAGGATTAGTTTAAAACTGCTCTAAAGATATTGAGATATGTTTTGTGTGTCTAGGATCGTTTCGCGGACGAGGCCGACTCGTGCACTCCAGAGTCGGAATGGTCGTCACTCATTTGTTTAGACTGGTCCTTAAAGACAAAGCTCACAATTCTGTCTTCCAAGTCGTTTGGTTTCCACTCCTCCACGACGGGACTAAAGAGTTCTGAGGAGTCTTCGGGAACGTCGGCATTTGCACGGTGCATTGACATCGACCCATCCATTAAGGACTCGAGTAGCAGCAGTGGGGGTGGGGATTCCCCGCTCGTCGTCTCCTCTCAGTTGGACACGTCACTAGGAGCACAGTTTCATCAGTGCTGTCTTTACTGGCAACATCCAAACCTTCCGGGCGTAGACCTATTTCCTCGTGACCAGGGCAGCAGTTCGAGTGGTGGGAGCAGCTTTTCTTTCATATCGTCGTCATCAACAGGAGGAGCAGGGACACCTGTGAGCAGTTCTGCGCCCTTGGGAGGCATACGCATGGAGCAGAAAGTGTTTGACACAATGTTTACGGAGTGGTAATTTCTTTTTGTTTTGGTTTTGCGCAGTTGGTTAACGTCATTTAAAAATTTAGTACCGTTATTACCATTTTTTTATTACATATTAATTCAATTTCTCTCAGGACCGACTCTTTTCGTTCAGCGTTTCAACTGCTCCGTACCCGACAGTGTCCTTACTTTTATGTCTGCACCAACCAATTTACTTGCTTGTTCAGCGCGGCCGGTACGCAAGGATTGGAATATCTTCAGGCATATATCTCCCCTTCAAGCAAAGGATTGCGAGACGCCTTCAGTCATGAAGGTCTGTGTGAACGACGGCATGAATAATTTGAATTTCCTGAATACTAGGTTGCCCCCTCCCCTCCCACAAAAAGGACCTTTAATGGCAGCTAATTTTTCTTCCAGGTATTGAATTTACGACACCATGCAGTGCTCCGTCCGAAGCGTCACCCGAGGCCAACAACAATAAAACACTAAAAGTTGTTCGTGCCGCGGATAAAAAAGTAAAAGATATTGACGAGAGTGACGAAGAGCCAGATAAGTGGTTGGACGAAATGGGCATCTCGCAGGACGTCAACATTTCCCATACTACGAAAACGTACGTCATTTAAGTGATTTAATTAGGATTTAATAAGGAAATTATGATTAGTTTCATTTTTCCTTCAAATAATGACACGTTTACCTCATCCCTATAGTTCTCCCACGACGAGTTTTGAGGAGAAGAACAAGTCTTCCCTGGTTGTGATTGTTGGAACCAATACGCTCGCACTTTTCAATTTGCTCATTAACTCGAAGAATTTACTTGTATCTTCCACGGGTGCATTCGCCGGCCTTCCACCCACTATTTTATCCCCAGTTGCCTTCCATGGAGCGACACTAAAGAAACTCAAAGTGAGCTAAATATTATATTAATGATGTGACACGTAATGTACATTATATAGGGCTCAAAACTTTATTCACTTGACCATTTATTGACTGATTCAGATGAAACTATCGACCTCGAAAACATCTTCTCCCGGTAATATTTCCCACAGCATCGAAATGAATGGACCAATCTTACCACATGTAATTCACATGTTGGGCCCAGTTCTTAAGAAAACCGTTGAGAATTTTCGCATCAGGCTGACGCCACATAGCTCCACGGTTAATCTCAACCTCAATTCGTAAGTGAATAAATTGAAAGCAATTTAAATAAAGGTCAAGGCACTTATCCGATAATGTTTCTTGTGATCGCTTTACTAGGCGATACAGCACGCAACAGGTGCAAACAAATGCGTTCGAGTTGCAGAATCTGAGCGATTGTGGACTAACAAAACGCGTACTGGAAGCGTTTTGCAGGTCGGATAATGTGGACACGATCAGTAGCATGTTAGAATGTAAAGATGGACTTTTTCGGTGGTCTTGATACATTCTTGTTTTATGGTTTAAATTTTTAAGTAGTTATTTATTACATAATCGATTGTATTGTTGTACTAAATTTTGCATCTCGGTGTATGTGTTTTTGTGTGGATCTCGTGTACACAGAAACATGGGTTTTATTTATGATTTTAGCATGCAGCAATAATATTTTTTATAATACTTATTATTGTTTGTTGGGTTTGGTACACACGTACGTAGGCACTTGTATTGAAAGTAATTTATTATATTGTGATGCCACAAATTTTTATGGAGCAATGGGTGAAACATTGTTGATGTTGTTAACGTTTAATATATTTTACCACGACGTTTATTATATTGTACATTGAGGGTGACTCCTGGCTGGTTGTTACCTCAATTAGATACCTGTTGCTCATCAATAATAAGTATTCGTGAAAAATCAAAATTATAAATGAAAGAAGAAGCAGGTGTTTTACGATTGTAATTCTAAAATTGAATAAAACGATATTGTTAATAGGAATATTTAGTGAAGAGTGATGATCTGGATCTTATTAGATTATTGGTGTTGCAGGTATGTACAAACGTGCGGTGTGTCATTTTAGTAGCGGGGATAGCCTGGTGGGGGTGGTTGAAAGTATGGCCCTGGTGGGGGTGGCCCAGGCTGGTAGAAGGGCGGTCCTTGTGGTGGACCCCCTTGCATAATTGGCTGCTCAATGATAATGGTTTGTGGCGGGGGTGGTCGAGAACGACGCTCATCTGTGAAGAGACATGTAGTAGGCTCAGTTATCAATGTTATCATTATGCGAGATTGGTTCGAGATTGGAGAGCTCACCTTTACAGCACGTGAAACAAAGAGCGCAGCAAGTTGCGCACAAGGCGCACTCGAGCAGATCGTCGCAGTCGCAGCACATGACTTGGGACCTTGAATGTGAATGTATGTCGTCCGGGAAGGAGGTGAAGATTGGGATTAAGAATTTTTGCTGCTGCTGGAGTCAGAGGTGCGATGACGAGGCTGAGCATTTTATGTACTTTTTCATCCATTCTTCAAGCTACATGTGTACATGCATAATTATTCTTACTCTTATTATGGCGATGCTAATTAAGCAGTCATTAAAGCGTGGATGGTAATGGTGCTATTGCTGTGACTCACTCTCTCCAAAGCTCCTCTGCATACGCAAGTACGTACATGGAGTAAGTAATTAACGGGACGAAGCTAGTAAATTTGTGCCCATGCGAGAAATCATCAACATCATCGTGTCATAATAATTTGTATGCAAACAGAGTCATTTCCTTTGTCATTGAGGTGTTATGTCGTCCGTCATTAAAGCAAAGCTACTAAATAAATCATGGGATATGACGACTCTGAAGAGAACCTCGATAACGTAATGGACGCGGTTATCCAAAAATCCAGAGGTTAGCAGATTTTAAGAATTCAGCACATGTGTCTGTCCCAGGGTCGAGAAGAAAGGCTTGTGGTCAGAGTTTATGGTCCAAGCCACCTGTTTCCCACTCGGAGTCTCAGGCTGCCTCCTTTCCCCTTTCTCCCCCTTGCCCACACTTTCCCCGACTTGGGACATTCGGAGTATGCTCTGCACTAAGGAAGTCACCGTGCTATTTGTGTGGACGAGGTGGGAGAAGGGCAGAGGAGGGAAGGGAGATTGTGTAATGGGTTCGGGGAGTGTGTGCGGGTAGGAAGGGAAGGAAGCGGGTATTAAGGATGCGGGTAGGCAGGAGGAAGAGCGCAGGACTCCCTATTTCACCCGAACTTGGAGCTGGCGTGTGTCGGGACTGGGTTCAGTGTGTTCGGGTGCTCTGGTACGGTTGGGTCACGTCGCTCCGACATCTCCCCTTCTGCCGCAGCGGACGGATCGCCCATCATTCTTATTCTCCACAGTTTTTCTCCAAGCAACATTGGTCCCCCTGCAGCCAGCTATTGTGCAGCGGAGGGAGTCAGGCAGCTTCATCGTGGAGGTCGTGCCACTATTATTCCTTCGCAACCCACCACAACCTCCGCGGACGCCCAGCAGGAGTAGCCTCCCACCAAGTGAGTCCTTTACCTTATCCACCACACCCACAGGTTGCCGTCGTTCCGCCCACCACGCCCACCTGTTTTTGACCTGTTGCTAGTCACACCCTCCACCACGGAGAGAGAGGGAGAGAGAGGGGGGTTGGTGGGGGCAGTGGATTTTGTGGGGGTGGTGGCCATGTCGTTGCCAAGCAGAGTGGAGGTGGTAATAAAACTATCAGATCATAATCCACCCTTTGGCTTTCTCCACCGCCACCACACTCCTCCTGACTCCACCACTCGCTCTCTCCTTCTCTCTCTCTCTCTGATGAGCACTCGTGTTACACAACTGCATTGCAGGGAATGTGCTCCTTCCTTTCTTTCCATTTCCGTCCTTCCTTCGTCATCATCTCACTTTTTATGGGGCTCGAAATGGTTTTACGATGGGGTGGTTGGGGCAGAATTGATGTGGCGTGGTTTCTTCTTTCAGGTGAGGAGATGCCTCGATGCTACCTCGTCAAGAAGCAAATCCGCACATGGGCCAACAACCACCACCACCACACCCACCACGCAGGTAGACTTTGATTACCCTCTCTCTTTTCCCCTCTCCCTTGGCAACGCTCGCATCCTTCAGGACAAGCACGACTAGGCCGCATTTCCATTTACAATTAGCACAATATTAGCTCGAGTTCGAAACAGCAGACAGGTTGTCCCAAATCAGTCACACACCATTATGACAGCAGCCAACATCACTCCTGTCGCCAATGAGCAGCAGCAGCAACAGATGGACCACCCTGTCGCTGAGCCCTTATTCGCCAATGTGCGAGAATCCGTAGAGTTTAACCGGTCCCGTCTTGAAGGGACGTTGCCTCACCACCCTGATCTCCCACTCGTGGAAGAGGGTGAAGCCCTCCCACCCACGGCAGGGGTCACGTCCTCCATTTCCAGAGTTGCCCTCAACCACGCCAACGCCAATGATCGACACGTCGCCTGGTCCGACGCCTCAGCGACAACACCAAGATCCACCGACAACTCCTCGGCCACCCCACCAATCCTGCCATCTCAGCTCCTCCTCTCCACACTGGCCGACCCTGGAGTGCAACACGTCCCATCTGCACCAGCCCCTCCACCCTCTTCCATGTCCAACCTTGTCGATATCCACTGGACGCCAAGAGCCATGTTCAGTCCAACCCCCCAACTCACGACCATGTACGCCTACACGAACGACCACTACCGTTCACCCAAGAGTCATCAAGGTCAACAGACTGGTGGGGGAATTATCCATGAGCGTCACGTGTCCCCCACATGGGCTGGGGAAGGAGGTATGACCCCGATTCCGGGTCAGGAGCAGGTCAAGGAAGGGGAGGAGGAAGGGAAGGAAGGTGTCGTCACGAGCTACGACTACTCGACTGCCACTGCGGATGACACGGACGAGGATCTTGGTGAGGAGGAGCTTCATCTGCATCCGGTCAACGTGGACGACCTGCCCACACCAACGCCATCCTACTTGGCTCAAAAGTTGCCCCCACATCTGCACCCCTTCCTGGCACGGAGTTGCAAGAAGGACTGCAGGATGTGGTTGTGGAAAAACGAGATTGGGCGGAGGGCTCGGGAGGTGTTGGTCAAGGCCAGAGGGATCGTCTCTCAGACGGACTCCACTCTCAGCGGAAATGCCAACACCCTGCTCTCCACCATCAACAACACTGTCGACAAGGCGGAAGACAATAATTTCACTTTGTGACTCATCAATCATGTTCTCCACTTGTCCTTAAGTACCTGTCCAAAATTGAATAAAATAAATTCGGCTTTCCTTGTGTGCTAACCTTGCGTCATATCCTCTCGTCAGTCTTTGTTTTACTTGCTATTTATTTATACTCTTATATTGGGTGCACTACTTGAGTAATACTTTTAAACATTTCTATCGCCATCTACTGCGTACCTTACTTGTGCCGGTCAGGTTATGCTAATAATTGTTTGGTATCCTATTCACTAGTCACATCTGGAAACGACGAGGGCGGGAACGATCCTCCTCACCGCAGCATCACGACGACCACTGTGGACAGCACGAATGCTAACAGGATGACCATCATCAGCCCGCCGAGCAACCTTCTCCCACTCCACCGTCGGTTTAGGTATGTAGTACATACTAGGAAATTAACTGAGTAGTGGAATCATGTTCGATCAGCCTCAGTGTTATCAAGTAAACAAAAATTTAATTAATTTAAACTGGCAAATTTTAGGCACTAAAACGGCAGGTAATAGTAAGTAGTAACTGTTTAATAAATAAATAAAGTAGATGGATAGGGATGGAGACTGGAGAAGAGGTTGTTCAATCGCTGTCAGATCCGCTCCCACCACTTCCGCTCACAACTGATGATTCAGAATCAGTGACGAGACCAACCTCACTATCACTGCAAATAACGTTGGATTAATAAATAGGTTTAATTACAAAATAATAATGCCAAAGTATTTTATAATACCTGCTATCGCTCGGATTGTGCTTATCCTTCTCTGGATTGTAATCTTCATCCTCGGAAGATTCGTCCTCACCTTCACTCCGTTCCTGCGCCTCGTTCTAAGAAGAGGAGGCAAAAACTTCAGTAAATTAAAACGAGATGCCTTCAAATCAGTTTTACCATTGTCACACGATTCTTGACACGAAGCTGCTTCTCGGATCTTCCAAACATGGGCTCCACTCTCCAAAATAACTTAATAAACTCGCATATCTCACTCCAGGCACCAGAATCCACAAGGCTCAGAAGGACACATTTATTGGTCGAGTAACAACGAGCAGAACAATTTTGAGGGCGAAGTGGATTTCGAAGTCCTAGTAAATATGCAATGTAACCTGCAATTATCATTTTCGCCTCAATCGTGTCCTTGTCTTTGACATCACATTTGGCCAGGAGAGTACATGTCATCGTGGGGGCTTTGATCCCTGGTGGGTAAGTCTTGGCCTCTGTGATCCGCTTGTACGCACTAGCACCGTCCCTCCTACTTCTGTCTAGTCGGCTCTTGAAGTCGGGGGTGTCACTCTGACCAAAATACAACATGTCGCGTGAAGTAATGGTGTATAAAAACGCCGTTCCTTTCTCAGGTTGTTGCGTCTCGGCTGCTGGCGTTCCGAGTAAATATTCCCCTTGAAATGGATAGGTCACGTTCTCTTCCGGTTTCAACTTACGAAGGATTTTGAGATGCATGCCCAGTTCCTTAAGACGCGTATCGATCTCGTCCTCCATTCCATAACTGAGTGGAATGACATCGTCCAAATTAGTGAAAGGCATAGTCCCTGGGGCGAGTTGCATCATCATGCCGATCGTCTAATAAATAATAATAATAATGCTCAATTGACAAGTCTCAATAAATACAATATACAGTTTAGAATTAGATTAACTAACCGACTCTAGTGCCAGTCGTTTTAACGCATCCTGTTCGTTGTCGTAGTGGTGCATGGAAATCTCTTTAGGTAATAGGTGGACTTCTTTTGTGGCACAATAGTTGACCCAATTTGGATAATGGGAAACTAAATGAGTCATGCGTAATTTTGCCTCCTGCTTTATCACAAAGTCAGATGAATCCAACGGGACGGAGTTCACGAACTTCATATGCTTCAAAACAAGAGCGTCTTTTCCCCCGTAAGGAGTCAATCCCACCACCATATAGATCACCTTATCCTTGTGTACTGCACACTTAGGGAGTACTTCACTTGATAGTGTGGATTTGTACTGGTAGCAGCCTATAAAAGTAACAAATCAATTTAAATACATAAACTAGGTTATAAAGAAAAAACACATGATTATATGTTTACCACGCTTAGTACAAATTCTCTCAGCTATATAAGTCTGTTCACCGTAACTCCTGTGTTTCTTTTCGAGACATAAATGAATTATTCCCGTTGTTGGTGCCTTGTGGATGATAAGATTCCAGTCCGGCTTACCGACGACGGGAACTCGTCCACCTTTTTCGAAAATCTTAGTAAAGAGCAGCTCTCTCTCTTCATCAGTCAAACCCTCCTCTTCTTGCGTGAAAATTAGTTCGGGGGATCATTCTTCTATATCCAGCTCAGGTGCGGAGGGAGATTCTTTACCAACTAATTGTAGAATCGTCTTCCTAATGAGATCTACACCTTCATCTACATAGCATAATAATAATAGTTTTATTATTATACTGTGTCATTTTAGTTTGATTGGCTAAAGAAATGATTCATCATTTACCTGTCTTTGTTTTTCCAATTCTCGATTCAGACGCTCCTCCCGTATATCTGATTTCGAATTCTTCAGCCAATTCTCCCGTTCGAACGTAGATCCCCCCACTGCCCTCGTCATGTATCTCTTCCTCCACCTTTGGAAAGTAAAACCATGACACTGGTTCGAAATCGTCGTCCTCCCTGGCTAAACTTCCTGTCGTGACCGACTTTCTCTTTTCCTTATCTTTGTCCCGGGAGGGTTGAGATAACCAGTGGGAGCGAGTGGGTGCTTTTTCTTCTCCGCTGGCAACAATTTGGCAGAAATGGGGACTGGTAAGGGAGTAGGGGAAGACTGTCGCTTTGGTCTGCAACGTACATTAATTAAATAATTAATTACTGGAAGGAGGAGGAATAAAAAAACTAACCGCTTGTTAGAAGACGGACCGGCCACTACCTCCTCCCCCTCCATCATTGGAGCAACGGGTGGTCTTCTCACTACAAAATCTTCGCCTGATGAGTGTCCCTCCTCCTCCATAATAATTTAAAAATAGAAATTTTAATTATGAGAAATGAAGATAAAAATAAACTGGAGTGGTGAGAGAAAGTGAAAATGAGGATGAGGTTGCACTAAATTCCCACTTCACTGGGGGAATGTGCCATATACATACATTCATTCATTCTTTCATTACCTTTCCACAGAACAGCGGAGGAGGAGGCCATTGCCCAAGACCTGCTCCAACTTTCACGCTCCCTTCCGCCCTTGCACCACAAGGCCACCACGCCCGTCCTGGTCTCTGCCAGCACTCTGTCCTCACACCCCTTGACCCCGCCAGACACGCCCTCTCATGCCCAGGACATTACCACGCTCACGGCTCTGGAAGTAGACCACTCGCACCACCAACATCACCACGTCAACGTCATCACCCACACCTCCACCCCACTCACCCCTTCTGCCTCGGAATATTCTTCGGACGCGGAAAATGTGTGTCCCGTGGAGGAGGAGGAGGAAAAAATCTCCTCTGATCCCCTGCAGCAAGATGAGGAAGAAGATGACGACGAGGAGGAGGAAGAGGAGGAAGAGGACGACTATGACATGCAAGAAGATGACGACTCGTCATTTCGTGGTCACACACGCAGTCACCGACCAAGGCGGAGTTATGACCAAGACGAAGATTCCTCCTCCTCCTCTTCGCAAAGATGCTACAACTACAAGGATCTCGCTGCTTTGGATGGGCGCCGGTCGTCGCGCCGTGTTTCGAGTCGTCTCCTCAGCAAGAGGCAGTCGACGAATGGGCGAAGGATGAATAGCAATAATAGTAATGCAAGTAATAATAAACGTCCCAGAACCGTGACCCCGCCACCATCAGATTACGAAATGCATTCTTCAGATGAGTTTGAGGACGAGGACGAGGACGACGATTCTGACTACGACCTCGACTATGAGGAGATTGAAGGGAAAGTGCGGCGGGGAAAGTGGCGAGGACCTAAACCCAGGTAAGGCATAGGCTAGGCCTACCTTACTTGTTGGTAACATGTGGTTATGCAAATGTCTATGGTTAGGCTATAGCTTAGTTTTCTGAACAGGTCGCCCTCGTCCCCAACACCATCCATCTCTTCGTGCGACTCGAAGCATCTTCAACGTTTCACGTGTGGCGAATGCGGGAAGCATTACGCCACGTCATCGAATCTATCCCGACACAAACAGGTTTATTCACCTTGGTTAATATTTGACATGCAGCCATCCAGTTACAATAATGCCGTGTTTCTATCATTGCAGACTCACCGGTCGCTCGACTCCCAAAATGCAAAGCGGTGTCCAACCTGTGGCAAAGCGTATGTTTCAATGCCTGCACTTTCAATGCACATTCTCACGTGAGTGAAAATCAATTTCTGCTAAATTATGACTTGCTATGAATTGTGAAACGGCAATGGCAGCGAAATAATTTAAACTGCAGGCACAACTTGACCCACAAGTGCGACATTTGCTCCAAGTCATTCTCACGCCCCTGGCTCCTCCAAGGTCACATGAGATCCCACACGGGAGAAAAACCCTACGGCTGTGCAGACTGTGGGAAGGGTGAGTAGCTAATTTAGTGTCCTTGCCTTATCTGAAATACCAACTTCGTATCGCATTAGTTTAATTGACTCTTTTCAAACTTTTCAGCTTTCGCAGACCGCTCCAACCTGCGGGCGCACATGCAGGTAAGTAAATATGCAATCAGATCGTGTGACTTAATTGGATTATCCCTCTCATGAACTTACTGAAACGGTAAATTTTCGACGTTGCAGACCCACTCGGGCGCTAAGAACTACTCCTGCGACCGTTGTCACAAGTCATTCGCACTCAAGTCCTACCTCAACAAGCACACGGACTCTTCCTGCTTCAAGGACTAGACGAATTGCTGCTGACCATGCAAGGACATTTCCATTCGGTCTTCTGGTCAGGTGGGGTGAGAGGTTTGTGTGAGAGTCCAGTTGTGGGGTGAGGTTGGACTGAATAACCAAAGCAATAAATGTTTCCGTATGTGCATGCATGCCACGACATAATGTCTAAATTTTAATATGATCGTACTACTTTCACTAACTACTGAACTCTGCTCAACGTGTGTGTCTGTTGTCAATTGTCGTCGTCGTCGTCGTACTTACTGTCGCTGTCAATGATTGTTGTTTCGTCAGCTTTCTCTCTGCTTCCAGGGCGTAACTAACTACTTGTAATGTGAGAGTACATCTGGGCGTGGGGTGTGTTTGGCATCGTGGAGTGATGATGATGGGTTTTAGTGTCTTAGTCTCGAGTGAATTAAAACCGAAGCAATACTACTTCTACTACTTACTACTTGTGTATGTACTTACTTACTTACTACTACTTGATTAGGACGGAATAAGGTATCCACAAAATAAAAATCTACTTCTGAGCAATATTTCTGTGCTTCACAAACTATGTAAAAAAACTGTGTATTCAACTCAAGGTCAATTTCTCACTTTCCCTGTTTAAAATACGGCCATCGGCGTCTCCTCGCCAGCCAGCAACTATGTAAACTATGTATCAAACTATATTGTAAATATCCAAGTACCACTGTTCTCTCTTTCTGTCAACTAATAATCGTAGCGTTGGGTGGTAATTATAGAGAGCTGTCTAATGGTCACGCTTTGTCTACCAATCACTGTAATCATACATTTGTATGTATGTAGTCATATAATGCCAACTTTACTCTCTGTGCTCTTGCACTGTGTTTTGAATCTATCGTAAAGTCGTGAATATAATTATTTATGTAACACCATCAAAGTCACCACTACAAACAAACAAAAACAAAATGTCGTTCCATAATAACCAAATTCAGCAGCTGTACTTACTGATCTGTGTGCAGTGTTTCAAGTCATTCTCGTCTATTGTCTTTTTGTAGTGGTTGGTATGTAAATGCGTTGGTCCATGTGGGGTGACCCTTGGCTCACTCCCTTCCTGATATTATAAATGTGTTACTCATTACCTTTGGTTGTACCTAAAAATACTTGATTGCACTCCGCTCTATACTTACGTTCAGTTATTACAAAGAGTCGTGATCTCATCACTCGTCGTTAGTGTATTAAATGCAAACTTATTACTTATGAACTAGTCACAATTTTGAGTCAAGTTTTGATCTCATCTCTCATTGTACAATGAATTCGTGAATAAAAAAGGCTGATTTTACTCGGAAACTTTGAGAGTTTTATTCGTCATTGGATTTGAATGAATACATGTAAATGCTGCATCCACAAGCTGAATATGGAAGGTTATGTAGTTGATGAAGGGTTGGTGGCGGAGGGGTTACGCCTTGCGACGTCTCCGTGTCTCCTTCTTTTCTCTTGGAGGCAGGGGTCGATCAAAGGGCTGGAAGTTTGGAGTCAGTTGGAGTGCATTCGTGGCAAAGGCGGCGAGGCGTTCGTACTGGGAGTCGTAGTCGAAACCTCCGAGAATGAACTGGTCCTCAACCCCACTCGACGTCCTGCAAGCACATGAATTGGACGGTGTCAAATATTCGACATGTACGGCTTCTTAACAATAATTACCAATCGTTGATCACTGGTTTTAGGTAGAGGTCGTTGAAAACATGGACGAAGTTTGCCCAAAAGTTGGTCGAATAATTGAACAAATGGTGACAAACGCCAAGCACGAGATTACTTAGGACCCAAGTTGTGTCGACCACAATGTCCACACCGCGCCAACGGATAAATGCTTCAAACATGGATTTAGGTCCAGGTTGAATCCAGTATTCCAAGTTTTGCTGAGGCATACAAAGTGTTTTCGTTTTACTAATAGTGTTATTTTATCAAGTACAAAAGTGCAGAAAGTTTATGCAAACGGCCGACACCTCGAGAAACACGTCAGCTGAGTCGTCCAAGAGTTGGGCACATTTGTCCAAGTCGGAGGTCACGATGCCGATAAAATATTCCGGAATGTCGAGCGGTTGACCCCCCTTCGTCTTCCACCTTGGGCCGTTGGGTACATAAGCACACGTGAATACGCAGGAAATTATTGTCTTTCTTTTTGAGGTGCGCATACGCACTCACTGTTTCCCCGCATTTTGAGACGACTGAAACGTAATAATTATTAAAAATAATTAAGAGCACATACGCGTTGGACAAATGGTGGACCATAAATTCCCGCATCATCATGAGGTAGAGTGGCGGGACAATGTTGGCGGGCACGACGGTCATGGCGATGTCATAAACCAGGTCGAGCATTTCCGTCCTCCAAATGTGTTCCGGCACCGTCGGCCAGAGCAGTTGCGTCTCTGCCGTGAAGTCGTGGTTGAGACGGATGGAGAGGAGTTGGATGAGCTCAGTGATCCCATCCGCCGGACACGTCTTGTTGTACACGTCCCTGAAGGGCGGCTCGACTATCACAGGTCTCTCGGTGGTCACTCCTGGTTCCGTGTCGTTCTTGTGCTCTTTGTCGAGCAGGTTCTGACTGAGGACGCGAGGGCGATAGGCGTCGGGTTCGTTCAAGTCGGGCCGCCGTTCTCCAAAATATCGACAGTCTTCGAGCAGGTGGATGTTCTCAGGTTTGAGGGCTGCTCCCCGTTTGCACCCCTTCGCAATTGACACGATCTTCTCATTCACTTCCCACTTGCCCAGCGCGACAAGGTCTGGGACAAGGCAGATGGGCAGCTCTTCACGGGGGTCAAAGTTCGTGGCGAAACAAAAGTCTCGCATGGTGCCGTTCTATTTATCCCAGTTTTATACAGATAAATTTTAGATACTTGGAAGAGGCAGAGGGCTTGTTACATATTTGTATGTACATGCAACCGATTTATTATGTCGCGATTTGTCAATTAAGATTTTTGTCACCCACCTTTGACACCTGGATGGTCCACTGGCTTTTCCCAATGAAGACGAATGAGCGTGGGACCCCTCCAAGGGATTCAAAGAATCGAGGCCCCCTCGTTCCGTCCATGGGGACGCCCAGTCCCGCAAAGTAGTTTTCTTTGAAGATGTTGAGGGAGGTTTTGAAGGGTGCTTCGTCCTGACCCAGCGGTTGCATGGACTCGATCTAAACGCAAAAAAGTTGTCCCAACAATTCAAGAGTCTAATCAATTTCACAAGATACATGTGTCCATGTGCTCGTATATCGCATTTACTATAAGTACACAAGTAGCATCATCTCACATTTCCTGGTTCAACACAATGGTTTCCACCAGAAGCAACGTCATAGTCATTTGGCCCAAACGACCCGTACTCGGGTTGTCGGTACATCAACCATCTGTGTGAAATGAAATACCACAAGTCAGAAAAATATCAGTCTCCTCACCACCGAAAATGTCCTGATGGACTTACGCCCCCGTGACGCAGACGGTGCCAATTCCTATGAATCCGTGGTCATGCAGCACTTTCCCCAGATTCGACCAGTCAGAATGGTCCGTGTAGTTTATGGTGATGCCCAATCGACCTGCGGCGGCGTAAATGGAAGCATCTTGGTATTCACTCACACTCACTGTGACCCCGACCACGAGGAGGAGGAAGGATTGCGGCAACATGCTGATAATTTCAATCCCACTGAACTGACTAACAGCGTTGTAATTAAGGTGGCACGTAAAGTTGGGGTTCGCTCATGCGGAAGTTGAATGTTTTGCTTCCAGGAATTGAGGACGCATAATGCATAACGCACCATACATAAGTGTATATAGCTTAGGAGGTATTGTAAACAATAATAATTAATATGCAAAAATAAACGCCAACGATGATGAGCATTGTCAAAATTATGCTGCAATTATAAAAGGGGAACCGGTAACTAAATTAGTTTAGGACCAAAAAAATTGTTTTATTTATTTATTTCGCCTTGAATTATTTTGACCCATCGACTCTTTGTTGGACGAGGGCTTCGTTGATATTGAATATAACGTAATGCCCCCACTCGCTCGTGTCCACCATCCCGTCATCGTTCAAGTCAAGTTCGCTCAGCTTCTGGTTAGCGGAACGCCACATGTCGAACAAGTTGTAGTTTATCCCAAGACTCATGACCTCGTTCTGCAAGCAATAAAATTATCGACCCCACTTTATTTAGGCAAATTCAGTAGGAAAAAATAGTTAATTAATACCCAAAGGAGTTCATAGGCGCTCAAGACGCCGTTTTGATCAGTGTCTTGAATTCGGAGCAGTAAGTCTATCAGCATATCCGGATGGCCGGCCGGTCCCATAAAAAAATTTGCAAATTCTGAAAAAAATACGATATACGTTTACCTGACCTGGCATCACCCAAACTGCCCTTAAGGACTATCTGTGTATGCATATTTCTTCGCGGTGGACAATGGCACACTGAAAAAGTTTTTATATGGCTCTGCACAAACCATTTTTGCTGATTTTGTAGTCATTGTCGGTGTCCATGAAGGAAATTAGTCGAAAGAGATAGAGCGTCGTCTTCCCCTGGGTTTCCCCCATCCGCTCGATTAGCTGAGAAATCGGCACATGGTCGCCCCCAGTTTTGGCGTGGAACTGTTCAAACACCCGGGTCAGAACTTCTTGAGCTAGTTGGAGGGCTGTAAAAACAAACGTTTAAAAAGGCTTATCGTCTAAAAATAAATCTATAAATCTATCGTATAAAAAGTTTATTATCTCGGTTGCTCCATCGTGACGAATAGTGACGATACAATAAATGCGAATTTTTGCTGACTCACAACTGCGCGGATCGTGCTGGTGAATGGCCTCAATTTTGGCTTGCAAGTCGGCAGCCGCCTTCCTGTCTCCGGCAAGATCATCCAGTGAAGATGAGCCCGGGATGGCGTTGGACGTGAAGTCATTCCCAAAGGTGTTGTTTCTTACTGCAGCCTCCGCTATGGAGATGGTGGCGAGGAACAAGATGACATAAAATGCTTGCTCCGCCATTTTGGTAAGGAGTTATCACAAATAAATGCAAAATGAAAAAAACTTATCTGACGTGGGTAACTACAATACGGCCGACTTCTCTCATACATATATATATAATTGTTGTGTATAAAAAAAGCTGGTATGCAAAACAATAAACAAAGTCAGCCTTCTTCTCAGAAATGTGCAAGTCCAACAACAACAAACAATAACTTGACAAAACACGTCGGGTATTATTATGTAGATCAGATCATGAGAAATGAAGCGAGTGATTGCATTGCGTTGCATTCTTGAACGGGTTCAACTATAATTTTTATTATCAGGTTATTGTTTGATTTCCTATAAAAGTGCATGATGATTTGACTAAGTTGACGCAGGGGTTGCGGCTTGTGGTGGAGGGGTTCCTTTCTCTTCGGGACGAGCCTTGTTCCACTCCTTGAGGCCTTCGGGGAGTTCTGTATTCTCTTCAAATGAACCCGTCCCTTCTACAAATTCCTCGTATGTCGATTTTTCTGGGAAGGGTCGTTTTCCTAGCAGCTCAATCATGTCATCTCGACTTAGAATCTCTTGCTTCAACAAACGTTCAGCCACCTGTTAAACAACAATCCACAGTAGTAAAAATTTATTACAATTTAATTAAGTGACTGACTACATGAAAAAGGTATTTATATAAAAACAGAGTTGAGAAAATACACTGAAAAGGATTAACCAACTTTTTTGCATATGATTAACCTAATCCGTTAAAAGCCACCGTGGGAAAGTAGCCACACCATGCAGCTACCCAGCCATTATTTAGCAAGCACTCGTGTTTTTATAGTTGATGTAACATTTCACTACATGCTTAATCATAATCATTTTTGTGAATTCACTACCTTAAGAACATCTTGCTTGTGTTCTGTGAGGAGTTTGTGAGTGTATTCGTAAGCGGTCGAGATCAGTACGCGAACTTCAGTGTCGATAAGCTGTGCAGTCTCTTCCGAGTATGGCTTGTCCATCACCATTTCACCAGGTTGTGGCATGTCAAAACTCACATTGCCCACTTTGTCATTCATTCCATAGTGAACAATCTACATATTCAGTAAAATTGTCAGGTTATGAGTTTGATGAATTTCATCACGCATCACACAAACAGCAAACCAACCTGAGCATACGCACTCTGCGTCACTTTCTTCAAATCATCTTGAGCTGGAATTATCAGTATGTTATTTATTAGCAAAATATAAACCTGCACCACACACATTATACACCTGCACATCTAGGTACCGACGCTAATTATTTATGTATGCATATTACTTCTTGGGAATTAAAAAATCCATAAATGTGAGGATGTTCTATGTTAGACAGCTTACCTCCCGTGGTGATCCTGCCAAAAAATATCTGCTCACTCACTCTTCCTCCGAGCTGTAAAAATATCGTATGCAAACAAGTCAATCGTATTTAAATCCAACTCCCCAATAAACGACTCGCTTACCGTCATACACATTCGGTCAAATAACTGTTCTTTAGTATATAAATATTGCTCCTTAGGAAGATACTGGGCGTAACCTAAACCTTTTCCTCTCGGAATTATGGACACCTGCACAGCAGATAATTTTAAGGCATTATATATTAAGTATTATATATTAGTCATGTAATTGTAAACCCACTTTAAGGAGAGGATCCGCATGTTTCAGGAACCATCCGGCTACGGCATGCCCCGCTTCATGATATGCCACAGTCTTCTTCTCATCCGGTTGAAGGACATTTGTTTTCTTCTCCATCCCAGCAACGACACGTTCAATGGCTTGTTCAAAATGTTTCAAACTTATCGTTGTGTTCATGTCACGTGCAGCAATCAGCGCCGCCTCGTTGCAGACGTTGGATATGTCCGCACCTACGTCAATACATTTCATCATAGTGCACAGCAGCAAATTAATAATAACTGGTTTCGGAAATATAATCAGCGATTTATTTAATGACATCAACTAACCCGTGAATCCTGGAGTTAGCGCAGCCATCTTTCTTGACAAATCATTTTTATCCAACTCGGATTTTAAAGGTTTGAGATGAACTTTGAATATACTGGCGCGACCCTTGATATCTGGGGCTGGAACGAAAATCTGTCTATCAAACCGACCTGGCCGAAGCAATGCGCTGTCCAGGATATCAATTCGATTAGTTGCTGCCATCACCACCACGTTTGTTGTCGTATTGAAACCTATATATAAAATCAATTTATATTTGGTAACTCAGTATTCATATGGCAGGACAAAATAAATTGGGATTGCACTGTCTACGCACCGTCCATTTCGACTAGGAGTTGATTGAGGGTATTTTCCTGCTCTGAATGACCTCCAAAACTACGACCCCCTCGCTTCCTTCCCACTGCATCAATCTCGTCAATAAAGAGGATACACGGGGCGTGTTTTCTGGCCATGGCGAACATGTCCCGAACCTGCAATCATTAGTTACAATTAATACTGCTTTTTACCAAATTCTAGGTGTAAATTCTAAGGAATTTTTACCCGGGAAGGACCCACGCCAACAAACATTTCTAAAAACTCTGATCCTGAAACCGTGATGAAAGGCACGTTTGCTTCTCCGGCAGTTGCTTTGGCCAACAGTGTTTTACCCGTTCCAGGTGGGCCTGAATAGTCATGTAACAACATCACAAATCACTTTAATAGTATTTCAGAAAATACACTTTCAGTCTCACTCAAAATTCAAATAGTATAATCTGTAGTTCAACAAAACAATGACTTATTTCTAAGAAATAAGTCATTGTCATTTAAGAAATAATTTCTTAAAGACAAATGCTATATACCGGTGAGGATGGCACCCTTTGGGATCTTTGCACCAAGTTCATAGTATTGATTCGGATTCTTGAGAAAGTTTACAAATTCCATGATTTCCACTTTAGCTTCTTCACACCCGGCGACGTCCCTACGAGTTAGTGAACATTAATACATTTGTTAGTGCTATTTCGTCACATATTATACACCGCTTACTTGAATCTGACCCCTATGTCACTTGAGTTAATTAGTTTGGCCGTGGACTCCATAACAGATCCAAAAATTCCACCCCTTCTCCCACCTCGACCAGCACCACCCATCATTTCTGCTGACCGTCTCATCATGTAGAGGAGAAATCCAATAATGAGGATGGTTGGAAGAACACCGGTCAAACTGGCAGCTTCAATTTCTGTTTTGTAAATGACTGGGATAAAATTGGAGCCCTCAATGCCCATTTCCATTTGAGCGTTCTCCAAATTCCGCTCGAAAGAGTCCACCGATCCGATATTAAACCAGAGAATGCTCTGCCAAAACACCAATCAACATCCGTTAACCAAAACGACAAATGTTCCAATTTCTATCCAGGACACAACTTACAGAACCATCTACATTTTGTCCAGGGTTGAGACGCACACGAACCCATTTCTTATTCACGACTTCTAATTTTTCCACAATATTTCGAGCCATAAAACTGGGTAAATACAAAGAACATATTAAATAATTAATTACATAAAATATTGCATGATTGATATGACCACAAGTATATTCTCATGAACTTCTCACTTATTAACAAAATCCTTCCATGTGATTTCCTTATAACTCATCTCGTAGTAGGCAAAAGTGCCAAGCAGTCCAATTGTGGCCACCACGGAGAGGAAGATCATCTTGTCCCCTCCCTCCGATCCCAGTCCTCCCTGTTTACCACCACCGGTACTTCCGCCACGGGGTCCACCACCCCCTAGAAAAGAAGACCATGGATCGCCAGGCGGTCTGGCCGATGAAGGCGGCGGTGTGTTTGTTGGTCCTGAAGATGAAGCCGCTCGTGAGGGTGGCGGTGGTGGGGCATTTTCTCCTGATTTCTTTGTCCCGGCTTCCTTTCCATCCCCCGATTTTGAAGGGGGTGCCTTGTCCCCAGATTTAGAAGGACGGAAGAACTTTTCAAACCCCTTGGGTGGTGGCTTATCTCCAAAGTAGACTCGAACCTGGGATAGAATGCGATGAATTTCGGGGAATCTTCGATATATCTGAAATGATAAAGAGCAAACTAATTAGATAACTATACATAATTCATCTTAAATTAATGAAGTAGGTGTACGTACATGTGAAGCATCACCGGTGATAAGACTACGCCGGAGGACTCGATCCAATTGGCGACAAGGGGTGAGGACGAATCTATGAGCCATCATAGTTTTAGTTTTGAGTGAAAAGATGGCTTCAACAATTATGACGTGAGGACTTTGATAACCAAAAGACACCCATCCGCCGCTGCTAATTAAGTTTAAGTGAGTGATAAAGTATATAAACAAAAATTATGCCGATGACCAGGATTTTTCGGTTTTTCTAGATGATGAAATGAAACCGAGTATTGAGACTGAACGAGTTGAATTTGGAGGTGATATTTGCTCACGGCTGAGGCCCTGAAGCTCTATGCTCATGATTTGGTACCATCACTGCATAACAACTCTGCTAATTGATGATAGTAATGGATTTCACTAAAGTCACGATGCTTATCCTTGACAATTAGGCCTGTTTGTCCGTATGGAAAAATACCTGTCATTTGTATCAATTGTATCCAGAGTTGGTTTTTGTTGGCGACAAGGGAGGCTAAAAAGGGAAGCATAATGCACTACTGGCAATTTCCATCTTCGCCCCGTGTTTCTTATTATTAGTCAGCTGCACACTTGCCTGCACATCTCGTGGCTCTCGTCAATTCCTCAAACCCTTCCTTCTCCATCAATCAAGTGTCAATTGTCTTTCCTCCATTGACGACGAGATGTCGAATCGTGTCTTTAAAAAGGTATTTGGTGGAGGGGACGAGCTGGGGGCGGTTTCACCCACGTCGGAAGATGAAGCCCCCGTCGCATTGTTCACCAAGAGTAAAAAAGCACTGACAATTAACCCATACCAGCTGGTTAGTAATTTTAGTTTTAAGATTATGTACTTGGTTGTAAGATTGGTTTTCTTGTACTTTTGAAGTGCTTCATATTATTACTGCCTTCATTTCAGCTGAACGATGACCTGTCCGAGTCTGAGGAGAAAGGTGGTGACGATGAAGATGCTGCTGCGGCTGGTGCAGAAGAAGATTCGTCCAAACCAGATGACGATAACTCCCAGGCCACCACGACCAAGAAGAAACGGCGAAAGAAACGTCCAGGCAAAAAGAAGAATGATAACAATGACCGGGTGGGTGGAGGGAGTAGCGCAGTGGACACGGAATTAGTAAGTGATGATGACTGTTGACAGTTTTTTTTACTTATAAATATAAATGCTGAGTGCAAGAAAACTATACTCTTTCTTTTATAGTGCACAATTATACATTGCATATTTAATTGCTTATCAGGAGGACGCTGAAGAAAGTCAAAGACAAAAACAGCAAAAGGCAACCACACGACCAACTCGAAAGAATGAATCAGACGCAGTGAGTAGCAGCAGTGGGAAAACAGCATTCGAAGAGCTGTTTAAGATCGACTCAAAATATCTGAATTCTGAATTTGAGCTCAAAAGGATTTTTGGATCGAAAGTTATCAATTATGAACGAAGGTATTTTTTAAATTATTATGTATGTGTACAAACACTAGCCACTATCCTTATCCTGTGCAAGAGCTGAAAAATGAAATTACTCTAATAATTCCACTGGAATTATTCCAGCAAAGCGGGCCAACGCCGCATCTATCGACACAGTAAACTAGTCATGCCGAAAGAGCAGTGGCCTTCCGTATCCGGCTCTGGTAAGCCTTTGTTTTAGGTGGAGCTTGATTTAATAAAAATACATTTGGTAATTCTTGATATGCACAATCAATAGGAATATCCATGTCGTACTTGAATACGGTGGACGGCTATCCCTACTTCAAATTTGATCACAACCTTCATTATCAAGACGTCCAAAAAGAATTCATGCGTGCTGTAGATACGCTGAATCCTGACAATATTGTCAGCATTCTACGACTCCATCCGTACCACATTGATTCCCACATTCAGCTTTCTGACATGGCGAAATCAGCGGAGGATATGTCAGTCGGTAAGTGTACACCTGCATGCATTACAACTCATCATTGATATATGTTCCTGGAAAAGGTTATCGTTGATCGTCGATAGTGGCAGCATCCATGTACGGGATGTGTGAGAATGCATGTAGATTTATTTTGAATACGCAAACTGTTCCTAATAGTACAACTAGTGATAGTAATATCCAATTCGTATTAGAGTTGAGTAGGTAAGGTTTAAGTTATACATTTATTTTTTACAGCTGCGGATCTCGTCGAAGGTGCGATACATTGCTTGGAAAATGCATTTCATGTTCGGTTTTGTCTTAATAACCCGGCTTGTCGACTGGATTACAAGTTCCAAGAGAATCGGTGAGCAATTTATGAATATATTGACGCTTGTGGTCAATATATTCGGACGGACTCTCACTAAAAGTATACATGACCTGTCCCTCTATTTTTTGATTTAAACCTAAATACCCGAAACGGAGTCACATTCCGCCAAAAAAAATCCCGAAAATAATTTTTACGATTTTTTCCTGTTTCGGGTACTTAGTTTTAAATCAAGAAATAGAGGGGCAGGTCATGTTTACCTTTAGTGAGAGTCCGTCTATACTTTTACTTAATGTGTTATATTATGGGTTGGCGTGATATTGGTTCCTGATAAATAATCGCCCAACTTTATCCGTCTGTCTGTTTCAGCCCCTTCTTCATCCTGCTCTTCAAACATTTAGTATTCGTGGGACAACGAGCTTGTCACCGGACTGCGTTGGAGCTGTGCAAACGTCTTTTGTGCCTCGACCCGGTGTCAGATCCACTATGTGCGACGTTAATGATTGATTTTTACGCTCTCAAGGGAAATGAAGCTCAATGGTTCGTCGATCTGTATCGCTTTTGGGAAAAACCAAAAAATCTTGACCAACTTCCAAACTTTTCCTATTCCATTGCACTTGCTCATCATCTACTTTCTCTCAAAGTGAGCCAACGATTTGACTTACTTCTTACATGGCTTCCTAAATAAATATGTCCAGCTATATGTTGGCAAATTCATTTGGTAGTTCAAAGCTAAGAATTTCCATTTGTATCTCTGTCTATAGGAGAATCCTGAAATCGAGTTGTCTCAAAAAGCCGACGCTCTTATCCAATATGCTGTGCTCATGTTTCCTTCCGTGCTACTACCACTTTTGGAGAAAGTAGGCGTCCAGATTGATAACCGTGCCAAACATCACAATTATTTAAATAGCTTCGCTCAATCCAGGTACCTATTAGCAATTAGCAATTGGCAAATCCGCTTGAAGTTTATATACCTAATTGTTGTTTTATTCGTAATTACTATGTGTAGTCAGTCTCGATCCCTTCGTCTCCTTTGCGAACTCTACGTATGGAGAACTCACCATGTGTGGAAGGAACCTAGCGTGCTAGGCTGGTTGGAGAAAAATGTGACAATCATCCTGGACCGGGTCGATGCGTCAGATCCAGTTGTCAAGGACTATGAAGGGAAAAGGAAACGACGTTATCTGGCCACAACGCCCAGAAATATTTTACGCCACGTCCTTCTCACAGATAACAAAGACCTTACATTTAACTTTCCGCCCGTGAGCAATAGATTTTGTTTTAATTGTGCAAAACAAAGAGAGAAAATGCACTGAATTGGCATTATCTTGTGCCTACAGGAATTGAGTAAAGAGCCAATTTTAAACTACGATCCACTGCCACCCCCTGACGCTGTTGACATTTACAACATGAAGGAATTTCAGACCAGACGGACCAGGACGGGGACTGGTCGAGGGGGAATTCTCAACATGTTATTGGACTCACTTTGGAACGACCTAAATGCAGTTCCACCCAATGACCAACCACCACAACTGTGCGTGACGAAATCAGTAAACATAAATATATTTAGTCTAGCTTTATTTGCTCTGATTGTTTTTGTGTTGGTTTTAATTTTGGCAGGGGGGCAGCTGAGCGTCCTCCTGCACGACTTGCAGCCGCCGACGGTGAGAATCCACCCATAGCCTTGGGAGCAGGTCTACAACAAAGTGTGACCGCTCTCCTCGACGCCATGCGAGATTTGCTAACCAACGCAAATGGACGACCGGAGGGTGAAGCAGCGGATGGAGAAGACTCTGCCACAGATGCTGATGCTCGTGAAGATTAGCCGACAAAAATTCTACATCGCTCAATAAGTATGCAATTTCTTCTTTTGGTATGTAAATAAATTAAGCAGGGATGCTGCAACTTGTATTCTGGTGTATTTATTTTATTTATTCCACTTTTTGGTAAATAGCTGTGCATAATACATATCATGCACATATATGGAGGGTTAGTTTACAAAAAACGATCAGTGATTTAGTAACAATAATAAGCATTACTTATGATATATCGTACAACTCGAGTAAAATTGATAAACATATAATCCATAATCCATCATTACTTTATTGCGAGATTTGGGGCTAATTGTCGAGTTAGATAGAAATTCTGTGTCTCTTTCTCAAGACGTGTTAGCTGCTGAAGGGATGACGCTGTCTCCGTGAGGTGGTACTTCCCACAGGCATCTAGTGATCAAAATAGAAAAATAACGTAGTTTAAAAAATAATTAGATTGCGTGTATCCAAAGTAAGCGGAATATTTACTTCATTTACATATGTACGTACCTTGTAAAGATCGCTTTTGACCATAAACCACTTTGCCGTCAAATTCATCACACGGAATGTTCATGTCTGGTTCTACTTGTGGAATCGTAACAATCAAATGTTCTTCAATGTCGGCCAAGTACTAGGAAAGATTGGCGATCTATTAATTTAGCTAGAAATTACAACGATAAAAGCTCCCTCAAAGTTGGAACTCACTTGTTGCTCATTGTACCAGACGCAGCAGCCCTTGCGATCAGTGAGGTTCGTGTTCCAACAGTTCTTTCCACGACTCGAGCACCACTGCCCATGATACCACACCTTTTCCGGAACTGTGGCCACCAACGAAATTGCCAAGCCCATCCGCTCTGCACGACCTACTCGCCCAATCCGGTGAACGTAGTTGGACTTCTCATCGGGCAGAGTTATGTTTATCACTGGGAAAATGTTGTGGTTACAAAATGTCACTATCGTCAACATTCGCCTATTACTTTTATTGTATAAGATTATCTATTACTGAAAGGAAGTCCAGAAATGTCGAGTCCTCTGGCAGCAACATCCGTGCAAATGAGAAATTTCACGTCTTTTTTCTTGAACCGTTCCAAGTTTTCTTTTCGCTCTGCTGGTTTTCGGTCCCCGTGCAGACAGACACAAGTGTACGGATTGCTCACACTTCGTGGGCCACCACCTCTCGTCACGAGATACTCTTCCAAATTATCACAGTCAATCTTGGTCCGGCAAAAGATGAGTGCTTGGTCCATTTTCATTTTGTCAATGGCTCTCACACAGTACTCTCCCTTTAGGAGCTTCACAGCCTCGGAAAATGTTTCGGCCGTGTTTGATCCGGGACGGACATTGTCTTTGGCGTGAACCCCGTCTGTGGTCACATGTTGGCGGAGGGAGTGCCAGGACAAATCCTTCCTAGGGTCCACGGGAACCACAACATGGTGCACAGTTTCCGGTACGGCGTCTTCACCTTTCAGGTCAACCCAGGTAGGAAAGTACATGAGCTTTTCCTAACGGATTCAATATTATTGTTTCATTTATTAGACCTGAGCCGATGTCTTGCATTGTAACAAGTTAAATCT
Source organism: Folsomia candida (assembly GCF_002217175.1). Classification (NCBI taxonomy): domain Eukaryota; kingdom Metazoa; phylum Arthropoda; class Collembola; order Entomobryomorpha; family Isotomidae; genus Folsomia; species Folsomia candida. Next base: position 298,496 of record NW_019091213.1, on the reverse strand, counting down.
TTAAATATATTATAATAAATAACTTACAGCCAGTTTCTTCACTTCAAAATCGTGTAACGTGGCGGAACACACAATCATTTGAAGTCGTTTCATATCTGCAGTGACTTTGGGAATTTGACCGTGCATTTTGTGAATGAGTTGGGTGTACCCTGCTTTCAGGAGACCGTCAGCCTCGTCGAGGATGAAGAATCGGGTGTGAGCGAGTGAGATGTGGCCTGAACCGATGAGCTCTTCCAACCGTCCTGGAGTCCCCACAACAATGTCGACGCCTCGACTGAGAGCTTCAATCTGATCACGCACAGCAACTCCTCCAATGACCAACAATTCTCGGATGGGGGGAGCGTCCAAGTACTTTTTAAATTTTTGAATTTGTGTAAAAGTTTGTTCGGCCAGTTCACGGGAAGGCTACATTTCATAAAAAGAAATATTTAATATTAATTCAACGATTCAAGTTATTTGTTAATTATATAGCTAAGCTATTTAATAAATCTTTCACCTCCATGATGATAGCTTGAGGCGCATTTGACACGTTTTTTAGAGGCTGTTGAGCTCCTTTGTTGGCTCCATGGTTCGGATTACTCTTGACCTGCACGAGCTGGTCCTCTTGAACTTGTGCCAAGCCAATGAATCCCTTGGGAGGCTCGTGCTTCCATGCTTGGTCGCCAAAATTGAATAGTATTTCGGCATTTTTTAGAACCACTGCAGGGTAAATGATTTCACCTCGAAGGCTCGCAGGAATTTGGAATGCTACGCCAAAGTCTTTTCCATTTTTAGTGAATCGTACTTCACTCCGGTCCAGGTCGAGACAACATCCAATAACATCCGATTTTCCAAATGGCTCTCCGTAATCGTCAAACTGTTTGCAATGCGATTTCTTCCCAGTTCCACCAAAACCGAAACTGTAACGATCCGTGCCCAGCTCATGACTGGCCTGATAATAGGGAATCAATCAATGCATAATTCGTCTAATATTGGAGTACTATTGGTATACATATATTTAAATTACCTGGTGTGTAGACCAACCCACTCTGCACAACCCTTCATCTTGGACAATTGTTTCAAAATAGTAGGCCCCCTTTCCCACCACACCCTTCGTCCCACGACACCCATGCCAATCCTTAAACTCACGTGACTGGCAACGTAGTCCATCCGGACTTATTGCAAATGCCGAGCCACGATCGTACACAGACAATGCCCATTTGGATGATGAGGAGGATGAACTGCTAGTATTGCCCCCTCCGCTTCTCCCCTCGCGAATCTCCTTCAGCGTCTCCCAAACAGATTGAAGGACTGGAAGACAAAAGGCTCCTGTTTTGCCGGACCCCGTTTCCGCAGCCATAAGAACGTCACCGCCGCCAAGGATGAGGGGAATTGCTTCAGCTTGAACATCAGTGGGGAGGCTGAAAGGGGTCACGATTAGTCACAAACATTGAAATGCTAATATTAATCTTAACTCTTACGTCCAGTCCATGTCTTCGGTGGCTCTGGCCAACTCCCCCATCATTCCCATCTCTGTGTAAAAAGCACACAAGGTTAAGGTGGAAGAAAACCGTCATGAAAACACACATTTTTGTCAACTTACCCTCAAACGCGGTCATGGATAACTGCCTAAAAGATAAGCTCTCTGTTGATAAATAATATAAGCGATGGTAGGGCCGGCGCTGATATATTTTTGTCTGCTACACACAGCAACTGATTACTGTTTGGCTGGCGGCTGAGGAGGCAGATTGAGACAAACATGAGACACTTGTTTATTTTCACATGCATGGTGTGTTCGTCTCAACCTGCCTCTCTTTCCAATTGTTAGCTTTTTATGTCCCTTTTAGCCGATAATCCGAAGTTAGGATAGTTTCGGCATTTTTACGGAGCCACTTGACCAGGGCCACAAATATTTATAGATGGGTATGTAAAACCTTATGGTTTCGAGTGAGCAGTAAAATTCTATTCTTGGATTGTTTCATAACATAGAAAATCTTTCATATTTTATTATTTTGTTCTTTGTTTCATTTTAAATGCACATTGTTATCAGTGATTATTTAATGACACTTATAATACAGATAATAACACAATTGTTTTGTTGATTCCAAAATCTTTATCGTAATATGTAACACCATACAAGTTGATGATGATATTGATGATCATAAGAACTAAGGAAATTAATTAAGGTACATATCGTTCCGACTTCATTCCATGCACTGGAATCTAATCTCTTTCCTATACAAGCTTGATTAATTTGCATTCATGCACTCGAGCCTTCTTGCGATGATGAATTGATAAGAATAACCGAGGTGAATTTAATCAGGTAGAAAAATGTTAAAGACTACAAAACATTATTACAATAGCTAAACTACTGTTAATATTAATATAATTATGTTTTTTTGGCTTTCGTGACTTTTGAGACCGTCCTGGACAGGATTACTGGGATTATTTGGTCCTCTTCTGGACTAGAGGACGAGTAAGTGGCTGGCTTTATATATATATAATATTTTTCTACCGTCCTTAAGTAAGCTTTTTTTGGGGGAGGGGTATTTAATTTGATATTGATGAGATCGGAGAGAAGAGAATATGTATAATAATAATAATAACAATTGATATAAATAATGACACGTCGCTCAGAAGATCCAGAAGAGGGGCGGAGAACGAAGACATTTTTCAAGGACTTTCGTTTCCTAATTCTTTTCATATAATACTAGAGGACGACTTTTTTTTACAGAAAACGATGCGCCTTGTTTTGTGTGCTTGTGGTATACATATTGTATTGCTGAGGATGACGGTATGTATGCATGTAGTAGAACGAAGGTGGGTAATTGGCTATTTGGTTGTGGTGATGCTTTGGTGGGTGGTGGTGGTGGTCATGTCAGTGGGAGGAGGAGGACGAGGAGGAGCGGTAGAGCTTCCTTTTCGCGAGGGTGTAACCCTCTCCGACGACAATGGTCCGACCCTTTGTCCAGCTTCTGTAACAAGAATATTTGTTCATTAGCTCCATGTCCGAATGGTCACCCGCATACGTTGTGAGTGAGCGAGATAAGCACATACCTGATGAATTGGGGCAGTCTTTTTTCGTACCAAGGAGCTTCCTCCTCCTTGAGGGTGAGATGCAATTGGAAAGTGGGTGGAAGATGCTGGTCTCCACGAAGTTGACCAATCTCGCTGGAGGCCGCAGGAGCAGATCCTTGGAAGTGAAGAATTATGAGAGCCCCCCGCAGCCCACATGGCTCAGTTTCTGCCATCCCCACGATGTCAGACGCAATGTGAACGAGGAGCGAAGGTGGGAGGAGAACCTGAGACGTTTAAAATTAGTCTAAGTTAGTTTAAGTCTTAATGGTGGATAAAATTCTTGGTTGAAATAAAAGCATGTGTCACATACTTGTCCGCAGTCGAGGTGGGCCTTTTTTGCCAGTCGGAGAGCTGTCTCCAGACGACCGGTCAACCACCGAAGAGTCATCACAGCCCCACCATCATCATCGATCTCGGCTGCTTCCACAAAATCCACATGTTGAACCGCGGAGCGAGTTTCTCCTATACAAACAAGAACAACAACGTTCATCAAGTTTTCCTTATCATACACGAGTCATAGTCATGTAAGCTCTTATCATTGCACGGTGTCAGAAAAGAGATAAAATGTGACAGATGAGCAAAAAAATACGTGTGGTAATTTGTGTGGCCGGCTTGTCTACTCATCTCTCTCTCTCTCTTCAACGTTGGTGAATGACGATAAAGTAGAAACAGGAAGAGATTCGCGAGGTGAACTGATCATGGCATGACGAGCAGTGTGGTGTTGATTGCAACATTAATTTCGAATGCCTGACTCAACTCGAACCGGCGAGATTGCAGAGGAAAGTATAACAGTCATCTAACAATGAACGAATTGATGCTGATGTGGGGGACCGGTCTCCATTTCAAAAACCAAGTTCCTCTTAAATAGGAATGCTCATGGTGACTTCACCACACCCACTCCTGCCCCACCACCAACCAACCAACTAACATTCGCAATTCGCAAAACTACTCTCAGAAAGTTCTAGAGTGAAGTATATATTTGGGAACAATGTGCAGTGATTTTAAAAGTCTTACCAGGCAGGTCTCGGTGGAATGGGTGGAGGGCGACAGGCTTGGCGATGACTTCCATTCTTCTTGTGGGGTATCACAGGTGAGGTCAGATCAGGTCAGGGGACGAGAGGTGAGAAGAGTAGAAGAAGTGAGAGGCGAGTTGAGACGATGTTCTTCTGATGCGCTGGTTGGTGGACGCTCTGCTTCTCTCGAGAACTCTTTGCCTACTAAACCAACTTTTAACTCGGCAGCTCAGCTCTCTCTCTCCTCTGCTGTTGCTAGCCCAACTCGCTCTCCTTTGTCCTCTCTTCCGGGGGACGTCCACGACAACCACACCCACTCCAGGTCGCCGTCCTCCTCCCCCTCGGCGTCGTCCCCCTCGTCGAGGAGGACGTGGGGTGGGGGGCGACATGGGTGGGTGTACCCCCATTGGAGTGGCATCACCATCCTTCCACCCTCCGAGCGAGGAGGACGCCTCATTGAGTGGTGCGCGAGGTTGGCGTCATGTCGCGAGGTTTGAGGGGTGGCAGGGTGGCTCTGGTGAAAAAAAAGTGTTGTTGTTGTTGTCAAGCTCTCTTATTACTTACTTTATGTACATCTATCGCTGCTCTCTACCACTGATTCTGTTTTTTATGGGGCATGTTCTTCTGCTGTGTGCTGCATGATGTTTGTTCATCTGGAGAAGAAGGGTATTCATATACAGCAGATTATGTGTGTGCCTATCCTTGCCTTTTTATTCTCGGCCCAGTGTGTGAGAACTTTACAAATAACTTGTTTTTCTACTTTTATTATGCAGCGCCCCACTGCAAAACAAGCTATATATAAGTATATATACACACACATACAAATATTTATTACCAACAGAACAATAAACTAATTGCGCAATTATACAATATGCATGGACTAGAACAACTATAAATATAAGCGATTAGTAATTCATAAATTAACAAGTGGGAGGTTTATTAGCATTTCATGAAACTTTTGTATGCAAACTTTTCAAAGTCATGGAATTGGAAGGTATTCTGGGGACTTGATGAAAGAGAATGAGAACGCTAAACTGGTTGAAACTTGGCATTACGAATTTTGCCAGCTAAATATCGAAGGATAGAGGGTGGTTAATTAGGCCTGCATATTGACACCACTTATGTTATTAAGCATATTAAAGTAAAATCATAAAGTCCTCGAGTCCATCAACCTTGGAACCATGCACTGATCTGCAAGTGCTACAAGCTGTCAAAGGAGAACATTTTGCCAAGAAAAGACGCCATGAGCACATTTATCCGAATTTTTAACTGTACTGGGCAAGGTCGGGGTTCTGCCACGAATGGGAAAACAGAGGTTCTGTACTTGACGCGAGTATGAAAGCTTTCTACGGTATTGTTGTTGACGATTCTTAAACTCTGATTTTTTCGCCAATGACGTTGTTTGGTTTTGGCAACTGGCCCTAACCCTCGGAGGTGCCATCCATTTCATTTTTTTTATGATCCAAGTTCAAAATAATACCATGGCGTAGGTGACCTTTCAAGTGGGAGGTCAGCATAGCTGCAGTTGACAAATGGGCATGTGGTCCAAAAATATTCTCATGCATGCATATTGGATTCTGTTCTGAGCTGAGCTATACGCCACACACTTGAGGCATATTTTAGTAATTACTTTGATAAGTTAAGTTCTGCTGTGCATAATCATAATACTCGTCTCTCCGAAGATGGACACAACAGGTTCAATACAATGGCTAAGCCATTTTCTGGTTGGTCAACATTTAATTTTAGGGGTGTGCAACTTTGGAATTACTGCATCCATTGAGGCCTTTGATATTCATATTATTGTTGGGGCTTAGGGGCTACTTAGGACAGTTTTGAATTTGAATGATATTTTTGGGCTTTATGCAGATTCGAATTATGCAAAATATCTTGAGGAAATATTTGAAGATTGCAGAGTCTGGTTAATCCGGGATTACGGATTGAGATTGGGATTGGGGATTAATTAATCCTTAATCCCAATCCTCAATCCGTAATGTTTGACTTTTAATCCCTAATCCTCAATCCCAAGTAGTTTGGAAAAAATAATTAATCCTCAATCCTAATCCCGAAAGCCATTGATTAATTTTAATCCAAGATGGGATTAAAATGGGATTAAATCAGCTCCACCTGTTGAAAATTCTCAGAGACCTTGCCAATTCTCCTTTTATTTCAATGAAAAATATGTTTCCCATACCTACCAACTATGTATTTACGGCAATTCTATCATTGTATTTCACAAACAACAATTCGATATTATAAAACAAATGCTCATGTATTTAAAAACATTTGATAAAACTTTATCTGTTCAAGTTGATTTTAGTTAAGTGCTGACTTAATAAGTAAACTTACTTTATGTGGCTAATGTGCAGAGTACATATTCTTATGGCCGTATAATAATAACCTATAGTGGCCAGTGGGAGTGCCCACTCACTCTCAAATACTCTCAATGATAATCAAAAGGAGGCTTGTCACTTAAGCGACAACTCGCACTTTAGGTCATTATTTATACGGTCATTAGGTTACGGTAGGATTCATATTCAATCACACTGTTTAGGGCTTATCAAAAAATTTAATTAAAACATTGGAAACATTAACTAGATACAAATGTGATCGACGATAAATACGATTTTAATCCCAATCCGGGATTAAAATTGGACTAAATTAATCCTAATCCCTAATCCGATTGAATGCCTCGAGAGATTTAATCCCAAATTAATTTTAATCCCGAGTTAATTTAATCCCTAATCTCAATCCTCAATCCCGAATTTTTTAAAATCAATCCCTAATCCTAATCATTAATCCCATTTTCGTTAATCCCAAGACTCTGGAAGATTGTGGGAGCCGTGAAGAGAGATAGGGAATCCTGTTGCAGATCTGCAATGAGACGTGCACTATCAACTATGCTATGCAGTCAGATTCATCTGTTGCGAACATGTTGCGAAATGCCTGAGCAGAGAAAGCTCTTCGCCCGCTTTCTACTCTGCCTGCGCTCCATTCTCTCCTGTCAACTTGCAACCAGATGAGTCAGCGAGCCACCGCTCGCACCTTCAACCGCGTTAGTACTGAAATAATAATAATTGACCAATTAGTCCCTGTGAAACATCATGAGCAACTCCACAGTGCAGGCATGGCTCAAAGACTCTATCAACATTAAACTTGACAAAAACTCAGACATCAGGTAAACATCTGAATTTAAATACTCATCTCTACATTTTCGCACATGATTTTTGCTGGTAATATATATTTTTTATTTCGATTAATCTAGTGTATAATTCTCTTCTTGTCATTGTAGCCTCCTACTTCGTGGTCCGCTTAGAAATATTTTGCTCTCTTTTCTCATACCACGGTGCCGTTCGGAGGACGAAGTTGATGTTATCCGATCAAACCTCTATGTTCATGGGCTTACCAAGTCAGAACCCCTCCTCAATCTCAATTACAACACGAATGCAGAGTTGACCAGAAGACTGGCAGAGTTGGAACATCGGAAACGTATCGAACTCAACGCTGCGATGCCGAAAAACAATACGGACAATGATGATTTTGATCCTACTGAAGAGTGGAATGTTCCCACAGATAAAAAACAACTCAAGAAACTTAACAATATAATTGGCTTTCTTGATGGGACTACCAGCGATCTCAAAGTATTGCTGGAAACACAAAATATGGTAAGCACAAGAAGTTTTACTCAATAGTTGCAAGGAAATAAGTACTGTATTGATTGGTCATGGTCTTATAGGTAGTCCTTGAACAAGAGGAAGTACTTTCTCCTCCTGAAAAACTTTACCAACTTCAAGAGGAAGGTATCAAGCTTTTCCATTCCATATTTTTTGAAACAACGGCAACCCCTCAGGATTTAGAAGACCTTAACCAGAGACTAGACTATTTGTGCGATCACTTTGTTGGGCGATGGGATAAGAATAATAAAGGCTTAAGTCAGAAACAATTAGTGGTGTGGCAAAAGTCTGAGATCAAGAAGGCAAAGGATCTTATGGACAAATTTAAGGTGAAACTCGCACCCAAGGCGAGTCCCACTTTTGCTGAAGATCTTCTCTCCGAGCTTTATAAGAATTTGTGCCGGGAACATATCGATATGTATTCTCGTAATGAACACCAGAAATCCCACATAGAATCAATCGAAACTAGTAGACTTGCAAAATTGTCAGCATTAGTAAGTCCTACAAACTAAAACTATGTGCTTTTTTAAATTGCATACATATGTAGCACCTAAATATTTTTTGCCCTGGTTTAGACGGCGTCTGGTCAATATGAAGGAGATATATCCCATCCAATGAAATTGATTTATGAAAAACAGTTGAAGTGTCAGATTAAGTTGCATGCTGAGAGTAAGGCAGCTTCAGAAATGACGCCCCAGGAAAATAATGGTGCTGCTGGCCCTGAGGTGAAAAATTACTTGGGTTCTCAGGTACTCGTCTACTACTAATAATGCAAGAATACATAATACTTGTGTGTATCAATTAATTGTTCATTAATTTTTCCTTTTCGTTCTGCCACAGGAAAGTGAAGTCCGTGAAAATTTAATTAACTGCCTACTTTGTAATTATCCCAATAAAAGCACGAAGTTGGTGTCTACTATCTGCCAAGCTGGACGGTATTCAGAGTTTGTACAAGCACTCCGATCACCAGCAGATCGGCGATCTGATAACCCGGAAGCTAATAGGACAACAACGACTACCAATAATAATCCGGAAACCAATAGAAATTTTGAGAACATGTTGCATGCCTTGAATCCAAACAGAGAAACAATCTCGACCAATTTTGCCCTTCGGTTTGCAAGTGACAAATAATTGTCATCAAGAAACGAAAATTATACTAAATAATTGGCACTTCTTCTTAGCTTATTATTTATGCATAAACTATTATATACAATTATTACTTTTATATAAATTTTGTAATTAAATTCTCAATCGCATATAAAAATACCATTTATTCAACAGCTAATTCCCAATAATAGTTTTTGTACACACAATTTTACTACCAAATAACTTATTATATGTGTAGATATAAACGAGGTTATTATGCAACAATAATAATACTGTTACATTGCTAAACTGGAGATTCCTTTCCTAAACTGTTTAAGAATTTGTTCGTGTTCCGCCACACTACTTTGTGAGAGTTTGGTGATGAGCTGACAGACCAAGATGGTAAGGACAGCGTTCTTTGCTTTCACCCAAATCAACCCGTTCACACCCACGGCTGTCTCACAGGGTACGATCCTCCCGATTTTTCTGAGCACATTAACAGAGTCCGAGGCGCTTCTAAGAAGTCGGGTAAAATGAACTGGGATCTAATGTTGAAAAAGCGCATAATTAATAAATAAATAAGAATTACGTATTCGGTTATGATTGAATTTACTGCTTTAATAGGAGTATACAATTGTACCCTAATTTATTCACCTGAAAAACGTGACCACTTTCCAACACACCAAGACCCAGCGACTTTCCCGTCCCATGAACACAAGTGAGTTCCATTGGGAAATCGGGAGGTAACTCGACAACTTTTCCGTAAATGACATCACCCACCTGTATAAAGCAGTGGAACATTTAATTACATTTATTAAGAAATAAATGCCACGACTCTTAATTAATATCTCATGCATAACAACCTGTAAGTCTGGCCTGAATCTTTTCGTGGCTCCTTCAAAAGCAAACTTTGAAAGATGTGCTCGTTCCTTTGTCCCAACATCGCAGGTGTACTGGTCTCCTTTTCCCTTTTGTTTTATCACACCTAGAACATCATCCTTCTTGTACGAGTCATACTAAATAACAGAAATAAAACAATGAGCAAGGGTGTGGGAATAAATGCACAAACAACACATTCGTCAACAAGTTAATGTACCTGCTTGGATTTGACCTCGACGAAAAAGGTGTTCCCCTTGACCTTGGCAAGGACACCGGGTTTGCAGGCCAGGATTGTGCCAACCCCTCCCTCCTCCCAAGTGCTGCGTCGATCCGTGATTAGTTTGAGTCCAGGACCGAGGATGAGTTTTGACAGATCCTGCGGCATAGAAAACTCATCCCCCGGCATGACCAACTGACCAACATGCTCCACCAAATTCAGACCCTGCTGCTTCATCCCTTCGTCCATTCCAATTTAATTTATGCTACGACACGATATTATTTTATTTTATGAACGCTTTTCAAAGTCTGACAACCCAACCAACGTGTTCTCCTCGCAAAAGTTGTAGTGTGAAATCTCTTCCCACGAAATAAGAGACTGGTGCACACCGCCCCCATGTTTACTGTTTACTGTTTACTGGAGTTTATTAAAATGTCGCAAATCATCAGAAAAAATCTGCTTTTCAGATCAAGACACATACAATAATGAATTCATCTAAACTACACTAATAACTACAACAAAATCATGGTTGCACATCTTGGTCACAATTCTGACCAGTGACAAAGTCACGTGCTTTTGATTGAAACAAACCATAAGACATATTACGTAATTCCCAGTCCTTCGGTAACGTATTCCAAATACGGTATCTTCTATACGTCAACGAGCGTTTAAAAGCTTCTGTCCTATGAATAGGCGCACACATATTAGGTCGGTTATAACTAATAGATCTCTCGGAAAAGGTTAACTTATCGAGTTTATAAAGTTTATACGCGTTCTTAAGTAATACATAATTAGACCTTTCCTCAACAGTAAGTAAATTATTATCTGTTCTGAATTTTTTAACATCAATTCCTTTTTTAACATTAATAAGTGAACGCTTTCTTGTAGAGTATGATTTCGCAAGCTTTGGGAAGTAGTAACTTAACAAAAAATTATCAATAATATCTTGTACTTTCTTGAGAGAAAGAGAAGTTTGTACAGTCCAGATGTCAATACAATAATCAATAACAGAGTGGACTTGAGTATTAATCAAAACCTTCATAGCCTGTTCATTTATGGAACGCTTCAGACCATGCAGCAATTTTATGCGTTGACACACTTTAGCATAGACATGATCATAGTGTAACTTAAAGTTAAGACTAGGATCTAATACAAGGCCAAGATATTTGAAAGAGAACACACGCTCGATTAACTTATCATTATCAACAATAATTGAATTTACAGTTGATTTTAAAGGAACTCTCTCATTATGAAAATACATACATTTTGTCTTGTCAAAATTTACATTAAGATCATTAAGTAAACACCAATCACAAAAGGATTGCAAACATTGTTGTAATTTCAAAGCAATTAAGTTAATATCGTCAGAACCAAAATAAATAATAATATCATCAGCATAACATAAAAATTGTAGCTCCAGTGAGGGTTTCACGTCGTCGAGGAATGCAGAAAAAAGAATTGAACCCAAAATTGAACCTTGACCTACGCCCGTATTAATACAATAAACATCATCACCAGATACAAATTTGTAAGTTCTATTCTCAAGAGTACAATAAATCAGTTTAACTAGTCGTTTGCTTAATTTAAAATTGGATAACAATTTTCGAACCAGTTTGTCATGTGAAATACTAGAGAAAGCATCCTTAAGATCAATGAAAACTGCTCCCACAATACCGTTCTTCTTGTTAAGTTCAGAGTAGGTGAAAGTGGTGAAAGCACTAATCGCAGAGTGACACGATTTGTTGCTACGATAGGCATGCTGTTCATCTATTAATTTAGCATCTATTCTATCTTTTATCCTATGATATAGGTACCTCTCAAATAATTTACAGTAGGAATTAAGGATAACAATCGGTCTGTAATTCTTGGGCACATTACGCGGTCCCTTGCCCTTATACAATGGTAAGATAATAGAATGTTTAAAAAGAGTAGGTACATACAAAATATGTAAAAGGTGGCTAAACAGGACAGCAAGTTGGATACTAAACGAATTAACACATCTCTTCATTAACCACAAAGGAATATTAACATTGTCGTTTTTGTTCTTATTTTTAGTGTCTGAAATCAGTTGTGAAATATCATCAGGATTAATTGACAATTCAACATCATCATCATCATTATTAATATGATTATTAATTAAGTTACGTGTTACAGAGTGATCAAGGTCAGAGTCAGGCTTGAAAAGTTTTTTAGATAACAAGGTATTAATCTGTGATACTTCAGTAACAATAGTGGCATCATCATCTACAAGAGAAGTTATTTTAGTACATTGTTTACGTCTAAAATTAGTTAATTCATCAATAGTATTCCACAAAGATTCAGACTCTAGTTTAGTACCAAACTTTTCTTTAAAATACGTATTTTTTTCAGTATTCAACATTCGTGCTGCCTCATTACGAGCAATTCTGTAAGATTTCCAATCACCATTACTTTTGGCCTCCTCGCGAAGGTAATTGCGAAGTTTGCATGCTTTTTTTACTTCATCACTAAACCATTTGCATTTTTTCATTTTGACAAGTCTACGTTTAAGAGGAGAAATTTTGTCTAAATGAGACATTACATGATTATTGAATCTTATTACTTCAAGGTCACAAGTAGACAGATTGTTTTCAAAATTAAAGTTAAAATTCATAAGGTGTTTTTCAAAATCAGACCAATCAACGTCTTTCAAGGATCTAGCTAAACATTGAATAGGGGGCAGGCAAACTCTACCTAAATTTCGTACCACGAAACAAAGATCATGATCCGAACCAGCGAAAGAGAAATGACCAGAAAAAGGATAGTTCGATTTATCAGTTACGTACAAGAGATTTTCCTTGAAAGGTCGGACATGCCATATTAATTCACTGAATGGCAAGTAAAAACCATCTGAAATTCAGATTCTGAGTAGCTGTCTGTCTGTCCGTCTCCGTGCGTATCCACGATAACTTTCGAACGGATGTGAATTTCAACATGCGGTCATCGCTAACGTGTTCCTAGTTTTTGGGGAGGAGTACGATTCGTACTGTTCGAATATGGGCGTTGTATGTAGGGCCCCTCGTCGCTACTGACAATGGGCCTGTGGTCAGTCACGCACGAAATTTCAATTTTTTTAAAATTTTGAGTATGATATTCGTTTGGGTGCTCCATAATTAATAAGACAATTTTGGCCTCAGGGGTGTGCCCATGATCCCTCTGCCCCCAATGGGGAATGTGAATTTATTAAAATTTGAGAATGAAAGTACCATGTGAAGAAAATTAAGGGAAGAATGCGGATGGGGTGTGACTACCCCCACTTGGGTGTGAGTAAGGGTTTGCAGAAGATGGTCCGCAATGATGGATGGGTTTCACCGCATTTCGCTTTATTTTTCGCCGAATGTTTGTTTCATAAGATTAATGAGTTGTAATCATGAGTTTCTTTTTAATTGGTTTTTTGGCCTTCTTTCCCCCCTTCTTGTCCTTCTTATTCTTTTTGCAAGACTTTTTTGATGGCTTGGTATTGTCATCTTCTCCACCGTTATCTGCGGGATCCGCATCTGCAGCAGATGTGGTTGCAGATGCGTCCGTACTTGTTTCAATCTGCCCCCCGGTCGCCGTTCGGATTAGGATCGTCCGGTTAAATGGTTTCTGTGCACAGGGTGGTGACATACTAAAAGGCTACCCAGAGATATGTGTTCTTAATCGCAGTGTGTGTACCTGTACTGGGCGGTGGTTCTCAGAAATTCGACCCATTTCCCCGTCCATGATGTCACGGAAGGCTTTCACGTCGGAGGGTGAAATCGAGACGGGGTCCTTGAAGACGTACCTAGGGCGAAAGAGATGAAAAATGTACCCTTTGTCTGTCGTCCTGCTTCCTACACTCACCAGTTGACCTGCTCGTTGCAGCCTGGAGTGGTGAGGGAGCCCTGGTAGGAAAACACCGTGGCTCCAGCTTTCGGCATCAGACTCGAGAGGTCCAGCGCTTCGTCAACTCTGACCCAGTACGAGTGCACGTCTTCAATGTTCTTAAGGCTGGCGACGACGGGGGTGAGGGCCGGATTGGGCGCGGCGGACGCGTCCACATCGAGAAATATCCCCACCACGGAGAGCGCATTCTTGTCGCCCGATCCCACGGCTGAGGCAGAGTTCAGATAGTCTGCGTTGTAGTGAACCTATGTCAACCATATTATTTTTACTCTGACTGAATCATCTGGCCAAAATAAGCGCTATTTCGGTCACCAAATGCATCTCCATTGAATACGATTTGCCGTCTACTGTGTGCTCCGATCCTTCCTCGTCTTTGCTGCCCCAATGGAAATGGACATTTGACAAACGGAAGAGCCGATCGCTCAACCTTCATACAAAATCCAAATCATGTATGGATACGAAGAGGTTTTGTACATATGAAGAGTGGTCTGATCTCCAGCACTAATTGTGTACTTACCCGTAAGAAGGGAAGAAATACGAATCCCCAAATTCATTTTCGTTGGGGAAGTCGAGATTGACCGTATGTCCATTATTCTATTTGTATCAGATCCATTGCATTTACAGATAGAAACAATACAAGTATGTACAATGAGTTATTTGCAAAGTATCAAATACGTTCGTCATGCACATGCGCGTTTCAATATCCATTTTTTACGCAAAGTTAAATGATCATTTTCTTATTGGCTCGAGTTACCTGAATAAAAAAGTGGTCGGTCTTCAAGTGACGAAGCGGCACCTCGACCTCCTCGTCAGCAGGACCGTCCACGAGGTCAATGGGGGACTGGGACTCGCCAGATTGGCAAGCTCCAGGCCAGACCTCAGCATTGTTAGGGGCGCAGGACTCCTCGCTGTAGCAAAAGTGGTGGGGATGGTCTACAATATCCGTGGAGGAGACGGGGTTGAGGTTCGTAGCAATCAATATGATGACGACGACCACGAGTGACGATCTCATTTTTGTGAACATCCTGCTCCACTGACGGTCAATAATAGCTTTGGTACTATCCACACATTGTCGTCAATCGCAAATTCCAATGCTGTACAGCGACCTTGCACTTAACAATTAACATGATTATTTTGCATTCATGCAATCAAAACTTTGTAGTTTCAGCCATTGTTGATTGTTTTAAACCAAATGGAACACAAAGAAAACCGATAATTAATTAATTGCCCGAAAAAAACTCGAAATTTCCTAATGCGCACATGCTTCACCAAATAAATGCTCATCTAATAAATTGACCAAATTAATTGCATAATAATTTTTGGAACAACATTGGATAAAATTTAATAAAAAGTATATCTGCAATAAGATCATTACAAAGCAAACATATTAGTCAGTAAAGCGAGTACAAAAATCATAATCATGGTACAAGACGTTAATTTTACTGTAAAATTGTGAATGAAAACTTTTCCTATTTTTATAATCTGGGAATAATAAGACTTACGTAAAACAATCTGGTGAAATAAAGTACATCAATAATAGTTTGCAATAAAAATGTGCCGATCAAAAGAAAGGTCGAGTAATTAAAAAATAATAATAATTGTCATTGTCATTGGCGAGAGTAAAAGGAGTTGATTTCTTCGTCTAACCTGACGTGACGATCGACTCATCCATATAGCACAACTGTCATATATTCCAAATAGTATAGTAAATAAATTAAAACCCACATAAAAATTAACATAATTTGGGCCAGTGTCCATGCATTCTTCCGAGTAATTCATTTCTCAGAGTAATAATTTGCATGCATGTAATGGCCTTCTTGGTTTTTAGTCATCCCAACATTCTTCAGCTGCAGCCCTGATTTGAGCAGGGGTAGGAAACTCCGGAAATCCAAGCAATGACAAGTCGGCGCAGATACCAGACAAGGGCGTGAGTGCCGGAGTACGACCGCGACGCCCAGAAACATAGTTGCGTCCCTCTGAGTACAAATCAAAATTATGAAGAAGGTTTTACGGCTTATTTTAATTGGGTTCATTTTATGAAATGTCTTCCGACCTGGGGTTGTTGGGGAGGCCCATGCTGAAGAGACTGGGGTGGGCCACTCGGTGGGCGTAACTCCGCTGTCCACCTCCATTCCCGCGATCAGCCAGTCTTGCTCCGACGGGGGGCTGTTTTGTCCTCCTTCTTCTTGCTCGTTGAGGATTGTGTTGCTCAAAAATGGTTTTCGCCCATGCTGCTGGAACTCAGAGTCGTCCATCCACTCGTCCTCCTCGGCCGGGTTAAAGTCTGGAATTGTCTCAGGACTGTCATCCCCCCAAAAGTAGCCATCTTTCTCCACGAGCCAGCAGTCTTTCTCCTCGAGGACTTGATTGTCAAGTTTCCGGAATTTGTTGACCAAGTCGTGTTTTCGATACTCCCGATAACTACCAAACCAACACACAAGAGTCGCACGTAACGTATTACTTTAGCACACGCTTCATTCACGCCAAGTGTAAGAAATTGTGGCTCACCCCTTAACGTTCAGCTCAAAGTCTTCCATTTCTGAGAACGACACGTGATGTGTGTTCCTTTTGACTCGAGTTGCCCCCGCCGTGCTGAGGGGGCTGAGCTTGTCGACGGAGACAGCGTAGCAGCTTTTGACGCCGAAGTTGAGGGGTCTCTTGGTGGTGAAGCTGGGACATGTCGCCGATTGGGGTGATCCGACGACTACGACGCTCGGCTGGCGGAGGGGAGGAGGTCCTAACTGCAGAAAATTGGGTCGTCCTTGCTGTGGAACGTGGAGGCGTGGGATAGAATAAAATGTGGATCCGGGAAAACTCATGATTTCTGATAAGAAAAAACGACAAGATTAGTACGGAACTTGTCCTTTGCTTGTTTGTTACCTTTGTTTCAATGTTGGCGATAATTGGCAGCAGCGCTAGGCAGTCGTGACTTCCTTCTCTGGCGTCCTCGCTCGACTCGATCCTGGCTGGCTTGTTCTCCCGGATGGAACAATGGTTCAATTCGCAGTAATAATACTGCCTGATGCAAACCAAATTTTTGCTGTGGAATCTGTCGCATTTAGTGGTATCTTTTCTACGATATAAGGTGCAGCCAAGTTCAGTAGCATTTGCATGCTGCCTATTCATTGACTTTACATAATTTCTCCTTGAACCTATCTGAATCTATGTTGGAGAATCCAGACATTTAGACAAAAATGTCACATAGGTCCTCTGGCACTGCACTGATTGGGAATAAGCTAGGATCAGTGCCCTCATTTCCTTATCTCACAATCGCCCAAAGAAATTTAACCGTGCATGTGCATACTCATAGTAGCATACAAATGGGAAATGTGATGGTAATGACGTTTTTGAGGTAAATATCATCTCGTCTCAACATTTGCATCGACTCCTTAATGTGCCCTCCAATATGTAGATCAGATCAATCGGACATCATGCACTCCCAACCTTTCCGTCAAAAAGTATTTAGCATAAAATGTGTGTGGTGAAGTAGATGTGAATATTAGTTGGAATATTACTTGGAATGGTTGCACGAAATTAAATATTTTGAACACAAATCTGCATGCAAATGTCGTTTCATAAAATTCTATACGAAATCTTGAGAGCAGTGGTGGTCACAACACTCGAGAAAATGGGATAATTCAGCATTCATCATGACATGGCCATCACTTTATTACTTCCCAATATAAAATATGCTCAATCAATCAATATAAAATATGTACTATCCCGTAATGTGCAAGCTTTTGCCAACAATGACACACGTGTGATTCCCCGGACATGGGACGTCGTCTGGAATTCTTTCTGGCTCGAGATGAGCAATAAACCGATTTCCAGGTTTGTACATGGATTCGCTAGTTTTGGCACATATGCAGAATTTCCGTCGGGCAGCAACGTCCAGCTCGAGCGAGTCTAACTGGATGGACATCACCCCAGCCTTCTCAGGCCTCCAGGGACTGGTGTCCACCTTTGGACAGGGTGGCGAATCCGATGACGACGAATCAGTGGAGCAGGATCCTGACCAACAAAGACTTGAATTATTTTTTCCATGCATACTTTGTGCGAATGGCATGAAGCTCTGCCTCAAAATTACAAGTCGAACCCACCCAACGCTTCGTCGTAGATGAAGGGGCGATTGTCCAAATCTTCCGTCATGGGCCAGAGCCAAGAGTGACACTTTTCCCCACACTCGTCCGCCTCCTTCCCATTCCCGAGACGGATAAGGGGGGACAGCGACATGGGTCCAAACGGAACGACGCCACAGTGGCAGTATTTTTCCCTACATAGACCCATATTTATTTATTTATGTGCACGATATTGAGCAAGCAAGAGTAAATAAATTCCCCGTTGAACCTGGTACAGTAAGCTTTCCCGATTCCCCCGCAGTATTTAGGGCACTCGTCCTGGATGGGGTCGCAGTGTGAGAGACCGGCCGGAGTTTGGGTTTGGATGCAGCTGCAGTACTTTGAGATCTTGACGCCCCATGAGTCAACCCCCACCTCCCACTTCATGTCCAGTATTTTGGCATCGTAGAGGCCGTATCGACAGGAGATGTCACAGTTCACCTCGCCCGGGTCGGCATTACGCCCCAGGTCGTGCGACAGTTGGTGCGTGTTGCAAAAGCAGGTCCGCCGAGTGCGCTTGTCGCACTCTGCATCGTAGTGGCCACAAATGAGACGACATAACTCGTCAGTACAGGGACGATATTGGTGCATGTCGATTTGCTACAGATTATATACGATCTTTGCATGATTGAACCAAATTGACACGTCGCGTGCAATAGAATGAACATGTTTTGAATACCGCCTTGATACAGTGGCAAGACTTGCCGTCATAGAGGAATTGGTAGGTTGACTTACGGTAGTGAGGCTCAAATTTGAGATCTTGTGGAACCAGGAATGGGTTCCATTCTATTACGCGTGCGTCTAAATAAAACAACATGTTGACCTACCCGATGATTGTATGTTCAGAATGGAGAATAATTTGAACGCACCGAACCCAAAGGCAGAGCACGTCTCGTAGCACTTGGTCTCCTTCGGCGTGGGCAGTCTGGCCCACAAATGTTTTCCAATGATGATATTCTCCCTTGGGCAGAGACATCCCCTGCGGAAGTGGGGCTCGCACACGGCCTCGTCCATCCCACACCGCTGTTTACACTTCAGGCCTGTGCACAAGTCATACCGACGATTACTTGTATTTAATGCAGACTAAAAATAAGAATGTGCCTTGCATGGAATTTGATTCCTCTACTTTGCTTGTTTCATATATCACATGATTTGTGCAGAGTAACTAAATAACAGTAAGAGATAAATGAACAGTTAACTTGGCTAACACCTGTGCATAACTGGAAGCCCTGGTTGAGAAGGGCCGTCGTTTGTGGGAGCTTGGCAATGTCCAGCCAGTCTCCACACACGCAGTACTTTTCCCGTAACGCGTACCCCGTACCGTTTTCCATAGCCCCCATCTTCGAGTCGTAGATGCGACCCACGTAGTCGTGATGATAGCTCGTGCAGATGGTGGAACATTCCGACTGGTCTTGCGGAATCTGTAGCGGAAATGGTGCCAAGGTTAGTTTTGTACATGCATGGCGTGGTTGAGAGCATCACTTATATTTTAGGGCTGGCATTGTTTTAAAATTTTTGGTTTGTCTTGTTTATCTCCAAAAAGCAAACGAAACATTTTTATGTTTGATCTTTGGGTTATTAATAAGCTGTCACCTCTTTCCGAACATTTGAGACGGACATGTTGAAAAAAATATCCCAAGTTTTGCGACAGACGCAGGCCCCATTGAATGAACACGAGGCCGTGTCCGTTTGGCAAACAGCACGACAAACTTCCATCTTGGGCTTGGCGAGTGGGTCGCAGAGTGTAATTCCCGTTGGGGTGAGCTATACAGTTAGTTAATAAAGTAGAAAATCCTTAATGATATTATTCTTAGATGCTCTAAGAAAAAATCTGTATGCAAATAAAATCATGTCTTTCAAATCACTCAATTGGAAGTGGAATATTAATTTGGAATAATTAATTAAATACAAATTATCCCATTAGACCCAGAAATGAGTGGGGCTTGTACCTGACGCAGAAGGCAAAGGCAGGACCACAAAGATTTTTCTTCCTTCATCCAGATCCGACCATATGAATTTCTCTTGTTGCACGCCACGGAACAATTCTTTTGAGGGGGGATTTCCCTATTCACGGCGTCAATTGTCCCCACCATGTCACTGGGGTGGAAGTTTTGTGGATCGCACATGCACAGCTGTCAAAATCGGAATACAAATGAGAGGAAAAGTAGTGTGGTGGTTGTATCAGTATATTTAGTTAAATTTAGTTGTATTATGACACTTTCGGCTAACCTTTTTATTGTACGGGTCACAATACGCTTTCTTTGAATCCTTTGTCCCGCAGACGTTGGAACATTCTGAAATGTCACAATTCTTAAAGGATGTCATGTCCACCACGATGTTTAAGCTTCGAATATGTTCTTCTACTGTGGGCTGGAGTGAAAGAAAAACTATTAAAATCTATTAAAATGTATAGAATCACGACGTATGTATGCATAGCAAAACTTTCCAGTTACGAACAATAGAATACGAGACGCTAATTTCATCGTGAGCCGACGAAGGATTCTTATTCCCCTCTGGGTCAACTGCTGCTCCCACTTCCGGAACAGCCCCCCAACAGCAGCCCAGGGCGAGGAAGACGAAGAACACGCCCATCTTTATTATCAATGACACCGAGTGCCTACGCAAATACTCAAAACAAAAAAGCCTGTAGTATTTTTCCATACGTCCATTTCACTTTATTAATTGCGGTAAACCCCGTTCATTGATTGACTAATTTGACAAAAAAATAATGTCATTGTTTCAATCAGATTTACGACCAATAAAAGTTTCTCAAGCATCCGACTTATTTACGTTAATTGAATAATAATATTGGTTCCGTCCGTCCACTCTCTGGGTGACCTTCTACAGTTGTTGCTAAACTAAGATGGCAATATGATGACAGGCCTAAACGTTTCGAAGAGATGGTTATCATATTGCATAGAATTCTGTAGTAAAAGCCGGAGATGATTTGCATAAAAAGACGCTGCCGACAGCGCCACCTGGTCTTACTCCCAAAGCAGCTGATTCATTCATCTCGTAAAAACGTCGTCATTATATTATTTAGTTTGGACAACAATGGGCAAAGGGACGACTCACCAACAATCAGTCAGTCAGTACCACACAGAATGCAGCACAAATAAAGAAACGTGTGATTAACAACAATCACTTATTCTTCTCCCTCAAATATTTCGTCGTAGACCTTTAATGCAACTCCACTCGCAATTGCCTTCTTCTTCAGTTCACATTCACAATAATTAAATCCAAAGTTTGTATTAAAACATAACAAATTAAATATATTCAATTCGAAACTTAAGGCAAATCAAAACTTTTAATTGTCAAGAAATTTGTACATGGTAAGTACAATCTGAATTACTTTTGTAAATCGGAACCGAGCAATAATCACTAATCAGGCCAATTTTATTGTGGTTACTTTCGTAATTATTTGGTCATTAGTAATGACTCATTACATCTTACATTATATTTTTGTATTGAGAATCTGATTTATTCATAAAATATAAAGCTTATAAATTACAAACGACAAGAGATCATCAATTATTATTATTATTAAATTATACTATTATGATATGATGATTATAAATTACGTTCAGGTTTCAGGCTTTAAAGTCCAGGAGACATGAAAGTTTTGGACGGAGCAACATAAATTGGAAGGATAGTAGGAAGCTATTTATTGGAATAGTTCTTGCGCTATAGTTCTGTGCAACCAGGTGAGTTGATAAAAGGCCTCCTCTTTCTTTTGAGCTTTGGCAACCAAATTAGGATTTAATTTTATCCTAACAAATATATTCCTCGTCATCCATTGTGGATAATTGTTGTTGTGTTGCAGTGTGGTAGGCCGATTGAAGATTATTTTTGTCAGGACCAGAATGGGAAGACCACCTCAAGAACCTATCGCAGTTGCATGTTCCTCATCACACATTCAGGAGCAACACAGATTCACAAACTTATTGTACGTATGAAAGTGCAACACTTAAAAGTTCCCAGCCAGCAATGATTATGATTAAATTAAATTACATTTTTAACGGATTATAGCACTCCTGGAAAACGCAACCAAGACTTTCTCTCCCACAAAACAACGACGACAACCACCACCACACCGGAAGCCATGATCCAGTCACTTTCTCTCGGAGAGAATTATTGCTCTTCATGCGGTCTGCCCACCGCTTGTAATTGTTCGTCGTCGTCGTCGTCCTCCTCCTTATCATCAAGTTCTGCTAGGACTCAGCAGTCTAGAAGAAAAAGTTCATCGCCATCCTCTCCAGCTACTCCACCTTCACCCTATTTTTGGAAACGCACACTCAACAATCCAATTGCCAAACGTCCCCTCAAACCTCGTGGAAGTATTCTTACCCCACCAAAATTGAAACTGCTTTCGGCACATTTGGAGGCATCGACCCCTTCGCCACCATCTAACCTCTCCTCGGACGTGTTCATACCAGACCTGAGCAATTTGTCGCTTGGTTGTAGCAGTTCTGGCAGCTCCGACCTTAACTTGAGACTTCAGCAATCTTTACAAATTCAAAGTAAAGGGTCGCTCCCAACCCAAAGTGCACTTCGCTCTTACAACCGTCGTTTTCGAACGTTGAAATGGAAGACGAGGATCAAGTGCTCTCTTCTCGATCATCCCTCATCATCATCGTCGTCATCATCACAGCTGCCTACAATTCGAGAAGTTCGAGAGGAGGATGAGGAAGAGGAGGATTATGGCGTCGGCCGTAGCGGAGAGATAGCAGAGACTGTCGAAAGTAATAAGGTTCAAACTCATCATCAGAGTTGCAGTCAGCAAATATCATCCTCAGAGGATGATGAATCTGTTGTGAACGATGTCATGATTGACGAGTTAGCCTCATATTTAGAAAATGGAGTATACATCCCGAAAAACTATCACTATGTTCCATATTTTCTGTAAAAATAATACGTATATTCATAATGAACGAGGTATCTTATTTTCCCTGTCACATCACAGTCGTCGTCTAATCCAGTAAACCACCCGAACTTTTATTCTATATGTCTGTAACATTATTTATAGTACTTTATACTTAAATGCAATACAATATTGTTACATTATACAGTTTAGTTGATTAACAGTCGGGTACACTACGGAGATTTCAAACGAGTTAAGACATGTGCATAGACTTTTGAGGCAAATTGAAGAAATTCCTTGTAAAAAATCACTTTTTTGGTCAAGTTAAGATGGAAAATTTTCCTGATCTTTGCCCATAAGTTTGTTCACTTTGTTTAAACGACATTTCTGATTTCTGTGCATACTCAACTCGTTTGACACCTCGGTAATATATATTTCTATTTTCTAGTTAGTTGTCGGGTCCAACTAGTGTGAAAAATAATCTTAATTTGACGAGGTATCGCTGTAATGACCTCACACTTATTACTTTTTCAAATGTGGTGATCATTAGCCAAAGTTAATGCCCCTTCTCCACCACACGATACAAGAACTAACAAATGAGTGAAAGACGATTTATTAATAATGTTATCATTATCCTCGATACGCATTTCTCTATCTATCCTTTTTCATCTCTCTTCCTTCATCGTTACCTCTTCTTGTTACAACTCAATGGAATAAAACTAATTTTTTAAAGACGTGAAATTGGCAGGTGATTCTATGAATTAGTTCTAGTGCCATGAAAAGCCCAGCCTCACCACCCAGAGAGGCACATATTTATAGCTTCCCTCCCTCCATTATGCATGCAATATTATCTAAAAGTCGTAGCAGTCGTCGGTTGAGTTGGGTTATGCATGGGGCGTTCGACGCTCGAGGAATAAAAGAGCGGAATTGGGTGAGCTTATGGATCTTGCGGCATGAAAATCATTCCAATTGTCGTGTAACAACAAGAGAAACAGAAATCAGTCGACTACAAGTAAGTAACAGCCACAAGTGACGACGATCACTGCACTATGATTGCCGTAGTCTTCTAGTGGTTGGTGCGGTGCATGTGGGAAAAGGTGGTTAGTGGTGCTACCAAACTTACTGCTACTTTTTACTACACGAATCAACTAGTTCACCAAAAGCAAGCTGCTACTAGCTATTCACACTTCGCCCTCCTTTCACAACGACTCTACCCCCAAGCGCATCAACGAGTACAGACTTGGCGTTGTTTTTGTTGGGGGAAGTTTGGCCCTCCTCATCATTTTGCCCCCTCGAGAGAGGTGCACTTGGCCTTCTTGTCGCCGTATCTACTTGGCAGACTGTGATACTCACTTGGTGCGGCAGATATCCCCTGCTTCCCCCTCAAGACAGGGGATCACTCAAGAAGAAGAAGAAGTAGAAAGTGTGCCACCAGCCCAACAACAATCGACCACGGCTCTCTGTACTCCTATGTGTTTGCAAATCTACAGTGTGTTTATTTGCCATCCTTCCTTATGGGGCTCGCGTATTCTCACCATCACTTTATTCACATTTATTAGTATTCACTGCATTGTTGCAGCACTGCATTGTTGTTACTGCTTGGATGTGCAGTGCATTGTTGTTGGGTTGGTCCACTCTCCTAATATCTCAAAAAAGTTCTCCTCCCTGCATGTCACCTCACTCACTCACCACTGCGGCGAGAGAGAGAGAGAGAAATCATCGCACGGCGTCGTCAAAGATATTGTCACTCGTTCGCATGGAAGTCCACTCCACTAAATTGTATCACCATACACTGTGTCGCCGTCGTTGCTGCTGCTAACTAGTAGTGCTAACCAACTACTAACTAACCAACCCTTGTGTTTGTATGTCCATTAACACACGTGCCGACACCACTCTTCTGAGACTGAATTACGGGTTAATTAAAAAGCACAAAACCTTGTTTCGGAGGTGCCATGATCGCCTGGTGAGAAGCGTAGAGTGAGATATGAGACGATCAAGAAGATTTCAAAGCCCGAATCATCAAGAGTGTTTAGTCGTCCTCCCCATCCTTCTCCTTCTCGTCTCTGTCTCGGGTAATGAGAATTTATGACCTAACACGACCATATTTCCTCCTGTTGGAGGCATATCTGTTGGAGGCAGCCTGAGACTACAATAATCAGATTAAAACTATGATTTCATTTTGTCCTGTGGTTCCAGGAGCTTGGGGGAATTCTTCCAAGGCTTCATTGGAGGAATCGTCTGACTGGGACGACGAGGGAGGGAGAACGACGCTAGCCACCCTCCTCCACACTCGGAGCAGTGGTGGCAGCAGTGAGGAGGAGGAGAGTCAGGAACAACCTTCGTCGTCACCCCATGACTACAAAACCGTGGGTCCTGAGGATGACGAGGTTCATGACGACGAAATCATCCAGGCTGTCCGAAATTCCTTGAGGTTGTGGCAGCAGGGGAAACTGAACAAGTCGCAGCACCACTCCAGCCGAAACAGGTCAGCCGTGTTTTCGTGTGCGAAGGAAATGGTCGCCTGTGACATGTGTCCATTTCTCCTTCCTTGGGGTTGCTTGTACATACGTGCAACATATAATCTCACGTGAATAATGGCTGTAGCATGCGCCATGATTTTTGAAAGCTAGCCAAACTAACCATTATTTGTTACACTTGATGGCGTCATTTAATTTCATTTCACGCTGCAAACAAATCCAAGATCATCTTTCTTTCGATGTTGTTATTTTATTATCTCACACACACTCGCTAAAGCTGCATTTCGCTCCTCGGTGGAGCAGCGTACACAGGCAAAAGTGCTTAATTCTTGTAGTAAGTTTTTTTAGAGATAGATTGCAACTTTTTTATCGCTAAATTACGGCAATCACACAGTTGAGGCGTTTACTACTTACCAAGCAAGCAGCCAAAGATGTTATGTGTGTGGAGTAACAATATTATTGTGTCGATGATAGCTGTGCCAGTTTTATGCTGCTGCCATTACATATTTATTACGTGTTCCGGAAAAGGAATAAGCTTAATTATGACTAAACTTGTCCCTGACTGAACTGTAGAGTGAAGCGGGATGAGGAGGTGGTCTGTTATGGGGCTGAGTTGGGGTGTTTCCGGGACGAGGGTCCGTTCGACTACTTGGACATGTTGCCCTCACCGCCAGAGGAGATCGGGACCAAGTTCCTCCTCTACGACAAGGATCTCGAGCCAGAAGTCTTCTCATTCTTCAACCACAGCAAAATCTCGTCCTCCTCCGGAGCCTGGAACGCCTCCCGCCCCACAAAGGTCACTAACTATTTAGCAAAGAAATTCGGCCTACAAAGTCAAGTACGATGGAAGAGTTGTCCAAAAACTGACTTGGTGTTTGTTTAGGTCATCGTCCACGGTTTCGGCTCCACCTGTCTCAGAATGTGGGCGAACGAGATGCGTGCCGCGCTGCTGTCCGTCGTAAGTACGAATCTTATCCCAGTGTCGCATCCTCTTCTCCTTCCATTTCTTTTCGTCCTTCGAGGGTAATTCTTTCTTGGGTGGAAAAGTGGTTTCGCTTAAATAGTAAAAAAGTTAGTTAATAATTTGGCGTAAAAGCGGTTTTGAAAGTGGGTAAGTGGTCCAGACGAGATTGTTATAACATGTGCATATAGCACACGCAGGTGGTCCTACTTGTTGGATTATCATCACCTCACCCTCAGAGTGACGCGACCACTCTCAATAACTATCTATAATTTGAGTGAAATAATAGAAAAACGGCTTTTTCAACCTTCATAGGTGGACTGCAATGTGATATGCGTGGACTGGGAGAATGGGGCAGCCTTGCCAAACTATGTCCGTGCTGCGGTGAACACGCGACTCGTCGGAAAACAGGTGGGTGGTGCGACAGAATTAGAATCGATGGAAAATAAATCGTCAATCCCGTTTGGGTTTTTATTGCCAGTTGTCACTGTTGATCCGTAAATTGGTGGCGGACAACCCAGGCTTGTCGTCCTATCAAGACTTTCATCTGATTGGCTTCAGTTTGGGGGCGCACGTGGCGGGATTTACGGGACAGGAACTTAGAAACATTTCCAGGATCACTGGGTTGGATCCGGCAGGCCCTCTCTTCGAGGTTAGGATACAGACTTAATCGCAGTACTGGCTGTTGCAGGAATTTTTATTTTTGCATAAAAAACTCCATAATTTAATCAAATGGAAATGTTTTGCTTCATGATTTGCGTTGAGCCTTTTGAGTTCATTTTCAGCATTGGGGGTGATTTTAATATTTCAGAACTATGACAAACGTGTCCGGCTAGACTTGACGGATGCCATCTTTGTGGATGTAATTCATTCCAATGGTAGGTCAAGGAAATCATAGCGATTATTAATCCCAGCACAGCATGATCACTGACCACGGTTATGGTGCAATTCCTTGCAGGAGATTCACTTTTGATGGGGGGACTTGGCTCCTGGGAACCCATTGGACATCTGGGTTAGACATTTCGACAAATATAACAATTCTCAAGTAAGATTGATTATTTTACTACGTTTGCCTTTTGGTTTTTGGTAGATTTTTTTCCGAACGGTGGAAAAGTACAGAGGGGCTGCTCAAACTTGTTCCTGGGTGCATTCAGGGACTTCATTTGGTGTAAGAAATGCCCCAGTTTTTACCGACCTTAACCTCTCGTAGGCAATTCAAGCATTGTGTGTGCGTGTTAAACAGCCTCGTCGCCACCCAAGGAGACGTCCACCCTTGGCGAATCTCACCGGAACGGAAAGTCCTTGTCAACGCTGGCTGAAAACGACGGTCGGTCCCTGTGCAACCACCGACGAGCCTACCGTTTCTTCACAGAGAGCGTCTCACCCCGCTGCCCATATCCAGCCTTCTCCTGCGACTCGTACGAGAAGTTTATGACGGGGGCTTGCTTTCAGGTCAGCCATCGACTATTTTTTTACTGTCTTAAGATGAACAAGGGCTTGGTCAATACAATAAGTCACGTGCAATGGTCGATTTATTCGTACTATTCAAGTATTTGATATTGCAATAGTGGGACAACCTCCTCGTCCACTCTGCGCATATGGGATACTACGCTGACCAGCACCAGAACAATCCGCGGGTGGCAAGACAGCTGCAGAACAGTAATGTTCAGTCCTCAGCGTCGGTTGGCCCGGTGGGATCGTCAGCGCAACTGCCCCTCCAACCCATCAAATCGTCCTCTGGTGTTGGAGGCAAGAACTTTTATCTCATGACACGAGACGATGAGCCCTTTTGTGGTGAGGAGAGGACCCTGTTTTTTCATGACAAGTTTATGATAAATAATAAAAGTGTACTATTCTGTGTTGCGTCTAGCGAATCAATACAAATTGACGCTGGAGTCAAGCCCTCCCCTCGGCGTGCCCATTTCCACGTATGTTCAATAACACTGAATTATTAACACCAGACAGTTGATTGTTTTGGATGGTCACTCATTTTCATGCGCAAAAAAGGAATACACCTAGAATCATAAGACTTATGCCCAAGAACTTGTTGTTTGAGTCACAATCGTAGCCAAAATGCTGCATATTGAAACGAGTTCATATAATTTTTTAGATATGGCGGAATGGAGGCCGTCCTCATCAATGGGAACGATGACTTCAATGAGACGTTTCTTATCACGCAGTACAAATATCATCATTTTATGAACTTAGTTTGTAGGGACCATGTATGGTGATAACATTCTGACCATGCCTTGTGTTGCGCAGGACTCACAAGGACAACATGATATCGGGAAGTGTGCTTCAGAAGCTGGTCGTCGCCCACCCTGCTCTTTCTGACCCCACGAAGCTCGTTCTGAAATACTCGGCGTACAAAGGCTGGATTTATTCGGGAATTTCCAGATGGAGTTTGGATAGGCTCATTGTGACCAATGCCTTTGGAGTTAGGTACGACCTGAAAAGTTACCGAAACTATAGGTAGGGGCGATAAAGAGTTTAATTTGGCTTGAAAATCCAGTTACAGTTTCTGCGCCCGTGGTCTTCTCCTGCCCAGTGGGATCAGTGTCACGGTCACTTTGAGCAAGGGGATCTGCACCGTGACCAACTTCCCCTTCCGCTACCCCCACATACATCCCTATCTCCCCCATTACCCGACCCCCACTCACCCACAACACCCGCTCATCGGCCCCGGAGGAGGTCCTCCTCCACCACTCTCGGCCGTATTTAGGAACGAGATAAATGAGACTATTACGCACCTGGGAGGAGGTGGCAGTCCTCCCCCTGCAACTGCAATCACTTCCAGTCTGGTCACCTTTCCTGGCTCAAACCATGACATTTCCACCGGGCATTATCAAAATAATAACTCGGACGGAGGACAGCAGCAGCATAGCACCGTCTTAGACTGGTCCAACGACTGGCATCCTATCATAATGAACAGTACCATGAGCAGTAGTCGGGGGAGTAGTCCTCCTCCTCCTCCTCTCGTGAAGGACGACGATGGACGAGACATGGGGACACAACTGTCGCAGCAACATTCATGTCCGAACTGCACGTCCTCCCTCCCTGAGGATCACGTCAACAATGAGATTGACTCTGGTGAACGCCGTCAGAGTCGCCAACTGGGTCCAATCATGCTCCTCCCACTCAGCAGGGCCATCCAACCGAGACCTGTCGTGCTCCGAACTTCGCGACACATGGTGCTTAGTAGTGGAGGGGACACGCACCCACCGCACTCCTCCCAGCAGCAGCAGCAGCAGCAGCAGAGCATTGTTCAACACCATCACCACCACCACCACCCCCAACTGTACTCATCCCAAGTGGGGGAACAAGGGTCGAGTGGTGTCATCCTACCAATTCACTCGAATCTTCCGCGTGACCTCCTACCGAGACGGGGATCACCACCGATTCAACAAAAATCAGACCTCATTCATTAGGAGCAGTTCAAGTCCAGAGTGGAATAAAATTGAACCTTAAATTTTGAACAAGTGATCAATGCCACAGGAGAGGGGTCCACGGAGTCTCACAATTCCGTGCTAAAACTATTATAATTTCATTAATTTATTGTGTCTCCAATTTTGCCAAGTTTTATTAATCTTATTTTGTAGTGACGCTCGCGGACAGACAAACGCAAAGAAAGTATGCATAATAAGCTAAGGAGAAATTATTATGTAAAGAATGGTGCTCTTGTTATTCGCATTTATTGTTATCGTTGTTTTTGTTTACACATTATATTACATATTTTATTAAAAGACTATTTTACTAAGATTTACTCGAATTGTTGCTCTTTGCTTAAACACAAACGACGACATTTATGGCGTTATTTTTAACAATTTTTCATAATTCTCCTAAAAAAACTCTTGATTTTTTTTTCATGCGGGGTATCCTGAGACTCGGTCTTCTTGTGAGACGCGCTTGGTTTCAAATCCGCTCTAAAATGTCAACAATAATATGGAGCTCTTTCTAAATCTTTTTAACTAATTGTATTTAACATTAATGCCAATTTGAACCTGTCATCCTAGTATCCTCGTGACCGAACAGATAGTTTTGCTGTGCTCGACAGTATTCAAAATGCCGGTGAAGGATGAGAGCGACAAGGGTGTGGTCGCGGGAGAGGGCAGCTCATCCAGTTCGGGGTCGTCATCTAACGACTCTTCGTCCAGTGGGAGCGACTCCTCCTCCAACGACTCCTCTTCCTCAAGTAATGACGATTCTTCTTCGGACGACGACAGCTCAGCGTCTTCATCCCCTTCTCGCAACGGGATGGGCGACAAGGAGGCCGTTGCCTCGACGTCTACCATTAACACAAAGTATGTAAAGGCTAACGCATCTTTTCATTATATTGCAGAACATCTTAACGTGTGCATAACTGTAATTAATTCCATTACCAGACCACCTTCAGCATCTCCGAGCGGGCCAACCATTCGATCTCGTAGTTGCAGTGCTAACAGTGGACGAAGTCGTCGAGCAGCCTCTGCATCCTCCATCTCGTCTCTCGCATCGTCCACCAAATCTTCCAAATCGCTCAAAAAGGTTAAAGGGTCCACCACTAAAAAGGTGACATCAACCACAGAAAGCCCGAAACGGTCACAATCTGCGAGCAGTGCTGGTGGTGGGAGCAACCATAGCAAAGCTGTGGCTTCTAGTTCGTCCTCCGGGAAGAAGAAAGTTCCTGTTCCCAAGAAGGAAGACAACATTTCAAGCAACATGAGCAAAGGTTCGTCTAACAAGCCAAAGAAGACGACGACGACGACGATGGGAGCAAATGGTAATAATAACCACCACCACGGGTCTACCAGCAAATCAGATGACAAGAAACCATCAACCACTTCTTCAAAGTCCAAAGTAGTAAAATCGGGGACGGTTACAAACACGAGGACGATTAAACCGCTGCATTCCGCGTACGAATTTAACATTATTACACAGTTCTAAATGTTCTAACGAGCTCTAGCATAAATGAGCCAAATTATAGTTTATTATTGCATTTGTTTAATTCTTGGTATTATTTTCTAGTTCCGGTCCAAAATCTAAAGCACCGCCATCATCTTCGTCTGGGAAAGCACCTCCAACCTCCGCACAGAAGAAGGTGGGAGGAGGTGGAGGAGGAAACAGCAAAGTTAAGACGGAAGTAACGGTTGTTTCACAATCGGAGAGAAAAGTTGCTCCTGGGATGATATCATCTGGTGCCAAGAAAAAGCCTATACCACACAAAGTGATGCCCTCCGCTGTGCATAACAAAAAGGAAACGCCCAGCTCGCAATCCCGTTCAACGAACAAAAAACAAGAGCAGGTTGTTGTCTCTTCGACAAAAGGTATGTGTGACGCCACTACTGATCTACGGCTATCTACTCTTATTGTTGGTGGTGTGCACTCTGGTCCTTAGGAAAATATCTTTTGAAATTTATTAATATGATTATGATTAATATTAATTTATTGGTTTTTTACGCTCAGACGGAGTAAGAACTCGGGCTAGTTCATGTTCATCTGCTGCATCCGCCTCCACAGCGTCCTCCTCAATGGATTCTTCTTCCAGTGGAGAAGACGAGCCTGAAGACTCCTCACTCGCTGAGAGCAGCCCAACCAAGCAGAAAAAGAAGAAGGAAAAAGTGTCTGCCCGACTTCCAGCCAGCAAAAAGATGACTTCCACCGCCACTACCAAACAGCTCTTGATGGCTTCTTCAGCTAAATCCAACAAGAAAGCTCTGCTATCTTCTTCCGTTGTCCGGAATCTAGCTGCAGAACTCCTGTCCTCCGCGGACGACGAAGATGACCAAGTTGGGAAAACGAAAAAGAAGATGCCCCACCAACGGCGTCCACTAACTCGTAGACAGAAATCCGGTGTTAAGAAAACCATTCCAACCACGACTATATTTAACCAAAGGTTCAATTGTAAATCATTATCTACTGGATTTTTTAAAAAAACGGAAGCAGTTGAATGTGCTTACTTTGTAAAACAAGTGCGCACACAACTGATTGTGATTTACTATTATTCTTTACAGTCTTCTCCTTGCTGCTGCATCCAGTTCATCCTCTGCTGCTGCCGCTGCTGCTGCAAGTCCGACCAATTCTAGCAGTCCTCGAAAATCTTCTGTGGTCGCGTTAGCTTCGTCTTCTTCTGATCTCGTGCCACTGACTCGATTGCCCTCTTCCATCATTAGTCGGAGATCGACTTCGAATTCCTCGGCAAATTCGTCAGAGAATGAGTCCATGGGCGGCGGACGAGGCAGTGGTCGAAGGAGATTTCCATTTGCTTCATCATTAACCACAGGATTCTCCGCTAGCAATAAGAATAAATACATGTCGACTTGGGACTCGGACTTTTCGGATGACAATTTCGCCCAACATATTACAAATTCGGGTGCTAATAACTTCATTCGAGTTCCAGCCAAAACATCGACTCGCCCAAGAACATTTGATTTTAGGTAAGTCATAAATAATAATATGTATGTGTAATATGTATGTGATACACTGTGTGTGTTGATGGATTTTTGATAACCGGTCTGTCTGTGGGTAACTAACTTTTTAATTACTTAACTTTGTGAGTACAGCTTGATGGATCCTGATGCTTTTGAGCAGCCTCGATGTCCTTTTCCATCTTGTGACTCTAGCGGACATCTTTCTGGAAAGTATCCTGGACACAATTTCCTATCCTGCTGTCCCCGTTATCATGGATTCGAAGCAACGGAGTGCGTTGAAAATGAGGAAGAGCGATCATCACGAGAAGTGGAACGGGGCAGATATCGAAATGTTTTATCTACTCCAGGGAAAAAGACTCCCAAACAAACCTCGGAAACTAAATCGTGGTTGGCAAATATGAAACAGTTGAAGGAAACGGAAACACGGGATGGACTCGTTTCTCAGTATGACAGCCTCCTCTGGAAAGACTCCTTAGCTATTGCGGCCGACAGGATTGAAAAGGAGCAGAATGATGGTGTTACGACTCAAGGGATTTACTACAGGTAAAAAATAAAAATGAAATATTAAAATATTTCATAGAGCTGAAATCATAAAGTTAAAAAGTCAAAGTTTAATTAATCTCGATTTGACAAAGCTGACTTTTACTTGCTGGTTAGGTACTCCATGGCTGTGGCAATGGGTCGGTTTGAAATGAAATGTTGGTGTGAAAGCCCATACCCCGAACCTCTCAGTCAGAATCGGAGACTTTTTGTCTGCGAATTTTGCTTGAAACCTGTCGGTTCTGGCACAGTTCTTAGAAGGCACTGTGCAAAATGTGTATGGAGACATCCTCCTGGAGATGAGATCTACAGGTATGAGACGACAAGACTTGGTTATGTACTAGCTTGAATGGTTTTATTATAGATTAGCAATTAATTTATATGTATCTTGAATTTCAGAAAAGATCGGCTGTCGGTGTGGGAAGTGGATGGCAAGAAACAAAAAACCTATTGCCAAAATTTATGTCTGGTAATAATGACAATATTATTGATCATTACTCATAAGACTCATAGAGTATAAACCCGACTGAAGAGTGATATCCTTTGTGCCCTCGTCACCACTGCATCCATAATAATAAGCTAATAAATATTTGTGTAATTTCAGCTCGCCAAATGTTTTCTTGACCATAAAACTTTATACTTGGACGTGGACCCCTTTCTATTCTATGTTATGACTCTAGCAGACTCTCAGGGATGTCATTTAGTGGGATATTTCAGTAAAGAGAAGAATTCATTTCTCAACTATAACGTGAGCTGCATTTTAACCCTGCCACCTTACATGAGGCAAGGATTTGGGAGGCTCTTGATAGATTTTAGTAAGTCCACTAACTAATTTGACAAAAGCATGAGACCTACTTATGCCCTCGTGTTAGAATTGGAAAATATTTGTATTCATGGATTGCTCTACTAACAGGTTACTTGCTGACCAGAGTGGAAGGGAAAGTGGGATCACCCGAAAAACCACTTTCGGATTTGGGACTTATAAGCTACCGGTCGTATTGGAAGGATGCTGTCCTTAGAAGATTATGTGCATGCGCTAGCCGTGAAATTAACATTAAAGGTATTTAAATGAGAATGTCTGCTGTCTTGCTCTCAGCGGGTTTTCATGTATGAATAGAATTCAGTTACGTATTTTATGCTCGCAGATTTAAGCATTGAGCTTGGGGTCTCCACAGCCGACTTGATATCTACCCTTCAGTTCCTCGGAATGTTGAAATATTGGAAGGGGAAGCATCTAGTTTTGAAAAAACAGGACGTTTTGGAGGAATACCTGGAACGCGTAAGACGGCGTGGAAACGAGCGTCAAATTGATTCGTGTTGTTTAAGATGGAGACCCTACCAGCCACCATCAGATGAACATTCTAGCTCAGAAAAATCCTAACCATAATAATTAACCTAATTACGTTGATACAATAGTTAGTAACACATCAATTGAAATGTTTGTTCTCAGCTTTTTATAATCTCATCCAAACATGTTCATTGTACGTCATGGCATAAGTAATTTTGCATTTATTTACGATTAATATATTTTGCTGTCAAATATAATTTTTGTTACGTACTAAACAATAAAGTCATCTGTTAAATTCAAAGTCTGAAGATCATATCACTTAAGTCTTATAAATATTTCGAAAATGATTTACAAAATTTTTGTTATACATCAAGTATATAGCGAGGTCGTTCATACTAGTTTTCACTTTGTCGGGTTTTATAAGTAATTTAAAATTTTAATATCAATGACGGAATTATATTGTCATACACAAAAGCTTATAAAAATGTCACATACATATATCATAGTGCTAGTTTTTTAGCAGGAATAAATGAAAAATATAGAAAATGGGACACAAAACAATTTAGATTAATTCTTGTGATGATCGACGGTCGAAGTTTCATTTTACTTTAAGTACGGGTAGATTATGGGATAATCAGTCTCCTATCAGGATTTCGACGTATTACATTGTGTCACCATCAGCTGCAGTAGCATCAGTTTCATGTTCTTCCAGCGGACCTGTGGCTGTTGACATTGGAGCACATTTTTTAGCACGACGACTACGAAGGGGTTTATCCTCTTTGTTCAGTTTGGACTTTGACATTCCTGATGTCACTTTTCGCTTTTTCTACGCAACCAGAGAAAATAGCGATAACTAACAATAAAGAATTTTTGATAAACTTGGGATAAAATGTGTACCGGAAGTGGACCATCATACTGTGGGCCATAGCGCATCTCCTTTTCGGCATGTTCAAAATCAACACCATTCACCAATGAATAGATCTGGATGAGAGCTTCCGGAATGAGGACAAGTTGAGCGTACTCCAAATACTGGGTAAATTTTAACAAGACAATAAAGTGTACCGTGGTGGTTAGCTGCCAAGTATACTACAAGTAAGTGTCAAAAAGTGACTGGTGCCGACTTACCCGTTCCCTACTTTTTCTGGTAGGCAGGATAAAGTCCAACACTAAGTTTGCTAATAACATGTACGCTTGATTGCTAAAAGGAGCCGAGACGACGGCTTCTTTCAATGTAAAGAGGTCTGACTTATTTCGACTCAGATACAGCTGCAAAAAAGTAATGTACCAATTTATAGCAAGAAATATCAAGCAGTGCGGAAATTGAACACGAACGAATTTGAAAGCACTCACGTCAGTTCGAATTGAGTCTTTTCGTCCTTCAAATACGTCCAAAATGGCTGGTTGAACATGAGCAAAGTATTCCTGCACCTTTTCATCGGTAAGCTTTTGAATATTCTGAGTATGTTCCTCGCACATTTTTTCTTTTTCGTCATATTGTGAAAACACGGTTCGAAAGAAAATTCCCTTTGCTTCGAGATCGAATTCCTCTACAGAGACAGAGTGGAAGGTATCATATTAAATACACAAGTACAATTAATTAATAATAATAAGTCAAACAAGTGGTAGTACCCAATTTCTTGGAAGGCGACGCCGCCGTCTCAGGTAGAGTAAATCGTCGATAAAGCTCGTCAAACTGGGAAGCCCCATTTCCACTTGAAGAACTTTCGTTATTTGAACTATCATCTGACGATAATGATGATGAGGTTACACGACTAATAAATTTTGACCTAATATTGGGATCAGAGCCCGAACCATCATTATTAGCTTTGGATTCTGCCACAGGTGGATGCCTTTTTCGACGCAAACCACGTCGTCCGTCTGCATCACTGCGTTCGTCAGTTGAAGACGATGTTGGCTGGCTCGGCTTCAATGCGGTAATTATGCGTTGTGAAAGAAGGGAAATACCAGCTTGAAGGGTTGACGGATTGTTGATGAGGTCATGTGTGCTCATCTCCTGTACTGCAACCCCTCCTATATCGACGTAAGAAGGAGAATTTAAAGATTCAAATTGTTAGTCTAGGTCTACCAAATTTGTTACCTTTCCTCTTGTTGTCCATTCCTTCGTTCTCTGTCTTCTTACTTTCTGAAAAAATAACAAACAAATTCTTAAAAAATGAGGAGCAGGATTAAAGGGAACTTCATTCATAATTCATTACAAATTCGTACTTTCAACGGCCTAATGAAGCGAATTACATATTTTATTATGATGTCGATTGATGACAATGGTTCGATAGATATGAATTTGTAGTACAAATTTTGTACATGTTGAATATCGTAAGTGCTGATAAGGAAAACTCTCACCCTTCTTAGAAAACATTTTGACAAAGAGGTCGTTCTTCAGTTCGCCTGCTTCTTGCGCTACCGGAATAATTACGGAGAATGACTAGAGGGATAAATTACCGAGTGGAACTAGAATTCGTTAAAGATATTCACGTTTTTGATTTAAAATATGTATATTTGTAAACAGCAATTTGTACAAATTCAATCCCAGTCACAAGTTTTATAAGTTTTAGCTGGCTGCTCATCCCGGGCTAGTTGACAAGCCAACGTTTTCAATGTGCTCCAGCATTCGTCCGGGCAGAAGAGTGTCTCAAATTGTTCCAGTGTCAATTTGTTATCATTCAGCGTAGAGTATGCAAATGAAATGAAAGTCTTGTACAAAACCCTTCAAAAAACATCCAATCGAAATTGAAAATATATGCGTGGCTTTCCAAAAATTCGTCTCATCTGATATGTGTGTTAGGAAATCTCGTTTAATTAAATATCTGTAGTTCGATCGATGTACGCGTTCATTGTAAAACGTTTGAGACAAAATATGAAATGTCATTTGATGTCTTTATGTCTTGGGTTAGTTTGGCAAAGTCACAGCGGTATCATTGATCATGAAGGTTAATTTTGATTTAATGATGACATTCTTTTAGTCCTCAATAAGACATGGACATGAATGAGCCCGATACATATATACACGCGTGTAAGCAAATATCATCCCGTCACCAGGTCGTCAGTCCATTTTTCAGATTGTGTTTGACTTTAATACATGCGTACTCTTCCAGAAACTAAAAATACCGTCCGTATTTGTTCAGCGTATATAGAACTCTATACAGCTTATTAAATTACGTGACATGACACTTGCTGATTTCAAGTGTGTGTCTGATAACAATCTGCAAAATTGGCACTTGCACATAGCCCGACCCAAGATTGGGTTGAGTGAGTATGTATGCATCAACTCTGAATAATCAGACAGAGAATAATCAGACAGGGTGCATAAGCCCTGGTTCGGACTAAACACGAGTGTCACTTTGTCTTATCAAGCTTTTGATATTGTGCAAGAAAGGTGTGTATAGAACATTTTGCTGTATCATCCACCCGGATCTGCTTCTTCAGTAGTAAATTGAGTGAGTGACATTTAATTCCCAGCTCAATAATTGGGAGTAACAAGGTGTGTGACACGAAGGGAAGCAGAAAGGATGGAGATTTCATGGTTCCAGAGGCAATGGGATGCAGTGTCAGACTTTTGGGGTGGTGACGAATTCAGCATCCATGTCTATGGCACCTTTGGCGTCACTGCCTTGGCGTACTGGGGACTTGGGGGCATTTTCTTGATCCTGGACTATCTGGGACCACCACCCTTCCTCATGCGCTACAAGGTTCAGGAGAACGTCAAAACTTATCCGGTAGCAGAAATGAATCAACTAAACTACACACCACATTTATTTAGTCCGTAAATAACTAAACTAATTACTCCAGATATCCCGGGAACAGTTGGTGGACCTGTTGAAGGTTGTGGGTTTCAACCAGCTGCTCATCCTGCCCTTTGCGGCTGTGAAGTATTGGTGGGAGGAGTGGAGGGGTGTGGTCCGTCCTCAAGAGCTGCCCAGCCTGACGAGCGCCATCCTCCACCTCGCCGTCTTCGCCCTGGCCACCGAGGTCTTTTTCTACTACTCCCACCGCCTCCTCCACCACCCGCTCATTTACAAGTCCATCCACAAGAAACACCACACGTGGTGCGGTACCACACACATTAGTCAACATGTCGCAATAAGTGTCCACATGTCATCATTCAGATGCATGCGTCCCGAAGAACTCACTGAGCTCTAGAAATTGAATGGTCCATGTTTTTACAGGATCTCTCCAATCGCGTTTGCAGCCGCGTACTGTCACCCCGTGGAGCACATCGTTTCCAACGTATTTCCACTCGCAGTGGGTAAGAGAGTGATTCGATAAGCCCATTCCTCTCAAATGTTTACTCAGGACCGTGAACTCCACGAATGAGTGAAGCTTTGAACTGAAATGCATACACACATTGCTGCTAAATCCATATATAAATACGTAATCTCATGTATGCTCGAATGCACAGGGGCTCTGCTGCTCAATTCGCACATTGCACTCCTGTGGTGAGTAAAAACCTATGACCGATGTAATACTGCACAATTAGGATTATTTGAAACTAATCTCCATCTCGATTGTGTATGAACTTTCAGGGTTTACGCAGTTATTGGGACATTTGAAACATTGACGGTCCACTCTGGCTTTCACCTTCCGTTTTTGAAGTCGCCCGAGTTCCACGACTTTCACCACCTCAAGTACGTTCCTGCAACACGCAGCCACGCAGGGAAATTATTAAACTTAGGGTTCCGTTGTTTCAGTTTTGTTGATAATTGACCCATTATTGGATGAAAGGTTCAACTATAACTACGGCGTGGTTGGGCTAATGGACTGGATACATGGGACGGACTCGCTCTTCCGGACATCCAAGCAGTTTCTCCGTGATAAGCGCTTGTGGTCGATGACACCAATCAAGGCGGTTGTGCCTTGAACAAATCAATTACTAGCTCCACCGTTCACGCCATCAGCATCTTTGTGTGCTTTACAAGCGAAACATTTATTTGCAAATACATTATTATCTCTTGATTGATTGATTGTGGATTAGTCGTGTCTCCACAGAGCAGGGAATAAATAAACCCATAATAAAGCAGTTTTGAACTGATAAGATCGTTATTATTCAAAATCACGTTGCGTCAACACAAATTACTGACTACACCAAAAGTAAGTATTTACGTGTGCAGCTCATTACGAAGCCTTGACTTGACTTGCATCGAACGAAAGCGAGAGTTAAACATGAGTAGCAAAATCAACGAGTTTTTGGAGATTTGGTGGGTGTTAGTTTCTCTGGTTTTTTGGGGCCCAAGGGTTCAGGGTGCATTTTATAATTGCACACAACCTGGATTGGTAGCCCTCACGTTTGGTGAGTCATACATTCATATTCTTAAATACAAGTCGTTAGTATTAGTTAAGTGCCTAGTTAGTTAGTCAGTCACTATTTATTTATTCAGATGACGGTCCCGGCGTGCCAGAAACCAACCAAGTGCTCGATGTCCTGAAAAACTTCAATGTGACCGCGTCGTTCTTCGTGAACGGGCTCTACAACTATGAGACTGACCTTGCCCGCTACAAAAGTACCATTACTCGGATTTACAACGAGGTTCGTCGAGCGAAATGTATATCACTTTTGAACAATCCC
This sequence comes from Folsomia candida, assembly GCF_002217175.1. NCBI lineage: Eukaryota > Metazoa > Arthropoda > Collembola > Entomobryomorpha > Isotomidae > Folsomia > Folsomia candida. Next base: position 258,455 of record NW_019091213.1, on the reverse strand, counting down.
AGTGATATATGCAAAAAATTAGTTGTCCACCCGTGTGTAATTTCCACATTCAACGCAGGGCCATCAACTGGGGTCCCACTCGTGGAACCACACCGACCTCATCAACCTCACGAGGACAGAGTTGAAGAACGAGCTGGAACACTTGGCTCAGGTTGTGAGAGAAACGATTGGGGTGAGATTTTAAGGATTGCGACAAAAAGAAAAGAGATTTATAAAACTCATGTTTTATTTCTGAGGTGAACCTGACCGTGTTCCGACCTCCACTAGGAATCTTCACGGAGGAAATGGAAACCTTTGTCCAGTCGGAGTTCGGCTACACCGTCGCCATGTGGAACGTGGACACGCGTGACTGGGCAACCCCGCCCGATGGGGTAGATGCCTACAAGGCCTTCTACGCCACCACGGACAATCATCACACGGCTGCCAACTTGAGCTGCATTGGGCTTCATCACGACCCTCTGCCTATGTCGGCCCCTCTGGCGGAGGAGACGCTGACCTATCTCACGCAGGTCGTCGGACTCCGCGTCGTCACGCTCGCAGAGTGCTTGGAGCAGGAAATGTATGTCCCAGTCGTGGGTGGAGGGGGGAGGGTCTCCGTGGAGGGAGACCATCTCCACTTTCTCGTCCTTGTAAATTTTGTTCTTATTTCTGTACTCACTTTGAATCCCAACTTGAGATGATATTTTGTGCCTTGAATAAATCTTGTCCTTGTTCTCTCTCCGTCACTTAAAACTAAATAGCTGTTTTTGATGGGAACCTTATTTCGTGGTTTCTTCTCTCTTCTCCGTCCGTCCACATGGCGAGAATGATGTGCAGATGTTCATAAAGGAGCGTCAATGGAAGCGAATGTTATCCGTGACGGCATGGCTGCTGTTCTGAGAGCGGGTCTCAGTACGAAGAATAATCGCTGCCGGTTGTGTGTTTGGATTGTATGAGGTCAAGAAGTGAAGTGCATGCGCCTGCTGCTCACACATTGGCGAATAATGAGGAGCAGAGGAGAGGACGCTGAATGAGACGGCGAGCGAGGAGAGTGAGATGAAGATGAGAGTGGAGCAGTGTCTCAGTGCCAGTGGACGTGTTCACAACCTCGACCATAATCTGCTTGAAACGGATCACCATGCCCCACGGGAGACGGATAAGATAACCTTCTCACAGCCTCTTCGTGCCAAGTGACCGTGACCTTCTTCTCCTTCTCCTTCTCGTCCGCAGGCAGCAGGTCGGAAAAAGTAGCAACGGTGCTTCCTTCCCTCGAAACAAGTATGGTCCTGTTGCTCCCATAAGGTTTCAGTGCTGCATGTGTAGATAGTTTGTGGTCCATGGTGTGAGTACGACCATCATCGAGCGAGAGTGAGTAATGGCAACGGCATTGTTCGCGTTTATCGGCGTATAGAAGGCGAATAGTTTGGTGAATGGCTGACCTTTGCCCCCTCCTTCAGGGTGCTAACATCTCTTACGCCCAGTAACTATGGTGCATGGGGGTGGAAGTCGAAGCGTGGACACCGGTATGAAGCTGCTCTGTGCCACGACGTGATCCAGATGAATGTGATGACTGGGGGCGAGGGGGGTTGTCGTGGCCGTGGGGGGAAGGTGACGGTGCTTCTCTCTCTCCTCCTCCTGCCGCTGCTCCCTCACGAGGCGAGTCCACAAGGGGACACTCCGGTCCCCACCGTGACCACGTCCCTGGGAACGGCTCGCGGAAAGGTCTTCACCATCCCCAAAACACACGCCCAGGTTGTTGGCTATCTGGGTGCGTACATCCACAATTTGGCTCGTCCTTGTAATTTCGATTATTTGCATGTGTGTGTGTGTCGTATGTAGGTCTCCCGTACGCCCAAGCGCCCATTAACGACCTACGGTTCAGGGTAAGAATCTCTCTGCTCCTTTCCCTTGACCCCGCCTCAAATTAGACCAATTTCATGCCAACGCTGGGGTTTGGTTGCATATGCACACGTTACATGCATGTGATGCTCATGAGTGTGTGGGGTATTAATGTCATGACACACTCAGTGAGCCGATCATTAAGAATTTATCACCTGAGCGAGGATATTCTGTTGGTGTGTCGAGCGGAATTGTGTGGCAACCAAGCCCTTCTTGGCGTCATTAGACATTGAGATTTGAAGAAAGTGAGGCTGACATTCGTCGTCATAATTTAAATGCTGCCCCTCGTCTCCCATTACGATTTGGAGGGTCCAATCATCTGGTCTCGCCGCCGCCCACTTGCCTCATCCCCGACTTTCCGATTATGTGACCTGTTTATCTAAAAAGTTAGTTTGACGTACTTTTCCCTTCTCTCGAGGTAGGATCGACTTGTTCATTTATTAAGAACTCGCATAAAGCGCGAGGAGAGAGACGTTCTTCACGTTCTTCATGCGGAATGATTTATTCCATCGCTTTTTTATGCTCTAAACTCTGCGGATGGAAAGTTTATTAAACAAAAAAATGACGACGAGGAGGACGTGGAGTAAGTTTTTCCCTGGGTTAGAAAGAACATTTATAAGGAAGACGGAAGGCAGAATGGGAGTGTAAAGTAAAGCTTGCGTGGCCCTCACTCTCGTCGGTCGGAAACTTATTAATTTTTTGATGCCCATTCTCCCTCGAATAAAAAGCAAGTGCGAGTAGTCTCTCCTTTAATTGCACTCTCACTCACTCACTCGCTCGGCGGCGGCGGCGGCGGCGGCGGAGGAGGAGGAGCAGTGCAGATGATGCCACGTAGACCACACGAGGACCACATCACAAGGACGACACTTTTACCACACGACCACAACTCAGTTTCAGGAGTCGTCGCTCCGGCTGGTCTGCAAGTGCGGGGAGGAGGTAAGGCCAGAGAAGTGGATGCGAAAAGATGAGACTGAGACGGATCAAGAAGAAATTGAGTCTTTTAATTCCGTGTTCCGGGAAGGATAGCGGCGTGGTGATGTCTTCTCATGTATATTCCACGCCTAATTGGGATCCTGCCACATTTGCATCTCAAAGAGAGAGCGAGAGAGAGAGCGGAGAAATAAAAGACGAGCTAACTATGCATATGTACGTACCCAAGTGGGCTTACAGGAAGCCAAGTGTTGCATATTATTTAGAAGACGCAAGACGGGAAGGAATTCTGTCAAATGCTCACAATTTACGTCCCAAACCACTCACACACTTTTCCTAGAGATTGATTTTATGATAATGGACCCGACCAAACGCCACCAAAAACTCATCCATCGCAGCCATGCATGAGCGCAGAGCAGTAAAAGTTGTTTTCGAGCAACATGGCAGTAAATCACTGTGTTTGGAATGTTTGCTAGCCCCCGATGGAGCTGGAGTCCTGGGGGGACGGCCCCCTCGATGCCACCAACTTCAGAGCCATTTGCTTCCAACCGGGCGAGCAGAAGATTTGGGACGTGGTTCCGCATGGGGGGAAGGGCGGCACTGGGGGTCGAGGCGCCGTGAGGAAAAAGAAGCTCGAGTCCTACGCCATGAGTGAAGACTGTCTCACACTCAACATCTACGTGCCTTTGGTGAGCCATTTGCCTTATTGTCCCTCTGACCCTCAAAGCCTCCCCATTTGTCTTCCCTGACGCCCAAGCACCCTCAGGGGGAACTAATTACACTCCCAGCCAAAGAGACGACAAATGGGCACACCAAAACCAACTGCTCCTCTGGGGGCAGGATGAGATATCGTTCGTCAGAACCCTTGTCTCACAATCTCCTCTTGCCCCCTTCCTTCCTTGCCTGCCTCCTGCTACACATGTAAATATTTAGATCTAGCCTAGCTCGAGCAGTCCCCACCCACTAAATCCAGACTCCTTAGTTAACAACTTTTCCCCGAGCGTGCAAGATGAAATGTTCCTTTTGAATGCATATTAATGAGCATGCATTTTGCGAGAGATTGGCAATTAGTGTTGATCAAGGAAGGATGAGAAGGAAGAAGTTGGCACAATTTCCTGTGTGTCGAGGAGACGAGATGTTCGCTAATTTGGTACAGAGCGTCGTAATTGGTTTATCCTCAGAACCAGCAGAAGGAGAATAATAGCAGCAGCAGCAGCAGCGGTGGTGGCGATGGTGGTGGTGGTGCTGGCGGCAACGGTGGCGTCGACGACTCAGCGTCGCAACCACTCCTTCCCGTTCTTTTCTTCATCCATGGGGGTGAGCCGGCCTTCGTGGCCAATTCAGAAAATACAGTTTATCAAAAGACTATTTATTTGTGGGTTAATGATAAAAGCCGTAAATTCACAGGGTCCTACTACATGAATGCGGGGCGGCTGTACCCCGGACAAGTCATCGCCTCCAGCCAGCACCTCGTCGTCGTCACCTTCAACTATCGACTCGGACCGTTAGGATTTCTCAGCACGGGGGACGCGGCCGCCTCTGGAAATTATGGGCTGCTAGATCAAGGTTTGTAGGCTGACCGACCCCCAAGTTCTTCTACACTCTGGTCAGCAAAATTAAGGTCATGTTTACTTTTGCAGCGATCGCCTTGGACTGGGTGCACCAACATATCCATCACTTTAGAGGAGACCCGGGACGTGTAACGTTGGTGGGCAACAGTGCCGGCGCCGCGTCCGTCATGTTCCACATGTTTTCAGGGCTTTCGAAAGGCAAGTAAAGTTTTTTCCCAAGTTTTGACTCTCTTCTTGAGTCGAGTTTTTGAAGTTGATGTCAAAGTGTCGTCGTCGTCGTCTCCCTTGGTTCGAATGATAATGTGAAGAGAAGTAAGTACGTCTCGGCTCATGGGCTGGCTGCTTGGTTGGACACGACGTAATGGGATTATGTTGCCATTAGTGGTGTCAAATGACCGTGTAATTATCCAGCTCACTAATGAGAGCGAGAGAGAGAAAGTCTGAGCTGGATGACGTTAATCTCATTTCTTATCCTGAGCTCTCTCTCGTCTCCAGTAATCCAACTCTCCTTTCTCCCCTACTCCAACCACGCTGCTGCTGCTGCTAAACTAAATGAGCCCCTTGTCCTGCCCATCATTCCGTCGGTGCGGACTCCACGGGTATAAAAATCTATATAAATAGGACACATTCCACTCTGTCCAGTTTATTACGTAAAGCTCGCTCGCCCGTTGTCCAGCAGCAGCAGTGGATTAGTGATCTTCTCTGTGTGTGTGAGGATAATAAATGGAGAGGAGGAGGCGGAAGAGGAATGCGGATGAGTCTCATAAAATGAAAGCTGCCTTTGGAATTTCATACCTTTCCTTCCTCGTGGGTGCTTGGTGGCCATTCTGCCCTGTTTACAGGTCTTGTTTCCTTTCCTTGCAGGGAAGTTTGTGGGCGTCACGGTGCAGTCGGGCTGCTCGGGGTAAGGATTGTCTTGCAGTTGGACTTGTGCAGGTCGAGGCCTTGGGGCCAATTTATTGTTGGGTGCTTTAATTGTGGGTGGTTATTATTCTCTGTCCCTTCAGAGCACCTTGGGCCATCCAGGCGAATCCCAGAAAACACGCGGAGGCTCTGGCGACCAAACTTGGGTGCCCCACCAGCCCCACCCATGACTTGGTCGACTGCGTCCGAAACTTTTCTCCACAACTGATCATGAAGGTGAGAAAGGACGTGACAGTGTTTGTTATTTAGTACACCCTGCCTGCGATCCTAATCAACCCACTTTTCTCGTGTCACCCAACAGCACGCTAAACTGGAGGACGGGCTCAGGTACAGACGCACGTAGCTGGACAACAAAGCTATAAATTTGTGCATGCATATTTAGCTATGACATCATGAAAGTCACACCGTTGACTAATTGACTCTCTCCAGTCTGGCCTTTGCCACCGTGGTCGACGGGCCTTATGGAGGCAAATTCCTGAAGGATCATCCCGAGCAGCTTATCCGAACCAAGGACTTTCAACCCGTGCCCATACTCACCGGCTTCACGAGGGACGAAGTTACCATTTGGTTCACCAAATGTGAGTTCACGGACGATTTGAACGGCTTTGATGAGCATACTTTCCGACTAATTAGTGCTCTTTCCTTGTTTTGTTTTGAAGTTGGTCCGACGACAAAGACGAAAGACCTCCGCTCATTTGTGCAGGTTGATGTGGTTAGCCTGCTCGAGAATCTGCCCACCGTCACCCAAGCAAACATGGTATCACATTTTCCCACCACTTGGAATTGTCATTCTGCTTAGAGTTGGCTGATGTGTCTATAATGTCATCTTTCCTCTGTGTCAGGCTGCCATGATCCACTCGGTGACAGTGCAGTACGTAAGTAACAAGTAGAGTTCTTCATTCGCTGGCTGACAATTTCTCAAGTTCCACGTGCAGATGGCTTAATTGCAGTTTCATACACGTACAGTAACTTATTTTGCCAAAAACACTTGTGTGATACATTTTGCTAAATACTAATTTAAAAGCTAAACCAAACTTGAATTCCATTCAACTCACAACCCTAACATTTTCTACAAAGAAATCCGAGAGTGGAGAAAGCCATGTCACTTGGATTTGCTGTAATGTACCCTTTTTCTCGGCATTTTTATAAAGTCACTCTTGAATCACAGAGGTTTCCAAAACTTGAAGTAATTCCTGACTTTTGTCGTAAAGGTATTTTCCCAAATTCTTGAATAAGCCGTGTCAATTTGTCACTCGTTTGTGATTGTCACTAGCCCACAATAAATAAATAAAAGTGTCTCGTAGCATCCCTCGTAACCAGATAAACGGACGAGGCGTATGCAAATTAGGTGATGTGATAGGGCCAAATCAAGCTCGGGAATGTGCAAATGTGTTGTTGGAGTGCAGTATTTTTTCTTTTTTGCAGATGTACCGTGCAGGGATTGGAGAGAACGACACTTTGGGAAAGACCTCGTCCATCTCCGACGTACGTTTCCCTTTCTTTCCTTTTCTTGCAGACAATGAGTGACAGCTATTGAGAACTCATCGGGTGCATGTGCCACGGATTCGTCGAGGGGGAAATAAGCACACCTCTCGAAACCTGGAGGAGTAAAGTATAAGCGTCACTCTGGGCGGCTGGAGTGAGTGGCTGGAATGCATGGGCTTAAGAAGGAGGTTTCCCTTCAGTGATGGAGGACTAGCTAAGCGTCCCCAGAGACGACGAGGACGGAAGGAAGGAGCGAAAGTGTGGCTCCTGCTTTCTCTCAGCCCTTGGTAACAGGGAGCTTTTTTAATGATGACGGAAGCAGCAGAGCTCTTGCCTCCTCTTTGTACTCACTCACTTTGTTAGCAGTGGCTTAATAGCCTCCTGGCTTAGTTTTTTGTCGGGTGGCTTATGATGCTCTCCTCCCCACAAAGGCAGGAGTGCGGACTTGCAAATCTGCATTATTTGCGGTGGACGTGAAGGAGGAGGAGAGGCGAGAGAGAAGATTGAAAGGATTACATTATGAGACAATCCATCATTCAGTTCATTCTGTTGCCCATTGTTGTTCCTCCTCCTGCTTATTTCGTCGCAAGTCTCGTGTAGTCGTCCCTGGCAGGCTCTCACTTTTACGTGGTGGTGAACAATGTGTCCGTTTTTCAGACAGGGCAGCTCTGATTAAATGAAGGATGAGGATGTAGTGCTCTCTTTCGCTGGTCGTGGGGTTTCCCATGTCGACTGATGCATGTATGTCTGCCCGATTGTGCACCATCCGTCCGCTGAGTTCAACTCCTTATATTCCTTCACCCACATAAAGATCATTAAAAGCAGATGGGCCGCATAAAAATAAATACGCGAGTCTGAAAGACCAATAAACAACAGCACAATCAGAATTATGCATATTGTAAAAGTAATTCATTAATATAAATGTGTGGTCTGCACCTCGTGGCGTTATCTCCGAATTTCAAATTTTTCTGATGAAACAGTTCAAGCTGTTCTCAAACCGGTTTTCATGTCTCATCTGCTTAAGGGGTAATTCCAGATAACCGGAATTATGTTCCGAGTACAAAGACATTTTTAGACAAGTAAATTTTGAAGTTGTCCGACTGTTGACCTGACCTTTTTTCAGTTCATCTCTGACGTGGGGCTGAAGGCGCCTTGCGTGAAGGAAATGAATCTGCTCTCTCACCACACCTCGGCGCCCATCTATCTCTACGAGTTCCACTACTTTTCCGTGGATGACTTCAAAATGGGGAGGCAGGAGTGGATAGGTGAGTCACTCACGGGCTGGTGCTTGGGAAATGTCAGGCCCCGTGAAAGCCGCTTTCTCCGGAAGAAATCTCCATCCGCCCAAGAAGCGAAATAACTTTCTCCTCTGCTCCATAGGTGCGTATCATGAGAGTGAAATTCAGTACATTTTTGGAGAACCCTACCTCAACTACAGCAACCACTTGCGGTGAGTTCCTCCAATAACGAGTACGACCGCTTTTCGTGTCACTTGAAGTTACCCTCTTTTCCACTACCTCTCTTACTCCTTGTTCTCCCCTCTTCTCATCTGCATGTGTACAAAGAGAACCGTCAGGGCCTCATGCATAGCGATGGCTGTGCGATGTGCTTGTGTGTACCTTTGCATTTGTCCATCCAGCCACTCCCGGTCGGCCCTTTGTAGAAGGTCGTTCGTGCTTATGCAATCCTGCCTCTTTCCGTCACTGACGTAAATCCCAAGTGCACGAGGGTGAAAAGTGGAGGCTTTTTTTTGCAGATCTTACGACGACAAGAAAATGTCGGACCTCATGATGAAGGTGTGGGGCAACTTTATAAAACACGGGAGCCCCAGCCCTCACCCCAAAGGCGAGAAAGGGGGCCTCAAATTCACATGGACAAACTACACCGAGTTCAACCAGGAGTTTGCCGTCCTCAGCCTGAAGCCCCACATGGACAAGTTCTTCCTCACGGACAGGTGGGTCGGACTCGTCCCCATGAGCGTTTCAACTGACAATAAAATACTTTATTTTTGTGTACAGGATGTTGTTTTGGAACTTTTTCTTCCCCATTTTCCGGGACTACCCGTTCCGTTTCGAGGGCATCCGTGATTGTGGGGGGTGGGAGGAGCTGCGCGAGTTGTGGGTGTTCTGGCTGCTGCTCTCCCTCACCTTCGCCCTCTCCCTCCTCATCCTCCTCCTCCTCAGCTGTCTCCTCAGGTGTCGCAAGAACAAGAGCCCACGGTCACCCCCTCAGCTCACCAACTCCAACAACCTCCCACTCGTCCCCAGATAACTCGTCCCTCGCATCCAAACATCTAATGATGGAGAGACGAGGGATTTGCACCATTTTATAATTCCCCCTATTGCCAAGTTACTCTTATCATGCACATGTGCTTACCCAGCCCCACGACAAGTCCAACTTTTATCATGTGAGTGAATGAATGAACGAATGAAGAATGTACCCCAAAATCCTACACCTTCTGCTCCGCTGTGAAATAAATACACTTTTTCGTAACTTAAAAAACTTGGATTTGTTTGCATTACAATTGGTATTGATTCGGCTTATTTTAGGCCGAGCATGTTCTCTCCGTTATCTCTCTGATTGGGGTTGAGTGGTTTAAAAGGCTGCGTTAATCGGGAGTTATACTGCACCTCACATCATACCATTCGCATCGCAAGCCTGTTTGTTTTTCACACGGTATTCCCTTTTCCCACATCGTTAACCAGACACATTTGCACTTAAGTACTGCATAACTACTGGTGCACTATATATTCTGTCGATTAACTTGAGCCTGGGGAGGTGAGGGCATTTTGGACATTTAAATGGTTTTATCATGTAGCATCACTCTGGCTCGTCAATTATCGCGGTGTCGGAATCTGCCTCCCGACCCAGGATTGCATTGTTCAGTGGAGCAAATGATTGACCGCGTGATTGTGATCTGCACTTTAAAGCGTTGGCCCTTATGTGATGAGGAGAGCACATATGTAACCTAACCCTATTGCTGTGAGGATGATGGCGGGTTACATAATACGGATAAGTCCTTTCACTTATCCATCCTCGTCGTGTCATCAGATCCCATTGATGAAAACATAACATGATGTTGACCACGCTACTTGGACGGATAACGAAAATACAAAACAAAATCACCATCACGGCGGAGATGTGTATATGTCCAGCAGGAGTGGGCCAAGAAAGCCCCTTTGTGTTGTGCACCTCTGAGCTTATCGTGGCGTGTGAATGACGGGTGGACAATGGGAATACGCGATAAGCTTGTCACCTGGTTCAGTCGCAATACACACGCTTCAAGCAGTAGCCAAGCTATCCCATGCCATATACACATACATATTTACATGCATACGTATTATCCATAGCACTCCTTGATTGTAGCCATTGACCAGAGAGAGAGACGCTCAATTCATTTGATAGCACTTCTTGCGTACTTATTACTAAAGGAAGAAATAAGCCATTCACGTGACCAAGAGTTGAGAATAAGACGAGGAGGACGACAAAGATAAATATCCATTCATTGTTTTACATGAGCAATAAGTTTTAAACATGAATTTTAAGCAAGTATCAACGTCGTGTTGAAATAAGTCAATTTTGAGAAGTTACATACTTAATAGTGCAAAGAAAGGGGAACGATTTCTACGAGTTATTTCGCAATGAATGTCCGAGAGAAAATAGCAGCTCGGAGCGAGCATCATCAGCCCAATGGTGTTGACGGTGAGGGTGAGAACGGTCACATGACCTACTTTGACCAGGACGGGAACAGACAAGAGGACGTGAATCTGGGGGAGGAGAACCGATGTGGGTTTGGGTGTTGCAGCCCCGACTGGATCCAAGGGCTGGCCTCCAAGAAGGCCTTCCTCGTAGTCTTCTCCTTCCTCTCGGTGATCCAAGGAATGACGTGGGCTTACTTCACGGCCACCATCACCACGCTCGAAAAACGCTTCAAAATCAGCTCACAAACGGCGGGTACACACTTTTACACAATTCGCCACTGACCGCATGCGCCAGACTAACCACAGAATCTGTTTGCTTCTGCTGTTTTCAGGAATTATAATGACAGGGAACGAAATTAGTCAAATTATGTTTGCCATTCTGCTGTCGTACTACGGTGGGCGAGGACATCGGCCAAGATGGATTGCGGTTGGAAGTAAGCATGCGTTATGATCACTAGCTCACAGGACTCTGACACCTTGTTGCGTCACTATTCTTACTAATCTTTCCCACTTTTCCGCAGTACTTTTCTCTGCCCTGAGCGCCTTCGTGCTCGCATCTCCCCACGCTTTCTACGGCCCGGGGTCCGATGCTCTGAGTTTGACGATGGAGTACGCCAAGGACTACGATCCCACGTGGGAGCCTCCCACCACCACCACCACCACGCCTTCCTCCCTCCTCCAAACCTTCACCAATGGCAGCGAGGTCCCGAAAGGGGGAGGAATGCTGACCAAGATTCAAGTTTGTCAGCTGGATGGTCGTGGAAATGGAAGGTCAGACTGTGACGCGGCAGACTCATCAAAAGTCCCCTTAGTGCTCATCTTCATTTCTCAGTTTATCATGGGGATTGGAGTCCTCCTGTTTTTCACTCTAGGCGGTGAGTTACCTAACCAAATTCAGCGTTTCCCATCATCAGTATGCTAAGTATGGGAGTAAGATACCGGAAAGATAGATTGAGCTGTGTGTGGTGTGCGCAGGGCCTTATTTGGACGACAACGTGGAAAAAACTCAAAGCCCAATGCTTTTCGGTGAGCGAGAGTGAAATATATTTTCCGACGAGGATTTTGCCATGTTGTGTGGGCGGTGTTATATACTTTCATATCATAAAATTACTCAACTGAATTTGCAACTTATGCAGGTGTGACGATGAGTTTGCGTCTCATCGGCCCCACGTTCGGTTTTTTGTTTGCTGGGATGTGTCTCAAGATCTACATCAGTCCCACGCTGACACCGATCGTGCAGTTGGGAGACCCTCGCTGGCTGGGGGCGTGGTGGTTGGGCTGGGTCGTTCTGGGCTCCATCATGACCTTGACGTCCTTCACGATTGCCATGTTTCCCCGTGAGCTGCCCAGTGCCGTGTTGAGAAGGAAACTGAAGGATAACATGAGAGGGAGTCAAGCCTCGCTGGCCAGAATTGGCTCACAAGTCGCGGTCTCCTCCACGGCGGAGGCAACGACAGAAAACGCAATACCAAAGTTTTCCGGTGAGTGGAAATTGGAAAATAAGGAATGATTAACACCTCAACTAATGCTTGTTCTTCTTCTGGCCTCCTCCGATGCAGAGATTCCGCACGCTGTCACTGTCCTGATGAAGAACAAGGTGAATCTCTTCAACAACTGCGCCGCTATATTTTACCTCTTCTCCGCCATCGGGTATGCAACGTATATCTCATCGCACGCATATCACTCCCTCATAAATAATTGCAACTACTCGGCATCAACAAAAACGGGACACTGCTCGCTCGATCTCTACATTCTTTATTACCAGACTTATTATGAGTTAAGCGTAATGACGACGTATAAATTGTGGCAAGAATTGACTTTGGACAACTAACGAGACAACACAACTAACGAGATTTTCCTATGCGCTCGACTTTCACAGTAGCACGACGTACTCATGCAAAATATGATGACGTGATCTGTATGAAAAATCTATATGATGGAAATATCTAATAAGTACGAATCCCTCCTATTCTAGATATTGGACCTTCATGCCGAAAGTACGATTTTGATCCATGCAATGATGACCTTCCCCACGGGCCATGACCCATGTTGTATGCATGTAGACTCACGTGCAATCAAGACCCAATTACACCAACACAACGTCAGAGGAACGCTGTAAAAATGTTCCGTTGCGTTTTGGTGGGCTGGTACGAAAGGTTGAGAACATGGGTCATGCTCGGCTGGATGGTCACCATTGCATGGGTCATGCTAACTTATCATCATGCCTTCAAAGTATCTGGAAACGGTGTTTATGCAAAATGTGGTCAACGCGTCCATCATTTCTGGTATGCACTTATCAAAGAGTGAGCGTGTGGCCAAGTGAGAATGTCCGTCCTTACCGTTCTGTTTTTTCTTCCTGGTGCGCAGGTATGATCAGTATCGCTTTCCAATCGATTGGCCTTCTCCTGAGCGGGTGGCTTATCTCCAAGTATCAACCCAGAGCGAGGTTGCTTGCCGGTAAGTCTGCATCACCATTTGCGGGTCTCCACACAGTGACAATTGTAATTTTCTTTTTCTGTGCGATCAGCAACTCGTAATGATAACCAGGTTATCATAACCTACCAAATGGTAATAACCAAATATATATAAATTAATGTCTCTACTCCAGGATGGAACGTCATCATTTCGCTCCTCTACGTCCTCGTCAAGATCTCCTTCACGCAAATGGGGTGTCACCAAGGGGCTCCGAATTTCGGGAGTCACAATGAGGAGACGGGCACCTGGAACTTGACCGTCGCATGCAACGCGGACTGCAACTGCAAGGCCAACAAGATTTCCCCCGTCTGTTGGAAGGAGAAGCAGACCATCTTCTATTCTGCTTGTCACGCGGGCTGCACCACGTTTCAGGATGGCGGCGTCTCCAACTGTTCTTGCATTGACGGTACGCACACGCATATGTAACAGGAAGCCTTAAATTGAAAGCCTATTCAGTAATGGTAAAATAATTACTTGGGTGAGCAGACCCCACGGCGATCCTAACACCCGGCACTTGCAACGAGGGATGTCTCACCATGTTCCTCATTTTCCTCGGAGTGAACGCTTTCATCAAGTTGATCGACTCTTCAGGTCGGATCGGAAACATGCTGGTCTCATACAGGTAATCAAACATGGGGTTTAAGAAGAGAACAGTAGTTTCTCGTCCACTTCACTGCTGAGCCTCTGCTTAAATAATTCAAGTGGAGTATGTGTAATAATACGGCGTTAAAAACTAATTTAGATGTGTGGAACCCAAGGACAAATCTCTGGCAATTGGGCTGAGCATTTTCCTCATCAGCGTGTTTGCCATGCTGCCGTCGCCGATCGTGTTTGGGAAACTGTTCGACTCGGTGTGCTTGGTGTGGGGGACGAAATGTGGGGCGCGGGGGAACTGCTGGTTGTACGACGGGGCGACGTTGCAGTATTGGTTCAACCTCACCGCAGCAGGTATGCATGCAACGACATGACGACGCCCATCGGAGAGTAATCCCACCTTTCTCATTACCATTTCACATCTTTTACAGCTTTCACGGGGATTGGAGCATTTTTCGACAGTCTGGTCTGGATATACGTCAAGGACCTGGATCTCTATGATGAAGATAAAAACCAACGCATCAGAGCAGAAAGTGCCAGAATTAAAGCGAATAAAAAATAAAATTTATCCTCCAATTACGTAATTATTAGTGAGTCCTAACGTTGCTCATGTAATATTTTGTAATAATAATAAAGTCCTAAATCGGAAATACTTTTGTTTTGTACTTTGGTGAATGAATGAATGAATTGCGTACACCACGTTGTGAGGTCATTTGTACAATATTAAGTACGGAGAGGATTGTTCTGAATGGCTAATATTTCAACATGAATGAAGTAAATAATGGCATGTCCTCTCCTTACGTCCGCATTTTGGCAAATAATGGGTCGTTAAAAGTAGCACATTAAATTAGTACAAAGAGAACCAAGGGTAGAATTTAACGCAAGTTATTGTTATGACTAACCGACCTACCAAATCGATTGATACTCAAGGTCTCACGGCCAACCGTCTCATTCTTCACACGTATCATACAGTAGCATTAAATTTGGCAAAAATTTAGTTAATCTATCGCGTCGAGGAGTTTTAAGAAAATTACGATCACGAAATCATACATATTCTAGAGAATAATGAACTGGTTACCACTTTTGCTGTCCTCTGTACTCTTGCTCCTCGTCGCAGCCAGCAGTGTCGTCCAGGTAAGTCAACTCCATGCAAATGACTATTCATTCTTGTAGCCACCACTGTGTGACCACGACGGGCATATTTTAGGTGAGGGCGGATGATGACGACGGGGCCATGGGGGCCAATGACATCAAATCCTGGTTCGACAAGTTCTTCAAGCCACAAAGCGCAGCGAATGCCTTCAAAGCATTTTTGAAAGAGAGCAGTAAAAAAATGGGCATGAACATCCCGGATGCTGACGAGGCGGAACAGGACAAAGGTGACGATGACAAGGCCAAGAAGGATGACGACAAGGATGACGACAAGAAAAAATCGTCGGAAGAGGTGCCCCTGCCCGCAAAGGTTTTCGTATTTTACGGCAAAACGTTTGGTTGCGCCAAATCGAAAATCTATCAAGAATTTGCCAAGAATTACAAGGCAGACTCGCTCCCCACCTCGGACGTGGAGGAGGAAGCAGATGACAAATGGTTGAGGAAGTTGACCAACAAACCAGTCGACGTGGACGACCCGAAGAAACCCTCAGGTGAGTAGCACAGTGACAGTGGGTGAGGGGGAGGGGGCACTATTTTCATGCTTGTGGTAAAATTAGAGGACTAATTTTTATGAACCATTATACGGCGACCCACAGTTGAAATTGAGGACGCAAAGAAAAAGCTGGCCAAATTGGGAAAGGATCAGATTGCCAAGCTAAACGAAGGGGAGTCGCAGATGCCGCTGGAGGGTCAAATATTTCTCCATTTCATTAAGTCCATGGGGTGCCAGGATGCCAAGTTTGAAGACTACAAGAAATTCAACGACCTGATGAAGGACCACATTGACAAGGCGAAGAAGAAGAACAAAAAGGTCACCCCTGCCTACGCTCTGGCAAAGGCCGACACCATTCTGCATGATGAATTTGAATAAAATTATTACTAAATTGGTGAACTTATTAATTCTCATCATCACGGTCAACTTTTATTCAGAAATTTTGTTAATTTGGTAATATTATGGTTTGGACTTTCTGATATTCGATTTTCTTTTTGATAGCTTTAGTGTTTGGGATGGTTTGTGCATGGAGGGTCGAGAGGGAGGGGGTGGAGATGGCAGGTTAGATGGAGGGGGTGGAGGTGGCAGTTTGGGTGGCAAACGTGGCGGGGGTAGATGTGGTGGCTCGGGCTCGGCGTGGCGTGTGGGTGGCGACGGTGGTGGTGGCTCTGGGGCTTCCTTAATTATCAGCCGTCCTTTCTCATCCACATCAATTTCGACAACTTGAGACGACGCCGTGGAGATTGTGGATGGGCGTTGGAGGGGAAGGTGGTGGTGTTTCTGGACGCTTTGGAGCGATATTTTGGGTTTGGCCCTGGCGTCCGTCTTTGTGCTGGCAACTTCTGAGTGTCTCCACGTGGATGAGGAAGCACTGGAGGGGGTCGTGCTCCTATAAGTTCAGAAAAAAAGAGCATAATGCATATTTATTAATGTGGGGGAGGTGTTGCAGCAGTTGCATGTCCGAAAATGTCAAGGTCAGATGAGAGACGCACGAGGACGACATTGAGACGGTGGACATGGTGCTAGTTGTCAGCTGGGAGGGTTTGGCATGTTCATGAACTAAATTAAAATTAGTCAGATTAGTCAAATAAACTGAAATGCATGGCTCTTCAGCGTATGCAAAGTGGCTGAACCTTCGGCGAAGGATCCAGATTTGGAGGGTGGGTGGGTTGCCTGGCGAGAACTGAAACAGCGTGGTAAGCTCCGCTGGAGCTTGGTTTTGAAGTCGTCTTGCCCCCATTCTGGGCCCCCGTCAGCATCATGCAGCAATTTGTAGCAGGCGTAGTAGCTACGGATTTTTAAGATGCAAACATTGTGCGAATCGTGATATGCTATGCATAAGCATGATTAAAATACTTTTAGCATAATAAAATCATCGACCCAAGTACCTGAACGTGACAGTGATGCCACTGAGTAGCGCTAAGCTGACCCAGCTGCCGTACAAAGTGTAGCTCAGATCTCGATATGCCAGCGGAGATTCCTTCTTCAGATCGGCAAATGTAGAATTGTGGAAACACCCCTGACACACAAATCGAGAACCTCCGCATTAAGTTCAGCATCACATTTTAACTTTATGCATGACCAGTCCCCACCCACCTTGATGTAGAAATGAAGAGTGTCGACCCTCACGTCCTCCACCAGTCGCGACTCGTTTATAAAAAATCCTCTGAAATTCCCACAGTCGACCTTCGCAAATTTAGTATTACCAACACAACACGAGTCCGGAATCCGCTCAACTCGGCCCGCCCTCCTCTTGTCTTTGGGAATATAGTCTTCAAAGCCATTGACTCCACAACAGGCCTGCGTAATCCAACAACAAGGAGCAATGTGAACATTCTGGTGACCAAATAAATATTGGCAATTGAAGTAAGTAGGATTGCCCTATTCGTGGGTATACACTGTCTTGCTGGAGTCTAGAGTAGATTCTGGGCACTCTGTTGGTGGCGTGGAAAAAGTTGGTGACATATTCCTCCATCTGGGCGTTGGTGGGGGCTTGATACCACTGGACCACGGCGGTGATGGAGAGGACAAACGAGACTGTGATGCCCGTGTAGATTAGGCCACAGCGGAAGCAGGTGAGCTGGTTTGGTGGGACAGTGAGGAAGTGGAGGATCAGAATCCCAGTGATGAGGTGAACCACGTTGGAGAAGAACATGATCAAATAGGCGTCAGCATGAGCCTTTGACACAGCTTCGTAATAGAGGGCGAGGAGGATAAAGCAGAGCGTGAATCCCAGCACGAGCAGGGTTATCAACAGGACAACAAATATCCCCTTTTGCCTCGGGTGGAAAAAATTATTCCAGAATTTGTCCCCCCAAATTGAACAGGATGTGCATTTCTTACAAAATTTTGGCCGCATTATTTTATAAATAATTAGTGTGAAAATTAAACTAATTAAACTAATTGTCGAATCCTTAAATCGAATCGTAGGTTCCGCGCCTGTTTTCGCCATTTTGCGCTGAGATTTGCTTGGAAACACATCTTTTTTACCCAGCGTGTAGACCTCTGCTGTTTTTCGAACTTATTCTTTGGGAAATAGCAAAAAATAGGAAAAAGAAGCAACGAATCTTTAAAATATTGATTGCAATTTATTTCATGAAATTATAATTCAGTCAACTTTGTTTATACCAATACGGTTGATATTTTTCGTAGTAAATATGCTTGGAAAACTTTAACAATGTAACTTACATGCACGCATTATATAAACAGAACAGTACTTTTCATCTCACTTGGCTTAAAAGTATAATTGATTAATGCACAGTATGACTAAAAGTGAATAGGCCGTCAGTCAGACACACTGACACTAAAGGACGACCCTGGAAGTCCACTCTAACTTATAACTTTTACGGAATAAATATATACTAATATGTATTTAGCTTGTATCATACAAGTTGTATGTTATAAATATTGAGCTGTCAACTATATCTGGAGGACAATAACAATCTTATTTTTAAGTTCTATGCAATGGAATGTGTATCAAATCCTACAAAATGTCCAGTAGGAGACTTCATATTAATATCGTATGTTAAATTAACCTCTCAGTTTAACAATCTGACAAAGTGACAACCATTAAACAACAGAAAGGCAAAAGGTACTATTTCTTCTTTTGGTTCTCAATATTGAATAATTATTTATCTAGACGCTATCAGTTAACAACAGAAAATGACTTAAGGGACTAGGAGAATTGCTTGAAAAACTCATCGTATCGCACTCTTGAGTGCTCTATTAAGTATTTATACATGTATTTAGTACTAAAACGTAAATCACAACGATGATTGGAATCTCTGAAAAATTGGAATACTGACTGAATCCCGTAGTAAATAATTATTTCAGCACTTTCATTATGTTATGTAGGGTCGTCGTCGTTATCGTTTTCCACTCCAGGGATGAAATGTGTGTCGTACTTGTCGAATGACCATTTTTGCTCTGATCCGCCACTGCATTTAGCCAAAGTAGGAACGTATTTATCTCCTTCTCGCTCCACGGTGAGGCACTTGTTGCTCCGTTGGCTGACTAACTCTCCAGTAGCTCGAAGCTCCCAAAGGTCATCGGAACGGAGGTGGTCACACTGAACCATCTGAACCTTTGTCCCGGTGGCAGATGCACATTCTGCCTCACGTCGCAGCTCTCCTTTGTTGCTGAGCATGAAGGTCTAGATACATGTCACGAATAAGAACAAGAAGGATAAATGTGATGATTATTTAATTATTTGCAAATTATTAAAAACAAATAACGACGAGTCTTATTTATTACCTGGCTCGGGTAGAGTTTGGAATGGCAAGGATATAGGGCAAGTTCATACTCTTCAGATTCGGAATGCTGCATATTATCAAAACACTGGTTCGTCTTTTCATTCTTCACCTGCGAAACGTGTACAAACAAAAAATTGCTGGAATATATGTATTTATGAATGTAGAGTATTGTTTACAGCCGGACTGGAAGTAAGTAAATATGCACCTGTCCGTAATCACTACTTCCAAACATCATTTGAAATTTTTCCTTGTAAATGTGGTCCAAAAACCATTTGAAGCTTTTGCATTTCAACCGTTTCCTAAAATCGTGGCGTTTAGTGACATCTCCATATTTTGCATGCTAGAAATGACATTCAAAGTTAAGTGCTGCAAAATATAACCTTTTGAAGCTTATTCTAACTTAAAGTTAAGTCTAACTCACTAAGCACATTTTTTTAAATAAAGAATCTCACCTTGAGCTCTTGCCTATGATTATAAAACAATTCTTTGTATTCGTCCATCCATACTTCGGCAAGTCGGGCCGTATTGAGACCGTGAGAGTCGACATTATTGGGAAACGAGTATGGATGAAAGTTTCTGAAAATATGACCAACTCGAGAGCACGGCACGATTTCGACACTGCCGCCGCATTGCCAGATCTACAATTAATCAGAGAGAAAATTACACTACCTGAAAAAGTAAGGGGTATTCCTTATATGGTATTGGTCTTATTACTCTGAAGGACATTTCCAAGTTTTCTCCACCCCACAACTGCATATCTGAATCGTACGAGCCAACTTCCCAAAAGTAACTTCGTTCTATGGCAAACAAGCCTCCGGCCATTGTGGGGCTCCTACGAGAGACAAACGGATGGGATCCCATTATTTTTAATTCCATAAATATAGTCAATGTTTTTTTACTTCTACTTTTACTCTAGTACCCTGGGTGGGATCTATACATGCGTATGTATTACCTTGTTGGGGAATGGTGATGTTTTTTACGCTCAGCCTCATAGTTTGGAATGTTAATCCAAGTGAAGTGTCCAGACCAGGTGAAGCCACCAATTTGAAAAAATTCCCCATTCCCTAAATGCGGTATATGTAATTACACTTATGTGTATCTGAATTCTGAACAACTCCCGACCTGTAAAATTGTTAATAGAGAAACATACCGTGATAATATTCCATTGTTTTGTCATCAATAACATCGATAATGGGACACACGACGGCTTTCCTGTCCTCCTTAATGCGAGCCAGGAGTGGTTCAGCCCTGAAAATTCAGAATACAATATAGCGTTGATGACTATTGTACATTGTAAGGTGAATAGTAAAGCAAGGTGGATAGTAAAATGCGATAATTCATCATTATGTATGCAGTCAGTCACATTCCACACACTCGCACATACCCACCGCCACCAGGCCACCACACACGAGCAGACGTTGCATTATACTCAGGGTTCGGAAAAACCCAGGGTTTTATTCAAAAAGTAACGACCCAGGGGTTTTAATGGGTTTTTTGGGTTTTATGGGTTTTATTGGGTTTTATTAGGTTTTACATAAGTAATACATTGAACAACAATTTTCACAACTATTGCAATCCAATTTCAGTTAATATGCAAATTCTCCTTGTCCATGTTAGAATTTGTATCCGTTTCGAAAGGGTCCTATTTAACTGATCATAGTTTAATACTTTATGAGACCATAATTACATATATTACCTTTTTCTCGAATACTTCCTCTCATCATAATGAAATCAAAGTTGTTTAAAGGTTTTTAAAATTTAATGTTTCAATGCGATCTTAACGTGTATTGTCAATTCTGGAAAAAATCGAGTACTTATGAACAACGAAAGCACAACGCACGTATGTATTACGATCGAGAATATAATAAGTGCTTTTTACAGATATACTATTTTGCTCATAATAAAGTACTTCGTTGTCCATAAGAACTCGATTTTTCAAGAGGTGATATTATATCACCGTGATAATTAAGATCGGTTTGAAACATTTTAAAAAACTAAATTAAAAAACACTATAGTATTTTGTTTAATTTATTCGCTGAGATGAGAGGAAGTATTCGGGAAAAAAAGTATTAATTATGATCGCAAAATGTATTAAATTATGTATGATCAGTTAAACATACCTCGTTCCCAAATTATTTTTGTGTATTTTTTGTCACTTGAAACCTGTAATGGTAAGGGATGTCCCTGATTTATTCCTGGTTTTCAAAACTTACAGTATTAATCAAATAAACTACTTAGCTGCCATCAAACAACTTCGACTAATGTATGACAGCTGTTTTCAGCTTTTAGAATATAGTTTTAAGCTAAAACGCAGTTAAAACCCATTAAAACCCAAATAAAACCCATTTAACATGGTAAAACCCGTTGGGTTTTATTCATTAACAACCCATTAAAACCCATTAGGGGCCGTCCATAAATTACGTAACGCAAGAGGGGGGGAGGGGGGGTCATGGGAAGTGCGTTACGAATTGTTATGAAGGGGGTGGGGGGTATAAAAAATTTGTTACGTAACACATTTTATAAACTGGACTAAAATTCGCCAAATATGATACGCCGAGCATATTGAATTCATGTCATCCAAAAGGTTTCAGTGTACGCATGTAGTAAATATACATTTTTCATTAGTTTTCCAGGTGTAAATTGAGAAAAGGTTGCATTACAGTGGGGAATTTTAGGGCGGAACCGGTCAAGGAAGGGGGGGGGGGGGTAACGAGTCCATCGTTCGTTCTGTTACCAAGAAATATACGAAAAAATCTAGTTTATTTTTACATAGATATGTACAACCAGATCAATTCATTTGCAAAAGTTTGCGGTCAAACTTTGACCTTAAATATCTCAAAATGGAGTAACCGAAATGATCTGGTTGTATAAGTAAAAATAAACTGGATTTTTGGCTCTATTTTGTGGTAACAGAATGAGCGATACCCCCCTTTCCTTTCATCGGTGCCGCCCCAAAATTCCGCACAATGCATTGCGAGTGCTAAGTAAATCATCTGCGGTGAAATCAAATTTATGTTACGTTACGAAGGGGGAGGGGGGGTAGTCGAGAAGCGTTACGATGCCGTTACGAGGGGGGAGGGGGGGTCTAAAAAATGACGATTTTTGCGTTACGTAATTTATGGACGGCCCCTTAAAACCCAAAAAACCCAACCCAATAAAACCCTGGGTCGGAATACCCTGATTATACTTTTTTATCCCATTCTAGTCATTTAACTCCGCAGTGACGAGGCCTGACTTCTCGTCATGTAGTAAGAAAAAAATGATATTGCCAACTCAACCAGGCAGTAGTGGCAAGTATTATGAAATGGGCGGAAATGTCATTCATTCACCATGCTCCCGCTTTTCAACACCACCCAGAATTACATTGTACGCTAAAATTTAACGAAATTCGCCTCACTTAACGGTTGCGTTGCTTACTTACCATCCTTCAATTGCTTCGCAGTGAGCATCTAAAAAGAGCAACACCTTCCCAATGGCTAAATGTGCTCCGATCATCCTGGCTCGGATAAGACCCGAACGTTTAGCCAGCCGAACGAGCCTTATCTTTGCGATGGGGAATTTTGTGGCGATATATCTTTCCAGCTTTCCCTTCAGGTCGCGATGATCACTATAATCATCAACCATAATGATTTCCTTCAAGAGGTGGGAGGGAGTCCGATTAATGACGCTGTGCAGCGTACGAACAAGACTGGTGAAGGCTTCATTCGTAAAGATGATGACGATACTCATATCCGGAAGAGAATGTGGGTAGACTTCTTCCTTGCAACTGGAATATTTCATGCACATTTACATATAGAAGATGGGGACTATTATTAGTTCATTAGAAGAAATCAAATAATAAGCTTACGCTGGCTCTCTTGTGTCCGGAGTAGAACGATTTGGCGAAATCATTTCACTCAAAAGTCGATTGAATGCTTCTTTCTTCATAATTTCTTTAGCTACGTCTTCCTGATAAGATGGCACGGCTGCCTTCTCCCCACGCTCACCAAGACCAACCTTCACTCTAGAGAGGTCATCTTTAATCTCCTACGCATAGCATCAAGGAGAAATAATCGTCAGCACATATTAGTTTTGAACAGAAGTTGTGTTTTCTTACCTCGTCATAATCGTTGTGCAGCACGAGTCGAATAGGAAGAAGATCGACCTCGCTAAACTCAAAGTCTCGAAGGACGGGAACTAGAAATTCGTCCCTGTTCTCTTTTCGTGCTTGGACCCGTAGGGAAAGAATTTGAGCCGAGATCGTGCCAGGGTGGTCGTCCCCAGTGGACGTGTCAACTACCGCCTCCGCATCGTGTTGTAATGCCAGATGGTCTGCCTCCTGGTAACCGAACCGTCCAGGAAACACGATTCGATTGCTGTTGTAATCATCACTTTTATCGGCACCATCAACACCACCACCGTTGCTGTAACTTGGCCTCTGACGACTCCAGAGAATGAAGATAATTAAACAAAGACTAAATGTGGATAGTACGAAGAAAAGTCGACGTCGGCGACGGACAAAATAGTTGCACACGTTGGTCAGCATCTACACGGACAAAGGGCAATTAAAATGATTATTTTTCGGATAATCTTACAATTTAGTTGCGAGAAGAACTCTGAAAACCAACCTGACTATTAAACTGCTACGTATCGATGGGGGAAGTTATCACAAGAGTGGTGGCAAGAGGATGAGGGGGTGTGCAGAGGGAGTGGTTGCGACCATCACCCTCACGGTCAGCTTTGTCGTGGACGAAATTGCAGACACGACATGGGCATAAAAATAAAGTGTGTTTGCAGCTGTGACAGATCAGATTCCACCTCAGCTCTCGCTACTGAATGAATAAAGTAAAGTCGTCATACGTACATGAACACAACTTTTACACCAGAAAGTGGCTCAACCACATTTCCAAATTCCAAAGTCGGGGCAAACTCGACCCACGCAGCTCATGCACAGAAGAAAACATTTCTTGAGCTTGGTTAACATCAGCCTTATCAGATCAACGACGGGAGAAAGTCGAATAATTCTGCCATTGTCATTGTCTTTGCCATACTTCCGTTTCTGCCATTTTATTGCACAATTGACCCAGGTGATGGTGAATGACAGATTACGAGCTTACTGAGGATGAGTACCGACATCTCATATGTAATTCCCACGCCCAACCGGTTTCTTATACAGTACTCGCTTCCTCCTCTTGTGAAGAATGAATGCACGATGTATTCGAGTCTCTTATTAATCTTCTCTTTATTATGTAAGGTTAAACACGACCACTATTTCCATCTTTTGAACAGACAAATCAATGAATAGTCTAAAGTCTTAAAAAGAAAAGCTCCACGTCCAGGCTGTCTCGTCCTCCGAGCGTCGTGGGGCTGCTTCTGCTCATGCTGCGATCTGGTTCAGGCGTCGGTAAGGTTGGTCTGACCATCACCTGTTGCGGACATGAACATTGCCTATACAAATTACAACAATAATTCATATATGCATAAGGTGCACCTTATCCACCGTGTGAATGATTCCATTTGAAGCGATCAGGTCACAGGTAGTGACGAGCCCATTTCCAAACACAACCTGGCCTCTTGGATCGCGGTAGACGGGAACGTTGATTTCGCCCAGGGTGGCAACCCTCTTGTACACAAAGTAGAGGCGTGTTGGCACACCAGCGCAGCAAAGCGAGTCTAACATAGCAGCAGCAACGGTCAAGTTATATTTGAAGAATTCCAAGGATTTTTATCGTGTCAATTAATTGTTACCAGAAGTGATGTGCCGCTTGAGGACACGAGCCGCCTCGTCACGATTGTTCAAAATTAATGCAAGCTGCTGCTGGGGAAGGGCTTGGAACGCGGCGTCGCTGGGGACGAACAGGGTGTGAAATGATGTTTTAGACCGCAGAGTACGGAACAATTCTTCATTTTCCTATCGTGTGTAAGGTAGTGTGTGAGGAACCAACGATATGAAGTTATCATCACGTGAGGTAGTTTACAACTTACGGAAAGGAGTCGGCTAAAAATGGAGAAATTCGAGTTTGCCTTGAGACTGGCAACAATGTCGAGGGTGAGCGAGGTCGGGGAGAGGACGCGGTCAATCGAGTGGGCCACACCTCCACATCCAACAATGTTGGTCCTCGTCAGGACAGCGCAAGATGCAGTCGTCGTCACGTCCGAGCCAAGGGGAAACTGGACAGCGGATTTTATTTCAGTGCGGGTATTGCGAGTGCATGAGTTATATTTAACTTGTCATAATTTGCATACGGAGGAGTACAGATTGATCCGAATTGACGAAACATTGGTTAGCAAAGCACTGGGGAGGAGTTCTTGGTGGGAAAAGTGACACGCTCGAATTTCCGGTGATGCGACATGATATCTGAGCACATTTCGTAGTTTCTGGAAATATGAATCACGTGTAAAAATAATTATTTAAAGTACGTAAAAAAATGTCAAACTGCTTGTCGCCCTCATCACCTCATCATTATTGCGAATCTCCGGAGACAGTGCAGCAAAAGCCGTGTCACTTGGGACGAAGAGGGTCACATTGTTGCAACCATCAAATTCTGAGATAAGCCCCAGCCTCCGAATTTCTTGTGAAAAGGAGCGGAATCCTTCCTGCTCAGAGAGAACCTCACTCATCGGCTTATCTGCACACAAACAGAGAGATGCAGGGTTATCTTTTTCTAAGGCTTATATGTATACATGTGCTAATCAGTATTGCCAGGCCATGTACCGTTGTTGGAGAGCAGAACAGCGTCAATGATGTGCACCACACCGTTCGTGGTAACAATGTCTCGGACAATGATTTGAGATCCGTTGATGAAGAGTTTGTCTCCCGGGGCGCGTTCCACGTCGAGCAGGTCGTGCTCAATCGTCCTCACCTGGCCCGTCGCGTGGATGATGCTGGCGCAGAAGGTGATGGGTACGAGATGTCGGGACAGAATCCCTGAATGTACGGACGTAAGGTTCTATTTTATTCCGAGTCGTTCATTCATAGTCATTTTATCATCATAACATTCTCACGCTTGAGACAGGAGTCTCCGTTCCGTAGTTTAATCATAAGTGCAGGCCCAACTTTGTCCAGAGCAGCGTTTGTGGGCGCAAATAAGGTCAAGTGCTGGTTCTTGTCACGAATTAGGGCGGATATTTCCTTGGAAGAGATCACCACTATGCATATAAATTACACATCAGTGGTGAAAACGTAAGCTAATGGATTGAATGCTCACGCGAGTTCCAGACTGATAGCTCGGACCGAGTGGACAGGACGTCGTAAATACTTTGGACAACCGGAGTGATAAGTTTATCCACCACGTGCAACATCCCATTCGTGCAGCGATTGTTGGAAGAGATAAGCCGAGCACAGTTTACAGTTCTCACCGTTTCTGCTCCCACTGACCACGTGTTGAGGCGCAGGACTCCACCACGTGCAGAATTCTCACCACCTCCTCCCCCACTCTTTTCACTGTAAATGACCTTCTCATCCACAAAATCGTCCGTGCTCAGCACGCCGGAGACGAAATGGTTGAGCAGCGTGTCTGCCAAAGACGTCTCAGGCTCCGAAGGCTCCAACACCATGTTGCTGTCCAGCTTTTTGACAACGAACAAATCGTCGTCATCAAAGGTGACCTCTTGTGCTGCACCCAGTTCGTCGAAGGGGACAGGATACATTTCATTGTTGTCAGTGGGACGACGTCTCACATTCCTCCCGGCTGGGACATTGTTAGGGTGACGTAGAATGTTGCGGGGGAGTCGACGTGGGTGGGGGGACGTGGAAAGCGGAAGGAAGTGGTTCGAGGAGGAACGAAGCACCGCGTCGTTGTTAGGCATGAAAATGGTGAGATTCTCCCCTCTTCCGGTCAGCCTCTCCTCCAAACCGGTGACGCTGCGGACGAGGCGGAGAAATTCCGACCCTCCGAGTTGCTCAATCGTCTCGACAATATTCTTGTGATGGCCTGAAAATTGTGCAGCTGCATGAAAATATTTTGTGATATTATTGGGCAGTGTTGTATGTCGTTGCCGCTACCTCGTGTGCACCCAGATTTGGCCGAGTCCAACGCATACCCATTGCAACACTCGTAAACGGTGCTAATAGTTTTTATGATGAGAGGTCCGTAGAGACGTGTTGTGCAAGCGTAGCGAGTGTCCAAGTTCTCGCAAGAGGAGAACTGCATGTGGAAGGCGTGCTGAATTTGATTTGATTATCCATAAAAGCTCAATTACTGTGCAACCCCATTTACATAAATGTGCGTTGGAATATCCTAGTAATTCACCTCTCTGTTGACACCTCCGCCCCTTCTCCTCGTCATGTCGGAGGACGAGGTTTGTCCGGGAATCGCTTCTCCACCTGAAGTGGAGCTCTCCTCCGTCTCTTCTCGCTTGATGCAGACGTTCGACCTGTGCAACAATGGTCAGATTATCAATATTTGCACAATAATAATTTGTCTAGAAATGTTTAAATGCGTATGCCTTCTTATTTAGTTAGTAGTAAACCTCACCCCTTCCACCACTCCTGAGGTGGATACAGCATCTGCCACCAGGGTTGTTGGTCACCAAGCTGGTTTTCGCCTATCCCTGCAGCAGAGAAACAAACAGTCGCGCCCAGTGAGCAGTGTACGAGGTCAAGAACTAAATAGCAATGTTCCGAGTTGGAGGACCTACTTGGGAGCTGGGCGTAGAGGTTGGAAAAGTCTGGGACTACCAAGTCATCATTCTCATCGTCCTGCTCCACCGCTTCCGAAGGTCGAGGTGGTGGGTGGGAGGCCCAAAGGTTGTGATAATGCTCACCCGACGTGGCCATGAGGTCCTCGTCGGGACCAAGGGCAGGAAACATTGCCTGCAAGTTGAAAATCGTCAACGGCTGGGCTCAAGGAAGACAAAACATGCACTGACAGACCTCCAAGTCGACGTGATGACGAAGTGGCGACCTGTCCTGTTCGTCTGAGGAGTCTCGAATCCGTCCCGTGATGACGCTAGAAAATAATGGAGGAATTAAACTAAACTACACTTAATTTAATTCTTAGTTTAATTCCTTAAAACTAAACTACAATTAGCAGTCGTTCGAATCTGCTGCTGACCCACCTGAACGGAGTGAACGCCTCCGAACTCTCATCACTGCTACTGTCCGACTCTCCCCCCTTGTCATTTTTCTGGTCACTGAGCCAGTTGGCCCTGACCCCCACGAAAAGGGTACACAACAAGAGAATCCAGTCTGACTTCTTCATTTTTGCTAATCCTAAGTGCTTGCCTTGTCTGTGAGCCGTCAAACGAGTGCCACGAGTAGACTTGAGAATCTCGAGATTACTCAGTCAGTAGTAGAGTTGAGTTGGTAATACGAGGTAATATTCGTATGACATGTTATTATTATGATTTTGCTCTCGTCCTGTTTTTGAGACTCTTGAGAGGAGCAAGTAGCTCGATGGGGGCTAATTAAAGTTAATCGGGATGAAGCTCATCAATGCAATTCTGCAGAGTGTCAGTCATATCGTAGTGCTAAATTAGTAAAATATTGACCAGCTACTGCGAAGATGATAACCTTTGCCTCGCATCATGCACAGCATCTCGTTTTATTTGGGTGCATCGGATCAGCCAGATTCTCCCAACTCCATTAACTGGGCTACAAATATTGTTCAACTGGACAACAATATATGCAAAAATGCTGTCTGCTCGTTACGACAATATTTTGTATGGTGGACTTTTATTTTGTACACAAATATAATTTATTAACGCTAATGAGCACGGTTAATTTGTATGGGTACAAATAAACTTTTTATTATGTAGTGAAATGTTGAAGCTAATTATTTAGTTAATTGGGATTCTTCTTGCGGATATGTACATATAAAATTGGAACACACGAATTCGCGAATGCTGAAACGGAAATATAGCAATGGATATTTATATATGCTTGGAAAAATACTGTAGTAAGTAATGCTTCAAAATACGTACGCAAGTGTGGAAATAAATAAATATGCGTGCTCATCTAAATATTTTGCTAGCATATATACGTACATTACTGCAAGATTCATAGTTATCGACCAATTTGGCTCTGTTAGTTTCAACTCAAACAAGTCTCAGTCAGTGGGTTTCCAATATTTTACTAGATCTTCAAACTTTGATTGTGTCGACAATGAAGTTAACATCGGTGGGAGCACTTGTTGTGGGATTTTGGGGCGTGTCAATAGGAATGACCGTCAGCACCACGAGAGGAATCAACTCGTCCATCACGTCTACGAGCAGAGGAGGCATTGGTGATAATCGACCGGGTCAAAGTAGCACCACGACCACGGAGAGGATGCTGCTCTTTGAACTCAAGAACGGGACAAAAATGGGCTCCATGTCACTGTTGGCGACCACGCAGATGAAGATGATGATGAGCACCAGCACGGAACGGATGAAAACGGGGTCGCCGCCAATGTCTGGTCCGAGGGGAAATTACAAGGCAGCCACTGAAGGGTCCGAGGCAGGGGTCACAGAGTCTGTACCTCGAAACGGAGGTAGAGGTTGCGCAGGGTCTCGTTTCCTCCCAAAATCCATGTCGGAGAACATCACCAAGGACTGCATCGACTTGATTGGTTTTCGAATGGAGAATTTCCCCCCAAAGGAGGAGGACTTGGTCAAGGTCAACTACGAGGACAAGGTACTCACATTTACGAACAGTGCGTTAAATGTTGAATGAATATCTGTACTCAAAATCTTATTCTCATATTCCCCTAGTGCTTCAGCAAATGCTATTTGACCGAGTTGCATTATGTAAGTCCAATATGTGAAAAGAGCTTGTAGGTAGGATTGTTAATTTCAAGTAGTTTGAACCAAAATTAATTGTGCATGCAGATGACGGAGGCTGACAACTTGGATCCCAAACGGATATTCGATGATATCAGGCAAGAGACACCTCAGGAAAAGTGGCCAGCACGCCACGATGCCATCAAGGACTGTATCAAACACACAGGTGACTTTCACATTACACATGTGCATATAATTATCTGATTCTCCCATTTGGGCTGATGTTATGATTAAATTTGGCATTATTTTGTTAATGAATGGCTGCAGAGGACATGGCGTCGGTTGAGGGTGGCGTGTCGAACTCGCCCTGTAAATATGCTCTCGTCTTCTTCGTATGTGCCCGTGAGTCGGAACGACGGGTGTGTTATGCTAACTGTTATGTTATCTTAATATTTTGTTTATTGCTGGACATATTTTTTAACAACGTGACATTTCTTGCAGATTATTTGCTGAAGGATTGACTTTACAAGCTGGCGTATATACTTATTTACGTTGTTTCATTTTTTATTAAGAATTTCCTAAATATATGTAATACATTTCCTAACCTCTGCAATCAATTTTTTGACGAAAGTCTACATTATTTCGACAGGTTTCATCAGTTTCATGAATTTCAGGTCATGAATAAAAGTCTGCATGCGCTATACATGCATACTTTCATGCAGAATTCATGAAATAGTGCTGAATTGCTGATGCTACTTAAATGGAGGCAGTATGATACTTAAATCTGAGCTAAAAAATCTCATGGTCATCCCCTCATTTCATATCAATTAAATTAATTCCGCATAATTAATGCTGATGAGTCAGCGTTGTTGGTAATAAATTGGCACCCATGAAAATGGCTTCACTTTTCTTGTGGACAACGTATCTTAAGACTTTGAGTATCTAAGTAACGTTGATTCCATCATAATCTTTGCAAATGGCGTCACTCCAAAAATCATATGACCATCCGCTGATTCAGGGTTGTCCTGAGTCGAAATTTGTAGTTGGGTAGGCACGCCGTTGTTCTTGTGCTGTGGGTGTGTCGACAAGTTGTGGGGTTGGTCACAGTCCACGACTGCAAAATAAGCTGGGAGTTGTTGCCTTGCTGAGCAACAGGTAGCAGTAGTGGCTCTCTCTCTCCCAGCCAGCCTGCTTCGTGTGCTGACTTGCATACATACGGCGAGTCAAGTTGAGTGTCAGTTTCGGTTTCAGTCACTCAGCTTGAGCAGAAGACGAAGACGAATTCACGAGAACTCTGCCATATGGACAAATCTTGTTCTCCAAGCAGCAGCAGCACCCGGCCGTAGGACAACCCACGACGACGTAGCCATCCAGGAACCCCCACCAACTAACTAGGAACTAATTAGTAAAAAATAGTCGGCACATTCCTCCATCGCCACCCCTCTCGCTCCGTCCTCCCATCCGCCAAGAAGAGAAGAACATGGACTCCTTGGCCGGGGTTGAACCACAGCTCATCATCCCCTTCATCCTCGTCGTCGGGGCTGTGCTCGTCTACATTTTTGGTATGTCGAAAACAAACTCCTCCCCCAACTGGTTCAGCACCTCCTCCTTCCAAAACCACTCCTTGAAAAGCTCTGTTAATAATTAATAATTTTTAATTTTTACCAAGGAATTGACTATTTTGTATTTTTCCACAGGCTTCAAACAAACCGACGAACCTAGTTACGAACAACTGGCTGTCCTCCAGTCCTCCAACTCCTACAAAGACAAACATCACCGGTCGGGGGCTACCAACAACCCCAAACAACAGTCAAACAAGAACTCTGCAGCCTCATCGGCGGCAACAAGTGCCAAACCAAAGACAAATGGACATCTTCCATCAAATGGGACAGTGAAGAAGGCCGCACCAGCACCAGCACCGTCTACATCGTCTGCTGGTGGAAAAACGGAAGGACATAAGAACAATGAGAACAAACCCCCCGTCGTTCAAGCCGCCAAAAAGAGTGTTAAAGATCCAGCCAACAAGCCAGAAGACTTTGAGTCTGGTAAGGAACATATTTTATTATCCAATATTCCGTGGGTTCGATTTTTGTCTTTGTCCCGGGAAACGGGAGCCAAAAAAGGTCCCGGAGGGATTTTTTTAACTGTTCCCGGTTTTCGCCCCCTGCAACTTCGGTGCATCACAAATCGAACCCACGCAGTATTCCATATTCTTATGTATTACGTGACCCATAATCTATGTAAAAGCTTGCATGATTTCTGATCGCTAATATCGATCTACAGGTGATTGGATTCCCGCTGTGTCTCGTAAAGATAAGGCCAAGAAACCCAAAGAAGCTCCAGCCAGCCCTGGGAAAAAAGCCGG
Source organism: Folsomia candida (assembly GCF_002217175.1). Taxonomy (NCBI): domain Eukaryota; kingdom Metazoa; phylum Arthropoda; class Collembola; order Entomobryomorpha; family Isotomidae; genus Folsomia; species Folsomia candida. The sequence continues at coordinate 226,455 of NW_019091213.1, read as the reverse complement.
CGGTAAACAGGAAACCACGACATCCTTTCTTCCCATTGATGCGACCTCTGGCAGTGGCAGCCCGGTGAAGGCTCCCAAGATCGAAGACTTGTTGGCAGAGATGAACGTTCTAAAGGAAATTGAGAAGCAGAATCACTCGACTCAAACAAGCCCAGACAAGAAAAAGATTGTTGCAGAAGAGAAGACCAAGAAGGTGCAGCCACCACCACCTGCAACAGGAGGTGGGAAGGCTAAGGTCAAAGTTGTTCCCACTGAGGCTGCCACTAAAAATGACGAAGAGGAGGTTGCTAATGAAGTCTCTGCCCCTCCGGCCGTTGTGACGGCTCAAGAAAAGAAGGCGGCAGAGGAAAAGCCAAAGAGCAACATTGCCTTTGATGAAATGAGTGGTGGTGGTGAGTAATAAGAATTATTCATGAATTTATCAACGGATTGTCAAATCAATTGATGAATTTCAGATTCGTGGGAAGAAGCCAAATCCCGTGGGGCCAAGAAACGTAGAACCCGCAAAGATTAGAACAACGATCGCCAAAAAATACGTTCCAAATACTTGGCAATACATGTACAGGCCGTGAATCAAACATCGCTAGTACTGCTTCCGTGTCGCAGCTCATTCCTCGTTCCATTAATTTAATCCATTTCTTCCCACTCCATGTGACAAAACAAAAATTGGAATAATCAGCCTAATATTAAGCGGTCGGTCAATTTGACTCTCTCTCTCTCTCACAAATATCATGTATAATATCCTTCCTTACAGCCTAATACATAACAAGTTATACTAGAGCGAATCGTCAATTAAGAATCTACTCAAATTAAGCTAACAACAACCAATCAATCATAATATTTATTGCTAATATTTATCCATTTCAACGCCTTTTGCCTTTCACACAAAGATAAAAGTCTGGACTGGAGTCATCGTGCTCTATATTTTCAATTATAAATACATTTATCAGCCAGATTATGATACCCATCCAGACGAAGGAGACGAATATTTCTGCTCGTGATTTCATTCAAACTTTTTTTGCAAAAAATGCCTAAAACTATGTCATAAATTATAAATGAGACTTTTTACTTAACCTTGTCCACTTTCGTACTCGTGCTCGTAATTACTAACCCTGTCCTTGTACTACCACATTATCTATAGAACTTCACGAATTGATACCCAGCATATTTGTGATTCGAGTCTTAACATAATAGTTGAAGTGATGACGATGACGTAATAACTCGATATGTAAATGATGCATTCCCATTAAACCCAAAGAGCAAATATTATAATTAATTCTAGATTTTGTGAAGACGAAGAATGATAACGATTTCCTCATTATCGTGTATTTACCCGAGTCATTGTCGTCGTAATTTTGTTTGATCTAGATAAGGGATAAATATATACATAGATACTCAAATTGTTATTGCCTCAACTTTGTTAATTATTTTAATTAATTGGTGCTTGATTAATTGGATTACTTGTCAAGTTACGATTGCTGTTTGTAGGATAATATTGTTTGCTAAGACTATAGTTTGGTTCCGTTATGCGTTATCTAAGTAGGCGTTCCATACCGTGAGATTCTGATAAAGAAAATCATGGAATGAGACACAACCAGAGCTCACATATCTTGTGCATTTTTGTTGTTCATACCTTAACAATGATTTCTCAATAATTAATTTGGACCAAGATGTGTGTACATAGGATTTAAGATTTATTACTCTGCGTTTATTTTTTTGACTATTTCTGGCAGATGGGTATTCTCTTCTCCGGATTATATAAATATTATTCTGTGTGTTATATATGCGTTTGTGCCATCCAATCTAAAAATTAGAGTTTTCGAGCTGATATTACGTGATGTATATAGCTTATATGACTATGTGGACGGGATATTGCTTGCTGTTTCTCTGTCTAATATTTTGCCCCATTTTTTCCTGGATTAAAATTCTCCTCAAAAAAATCCATCCAAATTTTGGTGGATGCTATGTTTGGTACAACGAATGAGGTCAAATCTTGTGAGTGCATTTTTATGTTGTTTAAGAAAATATCCCGCACTTCTGTGATACTAACCTTTGTCCTCATTACTCTCGTATCGTATATCTCTCTCTCTCTACTTTGTTGTACCGTTATCATCTCTGTCTGCAAAGTGCAAATTGCTCAGAATAGACGAACCATTGGCCAATATAAGACTTACTCAAATTAATGATTGAATTTACTGTCAATAAGGTTTCGATCTGTCGTTTTTTCGGGTCTCCTCTTGTATTTGTAAATGAATGCATTTTCTGTAGACATGATCGTTTATTGTATTTAACTATTTTTAGCTAGTTAAGAGTTATTGTTAGTTTACGTATTTAGAGGAGGCAGGCGCTAACATTTTGTTAAGTGTCACCGCTACACAGTACCTTACTCACAGGAAGTGTAGCTGGAGACAGGAAAAAGAAAGACGGGGAAAACCATTGAATGAAATTCAAGCTTAATTGCTTTGACAGCTTTGTTTGTTACTAGTTTATAAGTTTATAATTTTTAGTATAATTTAATTTAAGAAAAAACACCCACGATAATTCCCTCTCATCCAGAATACAATTACAAAAAGCCTACGAGAGATTATTTATATATTCGTGCTCCAATGTCAATTACATAACCTTACACACATTTGTACTGCGTGGTGCTAATTAAAACTGGGATCGAATGTGGGCCAGCTAAAAATACTGTCGAAAGTGATGTGACATTTATTTTCTACCACTTTTTTGGGGCCTTAAATCAAAGATGTAAAAAGAATACCAAAATTCTGATGTGGGTGATTAACGAATTGTACTAATTAAGAGTGCATGATTATTAATTAAGTGTGTGCTTGCTGGATGTTCCATTAGTCATAAGTCAATTTTATTGTAACTACATAAATACTTGAGGAACTACTTATATATTTAACGATAAAGCTGTATTTTTGGGTTCAGTGTTTCATAAAAAGTTGTAAAAACTCATGGTATGGACGTCGTATTCTTGTATTAATTAATTTGATGCTGCAGTTTTGCATCGTTCCACCGTCGTTCGAGTAATACTGAACTTGGTGAGAATGCTGTCTGTCTGCACCACGATTTTGACGAGTGATTTGTATATTGTATAAGGAGATAATCGTGTGTAAATATTAACGAGTTATTTATACATAAAGTCAGGGTTCGGGAGTAGGTTAGATTGATGAACTGATGAAATTGGGTCGAGTTGTTGTCAGCAGGTAGCTTCACACACACACTACTGCTAGCTACATAATCAAGAATAATAATATTCATCAAGACATTTTTGTTGTATGATAATAATTGTAATAATGTAATGATGCTGCGGGAGGAAAAAATAAATCAAACAATATATTATCAAATATGGGTGGGTTGTTGGGTCTCGCTCTTGAATCGCGTCACCCATGATGGTCCTGGTCATATCATTCTGGTCGTTATATCGTTGACACTCACTGCAAAACGGGCAATCGATTCGGTCGTCGCCCAAGCACCTGTCCTGGACTTACAAAGATTGTCCACAGTAGTATATGCATCTGTGTACAAATAACGTGTAAGTATTTGCACTGCTGAGGATTTTCCTGAGTTACTGTGGCACGAGAATAATAATGACACCATAGTATAGCAATACTATGGTGTCATTATTTTAACCATGTACATAAGCACACATGCAATACAGTATTGCATGTGTGCTTATGTACATGGTTAAAAGTAGGTACAGCTAAGCAGTTATAGGCATGGAGAGGTTGCAACGTTTGGCGAACTCTGATGCAATAAATTGGTGAACCGTGTTCGAAAACACCTTTTGAAGAGAGTGAGTTTGAGCATGGAGAGGCGTGCGTGATTGGGCTCACGTAGCCCGACGTGGCTTATCAGCTTTCCTCCCTGGTTGAAGGCTTTCCCTTCTCAAGTGCCATTGTTCTTCTTGTGGTCACACCGACCATTGCTCTTCTCTGCACATACCTGGAACCGGCTCCTTACCTCATCGTCATCAACGATAAGCATGAACTGTGTCCTGCTCAACAGCCGATACAGTAAAGTATTTTTGCACCTCATCAACTATCCTCCTGTGCATGCCTGTGGAACTCGCATATCGAGGAGATGTTGATAAGCACATTGACTCACTCGCCCTAATAACGACCTCTACTCGTTCCGCTACCTTACACAACTCCAACAAGTATTTAAAGAATATGCTCCACAAACTCAGCCTCACTTGTTGCTCTCGCTGTCTCCTGAGATTGATGAATTAGAAATACCCATCGTGCTTATCATGGTGCAGGAAACCACAATGTTGGAACGAGCGGTGGGTCCCACGGAGAAGGGGGCTTTGACCCACAACGGGGACAAAGGCTACTTCTTTAGAAATAAGACGCTGACAACGTCCACTTGCAACCCTTACATCAAGACCTTCAAGGCCATGGAGTACGCCGCCCGAGGCCCCGTCATCCTGAGAGCCATGCAGATCGAGGCAGAGCTACGCTCCGGAGTCAAGAAGCCTTTTCGCCAAGTTATCAAAGCCAACTTGGGGGACGCCCACGCCATGGGGCAGAAACCCCTCAGTTTCGTGAGACAGGTGTGTGTGCGTACATATTGTGTTATGGTCGAGGAATTATAATTAAAGACATTTCTTTATGAGACTTTCATAAAGAAATGTCTCTAATTTTTATTTCTCAACCATAGTTAATTGGTTGCATCTGGGGGTGGGTTGAGACGGCCAATCTCAACTTTCCGATTTTTATTTATGCGTGGCTTCTCTCACAGGTTTTGGCCTTGGTGGCGTGCCCGAACCTCCTCGAGACGACCCATTATTTCCCCGACGATGTGAAGCTGAAAGCCAGGTCAATCTTGGATCAGTGCCGAGGAGGAAGTGTGGGTGCTTACACTGACTCGCGAGGTCTGGAAGTGGTCAGAAAGTGTGTTGCAGACTACATTGAACGCAGAGACGGCATTCCGTCCGATCCGGAGAACATCGTGGTCACAGCAGGTGCTTCGGAGGGAATTCGGGTAAAGAACATTAAGAAGCTTTCTACAAAATGCTCTACGACTTAAAAAAATAAGACGTGTGAATCTCTTCTTCCAGTCTTGTCTCAAGTTGTTCAAGGGTGTTGAGGGGGAGGAGAAAAGGTCAGGGGTGCTGGTGCCAGTTCCGGAGTATCCCCTCTATTCTGCCACCCTTGGAGAGTACAATATAGCAAAGGTGCGTAATATGCATGGTACAAGTCGACTCTTTGATGGTGAGGCAAGTTGAGACATGTGTTGAGCCTCTGCAGATAAATTACTACTTGGACGAGTCGGATGGGTGGGGTTTGAGTCGGGTGGAGCTGGAACGCGCCTTGACGGAGGGGCGAAAGGTGGCCGAGCCGAGGGCGATCGTAGTCATAAATCCAGGCAACCCCACAGGCCAAGTCCTCACCAGGAGCAACATGGAGCAAGTCATCCGGTTCGCGTATGACGAGAGGCTCGTCATCTTGGCTGATGAAGTGAGTCACCATCCATTAGTGTCTGTTTCTAGGCTAAACGAGGACTAATTCCAATTGGAATGCAGGTTTACCAGGACAATGTGTACGAGGATGCCGAGTTCGTCTCGTTCAAGAAGGTTCTGAGCCAAATGCCAGCCCCCTTCAACGGGGTGGAACTCGTCTCATTCTACTCCTGCTCCAAAGGTCAGCACTTGTTTTAACCTGCTCGACTCAATGCTGTAAATTAACTTAATTAAATAAAGTGCTCCTGGTCACAGGTTTTGTCTGCGAGTGCGGTCTGCGAGGAGCATATTTCGAATGTACCAATATGGATCCCGAGGTAAAGTCCATTCTGTTGGCGACGGCAGCAGCAAAACTGTGTCCCACGGTGCTAGGCCAGGTTAGTAGCTTCAGTTTTTATTTTCTCCCAGCTCTGTAACAGAACTGGCCGTCACAAGTTAATCATCAGCAGACCCTTGAGCTCCTACTTTGGTCCAATCCTTGCTCTCGCGAATACTAAATTAATTTTTATGGCCAGGCTGCCGTTGCATGTTCCGTGGACCCACCGCGACCTGGTGACCCCTCCTACGCCGCCTTCCGCTACGAGAAGGACAACATTCTCAACGGTCTGGGAGAACGGGCTCGTCTGGTCACGGAGGTGTTCAACTCGATCCCCCTCGTGTCCTGCTCCCCAGTTCAAGGAGCGCTCTACGCCTTTCCCAACGTCCAACTCCCGCAAAGTGCAATCAACGCTGCGATAAGATTGGGACAAGAACCGGATGTCTTTTATGCATTAGAATTACTCGAAGAAACCGGAATATGTGTGGTTCCAGGGTCGGGGATTGGACAGAAAGAGGGCACCTTCCACTTCAGGTAAGTATCTAAAAAATGTTCGTCATTTGCTTATGAACTTGGAAATTTCGTTATAAAAATATTTATTTCCAACAGAACAACGATTCTCCCCGAGACGAGTCAGTTGGTGGATATGTTGGACAGATTTAAGATATTTCATCTCAATTTTATTAAAAAATATGCAACACTCGAGACATAACTGTAAAAGCTAACAAAGGATTTATGTACTTTTGTAATTAAGTGAATATTGTATTACGAATGTTGGACAAAGCAGTCTCACGTTGACTTTAGAATATTTTTTGTATATGCTCTACCATTAAGTTAATATTTATATCAATAAAGCATTAAATTATTGCTGCACACTTTCAGATAAAACGTGTCGTCGTGAAGCAATATAATTTTGATTCTTTGTCATTGATTCACGATTTAGATAGCCAATCTCATCTTGCACTGCGTATTTTGTTACGGCGACTGTCTCAACATTGTGGCAAAGTGTTTGGTCATGGGGCATCTCGAGTCTTGGCTGGACGTGGACTTGAGGATGGTCCAGTTGTCCTCACCACCGCACCACTTGTCGATAGCCTCCTCCTCCACGGAAGATAGCAGGTCGCGTCGTGTGGACAAGGAGAACAAGTGATCACGCGCCGATTCGTCCCTCAGTCCTCCAAACACGAGCTGCGCCAGAGCCCGGTCCGCCACAATCCGTCCAAGCGTCGTCCGAGCATCGTCCTCACTCCGAGCACCCTCCGTAATCAGCACTTGCTGCTTGATTTGCCTATGATAAGGGGAACAGTTTGATTGATTTACTAAACGAGCTCCTGGTTGGACTTGTACTCACCGAAAGTCCATCACTTTGCGGAACATTTGGAGCCGGATGTTGTAGAGTGAGACGGGCCAGACGGTGGGGATGAGAACGTACACTGAAAATTAAATTTGCAACCGTTCATTTGAATTCGCGAAAAAATTAGGGCACGTTTTAGGTACCTTTCCGCCACTCTTCCTCCCCCATCTCCTTTTTCAACTGGCGGAGGGCTGGGATGGTGGCTGATACGTGCGCTTTAGCCGCGATTTGCATGCTCTTGTCAATCCAGGGGGCCATCTCAGTGGCAAACGTGTGGAACTTTGTGTGCGTGACGGAATTGTGTTTGAGACATGAGGCAATGAACATGGTCACCATGCTGAGGAGTTTTTTGGCGTGGTCGGCCTCCTTTTGAGGGAGGTTGCTGGATGGGAGGGCATACAAGGCCTTGTTCACTTCGGTGTCGAGAGTCTTGAGACTATTTTGCCAGTTCTGAGAATTTGGGGAACGAAAGTATGGCGCAACTATGGCGAAAACGCCCAAAACCATGTGGCTGAGGCATTTGTGAAGCTCAAAATCCGAGCTGACAGGCACTATTCGCTGAAGAAATAGTACAATAATGTGTCAAATATGACTCATTTGCATACTGCACACCACTAGTTAATGTGCACACCTTCATCGTCCCATTTCTGAAGTAGACCTTGTAGGCTCCTCCAACCCCGGCCAGCTCGGGAGTGTCGTTGTCCGTCGCCACAATCAGGGGGAAGATATTCTGCCCCGTGTTCTGGATGAGAGTGAGGTAGTTCTGCCGCATGTTGAGGTGAATGTCCTTGACGGAGAGGTGGAAGTTTCTCGCTGGAGAGCCACGATAAGCCACAGCATCGATGAACACGTCCAATTCCTCCGTGAGAGCCGAAATGGTTTCCTCGTAGCAAGTCTTGGACGCATCAGTGTCCAAGTTCTGCTTGAGACAGGTGTAGTTGGACACGGCGTCACTCTCGTCAGCACAACCGCCACGGGCAGAGTTGAACCGTTGTCCGCCGGAACAGATGTACGACGCCGTGTCAAAGGAGTTACTGGAAGGGTTAAAAGTGCAGCGGTAGTAGATGCGAGGGTCGTCTGGGTCCCCAACCAAACCGTCCTTCCTGCAGGGACCGTTATCTCCAACCGTGTTTGATGTGGATGCAATATTTCCTGACAGCAAGACGACGAGGGTTTCCACCTGTGTCGTGGGAAAATCCCGTTAAATGTGCGCACAAAGATATTTTCACAAACGCTCTTACCGTGACTAATATGAATAAATTACTGTGGCGCAACATCATGCAAGTTTGGTTCGACTGAATTAAAAAAAACTGCAGCACAAGGGTTGACACTGATTTGCTCTACAACCTTGAACCACTTCTAACGTCGGCTTTGTTCTGTTCATCCGTTTACACTTGCCAGTGACTTATATCAACGTTCACCTTTGGCTTCGTGGAGGTATGCATTTCGTGGAAATCGGTTTCATAAACTAATCATGGTCGACGAAGGAAATGTTTATGCAGGGACACAGATGTGTTCCTTTCATCTCACCCATGCCCATTTGCCACTTGACGTCACCTTCCAATTCTGTGTTATTATTATTATTATATCCGCTGCAAATTCGTTAATTCGCTTGCTTCATGACCCATTACAAATTCGGAGCTGGTGCATCAAATCCAGCCAAAGTTATTGGTTACATATTCGTTGTTATTTAATAAAGCATGCAAATACTTTCATTGCATGCATACAAATTGTTGTTCTTACATCTGTAAGCTTTTCAGCCGTCCGTCTGTTAAATTCCATTAAACATATCAAATTATGCTGTAATGTGGTGAGGACAATGAGAACGTGCTCATTATTGGTGCTGTACTCATTTGCATGGAACATTGGCAAATTCCAAGAAATATTTAAATGCTAAATTGGGATCATGTCATGTGATGAAAAACACTAATGTACGTACGGATATCGTGTCGTTTGGTATGGGATTGAGTGAATTGATTGAGTGAGCGAACTCGCTCGGTCGGACCACGTAGAACGCTCACAATTTCTCTCTTTATTCACTCTTCATTTAAATAATTGGGACGATACAAAGAGACGTGATTGATGGAAATAAAACAAATTTGAAGAACTATGCAGCTTCTAGCGCCTGTGGAGGTTGATGTCGGAAGCGGAGTAGCGGCCTTGGCCGACCCCGGAGGAGGAATCCGAGAATCCGATACGGTCCTCCTCGTCCTTCTTCGCCAGTCGCTGCGCCTGAGACGGAAATTAGAAACAAGTTGTAGAATTTAAATATGAAATACTAATAAAATTTCCCAGATGATATATAAAAGTGAATTTGTATACCTTGAGACGGTCCGCTCGTCCTATGACCTCCTCCAGAACGCCGTGATGTCGTAACAAGACGTCCACCATGTCATCCCCGAACAGCACTCCCACCTCCGTCTCCAGGCGGGCCACGTAGGAGAATTGGAACTGTTCCTTGATTGGGAGCAGCACTTTCACCTGCGACGGTGGGACAAGAGATTAGTATATTCGCACCTCGGCGATAATGGTAACCCTCAAAATGGTTCCGATGATGACGCGCTGATTTTTGTTACCTCTCCGAAGCACTCGTTCTCATAGAGGACATCGACGCAGAGCTCCATGTTCGCCTTCTCGTCCAAAATCACCACCTCGCCCTTCTTGATAAAGTAGACGGCGGTGCACACGGCCCCTGCGCGAATGATGTGCGCACCTGGCATGAATATTTCGTGATGGACGCGGACACTCAGTTGGCGAATTATTATGTCATCCAAACGACCCAGAATCCGAGACTAAACACAATGCACACATATGCGTATCATACTTTCTCAATTGTCTACATAAGCACTTTGGAACTGGTTAGTTGTACATATTTACATTTTTAATGTTGAGACCATAAACTTTCATGGTGATGTCAGCCCGAAGTGCGTAGGGCAACTCGGCTAATATTTGAGTGTATGGGTTCCCATTACAGCGAAGCCAAAGGAGGCGGAAGTAGCTGCGAACACTGTTCAGTTTGGGATAACTGAGTCCCAGAGCGAGAAAGTGGTGCTGGTCAAAATTATTAGGCCAAGTTACTTCCAATACCCATAATTTCATAATTGAGTGGTTTCTAGATATCCTCGCTGGGTGATACCTCCATGACGTTGAGTTTGTGTCGGAAATGGATCTTGGTCTTGACCTGGGCTGCGAGCCACTGGGTCATCTCGCCCACGAGGAAGCCAATGATGAACACGGTGGTGAAAATCATGGTGATTGTGGAGCAGAGTTCCACCTTCGTGCGAGGAGTGATGTCGGACAGCCCAGTGAAGGTGATGGCTGTGGTGACGTAGTAGAGGGAGAGGAGGTAGCGAGACCCGATCGTGATTTCCGACCCATTTCTGATCTCTGATACCATAAAATCAGTTTCCCACTTTTATTTAACAAGCTGTAGAATTACTTGTGGGTGACTCACTCTTGTTGTTGATCATTTCCTTGATGAAAATGCTCATCCATGAGCCGCGACGACAGTCTAACCCATCACAAGCGACCAGATACCAGGCACAGGCGCAGAAGTGAAAGATGAAACAGAGTAGAATGGTAACCTGCATAATAATTAATAAACAGCATCGACACTTAGGCAATTGCTACTCATTGTCGGTGACTCTATGAATCTTGTGATCAAAATTAGTCAAGTGATCTTCTACCTTGACAATCTTAACTCGTGACATTCTCATCCGCAAGTTCGTCTCGGTCTCCTTGAGGTACCGTGCAAAGAGGAACTGAAAATCCGTTTGGGAGTTGTTAGGCTCCGCAGACTTGGTGACATGCGAGTGCAGGCAGATTTAGGTACATACCACTCTCAACAACTGAAGGCCTCGTATGTCCGCCGCAACCTCGGCGTCCTTCCCCGCCTGTCCCCGGAGGAGGTAGGATATGAGGTAGAAGGGGAAGGTGGTCACCAGGTCCAGGAAAAAACCACTGGGGCTGCAGATGTAGCTGTCACCAGTTCAAATTGCGCAATTAGAACCACACGTTCACTCACGACGCGACCTTTTCAAATTTACCGCTTGATGACTTTCACGCTGTCCGAAACGACGGTCCCATACGGGTCGTAGTAGCCGAGGTGAAAGTTTCCGAATATTCTCACCACGAAAAAGATTTCCATGCAGATACGCAGGGTGAGCAGGTTCGTGGCCTCTGTCGGGGTGTGGAATGCAATTTCGTAGGCTGTGAGATTGAAAAGCGGAATTGCATTATTTAGCCAGCGGGTAAAATGGTGTCACTGCTCACCTGTCAGCCCACACGAGAGGGACGTGACGAAGAGATAGAACGAGACCCAGGTGCAGACGGGGGAGAGGGGATGAAACACAATCCCATACCATTTCGCCTTTCTCCGCCTACACAATTCATTCATTTGCACGGAATCATATCGATAAGCGCGCCCAACCAGCCTCAATTCTAGTCAAGTAAATAAATATGCATACAGCTGCTCAGAAACTTACTCTTGCAAAATATGAATCAGCCCCATCTCGTCTCGCGGAACCTTCCCGAAGGAGACGAAATACGAAGTCCAATGTTTCGTATCCGCTCCGTGACTCGTGGCACCTTTTGCTCCACGACCTCCTTTTCTTTCGTGCTCCAGGGACGTGGCGGGGAGTCGGAGCGGGTCGTAGATGAACTCTGGATCTCTCTCACACTCCTCCACAGCCATCTGAGAAAGAATATCGTCGAATGTGTAGTCCGCCATGATCACTAATGAACTATATAGTAAGCTTTTGAATCATACCTCCATCGCCGATCCAAAGTCCATCTCCACCACCGCCAAATTCTTTGTGCCTTCCATTTCGAGCGTCATGTCTGTAATGTCGTCATCGTCTGCCTCTGACTTTTGTCCCGTCGTGACACTTCTGCTTCCTTCCGAAGCATAATCGCGCAAACGCTCCTCCAATCCAGCAGTGCCAACGTTGTCACTCCGAAGGGCAGCCTCGTCGTTCTTGTCGTCCAGGGGACTCATGAGGACGCGAACGCCGGCAGACTTCGCGGCAGCCTCCATCGTCTCCTTGTAGTGGCGGATGCAAGACTCCTCCAGCGTCGTTTTCAGGTTTGGATAAAGACTCAGGAAGTCCAGGAAATCCTCCTTTCGAAACATGTAAACCTCGCAGTCCGTCGCAGCCACGGACGTGTATTGTCGTTGAACTTCAAAGAGGCAGGAAATCTCGCCAATCAAGCTGTAGAAATAAGTTTTTTAATCAAGGTTTGATTACTTATCAAGAGAATGGCCAGAGGGAGATTAATTGATAAAATTGATTCTGGTACAAATCAGGCACCTTCCAGTTCCCACGTAGGACATGATGTCGCCCCGCTCCGTGTACGTGGCAATGAGACCTTTAGCAATGAAATAAACGTCCCCACTGAGGTCACCATACTCGAAAAGGAACTCGCCCTCCGGGTAAAACACTTCTTGTAACTTGGAACACAAAATCCGAATTCCGGGTTCATCCGTGGACAAAAATATGGGAGACTGCAAGAAAATAGTTGTCACAGTTCATCGTCATACACAATTTGAGTTCGGTTAGGTCACCAATTTGAGTCGTTCTTGGTACAGTGACTTCATGACGTCCGACTTGAGGCTGGGATGAAGGGCAGAGAAGAGATCCTTGGGGAAAATGCCCTTCGTCTTGTCCCACGCCCCGAAATAATACTCCTTCGCTCGTCTAAAGTCCAAACGAGAACATTGTTACATATTACACATGCACCTGCGCAGGCTGCATTATCAGCAGGGGGAAATGGGCAACTATTATTTTAAAAAGTGGTGATTGCTGCACAGCCGGATTGACGCAGCTCACCGACACAATTCCTTTGGAACCCCAAACTGCTCCAGGAAACGGAACAAGACTTTGGTCTTTTCTCGAATCAGGATCCGCCTCGAATCTTCCCCCACGAGGCACGCCGTGAGCTTGGAGACTAGAAACCCAGTGACAAGAACGCCCATGTAGATCACCGTGATGGCAATTTTCCTGTTCGTCTCATGACCGTGAGCCCCAATGTCGCCAAAACCGACACAGAGCGCAGAGGAGATGACCCAGTAGAAGCCAATGATGTAGGAGATGACGGGATCCTCCATCACCGAGCTGTTCGAGACGGGGGCATCCTTGTAAATCTCCCCGTTCGTGATCCACGCCCACTTCTCGCATCGGATCGGCTCCCCATTCAGCGACGTTCCACACACGGAGAGGACCGCGAGACACGTCGTCACGTTGAGGAAGAAGGACATGAGTGGCACAACTTGAAGCAGTCTGTTAATTCATAGGCAGATATATTCTAATTATTCTAATTATTATGAATATATGAATAAGTAGCGGCCAATTAATGCTGGTGGGACGCACATGAGGAATGAGAGGCTCTTGAAGATGGACTTCTTCATGAGGTTCCCACTCACAAAGAGTCGGTAGCACTGGAGCATTCGGTTAAGTCGAAGGCAGCTGATGACATGATATTTATTGGCGAAGGTGCGCCCAGCCCCGAACATTGAGATTTGTGGGGTGAAGATGATGAGGAAGAGGTCGAGGGGGAGGCAGCCGAGGAAATCCAGCACGAAGGGGCCTCGCATGTAGTGCAGAGCAGTCTTGGTCCAGCTAGTGATGAGCTGATTGCTGGGACCGTAGTAGGCGACGCGGGAACAGATGAACAAATCCACCCACGCCACAATGTCAAAAAACAGAATGAACCCAAAGGCGAATGCGGGATCCACCGAGAATGAGACTTGAATTGGAACAAAGTTTCCAACCAGAAATGCACAGAAGACGCGGAGAATGGTCCAAATCCAGAGGAATTTCCCGTGTGGAATGATGGATTTGAGAAATGCAGTTTGAAGAAAGGTGTAGAATCGGTGTGTTTTTGTGACAACGTGTAACGACGCTACTGCTTCTTCTTCATGTGGCAATTGTGCTGCTGGTTCTAAAGTATCCATATTGACGACATTCTCCTGCGGAGGGGCTTGGGATCTGGAGTTGGATGAGGCGTCGGTGCTGGAGGCAGTGCCCAGACTGGAGGAGGGTGTCGTGGTGGGAGGGTGACGCTGCTCATCGCCGCGATGTCGAAGTGGGGGGAACTGAGGAAAGACTTCCCACTCTTCGGGACTGATGGTGAGTTCGATGCCGCGGGGAAGGGTGGCATCTCCACGAAGGAGTTTGAAGTCCAAGAGGAATTTCGTGTAACGTTTCGTAATCTCGACGAAGCTGTTGAACTCGAGGCAGAATACTTGGCAAAAGTTGACCGTGGTGATGCAAAATGATCTATTCGTGCCATAGATGAGACCGTTGAGGCCAAAGTAGTTTCCCTCGCCCAGTTTTCCAAACTCGTGACCGTCCTGCGTCACCTAATTGATTGACGTTTAATTAATTAATTGACGATAATTAAGTACTCTCGTCATCAACCACAAGGGCGTTGCAGTAAATACAAAGTTATGAAGGGATAATTGGTGGGAGACGCACCTTGCAAAAGCCCTTGACGATGATATAGAGCTCCCGTGTGGGGTCACTTGGGTATTGAAGGACCTCTCCGGGCGGGACAATGTATTGCCGGAGGGACGCGCACACCTCAATGATCAAGGCCTCTGGACAGTGCTGTGCAGTGTCAGAAATTTAACTCGAAATCAGGAGTAGGAATACGTAAACAATCGCGTATTCATATTTAATGAACAGTGGATGTGCATACCATGAATAATGGAATCCTTTCCACATACTTTTGTGCTTGAGCAAAGGCCACGCTTTGGAACAGAGTTTTGGGAGCGTCCCAAATGGCAGACTTATCGCTGGGGATGAGAACACCCTCGTGCTGCTGCCATTGAACGGTGTAATAGTTTCGAACCCGGTCGCTCACGTCCCGGACAAACCTCCGTTCTCGCATGAAGGAGACGAGGCAGTAAAACATCTGCTTGAAGGAAACCCTAAGTTCGCACACGCGCAAGCAAGCAAACGTCACAATTCAATTAGTATGCAACAAGGATTTTACCCACAAAAGGGGAACTCGTTTGAGATTAATGGAAGAGTCACCTTCTCCTCTCAGAGTTGGCCATGATCGCTGCAAGCCTCGCGTTGAGGTAGACAATCATGGAGGCTCCAAAGACGAGACCAATGACGGTAGTTGCAATCTCATAGTCATCCCTGAGAGGAAAGTCCCCGAATCCTGTTCCTGTCAGAATCTGGCACGCCCAGTAGTACACAAACTCGTAGAAACGCTTCGGAGCATAGTCTAGAACTGGGATTGGTTCTCCATTCGGTGCTGGCGACCAGTGCTTAATCATCACTTCGAAGCAGATGGCGAAAGCATGGATGGCGTAGAAGAGCCAGACTGCGCCATGGAAGATGAACAGAAATTCGGGTGGGATGCGGGTGTCCGTATCAAACAGATGGAAAAATTTCATGACCTGGCATGGACAAAGGCAAAAAAAACAAACAATTTAATTAGTGAGCTGGGTTCAACTTGCAATAACGTGACTAAAATCTTAAGGGATTGCCTCTAAGAATTGGAGGAGTCTGTTAAACTTGAGGAGGTAGAAGAGATAATTGGTCCGGTTTAAGGACATCATGGGCCCAAGAACATATTCCAGGGGAAGGAAGGAAAAAATGCGGATGTAAAAATACCAAGTTTTCATTTTGTGGGCCACAATTTCTCTCCGAACCTCGAGAGTTTCTGGTACGAAGGAAACAAAGAAACGAAATTTTCAGTTGACCAATAAATCCAAATATAGGAGGTAGTAGGTAATTGCAGATTGGTACCGACTGTGGGCAAGAACGACGGGTTGCAGCGTGTCCAGAATGAAATCGACGAGAAAAACGGCGTCAAAAATGTGCGACACATAGTCCAAGTAGTCATGATTATGGTTGGTGAAAGCAAACCGGTACGGATAGTACCACGCAACCCACAGGATGCAGACAAAGACGAACGACTTCCATAACTTCCAGGCTTCACTCCTCCTCGACCCCGTGGGGACAAATAACTTGGGCATCATGGAGAAAGAGAAGACTTTTTGAGCGTGGTGCTCTGCGGGTTAGAAAAAATTAAGGAAAATATAGGTGAAACTCTACTGCTGAAAATAACGAGGGGTGAGTTTCAAATTTATTACCATGGGCTGGAGACGAGTTGTGATGCAAGGCTTCCTGCTGGGCCTTGCACGCAGTGGGGGCTTTAACCACGAGTGGGGGACGTGCAATGTTGAGATCTTTTGCCAGTGAGGTTGCTCTCGCGACGTCGGCCTCGATGGCCAAGGAAATGTGAGCCATCACTTCGTACATCGTCATCCGCCGCTCCTCCACACTGCCGCCCCCAGAGTTCATGGACGCCAACCGTAGCTTCATGTCTGCGTCTAGCTCTAACCCATCAAAGTCACCTGCACGGGAAAATAGAAGCAATGTTGAGCTTACCTTTTTCATGTTGCATTTTCCATCGTTCAGAGTTCACTTACTGAATTTGTCGGACCCACCCGACTGACGATTGTCACCATAAGCGGTGGTGTTGTCAAGAACGGTGGAGATCATGTCGTAACTGCGTTGAAAGTAGGACTCCTTCCCACCCACGGACCCAGCTGTTTCACGGCGAAAACGTTGGAGGTACTTGTACGCCTTGCTGTACTCGTTGTGCTTGTCGCAAAGGGCGAGGAGGAGACCAGACTGTTCCAAACAACTCTGCACAAAGGACAATATGCTAATTGGTGCAAACCACGTAATTTTTTTCAACTGTTTACTATCCTCACATCAACGCGCTTCTGCAAGGTGGTCTTGTACTCGGGATACATTTGCAGCACTGTTTTGCAATCTTCCTTCCGCAAAACCATAATGTCGCACTCCGATCCGCACCGCACCGTTGCAACGACAGGGTAGGATTGGAGCAGGAACAACTCTCCGATGGCGGACCCACTGCGAATCTCTGCAATCACTTGGGTTTCATCTTCGTGCATGATCTGGGGGCATCAAATGAGTTTGTGAATCTCGTGATAAATAAATAGTCGAGTTGAGCATAAATATGTAGCTCACATCCAAATGCCCATTGATGACGTAGTACATTGCGCTTCCATTCTGACCTCTCCGCTGCAGCACTTCCCCCCTAAGAAAAAAGTTGTGCTTCATCTTCACGCTGAGGTTCATGAGGAATGCGTCGTCCAGGTTGGAGAGGAGTGGGAGCTGATGGAGCGAGATTTTAAGGAGTATTTCAAGGAGGGATCGCATTTGATTGGCTCACCTGATCCAGGACAAACTTGTTGACGTCGTAATAAATCTCTGCCTTCATGGTGAGTGGCATTTGCTCGACCAGGTCCCAGTTGTGAATCCCTCTGCTCCGTGTCCACAGGTAGTCGTAGAAGCGGTTCACATTGTGCCGAACTTCCGAGGTCACGTGACTAAAGTCCTAAAGTCGAGCAAGGCAACCTTATGAGTAATCTTGTCCTAAATATGCATGCCTTATACACGTGAGCACCAGATATCGCTCAATGGCGAACCGTCGGGTGAGAAATTTTTCCTTTTCCGTGTCCATTTCCACCAGGATGGAAGTCAAGGAGCCGGCGATGTAGGCAATGACAAAGATCCACGCCAGGATTTGGGCGACTGCAGTGAAAGCGATTTCCCATTCGGACGTGAGAGAGGCACGAATGTCGCCCGCTCTATTCTCGATAAGACAACAATGCGTATTAATTATGCGAGCTATGTACTGACATTAGTTTTCCGTACCCCATTCTAAATATGGTGACCACGGCCCAGTACACAGACACAAAATAGTGCTCCACCAGCACATGCCAACCATGTCGCAGGAGGGGAGAGTTCCAGTTGTATGTGTTCTTGTCCTGAAGCAGTTTAGTGATCCAGGAGCCCTCAATACAAACGTCCGCTGTGGCCTGCGAGGGACGCATTTTGAAGTGGGACATGGTGAAGGGCTATCGAACGGGTAATCATCATTTCATTTGCATTTATTTGGTGTGGTTGGGGCAAGTGCGCAGAGTCATATCATAAATTGGACTTATCTTTACCTCACAAGCAATCCGATGCCAGCAGCAGGCCAACAAGTGGATGAAAAAAAGACCATAGACGAGCGTCCGGATGACAAACATTTTGAGGTCGCCTTAATTGAGAGAATATTCATCATAATCACACCAGAAATATTAACGTGGACAAAATTAACCCTTGTCGATACTACAGTTAAATTAATGTTGGCCCACTGTAAGCAAGCTGGTCCTCCCACTTGGCAAAGTAGAGAAAGACGTTGCGCAGGCGGAAGACATAAAGCAGTCTGGAGACGGTGATCCACGGAGTCACGGGATTCGTGACATCAGCATCGTTGTCGTTCAGAATATGTATCACGAGGATGACGATGTCTATCGGGATGACGCCCAGGAGGGAGAAGAGCGTGTCGCTGGAATTGAACCCTTGTTTCGTCTTGGCATACTTGGCCTTCACGAGGATCTCCAACCACGCACCAAACACGCAGAAGGTGTAGACAAAGTTGTTGCAGTGGATCACACCCCACAGGATTCGGGATTCCAGGAGAAAACCTACGAATAGTGATGATCATGCAGACGTCACCCTTGTACATATTTGGTTGACACACTGTGCCGTGCAAAAGAATAAGCGGATCAGGAATGCTTGTACCTTCCGAGAAGAGGAGGAGGAGGATGGAGAATATGGACGAAAAGACAAAGACAAATTCACAAAATGGTCTCTCCAACAAAACCAAAACCGCTGGATACTTGACCTCTTGAACCACCTGGGTCTTGAAGAGATCGCCCTGACTGGGCTCCCAGACGCTCTTGGTCTGGAACCAGGGGAGACAACGTTGGAGGAGGCGGAGCGTTAGGCACTTTTGATCGCCACCCTCAGAGTCCACGTCGTCGTCATCAAGACCTCCATTGACCTGGTCACCCTCATTGTCACCCGTCGTTTTATCGTCCGAGGAGAAGAAGCGAGACTCGGCGGGCTGTTCATCCATTTCCAGGTTAAGCGACATGGCTGATTGTTAGTTGTCGAAACAACTACTCGGTTTAGTTGAATTAACTTGTCGAAACTTTTTTGTTCCCAAAATTTGGGTGATTTGAAATCTAATTTCTAAATTGCTTTAGCATTCTTTGCATGAAGTACATATCGGACAAGATTTTTTTGACACTTTATCAGTCTATAAGGGAGAAGCGTTACCTAGATACTTAAAGTCAAGCAATCGTGCTTTTGGAACCAATGTGCGCCGCACAAACTGTCGCCCAGAAACATACCGCACAAAAATTGTCAGCACTCACATTACGCTTAATGGATACACATGTATTATTTATTTCTTATTCATTTGCACGCTTTATAAAATTCTTCCAGGATAAAAACTGGGACAAGGAAAATGCTAATGATTTCTCAGTCCGCAAATCCAACAGAAACAAGAACAATTTTACAATAATAAATCAATGAATGGTAATACTAGGACTAGAAACAAAACTACGTGATGAATAGCGATCTCTCTCAGACCTATTGTACTCACTGCTTATGGCAGTTGAATAAATTTCGCTCTACCTGGAATGTATTTATTTTTGTTTGAAACTACTACAGAAATTAGTTTACTAACTGTACTTATCACAAAATGATAAATTGATTGATTTTTTTCTGATCAAAGTTTGCATAGCTGACAAACACAAACTCTGATGCTAAAGTCCTCATAGTTGCGTGTGGAATAGTTTGTAGGGAGGAAGGAGAATTGTTGATATTCATCTTACAAGATTGGAATGTAATTGTCAATCTTGGCACGATGTCGTTGTGCGACACATTCTGCGATCCAGACGACATTTCGGCATTCCTGCTCTTTCAGTTTCAGATACGAATAAAAGACGCCGAAATGAAATTGTCTCAGGAAGGCGTGGACATTGAGTTTGACCTGTGCAAAATAAGGGTTTGTCACTAAGAAATAGCTACAAGATATAGAAATTTAACTGACGATTGCATTTCACCAATTGCCAACCTCATATTCAAAGAATCTGTCCTCTAGTGTCTTTTCTTCAGTGTTTTGTCCCGCATTAGCAAATAACACTTGATATTCTGCATAGTATTCTGCCACGCTTCGCACCTTTGTAACCAAAAAGAATTATTAGTAATAGGTTAGGAATTATTAGTAATAATTTTTTGGGTTCTGATTATCAAAGTTTGATAAGGCTGCAAAGGTGTACCTGCTCATAATCATCAGCTCTGGCCAGTGCTGCCAATCCATCGGGATGCAGTTTTCCACAACGTGGGAAAAGTCGGGCTCGGTCCTCCTTCGACAACTCAGTATCAAAGGAATTAATAGTAATGATCAGAGCACGACGATCTGCTTCAAAAGCTAATATTTCGCACATGACATCCGCAGTTTCTCCACCCAGCTCCTTGCAAAAGTCATAAAATGACTCGAGATACGCCTTGTACAGAGTATTTCGAATCAACTCTGTGTTCATTTCATCCAAATCTGCTTCACTAATGCAGTCCTGGAAGAATGGTGCCAGTGGAGTGCTGCATAGATAAAATAAAAGCTTTCTTAGACGATCGAAGTCTTGGTTTGGTACATTAAAGTAAAGGAGTTAACTTCATTATTCAACTCTTGTCCATAGATCATAGTGAACTCGATAGAAATTAAATTTTACTAATACTTACTCCACGAGAACTGCATTGTACAACTCGGCTGGTGTAGTTGCGATATGAATCGCCTCCATTTGCTCAAAAGATCCCAATGGATGACATTTCGGGAGAAGTTCTTGCAATGGGCGCTGGTGTAAGGAGCCAGTTATCAGCAGAACGATGTTATCAATCATGTACGAATACCTGTAGCATAATGACACAACAACAATTATTGCTAGTTCTATAAATATCTACAATGGAACATAATGGTTGGTGGACAAAAGCCTACGTAATGTAATCAAGAAAAGTAGAAAGTGGTTCCACGGCGCAGTTCCTCATATGTTGAAATTCGTGAACGACTTTCTCCCTTAGTTTTTCATCCAAGGTGGACACAGCAATCGGGCTGGGCTCGTTTGCCAAAAAGTTGCCGTAATCAGTTCCGGCGAGATGTAGTTTCAGATCTAAATATTCCATTCATTAACATTTATAGACCAATATTATTTATAGCGAGTTTAATTAAAACAACCAACTAACCTTCCAAGGTTTCACACTGAACCAGATTGAGATAATCGTTTTGGGTTAAAATGCCAGTCTTGAATCCACGACAAAGACCTTCCAAGTAACCATTGTCAATGTTAAACATGCACCCCTTCATTTTCAAGTCGAATAGGTTTTGAAATAAATATTTTAAGAAATATGGGTGTTGTTTTGCTTATTAGCAAGGTGGTGGTGGAAGGGCGATGAGTTATTCAAGCAGCAGCAGCAGCTGAAAACATGAGACCCACCCAGATACCAACCTGCCCCGAATATTGTGAGCATATTTAGCAAGCTTCAGTCTGATAGCTAGCAACCTTCATGACCAAAATAGTATGACCAGAGTGAGTAGGTGTGATTTTCCTAAATAATTAGACTTTCTTAAGAAAACTTATTTATTTGTAGGCATAGTTTGCTGGAATAAATTATAGACGAGATGGTTGACCACCCGCTGCGACGTAATTTTCTCCAGTGACATACGATGCATCGTCCGACACAAGAAACGAGACAAGTCCTGCAATCTCATGAGGCTCTCCAAATCTCCCGAGTGGAATCATTTCCAGCATTTTTTCGTTTACACCATCAGTGTCCGTTATCTGTGTGCATAAAAAGGAATCATATCCTTATGCACCATATAATGATGATGCCAACGAACTTACTGCGGAACTAAACCTAGTTTTGATAATTCCTGGAGCGACACAATTAACACGAATATTTTCAGGTCCCAGTTCTTGCGCCATGATTTTCGTAAGTCCCAGTAGGGCTGTTTTACTCACTGAATATGGACCCAAGACCTGTTTGTGTAGATGGAAGGTTGTGGAAATGATACTTATATAAATATAGAGAAATGTTCTGATGTAGGGTTGAAATACCGAAAAGGGTTGAAAGCCAGCAATTGAAGAGACATAGACAATGTTGGACCCCTTTCTTCCCATTAAATGAGGCTTGACTTCCTTGGTAAGAAGAAATGCAGCCTTCACATTTATTTCAAATATCTTGTCCCAGGCATCCTCGGGACACTGCACAATGTAAACTATGCATGTATATACGTCTCTTCAAATACGAGTTAGTCTCTCACAATGTCCACAAATTAGTTGAATGAAATCATACGTCAAGAGCCGACCCCATTACAGGATTTGTTGCAGCATTAGATACAAGAATGTCAATTCCTCCAAAATCCTGAATAGTTTGACTGATGAGTTTTGTTCGATCTTCTTTACTTCCAACATGACAAACTTGACCCTTTATTTGATCCGATGGTATTCCATGTTTGGTTCGGAGTGTATCCAGTGCTTTTTGAACATTTTTTTCCTTTCGGCTGCTTATCATGACTTTGGCTCCATCCTTGGCGAGTCGTTTTGCGATGGCGAGACCTATTCTGAACAAGCACCAAAAAATGAAATGCAAAATTTAAATGTTCAAAAGTCAATGAATGTACCCGTCCGTCGATGCCGTGACGATGGCTACCTTTCCAGCTAACTTGGACATGGTCATGGAGGAAGTGGAAATATTCGACTTGGTAAAGTTGTTGAGCAAAGATGACCAGAGAGGCGGTGAAATGGATATCCTTCTCCAAAGCATTTTCTATCGGAATAAAAAGTTAATGGATAATCTCAGGGTCAAAGGTTATCAATCATCACTATCCAATTGCCGATTCAGTATCCTCAATGAGGAGAATTGACATTAAATAGCTTTAAGCCTTTTTGACAAAGTATTACCTGTTTTTTAGTAGCTTTTTAAGGCAACAAAGGTACAATCAAGGTGCAAATAATCTTAATTATTGTTAATGCACAATGACATGAGCAACAGAACACAAGTTAATAGACCACTTAAAACCTGTTAAGCGGATCAAAGTCCAAACACAAAAGTCCAGTACAAACTTCGATAATCGCCAAGGTCGTTGTTGCAGTGGTTGATTGGGCAAAATCTCAAGTTTCCCAACATCCCAAAACAGTGTCATTCGAAGAAATCACACGTGGTCGGATGAAAACGGTCTGCAGCTGATCTTTTTTGAAGAAATTAAAGTTGTTTAAAACTCTGATTCATTTAAATTTCTAATAGTAGTAAATGGTGATCTTAATATAACAAGAACTGCTTGTAACATACGGAGAACAATACAAAATTAGAATAAAATAAAATATATTGGGTTACGTTACGTTTAAATTTAAACAATATAAATAAATTAAAGTATTGAACAGAAGTTAATAGTGTTGTTGAGTGTACAA
This sequence comes from Folsomia candida, assembly GCF_002217175.1. Classification (NCBI taxonomy): domain Eukaryota; kingdom Metazoa; phylum Arthropoda; class Collembola; order Entomobryomorpha; family Isotomidae; genus Folsomia; species Folsomia candida. Next base: position 202,964 of record NW_019091213.1, on the reverse strand, counting down.
ATAGGTTATTAGTAATTAAAGTCTACGTGGAGGTCAGGATATGGAGGTTAACAACGTTGAGGTATTATAGAACACACTTGTCACGTTTTTCTTACTGTAAAATTATTGTAATTGAAAACTACATATAAGGAATTTCTAAATTGAGCACTTTTGGTTTCTGTACAGATAAAAGAGGAAAAACCTGAAATTGAAATCTGTAGTTTGGAGGCTGAAGTAGGTGCCCCTGAAAGAAATGGCCTTAAGAAGGTAAAGAAGGAATCCAAACCGGGGATTATCTACCTATCCACCGTACCTCCTAAGATGAACGTGCTTCAAATCAGAGAGTATTTTTCAGCATTTGGGCCCATCAACCGCTCGTTTATGCAGCCGGATAAGAGTAAGTGCTGTCGAGACATGTTACACCAAATTCGCACAAATATTCAGCCAATATTCGACCAAATTTCAGTAACCAATGATAAATGCTTGACTAATCTCATTGATTACTTACAGAAATTAAACATAAGGGAAAAGGCCGGCCAAAAAATCAAATATTTACAGAAGGATGGATCGAATTCCTTAAACGTCGACATGCCAAGAAAGTTGCATCCATGCTGAACAATCGTGCTGTTGGTGGGAAAAAGAGGAAAGAGTATCATGACCACCTTTGGAATATTAAGTATCTTCCTGGGTACGTATATATAAAATTAGAATGTGTATGTGTGAAATTTTATCGGAGTTTTTCGCCTTGTCACTTATGTAGCTTCCAGTGGGTTCATCTAAATGAGCGTCTAGCCTATGAAAGAATATCCACCAAAGCGAAGATTCGGGCCGAAGTATCCGCAGCCAAGAGGGAAGCCTCCTATTTTGCCAAGAATGTCGAACTAAGCGGTCGACTGAAAAAGAAGGGCGTGCTTACAAAATCTGGACGGTCAACAGAAAAAACGGCGATTAGGACTACACAGAAACTGGAATAGTTACTCTATTTCTTTTATATTTTATTCTCTTATATATATAGATACATGTACATATTTTTACTCGGTATAATAATACGTGTATGGATTTGAAGAACCCTACCCAATTGGAACTTCTGATCACGACAATTCATGTTCATATCATGGTGGTGGTAATACTGCAACTCCCCTCGCACTGAGTAGATCTCTGAGGTCGTCCACCAGCCTAGTGAAGGCATCCCACCCACATGCATCACTGCTAACCTCCTCTTCTGACGTGTAACAATTCTCCTGAAATGTTTTCAACTGGTTGAACATTGTCTGAAATTGTTCATACTTGCTGCTCATGTCGGGGTGAGTGGGTGCAGATGCAGATGCGTCGTCTATTGGCATGTCTAAATTAGTGTACATTTCGTCGTCATTTTGCTCAGGTGCGTCGTCATTATCCTCTCCTACTTCTTTCTCCTCATGCTCAAATCCTTTCTTCTCATGCTCCAATTCTTCTGCATGGAAAGTTTCACTCTGACTCTGCGATGGGGACTCCTCCTCCTCAGGTTCTGCTTGTAGGGACTCGGCGCTTGATGATGAAGACGATGGTTCTTCCTCTGGTGGTATTATTGTTTCCGGTTGTGGTTCCAGTATGGCTTCATCCGATGCTATAGACAAATCTCCCTGTTCTTGTCCTTCGTTTGATCTCTCATCATTATCAACTGTCATCCTGGTATCTTCTGCGTCTTCCTGATCTGACGCTATCGGGAGCACGTTCCCTATCTCTGCCTCAACATTATTATTAGCCAGAATTCGGTCATCGTGTTCCTCATTATCCGCCATCGACTCCTTATTATCGTCTTCATCCGTTATTGATAACTGACCAATTACTGGATGTTGTTCTCCAAATGCACCCCTGTCCTCTACATAAGGATCTTGTACAAGAGGGTTCGTTGATATTTGAGGTGGTCTGGGTGTTTCGGGCTCACCTTCGCTCCTGTTCCCCATTTTCGCAATCTGGTCAGATGGCATCTCTAAGGAGTCTCTATGAGGGATTCGCAGCGCTTGTAGTTCAGCAGGAGGTGGGGTCCTGGCTGGTTCATGAGCAATGGGCGTCTCCTCCACTCCACTCCCACTCGTCAGACCCAGAGATGCAAATTCCTTGGGTGTGAGCTGAAGTGAGTGAGGTTTGAGGAATGGGGGGTGGTCCAATTGGAGGGGAGAAACAGTCCCCGTTAGATCCCAATCATTTTCCGTCATCCCTACAGAATCAAGCTCCTTTTGCGTAAGTGCCAAGGGTCGCTCATTAACGTTGGGGAGTGATGAATGAGGAGATAATTCTATTTGCTCTAGATTTTCTATCACTCTTGCTGGTTGACTTATTTGATTTTCAAGGAGTACAACTTGCTGGTCCATATTTTCAGGGGGAGCAATTTGTTCCATATTTTCAGGGGGTACAACGTGTTCTATATTTTCAGGGGGTACAACTTGCTGGTCCATATTTTCAGGGGGAGCAATTTGTTCCATATTTTCAGGGGGTACAACGTGTTCTATATTTTCAGGGGGTACAACTTGCTGGTCCATATTTTCAGGGGGTGATATTCGCATAGACGAAAGCAAAGGATCCTCTCCGTCTTGTTGCCTCAACCATTGTTCATATTCGTCCTCAGTATGAAACCCGAGTTGTCGTAGTTCACTGGGTGTCAGACGCGTAAATCCAGGGCGTCCAAGCGGTTCTTCCTCCTTCTGACGGGGTATTGACTTCCCACCTGTGTGTGCCACGCATTTATTCATTAGTACTGATTACAAATAGTTTGTTTACTAGTCATTTCCTAAGATCACTTTTAAATGGTGGTGGCTTACCCACGAGCGTGGGTGGGAGAACGAGGAACAGGAAGATTGTAAACGTCCTCCACAAATTCGAAACATTTTTCTCCCACATTGAACAAGCGCAAGGTAGCTCCGCAGTATAATATTTACGAGATCAGGCCTTTTCTACTCTCAAGCATGCCAAAAAAAGGTGGGCTGGAGAGGCAAGACTTAATACTACTGGCGTTAATAAGTAGGTGAGGTATGGAACTGATTCTAACCAGCAGAAGTGTGTACATAGGTGCACAACAATTATAATGAGAAGAACACAATCATCATTGTTCTCTACAATGTAATAATACTGAGGTCAATCTCAATGGGATGGACTGTTGATGAGCATTATTAATTCACTTTGTTTTCCAAGACGTGACAGCGAGAACGAGACAAAGTGTCTCATTCAGTCAGGGACACTACGAACAGGGAACTACTCCACGGAAATATTGGAGTTCCTTGTCCTGCTATTAAGCCTCACCCCTTCCGACTCAACTTGAGATTCTCAAGTGTGATAGTCCCCAAGCTGTCCGTTCCTCGGCTCATGAACAAGACAATAAATCATACGCATTTAAACTACGGAGCAGTTTGGTTGGTGGCCATGTTATAGAGTACATTTGAGTAGATTTTTATTCTCGTGGAAATTTCGTCTGCTGCACAAAATATCGAGGGCCTTATAGCAACTACCTTATCATTAATTTGACAGTGGTGGGTCCAAACCTGCCTCTGCTTCGCCCACGTCTCGTTTGTTCAACATGCCACCTGCAACAAAGAGGAACACAAGTGTACAAATTGGGAATTACTTGATTGGAATTATCCAGTAATTTGCATTGGGTAGTAGATCGCCACCTACTTGTGTATGCCTGTAAGTGAGAATATAAGAGAAAAAATTATTAACGACATTAAAACTTTATTGTGTCAAAAAAAATATGCTGGATGAAAAACGCACATCAATGGCGACATTAATGGCGGCTTCCTTGGCCTTGTCGATTAGGCTGGTCGTAGCTCCAAAGGTGACGGCGTCAGCAGCATGATAAGCCAGCTTCATCCCCGCACCCACGGCCGTGCCAAGGGCGTCAAAAAACCCACGACCCTGCTGCACCGGCGCCGTAATGTTCAACTTCTGGATCAAGTGCTGCCTGATTATCTGTGGCAGTTTTTCCAGGGGGACTCTTTCCTCTTCCTCCTCCCCTCGTTTGACCCCCTCACCACCACCCTGACCTAGAGCGTTTAAGGAAAACCTATAACCAGAACCATGTGTGCATGCACTACGGCAGAACGGCAAGTACAACATACATATATGGTCACTCATTATTTGCCATTACCAGTCTGTGTGGTGGTTTCCTGTGGTTTCAGCTGCTGGATTCCGTCCCCTCCGCTCACCTCTGGACGTACTGCGAAGGAACCAAGACATAGAACACAGAGCCGTGCAACAGCCTTTCTGATTAGTGGTTATTTGCATGGGTACAACTACACTACTGCTAGGACGAAAGTGTGTGGGGAGGGGAGAAGAAAGGCGAAGAATTAGTAGAACCCACCTGACGCCAGGAGGAAGGACACTGTCACGAGGAGGAGAAGCCAAGCTCTGGAGGAGGATGTCATTGTGTGTTTCTCCGTCTGCAGACTTGAATTTTTGTTTTCACTATTTTCCCTCCCTTCCTGCTGCGGGGGTGCTGATTGATTGGTCATTGATGCTGATGTTATGAAACTTTTCAAGAATGGTGACCTCAATTCAACGGCTTCCTCCTTGCCTTTCATTTGTAGCTTGTGGGTACATAATTCATACGTATGCATCCATGTACTGGTGGTTTTTACACGCACGCTCCAACTGTTGGAGTCAACACAATGAAGCTGCTACTGGTCAAGTCATGCAAACAAATGTAACAAACAAAATGTAACAGCGTGTTCAGAAACATGAATTGTATTTTTGTAGATAAATAATTATGTAATTGTGAAATCCGCGGAATGCAAGAATTCCATAAATGCGGAAATATAAATGTCTGGAGACACATTCCAGTTTGTTTATTTTTAGATGAACAGTTACATAAGAGTAACTGTTGTAGCTATGTAACGTATGTATGTACATGTCAGGTCAAGACGATGTAGCGAATTCCATAAGTTCTATTTTTAGCATGAACTCTGAGGAATTATGTACACATACCTGAAAGTTCTATTTTTAGAGCTTTCAGGAATGCGCTTTCAGTTTTGGCGTTCAAATTCCTGAACGTACACCCGCTTCCATCCCGTCCGACCGTTTGGCATAAATAAGGCCGCCGTCTCGGCAACATTAACATCTAGTAACTTGGCAGAGCCTTACAACCTCTGCACAAGACTGTATAGCGATTCTCAATCTGCCTCAATTGAGAATGTGAACTTGTAAATATTGTCTTAACTAACTTGTCAAAATTAAATTGTCCCAAGTAGTAATTAAGTAACTGGTAGTATCAATTGACAAGTATGTATTTGCAACTCAAAAATAGTGAATAAATGTTATCGTCGTTATAACGTTTAAACTTAACCAAAAGTTGTTCAGAGCAAGTTAATTCACATACAAACCAGCACACTTAAAAATCATTCATCAGAAATCCATCGCAATATTTAGCACACTAAATCACACATTTCACTAGTTACTCATGAACATAAACACAGCGCATATCACAGATGAGAAATGTAGCTTTGTTAGATATCTTTTGTCGTATGAGCGCATATGTATCCACGCCCCGGTCTTTTTCTTTATGTCAATAATTTTATTAGTTGGCTGGATGTCAAAGGTGAAACATGCGTGGGTGTATATATTCAAACATTTGGGCTGTCAGTGATCATATCCGCGAGCTATAATAACCTCATCCATAAGGAGAGTAGTAAGAGGGGGGTGGGACGTAGGAGCCGATTTGCCCCCCGTCCCCAATTACGGCTTCTTGGAATAGTTTTCCATTGGGCAGGATGAATTTGCTCAGCCTCGGCTCTTCTTCAGGGTTGTATGGCATGCCGTTGAGCATCTTCCCAATATTCCCTGTGACAAGAATGTCAAATAATACATAACGTGGAGTTTCATGTTCATTCTCCCCCCCACTTACCTCCCACCATCACGATATCACCAATTGCGCGACCACGCCCCTTACTCATCTTGCCTTGGTTGTTGTAATACTGCTCCTCAGAAGAAGTGTCCTCATAGTAATAGTCCCCCTCGTCGCTATCGTCGTCGTATTCATACGAGTCGGAGTAGGTTGGTCTCCGAGGACGGGCATCTGGGAACAATTAATAGTATTTGGGACGAAGATGCCAAATAATCATGGGTCACTTACGGGCACCTAACATTACGAAAAACAATAGAGTCACCGCCATCAGAACTCTACTGGCAGCCATACCACCGTCGTCCTATTAACGTTAATTAATAGCACGGGGTGAAATTCACAAACACAATTAAATAATGCTTTCACTAGTGCAGGGACACATTAATTGTTACAAAGTAAGAGACAGAGAAAGAGGGAGAAAGGCTACACAATCAATATGGCCCAACTTCCTGATTCAACAAAACAAAAGTCAACGCGTCATACATTTTTGCTTCACATATAATAATAAACATTTATTATTGCTTAGATTCGGCTAATAAATTAGTTATTCGAATCCACGTACGTACGGTGTGTGTACCTTGTAATTATTTAGTTGTCTCACCTTACATATTTTACTTATTCTCACTTCTCAAACTTATTAAATATTTACTTAAATGCATATATTTGTATGAATACATAACTGAAGAGTGGCTATATTATTAGGACTTGTGAACATCAAGTAAACATGAATTATAAATTGAAGAACTAGTAAAAAATAATTAGATTCTGCTACGTTCTGACTACTGAAATACAACTTTGCTAATTATTGCTTGAGTGATCAAATTCCTCGAGTTGTATTACCGAGATTGCGTATTATTATTCTATTCTAAAAATACTTTGTATCTATTTTTTTCAGTTCGACCACGGCCAGAAACTTTTTTTTCAGACTTGTTTCATCTTCATCAAAACCAGGCTGGGTGGGATTGATTGCAGCCCTGCCTGCAACATCTGCAATAATGGCGACAAAATAAACAAATGAACTCGTCATAATAAAAAACCTATCAGTACAGCTTTGCTTAGCCCGAACCAGGGTTGAGTAGTAAACTCATTTTTGTCAGAATTTTCAATTATAAAATTTCAAAATTCAACCCTCCGAAACTCTAATCCTAAGTTATTTTTTCGATTCCACGCTCAATTTTTAGCTAAATATATAAACTCTTGAAATCGGTATGGGTACCCCGTACCCCTTAGTGCCCCTCTGGTTACTTTTTGTTTACCTTTGACTTCATATAATTTCATGCGGAGCCATTAAGTATCACCGTTCCGAATTTCAGTTTTTTGGGACAAGTTATGAAAATCGGTATTGGTCACCCCAACGGGTCCCGGATATGAAAATTTTACCAATTTGACTTTATATTCTTCCATTAGGGGCCTTTAGCAGCCTCTATACCAAATTTCAGCTCGATTGGATGATTTTGAAAAAATCGGTATGGGTCACCCATTCGGGTACCTCCGGTTGAAAAATTTTCCAATTTAACCTCATATTCTTTCCTTAGGAGCCATTAGCAACCTCTATGCCAAATTTCAGCTTTCTAGCACAATTTTGAAATTTTGGTGCATAATACCCCACCCACTCCGATGACCCCCACCGGTCCAAAACTTTTCTGATCGAACCCATCTTCGAACTCGGTCGTTGCATTGCCCAGATACATGTCTGTACCAAATTTGGTCCAAATCGGTCAACTCGTTCGAAAGTTATCGAAAGACAGACGGACAGACGGACGGACATGACGATTACATAAGCCCTGGTTCGGGCTAAAAATATAAAAAAAATGTTGAACTCTTATTTACTCACTTATATATTTAATTGCAGCATCACAAGATTATTTGTATATGTTGATTACGGACTCTTGTTTTAAGTAAGTGAAAAAAGACAACAGAAGACTGTAAATGTTAGTCATGTCTCTAACGTACAACAATAAGGACTCTCGGTCGCCCTACTTATCCATCGACACTGTGGCCAAGAGCACGGTTATCTGTTAGGAGTTAGGATTAGGATAAAAAAGACAATTAATTCGTTTGCAATGAAAATTCGAATTTTAAATTAGGAAAATTCTAGTGTACTAAAACCGTAAGAGACTCACATCATCCGGCTTTCCACCTGTATACGCAATACATATTGATAAAATGTAGATTATAGATTATAAATAGATTATAAATAGTCCCATAAATAGATTAATTTATTGACTCAAAATTATTGAGACTCACCCATGGCGTTGATTCCATTCTGTTGAGCATTTCTGGCAAATGGTGACATGTACTTGGAGTCAAAGGCAATAGTTCGAGCCATGAGAACAATGGCATTGGCAGCAGTTTGCAAGTGAAGGGGATCCTTTTCTCCTTGTATCTGCAGAAAATAATGTGGTTGTGTTGAATACTTTCCTCATACTGACAATGGAGGTATCCCGGCGTATGCTCTCCGATTTTGACCAAATCAGTGCAAATCGATGACAAATTCTCTAAATATGGCCTTTGCAAAAGGCACTATCTGCCCATGCTCAGGTTTAGCGGATACACTTGCGTCCGAAGAGTAGAAAACGCGCAGAAAATTTGGAAAGTGTAAAATTTATCAATTTTACGGCGTGCTTTCTCCTCTTTGGATGCAAATATCTCCGTAAACCTGAGGATTGGCAGTGTCTTTTGCAAATATGATAGGGCAAGGTGTACTGTTTTCTCGCTATTAGGCCCCACCCACACAGCATTTGCCCACGTCCCTTTACTTATAATTATATTTTTGATAAATCGATATGACACTAGTTTGGTCAAAATCTGTGAGCATACGTTGGAAGACCTCCATTGTGAGTCAAGCATATTTCCATAACATAGCTTTAGTTAAACTCACCTTAATTAGCTCAGCAAGGAGCATTGTTTCAGGAAGGTTGTCGAAAACACCATCCGTAGCCAAGAGAATCACATCCCCGTCTCTCACTAATTAATTACCATCTCTGATTTATTATTGTTTATTTGTCATTTATAGTGTTGCTATTTATTGTACTTACCTGAAAGTTGGGAAAGGTCGGCAGAGTCAGGGCTAATAAGGACATAGGAGTAAGTAAAATTTACGGAAAAAATTAGCTAAATCATTTAGAGTAGTACGTATAATTTACGACAAAACTTTAAGGTCGAGTTAATTTTGTTTAGGCCAGGTCACACGTCAGACGGTGAAAGCTTTGTTGGTCTTGCGTTCCATATTAAAGTTAAAAACAAAACTTTGCTCTCACCTGTCACACAACCCAACTTCGCCTGGAGGAGGACACGCTAGTTGATATGGGGTGTTAAATCCATGTGTCTGCTCTTTGGACCTGTGAACGATTTCGCCGTCACGAAGAACCACAAAACCCGAGTCGCCCAAATTGGCACAGTAGAGGACAGAATCCTTGCGACTCAGCACCACCACGCAAGCAGTGCTACTCCCTGCGTGACGAGAAACACACGAGAAAACAAATGTAAAATGTATCGACTGATTGAAATACTAATTTCTGGCCATTACTGGCTAGTCGATTCTCCGATTTGTGTTACTAAATAAATAAGTCACTTAATTGACCTCACCTTTGACCTCTTTGAGTCTTCTGAGATGACTGTACCCCGTGGCAAGAAGTCCGGCAGGTTTTGATGGGACGAATAGTCCCCCTTCGACCAATCTCTCGCAGGCTTGCATCAGAGTGAAGGAAAATTCTCCAGGGTCCAATCCATAGTTTCGCCAACCACCAACTCCATCAGCCACACCTAAACATTTTCACCAGCGAGGAATTATATCGTTAATCGTAGTTCCCGTGAATGTGAGATAATTTTTACGATGAATATTATTGCTCACCGATGACGTCTGCATTCGAGTTTCTCGCAATAAACCAGGCATCATCCCCAAACTGTCCTCGTCTGAAGCGAGACGATGCGAAATCCTTGGGAAGACCAGAAACAACAGAGACAAAGCCTGGACCGAGGTGAAAGTCGTGCCATTTGCTATGCAGCGTTTTGCAGATCGTGGCAGCCGCCCTCTGCAACGGCAGACAAGGTGATTAATTAATATTTACCAGAAAATAGCGGTAAACGATAGAGTGGAGCAGAAAAGTCGTGGAGGCTCACCTCCTTGACCAACTCAGCTCTCGTTCCTCTTTCAATGGCCTCCGAGGAGGACGTGGGGGCAACGTCAGCCAAGTCTTGTTGGTCTCGCTTGTGAATACCGGTGGCGATCTGTCTTCGAATAAACCTCTCGACAGGGATGACGGCTGCCAAATAATGCTCCGGGTGAAATCCTCCCGTGACAAAGAAACGTGTCGCGATTCGTCCCAGCCAGCTCATACAACTCATAATTTCAAGTACTATTGTGACCCCTTGGAGGTGGAGGTGAAGAACTGTGATTCATTTGCCGATGAATTATTTGCCACCAAATTTACGAGTCAGGCCGTGGTTTTGATGATAATGGCAAGTTGGCTTTGGAACATGCTACTTTGAAGTACCTATACGAGTTATACGAGTTATTGGTTGGACATTGTTAAACTGAATCCATCAACACAGTTTGTTTACTTACTTGTCCAATACAACATGCTATTCCGCTACTCCAGTGCTAGTAATTGAAAAACTTCTTGTGGACAATTGCAACCCTGGTTCAAACCTTTCAACAACCATTCCTCGAATTTCAAAGTGAATCTGGCAGCAAGCTTCTAATGTCAAGTTTAATATTTGTTCATAATTTGCAGTTGTTGAGCAATTTACTGTTGATCAATGAGGACTAACTTAACTCACTCAGTTAGCTTTTGCCCCAGTTCACAATTGAATGTTCCTTCTTTGTGGAGGAAGCAAACCACCAGGCAGCAAGCAACCTTCACGCAACATGCAATACTATATCCCATGCATGCTGTATGCCTATACATATAGAGAGAGTTGTCATCTGGCCTGATCTAGCACCACATCACCGTTACTGAGGAAGGGTATTCGCCATAAATTGGCGAATTGTATTTGGACTGATTTTGCTACGACAAATTATTCCAAGTTCGGAAAATGTGCTTCCAGTATTGGAGAAGTGACCACCACCACTGTCACTATAAACCAACGCGGTCGTAATTGCATACACATTCGTGTATGCAAATGACAAGGAATGCAAAAACTGATGCTTAACAATAGAGAAGGGGACTCTAAATTAAATATTTTGACAACTTAGATAGCTTACTAGTACTTGCATATAATTTTTTGCACTGATTACATGATGCGTTTGCATAACACTCTGGTTTGCGTACAGTAGTCGCAGCAGGCAGGGTGAGACGAGAGGTAGAGAAACGGGCGGTTTGTGGAATTTCCTGATCGCACGTGAATAGTTTGCATTGCACTGCATCCTTTGTCCTTTGATCGGTGATCATAATAAAATATTCCTCGACAAGGGTCAAGGATGAGCAACATTCTACTCGTGCGGGGGGCTGAGGCCCTGAGAACCTTGTTTCGCTTCCAGTCACCTTCTAGAACTTGTCCGCGATGTGGTGGTTGTATCAATAAGAGTAACGACAATAATGCCGGAACGAAACCGATTTCATCACCTGGTTGGGTTCATAATTTTAATTCCATACCTTATCAAGGGTTTGTTAAAGTTTTATGTTAGTTTAATTTGTGTTTTAGGTCTTCGAAAATACTCTACCACAAATTCTTCCACTGCCTTAACAGCGACTACAGCGAAACGCGGAAAAAAGAAGAAAGTTAATAAAAGTGTAAATTCGTTGACGGAAATCATAGAAGGTGGGCTTGGTCTTGCCTTCTTTGTACCATCTTCTTAAAGGCTTGCGTAACAATTTTGAATTATCTATTTTTATTTATTTGGTACGTAGTGGGACCAGATTCTGGAGTGAGCGAATCCACCACTGCCATTAGTAAGATGAGACCGAAGGAGATCCAAAAGTGCATTGACAGTATGACTAATAATGGTCCTAAGCGATCCTTGCACCAGTTCCCGAGAAACATGTTTCCAATGACCAGTTTCCCAGATTATTCCAATCCACAATCTCAGCAAGAATTGCTCAAATCATTCACAACGAGCTCAGGGTTAGAGTCCCACTTGGATAAGCACGAGTGGTCCACGTTCCTTAACTCATCTTCCACACCATCATCATACCAAATTCCCACGGAGAATGATCTAATTGACAATGTAGAAATGGTACTAGACTCCAGTCATGCAGTTGCAGATATGAGGGTAGCTGACGAGGAAAGTCAATTTATATCTGGTGGTAGTGGTGAGCTGTTTGTTAACCCAAGCTATTGTGTGATCGATCGAGGACGGGGAACTAAATGGCCTCAATTTTTTTGTTTACAGAATTGAAAAAAGGCAAGAACGGAGCAGCTGCAAAGGTCGGGAGAATCCATACTAAGACTTCTTCGTCGTCAGCTGCGAAGCAGTGGAAGGAGAAGGTCAAGGGTCGTCATTTGAAGAAGGAGGAGCGCGAGGAAGCGGCCAAGGTGCGTCTTGAAGAGATGGAAAAGTTGGGGAAGGAGGTTGGGCTAAATAAAAGTATCGTTTCCTATTTGGAGATGTGCGTCTTCACCGAGCACGTGAATCGAGGATTGAACACGCTTAACTACTACCGGTCGAGAAGCAAGGTCTCCTCCCAGCATCCAAAAATCACAGATATCGCAGCATACAATGTCCTTCTTCAAGGATTCGCTCTCAAGGTTTGGTGGTGTTGAAGAATGGCCAGTGATTCGGGTTCACTTAAAAAAATAATGTTTGTGACGATACAGGGCGACACGTGCAAAGTGAGAGAACTTTTTCGGATGATCGTGGACGACCAACTGGTTCCCACACCCCAGTCTTATTTTTACCTCCTCGAGTGCCTTGGTCGCAATTCACCTACAAAAAATAATCTTCACAGCATTCGACAGTCAATCAAATATTTGGAAAGTTCCGTAAGTGTCTGAAGTAGTTAATCCTTATTTATCTAATCAACCTGTACAGTTGGTTTTGTTAGAATTGGAATAAATAACAATGTAAATCATTTGTAACGGACAGGGACATAATCTGCATGACTTATTTAACAAAGTCACATTGGTGTCTGATCAGCGGGAAGTTATTTTGGAAACGATTCGCCGTGTACAACCCTCATTTGTACCAATAATTGAGGGCCCCTTCATTGGATACGTCTGTCCCCTCCTCAGCCATTTAAACACCTCCTCCAGCCACGAACCTCCTCCCGTATGAAACCTTCTTCATTTTATCGACTATGTAGACATGAAGTTTTGATTCTTTAACTATGCCTTAGGTGACGGTGGTGTCACAAGCAGAAGGGCTGATCTCACTGGAGCGACTAGCGGAGAAGGCTAGGGAACAGTTCGAGTTGGAACGCAAAGGGACGGTCACGGTCAAGTCCATCGAGAAGAAAGATAATCTCGAGAACCTGGCTCATTATGTAAGCACACTTACTTATTAAAGTCAGAATCTTACAATTTCTTGTCCTCCTTCCTGTATAATAATTACTAATAGCATTCCGCGCTTTCCCTTCGTGCTGAGTTGGTTCATGTCATAATTTCTCTGCCATAACTGTTGTGAGTGGGTAAAAAGTTGGCACTATGAATATTTAACGAAGAGAAAGGAGTGAAGAAGCTAAGTTTTGCTAACTATTGTAAAGTGTTGCGATGCATTCTTTATAGGCGATTTCCTACACACATTCTTGCTGGCTTGAGTTACATTTATTTTACGAGTCCTTCTCCTCCTGGATTTCAGACCGAATTGTGTGCACGAAATTTTAATGTGTCATTCAGTCCTACACGGGTTATTGTGGGCTCCTACTAATGGTATCCTATGGTTTATGGTCCTGTTGTGGCCTGCTGCAGGTCCATACACAAAGCTCAAATCCCATCAACTCTTTCTTTTTATTTCTATTGCCATTCATGGGATGGCGATAACAGTTTACAAACATTTGTTGGTTCAGATTTCTTGTCCTCCTTTCTGTCCTTGTTGTATTTGCATCTTGCCTCTATTTACATGGACCATTATGGACCATTACCCAACTGCTACCCACCAAATCCAGCCCGACCCGGTGAAGGGAATATGAGCCATCGTAAAAAAAGATAAAACGTGGTGGAAACAGTAGTGACTTTATTCTCCCACTTATTCCGTAATAATGATATGAGCTCCCTTCTTTCTCCATGTGCAGAGGAGGATGGCGTCTGAGACGGAGGCCGAGTGGGGGGCGACCATCGCGGCCGCTTTGGAACGGAATTTGCAGACACTGCTCAGTCAAGGGCTCCGTCACAAGTCGCGGGCCATCTCTCTCTACCCTTTCCTCAAGGTCCTCTCCACCCAGGACTATGTTCGCATCATCATTCAGGTGAAGCCATGCTGCGATGCTCAAAACGTTCGCCTTTCAGGTGCGTTACACTTGAACCTATAGTGATGTATGTGTTTTTGCGTTTGTAGGAGATCCGGAAGCTGGCTGAGGGTTCGGAAACGTACAGCCCTGGGGTGAATCAACTCTACCGTGAGTTGGGATCACAAGTGCTCGCTCGCTACCAACTCTTGTACAAAGATGAGAAGGGGATTCTGGCCAAAGTGGAAGAACTCTATGCGGATTACCTCAAGTGGTACCTCCAGCCCCAGCACCCAGAAAACACGGCTGCACCTCCTCTTTTTGTCGCCAACTCTCGCCAGCGGTGGCAGCAGCTGCTCTACCACCCCCACTCCACGGGGCCCCATGTCGTAAGCCAACTCTACTTTCTATACTCCCAAGTTATTGCTCCCTCCCCCACAATAGGCACACAGGGCTGTCAGTATAATGCTATTTCCCTACATGTGTGTTATTACGAAGAATGTGGGCTTGGGTGGAGAGAGTGGCTGTTTGTAGGTGCCTATATTGGGTGAAGGAGAGGAAGTGGGAAGACGGTTGAGTTGAGATTATGATGATGTCCTCTCTATTTTAGGACATTGAGGAGAAAACATGGCCAAACTCAGTGTTGAGCAGCGTGGGACGTTTCCTCTATGGGATCATAATGCGGGACATAAAAATCAATGCCAATGTTATGAAGATCAATTCAAAAACAGAGTAAGTCCCCAAAGTGGATCACTCCACTCTAATACTTTCAACGTGATGGATGGAAATGTACCATTACTTTCCGAAAATGTGCCTTCCTGCCTCGCCAAGAGTGCTTTCTCCCCTTTCACCGCATCTCACCTCCCCCCCCCCACCCCACTCCACCATCACACCAGATCACCTACCCAACCATTAAGACTAATAACTACTACTCCACGTGACTACTTCATTGTTTGTTTTTGCAGACAACTTGTCCCAGCCTTTTACAGCATTTTTCGAATGCAAGGATTGCACTTGAAGGAGGAAATTAAGCCACATCCCGCCCTCGTTAAGCTCTTCCAAGCTGCATCCAGAGACGAGTTGACCTTTGATACAACACTCGTTCCCATGTTGTGTCCACCCCTCCCTTGGGCTTCCATTCGCACCGGAGGCTACCTTCTGTCCCCTGCCAAAATCGTGAGGTGAGATTAGTGGGGCACCGTACCTGCCGTTTATTTAGTCAGAAATTCTCATGAAATCACTTGAACGTGCACCGATATGTGTGTATAGGCTTCCATACCAAGCACACCAGCAGAAACTGAGGCTGGAAGCGTGTCCCCCACCTGACCTTTACCCTTCCCTTGATTCGCTCAACCAGCTGGGTGTCGTCCCTTGGAGGATCAACGAGAAGGTACGTCGAGAATATCCAGTTTAAATACATATACGGGTAATTTTATGGCTATGAAGTCGTCATCGTTCTCATGTTTGTGCATGTAGGTTCTGGACACGGTGATTCAAGTCTTCAACGAGAAAGGGGACGACTCCTTGAATGTGCCCCCACCTCCGAGCGAGTGTCCTCCTGCACCCTCCCTCGACCCCTCAATGTCCAGCCAGGAGAAGTACAAGGTGCACAAAGAGAGGGCTGCTCTGAAGCGGAAAAGGAGCGAAATGTACTCCCTCTGGTGTGACGCGCTTTATCGACTTTCTCTCGCCAACCATGTAAGCATAATACTTTACGCCCTCCTCCCACTGGTCCATTAAGAATATGAATACACCCCACCTTTGCTATTCTGTGTCTATAACCCGCAGTTCCGTCATGATATTTTTTGGTTTCCCCACAACATGGACTTTCGTGGCCGGGTGTACCCCTGCCCTCCTCACCTCAACCATTTGGGGGCGGACGTCGCTCGGGCCATCCTTGTCTTTGCCAAGGGTAAACCCCTAGGACCCCAGGGACTCGACTGGCTTAAGGTAAATTACATTTAATTTAACTCCGACTTCAATCCTGTCCTAAAATAGGAGGTAATAAAACATGGCCTAGCGAAACCAAATGACGTACACAATGAAGAATTTAGGTAGTTGAGTTAGGAGGAGTATATGTTAATACATGTTGCTGACGTTGTTGTGGTCATCTGCTGTCGTTGGTCATTCAGTTTGATCCAATTAGAGCGTACACAGATAAGGAGTAGGAGCCTGTCTTATGTGCTCGTGACCACATCAGAGAAGCAAAAGGAACCAGTTTCTTTGAGCAACTAGAAAGAAAGTATATACATCGTAATGATGGTATCACATTTGAGGAGTGTTATCACTGGGACGAGGGAGAGCAATATGATGGTAGCACGAGTTAGTGGCCATGTAAAGTTGTAAAAGGAGGACGGTAAGAAAAACAGAGTGGATTAAGTCAGAGAGAGAGCGAGCTGATGTGATTTGGAGTCTCCACTGGGCTGAGCATTTATTGTCAACTCCTGTGAGTGAGGTTATTTGCTCATTGTCTTTCTCTTTATTTCCCTTTCTCTCGGTCGAATTAGCTTCATCTCGTGAATCTCACCGGGCTCAAGAAACGAGAGTCTATCCAGGATCGACTGGACTTTGCCGAGTCCAAGATGCCCAACATACTGGACTCTGCAGACTTCCCTCTCACCGTAAGTACTCCTCTCCATACTTTCCCCCAACCTCTCGCTCTCTCGTCATAAAGTTGGCTTTTATGACGCCACGGCAGCTCCCAATTACTCTCCCAGCACCCGCCCATTATTCCTAATTCCTCACCCCAATAACTTTTCTGGCCTCAAGTCACCAGACAACAGCTGGGTCGTCTTCCCCCCGAATGACTTGCTCCTTGTTCGCATACCCAATTGTTTCTGATGTGTACACAGGGTCAGAAATGGTGGGCCTCGTCGGAAGAGCCGTGGCAGACGTTGGCATGTTGCATAGAGATTGCGAATGCCGTTCGAAGTGGGGACCCTTCTTCCTACGTGTCGCACTATCCCATCCACCAAGACGGGTCATGCAATGGGCTCCAACACTATGCCGCCCTGGGACGGGACCAAGTGGGGGCAGAGAGCGTCAACCTTGCTCCGTCAGAGTACCCCCAAGATGTGTACTCTGCGGTGGCCAAGCTGGTGGAGCGTCTTCGGTCGGAGGATGCGGAGAAGGGAGTGCGAGTGGCTCAAGTGCTGGAGGGCTTCATCAAGCGGAAAGTGATCAAGCAGACGGTGATGACGACTGTGTATGGCGTGACTCGGTACGGGGCGAGGCTCCAGATTGCCAAACAGTTAAAAGGTGAAAAATTACACCACTTTCACGTTCGATTGTCCTGTTTTGTAGGTGCATGCATGTGTGTTTGAGTGTATGGAGGTGGGTAACAAATGGGTCTGTTTTATGGAGGCTCATTTGTGTGAAATGTGAGGTAATCTCTGAAAGTGGTGGTAATTCTTGACTGCTAATTGTTTGCGCAGACATTCCCGACTTCCCGAAGGAGCATCTGTGGCCGGCTTCCCTCTACTTGGTGGGCCGCACGTTCGACTCTCTCCAGGAAATGTTCACATCCACCAAATCCATCCAAGTAAGTGTGTCGTACAGATACAGATGTAATATGCCCCTCATTGTCCAGTCGACACGTGTGAGTACTCCAAGCAACGTCCTCAAACTAATTTCGTCGTCCCCCGTGATGGCAGACTACAGATCTACAGACGGACAGATGGAGAGAGAGAGAGAAAGCAAGAAAATAAATTCCCACCTGGTCCTTCTAATCTGCTACATTACATACATGTTGTTCATTACTTACTGATTCTGCCTGTGTGACCCCACCTGCTGGTCGTCGAATTCTGGTATGACCTGACTAATCGCTGTTTTGTGTGGCAGGACTGGTTCACGGAGTGCGCCCGCCTCATTTCGCAAGTGTGTGGGCAGAACGTAGAGTGGGTGACGCCACTGGGCCTTCCCGTAGTACAGCCCTACTTTCGTCCCTCTAAGAAGAGCGTAGAGTCCTCGGACCCTCATCGAATCCAAGATCAACATGTGTTTGACCTTTATGAGTGAGTACTTTAGTATTAAATATGTATGACCTTTGTCCACTCATGCAAATTACCCACGATCTATTTGCTGTTTTTTTTGTCCCTTATAGACGCCCCAATGTGATGAAGCAGAAGAACGCCTTCCCACCCAACTTTATCCACTCGCTAGACTCTAGTCACATGATGCTCACATCGCTCCACTGCGAGCGGGCAGGCATCACCTTTGTATCCGTCCATGACTGCTACTGGACTCACCCAGCGACGGTGCACATTATGAACAAGGTGAGCTAAATATGTCTGGTCACTCCTTCCGTCAATGGAGACACATAGGTGTGCGTATTTCATGGATAGAGAGACTTGGAGAAAGAAGGCAAAAGTACATACAGACAGTTTATAATGGTGATCGCGCCGTGTCATCACTTTTTTTTACCCACTCTTCTCATTATTTTGAACAGTTGAAAAATAGTCCCAATAACTCAACCGCAAACTTTTGGACCAAGTCTCTCTCTCTTCGAGGAATTAAGTCCTTTCTTTAATTTCCCCAATTTTTCTGACTCTGCAGGTTTGTCGTGAGCAATTTGTCGCCCTTCACTCTCAACCCATTTTAGAAGACTTGTCCCGCTTCCTGGTTGACAAGTACTCGTATAGAGAAAGGTACGTGCACCCATATATTCATAGTGTCGAGACATGGGGACAAGTACTAATTGCACTCATTAAACAGTCGTGGGCGTGATCAGCCTCTCGATCTCTGTTTACATGCCAAATTATTCATGTCATCTTGTTCATAGGGACCTAAGTCGGGATGGTTCGCTGGTGGACGCTTCCAAACATCAACTCAACGCCGTCTTGCGCGACGTCCCACGCAAAGGGGACTTTGACCTTGACCAAGTCCTCCAGTCCATTTTCTTCTTCAGCTAGTCCTCCTCCACACCCATCGCTATTTATTTCCTTCGTACTTTACGATACGACATCCTAGTTGAGCCGAGTAATAAGTGTATAGCATTATTCTCACATTTATCTCGCCTGGCGAAATACATGGTACAAAATTCTTGCAACTCATTCCGCGTCGCTGTTGTATACTTATTTCAACTATGCCATTCATCCCCATGATGAATGGGGTTGTTGTGCTGGTTCGTAATTTGTGAAATTGTTAAATTGCAGCATTTGGCAACACGAGCAGACGTACTGCTCTTCGCAATCGTGAGAGAAAGGCTACACATGAAGGTGTATGCGAGTACTTATGCATATATAGAGATAGACATGGTATGCACGTAGAGATGTGTACACACACACTTCGCTTCTTGTTACGATAATGAGTGTAATCTGGGATCGCACCTTTTATTCGAGTCCCCATTATTCCTGTAATCGGCATGAGACTGGATGTACATATACATCTGCTATAAGCGGGGTGCGAGAGGAACGGATGGATTGATAAGCCGCCCTCCTCGCTTCGGGTGTGCGTGCCTGAGAGTGGTTACGAGAATGAGAGGAGGGCAAATCTGGCTGGATTGATATGTGAGCAATAAAAGGAATTAAAGTAAACTGGCCGGAGGAAATGTTGCCGTTTTGTGATGCGGAAAATCACATCCCGTAACCCGCAAGCTGCTTTCACTATACGATCCATTTCATATGCTCCATCCAGCAGCTACACACTCACGTATGTGTCAGTTGGTTGGGTACATGGATGGATATGCACATGTATGTAGCTCAGGTTATTACTTGCTGCTGCACACCAGGAGGACCACTATTTACTACCCTCAGCCCCATTTAAGGAGAGCGTGTAATATATAAGACCAGGAGTGGGATCGGAAGTATAAGATCCATAATGTAGCTGACAAACTGCTTTCACCACTTTCTCTCCTTCGTTCTGGGCTGGATGATGGGTGGGATGAGATGACTGATCATTCCGTCAGCATCCATCGACGCACTCTCCCTCCCGTCATCGTTTCATGGAGTGAAAGTCGAAAGCTCTTTCCTAAACATCCTCCTGCTCACCACAACACGCATCAGCCAGGGCACGTTCCTCTCCTTAAAGGGCCGCCGTAGATCGTACATATGGTGCCAGGAATTTCTTTCCCCGCTCTTCAGCCGGCTTAGTAGGCTGCCGTCGTGGGTGAATATTGGCCAATTAGATATTTTGAGAGAAGGGCGAGTCTGACGGGAGGCAGTGGAGAGAGAGAGAGGTGAGCTAAACGAAGCCAATAAATGTGACAAGAACACAAGCGAGAGGGGTTGATGGACAGATTTTGAGACGTTTAAAAGCCTTGTAATTGACACGCTGACTGGTTCTCAATGCTCTCAGCTTCTTGGAAACGGGATTCCGCTCGTTCTCGCTTCCCCTTCTTCCTGGAGAAAGAGAGAGAAGGAGATGACAATTTGGGGAAAGTGCTCTTGGAGAGAGACAACGGAACGAGCTCTCACGACTTTCTCTCTCTCTCCCGTCTAAAAAGCAAGCTGGTTCTTATTGTTAGAAGAAGACGAGCGTCATTTTATTTCATCCATCAATCAATCTGGTGAGGAATATGGTACACACAAGTGTATTAAAGTAAGTGGATCACTGAACATGTTAGTGTGATGATGTGTGATGGCTTGATAGCACCTCGTACAGCAGTGCGGCTATGCACGGCTGCGGCTGTTGTGTAATAAGTAGGTTAAGATTAAAAGTGATGACGAGCAGTCGTGTGTGTCGATATGCATTCCAGTCGTCAGCAGCGGCTGCACCTGTTGCGACAAAATACAAAGTGGAGAGGCACTTGTTGTGATGATGATGAGACGTTGGGAGGAGGATCAGAGGTGCGGAGGCTGTCGTGAGGGGAAGTGTCGCTGGCAGTGTGGATGGTGGAGGGAGGGGTAGCGACTCTCAAAGTCTGGGTGACCCGGACCGAAGCCCACGATGGAGGATGAGTGATGGAGGGTGGCTGCCTCCTGAGTCGCGTCATCTTCGTCCTCCCGACCGCCGACGCCGCCGCCGCCACCACCCATCGCCGTCGTCTTGCTGGAGCCACGTGCCAATCTCGTCTTGAGCTGCATTGCCTCTCGGAGTGAAATCTGCACCAAATAAAGTGGAGAAGAATGATTTGCATGAGTATCTAGCCAAGTGGATAAATGTAGAGTGGCTGCCATCCCTATCCTTATATCTGTTATCTGGATAAGTAAGAGAAGGGGGTTAATTTATGCTGGGGAACAGGTGTTGGCGGTGGTGCCAGCCTGACGAGGAAGCCAATATTTCAACAGCCTCCTCCTCGCCCAACAAATAGTGAACAAAGCACAAGAGTCAATAACAGAGTATCGTGTGCACTGGGGCGCATCGTGCGTCGAAGCCACTGCTAGTTTGTGATATATTGATGCATAGACGTAGGTCTGAAAGTAATCACTTAAATCCAAGTCGCATGGGCAATCTGTCCTCCTCATTCCATCATCAGGAGAATATCTGCATACGATCTCTCATCCTACCCATGCATGCACAGGTGTAGGCTTTATTTCTATGCGACGAAAAGTTTGATTTGACCCAGTTTGACTTGGGACATTTTCATGGAGGGGGACATATAATGGCAAACTGGGCTTCTGAAATCATGCCAAGCACAATTTGCTAACTCTCTCTGCCATATGTATGTAACCGTCCTGTTCAAAGTAGCCAGATGTCATGATCTACTTGCTCTGCTCACATATTTTATCCAGCTTCAGTACCAAGAAAATTGACAACCTATCCTCTTAGATTTTTAAAAAACTAGTGCCAATCGCCCACATGTTTAATTAATGTGGGCGATTAAAAGACTCGATCTGCCAGTTTGGCGGAGATTATGCATCTAAAGAGGAGAAAATGCGCTCTAAAGTTGACAAATGGGCAAATCGTGTCTCTTGCACATTTCATAAAAATTAAATTTGTGATCAATTGGCACTAGACTAATCAAATTCTGTAGGCATAGGTTTAACTGTAGCTGTGTTGAGAGGTCTCACCTTCCGCTTTCTGGCCTCCTTGGTCGTGGACCAGCAGAAGTCGAGGAGGGCGAGCAGGATCGCCACGCCCAGTCCTCCCCCCAAAATGTAGAAGATGCCGCTGAGGGACTGGAGGGAAAGCTCGTCGTCAGTGTCCTCCGCCTCCTTTTCCTCAATCGGACACTCGGACCGGTCCTCCCACCACTTGTTCTGCAACTGCATCAACGTCCCACTCTCCTTCATGCTCAGCACGGCCAGGTTGATCTGCTGTCTGCGCATTATGCAAACCAGTTCCATTACATCCAAACGTCGTGTCACCACAAATACCACAATCACTAATTAACAATGCAATGCTGCTCCGAGATTGACTACTCAACATGCTCCAACTCATTCACCCAGCAAACGGTCCTAAAGTAAATATGATGGGTTTGCTTACTTGAGGGGTGAGCCGAGGGGGTGGCCACGCCGAACCCCTTCGCGTCCAGATTTCTCCCCACCTTCATCGTGTTGCAGGGCTCCCTTTGATTCGTGTACTCGTTCTTGGGCGACTCCACCAACAGCGCGTACTTACCTAGTTCACAAACCCACCATTATTTTTTATCTGATTGATGTCCTTGTGCTTTGCTTATTGACGGATCTTTACCCTGCTTGTCTCTCACTCGCTTAATCCCTTCGTCGTACGTCCGCACAAAAACGTGAGGCCGAGTCGACATAAAGTCCCACATTTTCGTGTACACTGGCATTTGTGACCTCTGCAAAAGCATTGGAACATCAAATGTCAGAATACCCCTGCATTAAATTATTAGCAGATCTATGTTCTGATGAAGTTACTCTGAAAAAGTTCCAGGTGGATCCGCGATCGAGGGTGCCATACTCGACGTCGGTTTGGGCGGCAAGGTCCTCGGCCGAGTTGATGGGTGTGACCATGCGGTTGACGGTGCGGACGGCGGCAAAATTAGCCGTGTACGACGAGATGAGAATGAGGGTGAAAAACCACCAGACCGCGCCCACAATCCGACCCGCCGTCGAGCGCGGCGACGTGTCCGACCCCTGTTGCAACAAGGCCGCCAAAGAGAACCACATGGGGTCGTTCGAGATGGCGGACGTGCTCAGAGTGCCGTCCGGCTCCATCTTCCACTCGTTGGGGTTGAAGCGGGACACGAGGAAGAGGACGATGCTGACCTGGACGAGAACCAAGCCATCAAGGACAGGATAAAGCAGCTAAGAACAATCAAAAATCGACTGATTGCGAGCATACCCCGACGAAGGCAAAGAAGACGCAGAGCCAGATTTCGTTAGAGAGGGGGCTCATGAAGGAGAAGACGGAGGGCCCGACCTTTGTGGGCTTGTGAACCATGATTGAGATGCCGAGGGACATGAAGGGCTTGGAAAAGTCGATCACACGCTCCCGCTCGGAAGAAATGGTCAGCGGAGCAATCACAATATCCGCGTCCTGCCAATAGAAACCCCTTAACTTGCCTTCGACCGAGAGGGGGACGAGTAAAAAGTGGACTCACCCGTCGAACCAGCTCGCCCACCATCCCATCCCAGGCCCCACTCCGGTCCTCATTCCCGTACTTCCCGTCCAACACCATCCGCAGCTCGTCTGAAACAAGAAGCACCAATGTTAAAACCTTGGCCATGGATTAAGCAGTTGATGCGGCGCACCAATTTTCAGCACTCACATTTAATCTTCAAGGTGTGCGCTATTCTATCGGCAAGGTCTTTGCAGAATCCTGCGAAGCGTTCGTTTCCCTTGAGCTCCTCGCCCGGCTGCGGTTTGCTCAGCATCATGTAGGGCTCCTCCTGCACGACCCATGAATCAATTGGTGAATCCTGCCTACCTACTGTTACCTCATCTCTTATGTGCATGCATGCAGGAGGTACTCACAATTATGGAGGTCACAATGTATGTCTTGTTCTTCTGGAAGGTGGCAAACTTTGGGGGTCGCGTGTACTTTGGGGGGACTTTGACAAAGCCATGAGTGTCACTCCACTGGGCGATCTGGAAACAGAGCATTCGTAACGCAGGTTCAACAACTGGCCATTGCCACCAAATTGACTCATCTCATTTCGAGGGAAAGTATGTGAGGAATAAGCGTGACTATTTTTATCTGCTTTCTCTCCCACTCCAGCGAAGGGATGAATTCACCGGAAGTTTCCAATTACTCGCGGTCAGTCGAGTCACTATTTTACCCGGTACTCATCGCCTATGATGTTCCTCTCGCATGCAGCCAGCAAGTTAGCCAGACGAAACGTTGTTCCATACAACGATTAATAATGGGTGTGCATGACTCGTGCAGTACTGTTCAATGGCATCCGTATACATGTATCTGCATATCTCACGAACGAGACCGTTAAGAGTTAAATTATGACGAGTCCCAACCAACAGGGCCGTTCCACCAGTGTCGCAGGAGGCTTAGGAGGAGCGGTGGTTAGCAGGATTAATTAGTGACGGAGGGACCTACCCACTCTCCACTGGATCCCACATAGTACGCTCATAAAATATTCTGCAACCACAGGCTCACCTTCACTTTCGTGCTGTGAACGGACATTTCCATCACGTCGACGGAAAAATTGTGGCGACGCCCTTCCTCCGTGAATCGGATGGTGCCCGTCAACCCTTCCAACTCCACCTGCAATTAACACACACACGCTGTCACTCAACCAGCTCGCTCCTCACTAATTAGTCACCTCGCCCATTAACTCGTCACTATTTGGAGTAAGTAATGGGGTTTGGGTGTGTGCTGACAAACTGCATTGGGGTCACCTTCACAGGCCGAGTGCATGACCTTCCAGCTGGTCACCACAACCACGACGCCTTACATACGCTCCACTTTCTCTACTGCAGCGGGGCAGGACGAGGTGGTGGCAGAATAGTCAGGATGAGATAGAGGGTAGTGTCAAATGAGGTGGAAAAAAAGCGATAAGCCAACAGTCTCGGTATTAGCAAGATAAGCTCTTCCGTCCAAGTTGCTTCATCAAAATGCTGCACAGAGAGAGAGATGCAATCCAGTTCAGCCAGAAGAAGGCCGTTCTCGCATACCTGGCACTCTAATTCTGCACAGCAAGGCTACGTCTGCTTACTCCAAAGTCCGTGAGGAGCAAGAAATGGAGAGAAAGGAGGCCGAATGAACCTCCACTTCCATCAGCAGCATGATTATCTAAGGAGAAAGTGTAAAGCGAAAGTGCGGTTTGGTGGCAGAGGTTGGTCGTGATTGGAGAAAGTTGTTGTTTCGGTGGTGGCGGCGGTGTTGATAGGATCTCCTCGTTATCATATGGTTTGTTGATTGTGGTCACGAACTGACCTCCTCCCGCGATGAGGAAGAAGCGACTCTAGCAGCGTGTCCACCACGGCTCCTGCCACCATAACTGCTAGGGTGAGTAGAGGTGGAATGCATGCATACGTCGCTTAGGTCTGATTTCGTGGGTGCATTTAAATGCATCAACCAAGGCAATATTGAGGAACTGGTGACGATGGGCACTCCCACTGGAGGAGGAAGTCTGTGGTCCGGTGGACGAGTTGGGGTTGGCCGGAGGGGGTCTCGTCCATCCACGTTCGCCTGCGGAGATTGCTTTCTCCCCAAATTTATGGTTGGCCTCGAATAATCCCCACAAAGTCCGGCCAGCCAAGTAAATCTCATCTCCTCTGTTTTCCTCTCCCCATTCTCGCTCTAATCTCTGCTCTAAATTAAATTATGACTTATGGGCTGGTAACGGCCGCTTTATTACAATCTCGTCGTCCTCCCTCAGCCTCACTGGTCAGCTCCCCTGTTCTCTGATGAGACGTGGAATCCGTGCTTGTGGCTGCATGGCTCTGCATAATACACAACAAGCCGTCTGCGGATGGACGGCGATGCAGTGCGTGGTTTGCTACGTCCACGTCGTCAATCTGCCCATGCTTGCCCGTCGTATTAATCCTGCTTGGCATGAAATGAGAGTTGTGGCCCCCGGTTGCCAAATAACATAAAAATAAAAGGAAACAAAACTACCCGACGCTGCCGAGAGCCAGGAGCAACATTCCCAATTTAAGCACACCAACCAACCAACTACCCACCCACCGACGACGCACAACAACGAGTATTCTAAAAACTGCTCGTGTATACTAAAGCAAGACGAAGGGAAAGCAGAGCGTGGACCAATTTGTAAACTTTTTCAGCCGACGAGACTTAATCCAGAGGAGCAGAAGCAGGGCAGGCAAATCCAATCCCCAAAACACAAATCCACATCATTTCTCCAATAATAAAACCCAACTACCCAGCAGAACAAAGTCTCTCTCTCCTTGCTCAACCAATTAACGGCTCACTTTTATGATTATGAAGGAGAGAGAATGCCGGGTCGTAAAGTGCTTTATTAAAATGTCCAATCCCCCGAGACACGGCGGGAGGAGGAGGTTTTAATAAAATAAAAATAAGAACAGTCGCGACCTCGTGGGCCTGATCCCCCCGCTCACCTTGCGAATCCACTTCCCAATCCGTTCCCCCAGCTCGAAGGGGACGGGGGCGCCGATGACGGAACCTGTGGCGCAGACTGCCGCCGCCTCCCTGCTCCCATTTTGCCATCCCGAAGGGGACAAGTTCGTCGTGGGTTCGCCCGCCTTCTTCCGCCCAAACTTGACGAAGGCCTCGTGGAGGACGGAGATGGCGTCGTACATCAAGGCCCCCTCCGCCTGAGAAATTAACAAACAAAAACTTATAAACATATTCAATTGTGGTCACATATTTAAGTACTTATTGGGGATAGTTTTAGGAATAATGATAATTTCACTGAAGGAACGCCCGTGGATGAGATGTGTGTTTTTGACCTCTTGGAGTTATGGAACCTGCTCCGTGGTTGTCTCTACATGACTGAGCAGCCAGAGAAGGGAGTTGGCAGTTGTGAAGAAAAATGGTGAAGCGGAGGGAAATAAATTTGTGTTGGGATGCTTGGCTGTAATAGAAAGTAAAACTGGTTTGGGATTTGGCAGGGTGTGTGTGCTGGCCAGAAAACAGATTAAATGCGACAGCCAGGCTGGTCAATCTTCATTCCATATTTCTCACTCATTTCTCCTCGCCTCTCCTCGCATGGACGCAGAAATCCTTATGTTTTCCAGCCCAGTTTAAGTACTGACTCTGCACAATTGGTTCATAAATAGGATGCTTCGTGTGACGACATTTTTAACTTCGGACGGACTTCAGGTGGTGCAACGCCGTTGTTCAATTAAACCTTCCCTGGCCGCTTGAATTGTACGGGTTCAAATAAATGGGTGTGGTTTCTCGCAATCTGGTGACTAAACAGGTGTCATTTGTTGAGGAAGAAGGCTTATCAAGTGCCAACCATGCCGGATCACTCACTCGGTGGAAACCAATCTCCGTATGATAACCTATGGAGGAGAAGAGGAAATAGCTTCCATAATAATCCGTCCATCCAACAGCAGCCAGCTTCCGGTCCAGTGGTTGATGAGACCATCATTCGATTGTCTTCCCTTTATTTAAGCCTCGCTCTCTCGGGCATCTCCCGTGAGTAAGGAGATGCAAATGTGCATGTCCTACTCACGAGTGCACCTTATGTATTGACAAAGAGAGAGAGTGAAAGTTAGTTGTCGGCTGCCGGCGGACGGTCGTCATCATGTGTTCATGGGCTGTTTCCTCCTCCTTTCCGAGTACGTAGTAATAACAATGATTGTGTGACATGGGGCTGGGATGTAGTCTGGTTTGGCCGAGTGTGGCTGCTGCACTTGCCGTGATTCCATTCCTCCTTTTCCCGTCCTGGGATCAAGAGTGGCTAAACTTTCTCCATTTATGAGGCAGAATAAGTGCACAACTTTCTCATCCATTCAGCCAACCATGCATGAACCTACATACACGTGGCTGGTTTCCTTCTCTCTCTCTCGTGCATGCATTGTCTTTCCTGGTGGCTCATTAATTCCACAACATGAGGTTGACTCTCTCTCTCTTTCTCCGTGTGGACGGAGTGAGTGTATGATCACGCACCTCGGCCCACACTCTCGTCCCCATTCTAATTGTGCACTTGGGCTGCGAGGTGATTGACTGGTGCGAAGACTTGTTCTCTCGTAATCTCTTTCTCCAGCTTTCTCCGCCCGATGAACTGATTGCGTCTCAAGATGTGCACTCATCCCGCCTCCTATGCACGCATGGAGAGGATGCAAATGGGGCCGCCACTCACTCCGCGTTAACAAGCTGGACGGAATAAGCAACCTGTTGTGAAGACGAGCTCTGTGCAGATGCTTCTCGGATGGAAATTAAAGAAATCCAATTTCGTCTCGTGCTGTTCTTCGCTCTCCGTCGACCCTCCCTTCCAATCAATGTCACCCTAATTGATTCCTCTTCCCAAGGAGCTACGTGGGTAGGAAATTTCTAGTGCTGCTCCTGCTGCCACACCCACCACTCGCCCAGAGGAGGAAGCCAAGTATTTGCCCACTCTCTCCTCTCCATATTCTGAGTTGACTAAGAGATTGGCCCGCTGATTTGCTCCTGTTACATCATTTTCACTCGTTTTCTCCGTTATTAGTATTCTCTGGCTGCTGCCCTTTGTCCACCTTTGGAATTTAGGAGGCTATGCGTTACACTCACATTGAAGGCCGCTTTACTCATTATACATTTTGATCAATCGTGAATGACCAACAGATAAAACCTACAGAAAAGTTTTAAATCCGGTAAAGTATTCCGGTTGGCACAATATTTATAATTATTTGTGTCTATTTGAGGGTAGACTTCAATGTCACAGCCACTCCTTTGAGGCTGAGGACGCGTAAAATGAGTGACTCTTCTCGTCAAACATGTAAAAGAAGTAATTTGCCAGCACGGAGGAAAACCTAGCTTTTTCCAGGTGCACGGCTCTTGGTTGGGTGGTGGGAACGATTGTGGGGGCAGAGCTGATAAAAGGACGGTAAAACTTTTAATGTCCTCTTTATTATTTCCTGTTCCTCCTTTGAAGCTCATATAAGTGGCTCCACTTTCTCTCCCTCCGTAGACGTACGTACATAGCTGTAGAGTTGCATAGAATGGGGGCCAGTTGTTGTGGATCCGTCCGATGACTGGGGAGGCGGAGGATGGGGAAATTGGAGTAATTGTAATTGGACATAAAGCAAAATGTCCACATCCATCATCAAAAACTTGTTCTCTTTTACGGCTCCACCACCATAAACAATTATCTTGGTCGCTTGCCTGCACATGGCTTCTCTGGATTTTCCTCTCCTCACTCCTGATCTCTCCGGGCAGCAGGAGCCAGCCTTCTCATGGGTGGGGTGGGCTGCTTGTAAATCCAATTATCAATATTTCAACCTCTTCCTTCCGAGAACGTCGTCGTCGTCGTCGTGGTCCCCTTCTTGGCAGCAGTTGCCCATCTTGAGCAGTGGGATCCTGGTCTTCGCCGGATCCAACTTATGTTGCGTTTTATTTTATGGAGAAAGTAGCCGTATTTCAAGATGACTATTAAGCGTGTCTCTACTCCATGCGCTCCTTTGATTCAATGCTACAAGTCGGAATTACTACTTCCGATCCCAATTAATTAGCCAGTCTTCATCTGTACCCACATATGTATGTTGGGATTTTTGAACATAATCGTATGCAATTTTCCGCTGCTGGACACTATTTATAGTACTTCCATCCAATACTTGAAAAGATCTTTGGGGTTAAGGTGGGAGGAGGAATTTTGGCGACTATATGTTCCATGAGCCAGTAAGTATGCACGGTCTCTGGTAAATTGATAAGTCTGTGAGATCAAGAGCCCTCACCAACGACTAGTATATACTAATACTATGCATATGTGGTTGACATCACAACTTTAGCATGCAATGTAAATACGGTTGTTCCTCCCGGTGACCGGTTAAGAGAACACAACCCGAACCTTTATGATTTCTGGGCGACACATGTTATCTCAATGCATTTATTACGTCTACGTAGGTTAAGTTATACTTAAATTCTTCACATACATATGTACCACTCAAACCTTAACTGTTCTTTATCGGACCCGTAACTATCCGTGTATCATCGTTCATACGCTGCAACTCACCGAGATGAAGGGAGTGCCGGCAGAGGGAAAGTTGACTGCGTCGAGGGTCCTCCACTTGGCGAGAAAGTCCTTGACAAGCCTACGGGCAGGGTCCACGATACGAAATCCAGTTACGTTGAGGGTCCCGTACTCCACAATGGCAGACTCCCAGGGCTCCTCCATCGCCTGAACACAGGAACATACGAGTAAGAGTCGCAACAGCAGAGTTCGTGGAGTCTGCACTTCTAAATACGTGTACAGCCGTCGAGGAGGGCACCATCCATTTCAATGGGAAGAGGGAAGGATGGCGGCGGTGGTGGTGAAGTGCCAGTTCTCTTATCTTGAACCCATTTACATGAACGGCTTTGGTTACTTATTGTGAGATAAGAGCGGGCATCACCACCACGACTTTTACCTCGGCTCATCCCATGAACCTGCCACAAACCCGCATAATCGGTGGCAGGTTCCGCATCAATGGTTCCCGATAAGGAGGCGAAACCATAAATGGGCGCCTGGGGTCAAAATCTACAAATTCGAAGAGCGTATTGTTGGTCATACCAATCCGGGGAGGAGGTAGTGGTGGGTGCGGCGACTCAGCTGCTGTCCAATCACGTGGGCCAAGATGACATCACGCACCAAAGGAGCAGGACAGTCCAGCACGACGTACTTGTGACCAAACCTAGACAAACATTCCTTGCCTTAGTTTACGCACATGTGGACCTCAAACTGTGCTCGTTCACGCGATGACAATGGGAAAGCATGTACGCCTGCTTTCACTTTCACTTGCATTCCGTCACTCCATGTGCAAATGGGAATATGCTGTCCAAACTGCGGGGGACAGTCTCCATGGCTGAAATGAGCTGGCACGTGTTCCTACTTTCACCCATTGCATATGTACATACGCACATGCAAAGCACTTTTTACCTGTTGGCAATTTCGATCGCCTGCAAGATGCTGAGCACTTCCTCGGCCGAGGACACTTGTCGCACGACGTCCATTCGCAGTGTCTCGTTCCCCGACGACGAGAGGACGGCCACCTCCTGAAACAGACTTTGGAGGCGGTGGAGTCCTGAAAATAAAACATCACGAAACATATTCAAATAGCTCGCCACATGCAAACTGGGAGACAGTTTCCTCTCGCCCGTCCGTGGTGGTAACCTTGTGGTTCAATACAATGTTTGACTGATTGGATACGCTTGTTTTTTGTCTTGATCACGCACAAACGTCGACTTTCCCTGTCTTATCTCCATCTTTTCACGCCAATCGAGGCAGCCCCCGGACAATTTCTCACCCAATCAGTTCATGCCACAAAAATCCAACGAGAGGAGTTGAAGGTGGAAAGGCGCTAAGTCTACACGTCGTCGTCGTAGTTGCCGAAAAGTCATCGTCGTATTTTCTGACGAACGACATCCAGCACACGCTCTCGACATGGTGGCATTACATATCCACATGCACGGAACAAGAATATACCAAATGTATGCATGCATATCCACATGCATTGCTGCAATAACAACAATCTCGCTCTCTCGCTCCCTACTTGTTCCTCCAGATGGAAAAGAAAATTTAAATTTTGAATTGTGATTGGAAACCCGACGAGTTTTCTGCTGGAGCTGTTTCATTATTTTCAATTTGACTGCTCAGCTCCTGTTCCTGCTTCCCTCGGCTGCTCTGCCCCATCCAATTCCACTTTCTCCACTATTATGGTCTTCATCATCTTCCCAGATATTTTCTTGTATTTTTCCATGCAAATCCGCCGGCACCCAACGCAGGCCAACCACCACGCATTATCATCCTCGTCCACATCCTATAGCCGGCTGGAGCTGGATGATGTGAGAGACGGAGGAGGAGGGAGGAAGAGGGGAGCGGATATTGCAATTTTATTCCGGACCAGAATGGTGATGAGGAAACCGAGTTGGTTGGCACACATTATAAAAGCCCACATTTTCTGCCTGTCAGCCACCACACACATTTTACGACATGGGCGACACTGGCTTTCTGAAGCACTTGGAAGGAGAAGGGGTGGCCCTGGCTGTGGATGCACCACGACACAACGGAGGTAATGGCTCTGGAGAAAGCGGATGCACATTACCGTATTTCACACGGGTAAGCAACCCACGCTGCCAACCACACCACCAGCATTGCTTCCCATTCTTCCCCACTCAAGGAGCCAGAAGTACGAGGAGAGGCTGCTCATAATCAAACTCTCACTCAACCAACCTGGCCAGCAGCAGATCAACTCCTTCCCAGAAACGGCCTCCAACTTCATCTCATGTCAATTTTGGAATATTGTCCACAGCCAATCCAACCCGCCGGCGGAATTTCAGACGGAAATAAGAAAACAGAGTTGACTTTAAAGAAATACTGGAGCAACAAGCATTTCAATCTGGTGCATGTTATGAGAACATGTCATAGCTGGGAACACGTGGAGAGATTCCCACGGTGGATGGTTGAACAATGGACGCATTATTATTGGCCACCGAGAGAATGGTGGGGGAAATGGGGAGGGCGAAACTGCATGTTTCTAACTCTACTCAAAATCTCCAAAGTTTCAAACTTTGTGTGGAGGAGGGTGAAAGTTGACCACTTTTGATTTTGTGCCCCAGGGAAGGAGGGAGTCTCACATAATGAAGGGAGACGCGAGGACACACTGGTAATTAGTGGGAGTGGAGTCCAGATAAGCCCCAAGAAGCGGAGATGGAATGGGGCAGCAGCAGATGAAGCTTGTGCTTGATAAGCCCAGGGGCCACATCTCCACTCCAATTAACAAACTTTGTAACATCGCGCCATTATGATCACGCCGTGCCAGGCAGACATATTTCAGCAGTGACGACGTAATCAGACGTGTACGGACTGACTGCCTTTATGGACGTAGTAGCCTCCCACGGTAACTCGGAGCTAGCTCATACATTTATGCATACGTGGAGAGAGGGAGAAGGCGCGATAGGTGCCTCTCATATCCGGTCTCCCTTGTCAATTCAAGCCATCCACCCCAGAGTCGAGGTTAAAATGGAGTTGTCATGTCGGCTGTCGTCAGGGTTGTGGGGTGTCCGTGATTGATGAGAAGACTTGACTTTCTCCAAGTGGTTCCTACGTCAAACGTCAACTTTCACCAAAACAGGCTGGCTGACAAAGACAAAGTCATTGTTGTGACGACTAAATGCTGTGGACCGAGGTCCGGTTGGACCCGTAGCAAGAGTTGAGACGAAAGGCGGGTGCTTATGCAGGTTCACAGGTTGGAAAATGTGGAGAAAGCGGACACCAAGCAGTCCTAATAATGCAGTAATTATAATTAAAGTGCAATCTGATCCGGATTTGACTTTGTTGTTGGCATTGTTGTTGTTGATGTTGCTGTTTTTGTGTGGAGGCTCCTTTGTTTGTTTGTTGATGCTCATGGATGGTGCTTGCTTTCTTTCTTTCTTTCTTGGGCAGGTTGGCGCAGTGGAGTGGCCATAAATCAATTACAAAGCCCATTAATCTCTCTCTCTCTCTTCTTCAGCGTCTCTCCTCGTCTCCCTCATGGACGTGGTGGTGGTCTGACAGGAGGAGAGAGAGAGAGAGGCAGCAATCTTGTGTTTGTTTGTTGGTGGTCGTAGAATGTAGTCGCAGAGTTGTGTGAGCTTTAATCCCGTCGCTGGATTATCTTTTCTGTCTCTCCGACTCTTATTATTTGCCAAGGAAAGGAGGCTGGCTCCTTTCCTGCTCCCACATTCCCACCTCCAGCCCATCCGATATATAGTTGTATCAACCACCAGTCAGCATTCATGCACTCGGATTTTCCTCATTTCGCCAACTTTGTTCATTTCCGTAACTTTATGCGAACCAGGAGTGAGACTGGGCTGCTGGTGCTGCTGGTGGTGTTGCGAAATAAGATCATAATGAAGTCGCAGCCTTATTATTGTCTGCTCCCCAGGTAGACTGCCATTATTATGAAAGGGAGTGGAGGGCTGTAGTGGAGGTGGTGGTGGTTGGGGAAGGTGGTGGGGCTGGTGATAATAATTCCGGCCTAGTGGTGTTGGTTCGGAAGAGTAAATTAATGAGCAGCGAGGAGAAAGTTGTTTTCATATCTTCATAAATTACTCTCATAAATTAATTACTCTTGTAGGGCTCGAGTCACAGAAACTCTGGCTCTGCTCTCTCACCAGCCAGACTCCATGGCTCCCACACGAGTCGACCGTGGTGGTAGGCCTGGCCGTGTTGTTATGGGGAAAGGCCAACGGAACCTCTGCTTTCTCCCACTCGAATGTAGCAAGCAGTGAGTCGAGTCATCAGATTTTATGAGAAAACTACACCACGTGCTCACTCACTCATCCGCAGCCTAGATTTGCCTATATCCTCAGCAGTTGGTTGAGGGGGAGCAATTACGAGTGGGGCTTCGTGAGAATATTTCCAATTTAGGATATTGTATATATCGTTGCGACTGAGGCAGTGTCAGACTCGGATCTTGATTCCCTTTGGGTAATGCGTGGTTGGTGACCTAATTTACGTCCACCACGCCCACTCAAAGATGCGAAAACAACTAAAACTGTCACGTTCAGGCCTTACTCAAGAACCCAATTTGTATTTAATTTTTATAATTTTTTGCTTCACTTGATCCCAGATAATTTCTTTACCCGATATCGAACCCATTTTATAATGTATTTTCGAATATTTCCGGAGCTCATAAATTTCTTCATAAAATCACGCGGATATATTTGTGACAATTATACGCGTATTATACTCACCCTCCATGTTGCAGTAGAGGTAGATGATGCTTCTCCATCCATAATAGCGGATGGTGTCAATCAGCGCCCTGCCCAAGTCTGGTCGCATGCTGGTGGCGAACTCCATGGCGGAGGAGACCATCTGCAAGACGCATAAAGTGAGAGTGGCAGCGTTCCCCGGCCAGAGAGAGTCTTTATCTGAGACAACTTTGCATACATAAATGTGGGCAGTAAAGGAGGAATTTATGACCGTTTTAGCCCGCTCCTTTATTTCTTGTTTATTATGCGGCCCATGAATGATTGCCACCGCGACGACTCCCTCTCCTGCCTCTCCTTCCGTGGAGGAGAAAGCAGCAGCAGGACCGCAAAATCATAGATTAGACGTTAAAAGGGATAAAAGTGGAGAGAGAGAGAGAGCTGTGGGAAGTATTTATGGTTCAAGGCGATGAGATGTGTTACAGCGATAACAACAAACATGGCTCGCTCCCAATGCCCATAAAAAGTTTAAAGCCTTCAAAAACCTTTGGAATAAAGTTATGCGAGGGTGCAAAATGATGGCTCGATCTGCTTTCACTCCTCCAGCTCCACGTTCTGCAGGAAAAAGTTCAACCTTTTCTCTCTCTCTCGCTCGCTCGGCTTGGGCTCCTTCTCTACTATATGCTACTACTATTACTACTAGATGCTAGTGGTGGTGGTGGTGGTTATGAAAGGCAACAATCCCAAGTAAGCAAGTTGTGCGAGTCATGATGAAGAGTTATGATGAGTGCGGGGAACAAAGTGGTAAATATGGAGCCCAATTACTAATCATTAGCTGCTCAACTTTCTCCAACTTTCTCTTCTCCATTTCTGTTCCCTCCTTCTGCTCGCGGCTGCCGAGGTTGTGTTGTGGTTTCATCTTTTCCAGATTTATGCTGGTCAACACACTCATCCAACCCAACTCCCTTCCCGACTACATAATTAAGGGGTTAATTTGGACTCTAATGTGACGTAGTGCTCTCCCATAATCATGCTCTACCCAACTAATCACGGGAATAAACTCTCACCTTTTCAGGGAACCAGGGCGTGAGGAAGGGCATCTGGAACTGGTTTGCATAGGCGTGGAACGTGTCAAAAGCTTCCGGACTCATGACTCCCACGATGGCGTACACTCCGCGCGAAAAGTGGTGACAAACTGGAAATAGAAAGACTTGCTTAGAAAACGTGGAGGTGCAGACGAGCACTTGATGAGACGGAGCGTACGTACGGGTGGATGGATGGCGATGGTGATTATTATTGCATTGGGGAGTGAGGCTCATCACTTGCGTGGATGATGAGATGATCCTCGTCCCTTCATCCATCATCCCGCCCTCTCCTCCGCTCATTATCATCCTCACGCATTCATGACCATAATCAAAGCAAGGCAGCAACACCAAGCGTGGATTCTCATTCTCTCGGCCTGCCCCCACATTTCCATTTGAATGGTGGCCCCAGCAGCAGTGGGACGTAGGACGTCATGCCGTAATCTGACTCTCACTCAACTCGGCGCACGAAGAAAGGAAGTGCATCATTTTTCACAGAATTTTGAGCCAACAAAGAGGAAAAAGAAGGCAAGGAGGAAAGTCAGCCAATTTCCCATGGAGAAAGTGCGGAGGAGAAAGTGAGAAAAGGCCGGAAGTGGAGGCAAACACGACTGGAATGACCTCTGCTCAACAAGCCAAACGTAACTCGGCCCTCTCCATCACGCAGAAGGATCGACGTGGACGAACTTTCCGCCGTCAGAAGAAAATGCTTGAAGAAAGAAAGCGAGCTGTACGTATTTATATGTTTTGACTTGTCCGTTTTTTGTCGATGTGTGGAGTGAGTGAGTGAGTGCGGGGACGACTGGCTAATTCCCTTTGTGCTCTCTCTCTCTCTCTCTCTCTCAGCGAGGAATAATTGCGATATTTCTTTTGAGGAGGAGAAGAAAAGAGCGGAAGTCTCCCTTTGAGAGCGGGGAGACCCTGTCAATGTCCATTCCCTTCTCCCTGGCTTCGTCCTCGCCTCGTCGTAGTGGCTGGGCATTGTGGTGACCACTTTCTCCTGGAGATCCCCCACGGGGTGTCTCTTCTTCTGATAAATCAACTTATTTACTCGCAGCAGAGCTCTCCTTTTCGCAGTCCGACCACCGCCCCGAGGAATATTTAATAAAGAATCAACCTCGCTCGCCCATCATCTCTTCCGCCTCTGCCGTCCAGCAGCAGCCTCCCGCTGGAATACGACACTGTCCACTCGCCCAATCTAATCAGGACTGCTGCCCCAAATCCGCTCCTCTTTGAACAGCTCCAAATTTGACACATGGAGAAAGTGCATTACGCGTATATATGCATTTATATAAGCACGTCCATCCAAGTACGGACGAGGCGATGAGATGATGGTCAGTCAAGAGGAGAGTGTGGATGGATAGCGGGCAGCAGCAGCAGCAGCAGAGTTGATTTCATTTTCCACTTTTCTTTGGCTGGCTGGCTGGAGGGGACGTTGATGGAAATGTAAAATGTTATTACTTCTGGTGCTCCTTCTTCTTCTTACAAATATTATTGGCACCAAGTCCAGCCTGCCTTGCCACCAGACGAGAGGACGACATGGATCGACTCTCAACCAACCCAACCACGCTTCCCTCATGCCACACAACTTGGTCAAGTGAAGATGGCTGCTAGATGTTATATATGCATGGGTGGTGCTGCCTGGGTGAAAGTTTTACGCCGTGGTCCCACTCTTCCTCATCTCTTCGGGCCATCTTCCAAGGGAGGGAGGGCGAGGAGCGAGTTAGCAGCACGAGCAGCGGAGAAAGTTGTGGTCAGGGACGCGCTGCTGAGAAGGCTGGATTTGAATATCGACAACGATGTTCCATTATTATTACGTGGTATTACATACGTCCGTCCGTATCTGCTCTGGTGGCATCGTGGGTGAGAGGAAGACGGTGCGTGAGCAATGCTAACCAAACCATGGGCTTCTCTGCATGTCAGCCAAGCACTACTTTCTCCATGCTGAGGAAGGCCGTGCTGTGTCGTGGTTTGGTTTTGATGCTCTCTTTCTTCCTTTGAAGTTCAATTGGATACCCGACACTCATTTCTCTCTCCAACTCACTCGCTCTGGGTTTGGCTGAATGGAGGAGCAGCGGTTGATTGCTCCTTTGAAATTCTACCGAGGAGTTCATGAGAGGAGTATCTCCATGGTTCATCACTCGCTGACGACTATGCAAAGAATTCCTCGGCCCAATCCACACAACAAAATCATTCCAACCCGGCCGATATGTGTTTCATGCGCCAAACAAATAATATCAGTGCTCCTAGCCAACCGTCCTATGGTTTGCAGTGTGGGCACCATCCCTACTCGTGCCAGGCAGGAGCAGGGACGAGGCCTGCTAATCCCATGCAGAGGGAGAAAGTTATTTTGTTTGCAAATCAGATAATTTGGTTGTCGGGGAAGGAAGAAGAAGAGGGAGAAGAAAGAGAAAGAAGGTTGACGTCAACTGTTTGAGATGCAAAGGGAGCCTGTGAATGTGGAGAAGGAAATCAAGTGTTTTTATGACTCCCTCGAGAACTGGGGCCGCCGAAGGATGAACTATGAATAACAGACACGGCCAAATTGTCTCTCATAAGTCTGCACATTTCCGCCCCGCTCGCCCGCTCCACAGATTCCTCAGCCTCGCCTCCTCCCTCCCCATCCGCCGCGAAGGAGAGTCGGGCGAGGGGCACGGCTCGAGTGGATGCACCCCAAGCTGGGAACGCCACTCTGAAAAAGCCGATGATAAATGTATCGCACATAAAATTTGAAACAAAAGTTTTATTTCCGGCGCGTCGTGCCCCATACGAAAGTGGAATATGCAGAAAGAGAGACCCAAAATTGTTTCTTTTCTCTGCATCTCACTTTCCCAGAGCAGGAGAAAGTGCACCACTCCCACCCATCCACCCAGCCCGACTACTCCACTTTCCAGTGGGAAGGAGATGCACCAGAGGACGAGGAGCTCTGAGGGGAGTGGAGGAAGTGGATGGCATGAGTAATGGGAGGACGACGAGTAAATAAAAATAGACAGCCCCCAGCGAACAAGCAGTCGAGGACGGAAATGTGTCCACAATCACAATCACCCAGCAATAGCAGCAGCAGCGGCAGTACACGCACACACAGAAGAACCCATTTCATGTCCTATGGTTCCTTCTCCTGCCATGTATTTTTCGGAGAGACGACACGTGAGGCACATTCATGAGGGATCATCTTCCTGCTCTCTGCTAATTCCAATTACGCCAACCTCCGTACCTTGCGAGACGACGATGCTTGTCAACTCTAGGCTTTCCACCTGGCTGCACTTTTCCTGCTCCCAAGGACGCAGCGACTCCCATTTCCACTTTGTTTTGGATCAGTTTCCTCGCTTTTGAAGTAGAGAGTCGCCGTGGTTCTCTTGGGGAGCGAGGTTCTTGGAGAGGATGATCACTCTCCATCCATCCAGCCATGCTGTACACATGCACTAATTCCGATAGCTCCGCCTGGTCCCAGGGGACACTCGAGCAAGCCTCGGCTGCATCCAGCAACAAATTGCGACCTCATTGGGTGGAGAGAAAGAGAGAATAAAATGTGTACTCACTGAGCCTCGAGAGTTTGAACGTGTCCCCCGTGTTGACGACGTTCACCAGCGCTTGAAGTTCCAGCCGACGTTCCTCCGCCGCCACTCCTCGGTTGCGAGAGGCCAACCCGTACTTGAAGGCCGTCTGTTCCGCCGTGCTCCCAGCCTCAAAAATCGCTCCTGCATTCACAAAGTCATGAGATACACCCACAACAACATACATAAAGGAATGCTAGCATAAAACAACCTACAGTGCAGCCTTCCCTTAGCATTAGCCCGAGTCCGCTTCTAAATTTTTGCCCGAATTCACCGGACTACTACTACATATTCCATAAATCATTCCCCTACCAGGACCAAGTGCACTTCTTGTTTAACAAAATTTCAACTTTTCAAGACAATTTCTGAATATCGGTTTGGGTGGCCCCTAAATTTCTCCAATTTCACCTCAGAAACTTCCGAGCCACTACAAGCCGTAAGCATGTATTAAATTTCTGCTTTCAAAAATTTTATGATTCCAATCAGTCAACCACTTGACCGACTTTGTTCATCTTTAAACTTAACTCCTTTGTCTAACGTACACGTGTGCATAAATTTGTACCCAATGACTTCAGCCGTTTTGGCTCCATCGGACAGACAGACAGAAAGACAGACACGACGATTGCATAAGCCCTGATCGGGCCAAAAAATTCACATGACCTTACCAATCTTAACTTTCTCCGCAGCAGCGACCAAGTGGCCCCCTCGACCACCCCAGAGGACACTGGTCAAGAGGATGACGATGGCCCAGTGGGAGGAGGACGTGGCCACTGGAAGGACACGCTGCCTGCCCATTCTGATGATTCCGAAGGTGGTGGTGGCAGGGAGAGAAGGGGATCAACAGGTGTGGTGAGAGTACAAGGCGGAGTGATGCGAGGGCCGATAAGTGTACAACCTGGCGTGGACTATTTCACTGCTGGCTCCTGCATTCTCGCACAGATCCACTTTCACTTGGTCACCAACACCACAACACACAACCGCCAACTGCATGTATGCTTAACTTTCTTCCGTTGACTTTGGTTGAGTTTAGACGGTCCCGGGTGGCCTGCTTTCCACTCAACTCTACCTGAGTCTCCACTCACTCACTTTCCGACTTACTTTCCAACTTGATCAACTCACTTATTCACATCCAGCGAGAGGCAAAACAGAGTTCTTGTTGTTGTTGCTCGACTTGGAAGCAATCACGAGTTCCGATTGTGGGGGAACGAGGCCATACAATGCATATATTGATGGAAGAGGTGGATGGAGGGGGGGGGGCAACGACGGTGGTGATGGTGATGAGGGTGGAGAAGGAGGAGAACGGATTATGAGAATTGGAGAAAGTTTTGGAGAGGAGCGCGTGAATAATTTTTAGACGAGTCTCATTAAAAGTCTCAACTTTCACTTGTCCTGAGGGAGATAAGGTGGATGGCTGGGTTAATGTTGCAAACTTAATTGGAGCGGGTTTAACGACTCACTCATCTCCCTCGATCTCCAGACCCAAACTGAGCTCCGCGTTGAGATGGGCCACCCTTTTCCCTGCTTTCCCCATCCATCCATCCGCCCGAACGGCCCCCACCACCACCACTCGCTCAGTCTCCTCAGAGTAGCGTGTTCTTGGACCATGTTATTCGCAAAAATCCTCCGCACCCGTCAGACTACGCCCTCCTCTCGCCACCCCGATGCCCACTTGAACCTACAAAAAAGAGTCGCACCACCGGAAAACATTCCTCAGAATTTGCATCAAAACAACATGGAACCAATTACACTCTCAAATACAAATTTTACAGTTTCCCCTCTTTTCCAAAAGACTGACTCCTTTTGTGCTCACCATTCCACGCGATGCCCAGAAATGAGGAGATCATGCCTCCTTGGACGGACTCCTCCATGACTTTCTCCTTCCCAGCCTGGCCGCTGCTGTACCAAGTCTCATTAGCATATTCCGATTCGCACGTTGAACGGACAGAGTGAACTTTTTAGGCTGGCATCAGATTAGCCCAAAAGGCATCGCCTCGTAGTCCTCGTAGTTTAGTTGACTAGAGTTGGGAGATTGGGAACGTAACATGGAGACAAGGTGGGCAGGCGAGGAGATGGCATGCACATCCTTGGACTACCTCCAGCCTCCTTGATGCGAGTACGTAGCGGGACTGGAATGCGGATTTTTTGTTGTTGTGTGAACCTCTCCTCCTGTCCTGTCTTCCTCCTTCTTCTTGAGAGAAAGGTTTTGGACATGTGACAGAAAATTAGCCCAGTCAACCGAAATATGTTGGCAAGAGTCGAGGCCGACTACAACAACACGACGAGCGACCAAAAGTCAGACCCGTGTCAACGGTCTCCTCCTTCCTCGCGTACGTAAGCACATTTGTACGTACGTAGAAGGCTCAGCTCCCATCCGCCACCAACTTGTGGAGCATTTTGCATGCGGAAAGGAGCCTGGAGAAAGCAGTCTGCACAGAATTAGCAGCAGCAGCAGCAGCAGCAAGTTTATAAATCGTGAACCAGCTCGTCTCAAAAAAGTATGCAGATTTCTCCACAGGAATTTTAATTTACTGTCAGCAGCGTCCTCCACATATTTCGTACCACGCGAGCATTCCACATCCTGCAAACTTTGCACATTTTTAAACCATTTCGCAACAAAATTTCCATCATCAAAGACGCTCAAATGTTCACTCTCCTCTCTTCTCGGAGGGGACGAGATGTGCATGAAAGTATCATAAAAGGTGGCAGGTGTGGGGCGGAGGAGATAGGTGGAAATGTGCGGAAAGTGACCCACTTTTCCCCCGGGTGACCTTTGTCTGTGTGGCCATTATCGACAGCTGGTGGGCTCCATAAACCATTTTTATCACCCGGTCGCCACACACACGCTTTCTCTCTCTCGCCACTTCTTTTCCTCATCTCGTGGACAATGACTTTTTGGGAAGGGTGACGAGGACACGTGCCCTTGGATAATATCCTCCGTACTCGCTCTCTCTGCTATTTATACACAAGCAGTTCCCCGAGCAGGCGGAAAGTGTGTGTGTTTATCACGTACGAAACGACAGTTCTTCCATCATTTCATTTAATTGCAGTTCGGGCAGACAGCTTGAGTGATGGGAGAAAGGAGTGGGTCGTGTCCTGTGACTGTTCTGACTACATGCACTCGATTTTGTGGCAGTTTCTAGCTGTGGATAGACATGGGACGACGTGACCATGCAGGATGGGAGGAAATAAGAGAGAGAGCGAGGTCATAATAATTTGGGTCCATCTCTCTCCGACGGTGGTCTGGATGAGTTGAGTGATTTCGTCCATTTGTTGTGGGGCGATGAGTTACAAGTTGCAACTCCTCATGATCAGTGAGCCCATTACGCGCTGCCGTCTCACCGAGGGGAGAAGGAAGACGTGGGCTTGCGGACTGAGTGCGAGCGAGGAAGAAAGTGAGAGAAAGTGGAGAAAGAGGCAGCGACGGAGTGAGTCTCGAACAGTCCTTCCTCGCCCTTCCAGCCAGCCACACACCGTCAACCACGCTCTCTCAGCCCAGCAAGACGGCCACCTTGTCAACCTCTCTCCGCCAAGAAAACCTTGTCTGCAGCACAACCAACTCACGCCGTGGCTTCAGATTCGCGGATTCAAAACTGCAAAGCTTCTTCGTGCCAACAAACCCTGTCATTCTCTAATGTTTCCAGGAAATGGTACATACACGGTTTTCCGGAGGACTTATTGTGCCATAAGTCATCTTCTTCTCGTGCCAAGAGAAACAGTTCACGAATTTCATAAAACTGCAGCAGCAGGAGTAGAAGTAAGTTAGAAGTAAGTTGCAGTGTATGTAGTAGGACTCCTTGCACCACCACTTTTTTGCACCATTATTGTCAGAACCATTGGCAAAATATCTTGCCGCCACCACTTTCCCCCTCCCCCTGCAAAAAAACAAGTGTAAACCATCTGGTCCAACTCTCTCCCAGCCTTGTTCTTATCGGGAGGCTAGGCTAGAACTGGTTCGGAGAGTGGAGAAGGCCAGAAAAGGCTGAAAGCTCTCTAGATTCTAGAGAATCAACGCTCGTGTTCGCCTGGTTGAAGTGAAGCTGAGAGTGGACCACGAAGGAACACGTCGTACGAATGTATGCAAGCAAGCAGGAAGTACTTTTCTGACTGCTCGTCTTCTCCTTATTTGGATTGGTTGACCTGAGGAGGAGGGAGAAGAAGAGACGGAGAAAGTGGCGGTGCTGCTGCTGTTGACTCTGCCTGGCTCCAAGAGGAGAAAGTGGAGAGAGAGTGAGTGAGTGAGATAAAAGTTTATGAGCCTTTGCCTCCATCTCACAAATTCTCCCTAAACAAACAGAACAAAGCCAAAACTCCACCACTTGACGGACCAAGAAGACGAGAAGACGAGTCAGGCTCAAACTCGGGTAAGTATTTGCCAAGTCTTGGCTCCCTAGTCGTCGTCGTCGTCGTGCTCGTTTCTAACGTCGTTTTGGACAAAGTCAAAAGCTGGTTGGTCATCATCTCACTAATCAGAATGTCCAACAGTCGGCACGCACTTGAGGATAAAACAATTAGGCAAATGTTTTGATGAGAGGATAAGTAAGTCCCGGATTAGACCCATTATTTCACCAGACTCCAAGTAGTCGCATAGCACTTTCCCCTCCTGTTGAGCCGTATTACTCAGCAGCTATGTCGGATGGACGGAATTCAGCTTTTCGTTCGAATATGGATAGAGCCCAATATCACAGCAAAATTGGAATTTGTTGTGAAATCTCTGTGATAAATCTGTAGAATTTCATCCAGTCCATCCCTTGCTTGCATAACACGCAGAACAACAACATCCAGGCCTTGTACTTCTGTGCACTACACCAACATCTAAATACGTACGTCCATGCACACCAACTTCTCTGGGAATCTCGACTCGCTACTCTCTCTCTAATACAAAATGATGGAGAGAGAGAAAGTGGGAGCAGAGTGAGCATGCTGGTGGCTGATGAGAGAGAACGGGTAGGTTAGCATAGGAGGACATTGTTGGCAAATTCCTGAGCCGTGTAGTGTGTTCAGATGGAGATACGTACGTAGATATGCCTGAGGAGGAGACTGGTCTGCAGTTTCACAGTGCAGAATTGATGGAGGCAGACAAATATATACAGAGAAAGACGAGTTCATCATTTATTCAGTGCCCATTGTGTGCATTCTGTGCATGTGTTGGTTTGGGTGGTCGGGGAGCATTTGCATTGTGCTCATCCATTCACCTTCATTCTCCAGTCGTCGTTGAATACCTGTTGCAACTCTGTCTGGTGGATCCACTCCACTTTCTCTCTCGCCGTCCCAACCTCCCCTCCGACCAAGACCAGCCAATTATGTAGA
The DNA here is from genome assembly GCF_002217175.1 of Folsomia candida. Taxonomy (NCBI): domain Eukaryota; kingdom Metazoa; phylum Arthropoda; class Collembola; order Entomobryomorpha; family Isotomidae; genus Folsomia; species Folsomia candida. The sequence continues at coordinate 158,250 of NW_019091213.1, read as the reverse complement.
GATACTCGTGTAAGATGACTTTGTTCACATCTTTTTGCAGAATCCACTCCATCCTGGGTGCGCTTCACGCTGGAATGCACATCCCCCTCTTTCCCCTTCACAAAGTAATCGTGAGTTCGTGATCAAATCCTACAAAAGGACGAAATCCATCCCAGAACGGCGGGCGGAACTGGCTGAGCAACAGATAGACCGGACGAAAAGTGTGTGCTGCCAGGAGGACGACATGATTTCAGGACCAACATGGTGATTGTAATTAAGAATATGCCGAATGAAAACATGACACCAGAGCCAGACTGGTAATACCGAGTGGAAGAAGGCAACAGTGGCTTCTGCAAAATGTGGCTCGTCGTCGTAGTGCGGTGTGCTCTGAACTTATTGCTCGTCAGCTCATCCCTCGTGCACGTCGAGGCCGAGAAAATTCCGCTGGGTAAGTGTCCTTCCATTACGAATGCTTGATAAATGCTAGCTCCGATGATGGGGAAGAAGAGGAGGTTTGTGGTGAAGGCATTGGCGTGGTATTTTGTCACTGCATCCGTCTGCAAGTGGGAGAAAGTGACGAATGAAGATCAAAGGAGGGGAGAGCGCTGAGTGAGGCAAAGTGTGTGAGACAGGGCACACAGGACTTTCTCCGCGCCAACTGGGTCACCCCACGGATGACGAAGAAAGAAGGAAGGACTGTGCAGCAGCGTGCACAAATATCAGCAGAGTCGACTAATGTAGGCTGATGGGAGGAGGAGATTATTGTGACGCATAGAAATGGAAAAGAGAGCAGAAATTGGATTTTAAGCCGGAGATTGAGGTTGGATAAGCAACACACACAAGCACAAGCACGGGTGAGACGGAGAGAGAGAGAGAGCGAGTGAGGGAGAAAGTAGCTGGGATTCTGGTGGGTTTGCAATGAAATTAGAGCCAGGGGACTCCAGAGCAGCAAACCGCACTTTCCACATATTTTCGAGCAAACGCAAGAAAAAAATACAAGGACGGAAACTAGAACGCCAGTTCCTACTCTCTCTCTGAATTAACCTCAGAACAAAAAAACAAGAAATGGATTGGATGTGACACGATGCGAGCGATTCACTTCCCAAGGAAACTCTGTCTTATTAAGTGCAAAAGGATGGAAGGGACATGACTTTCTCCCCGCGCACGCTGTGAGGCCGCACCTCTGGAAGACGAACACGTTTCCATCCATCCGGCCCCTCTTGTTGAACACGACGGCTGGGCGTGTGGTGCGGGTGGAGTTGACAAAAAGTGGAAAATTGTCTCGTTTCTTTTTCATTTAATGTGTAACTCATTTCCTCATTAGTCCGCACGCTGCTTTCTCTAATAATGTCCCGTCCCTTCCTCTCTCTCTCTCGCTGGCACTTCAAGAACAGGCCGCATGACTTTCTCCCCTCCTCCGTCGTCGTCGTCGTGGCAGTCTTTGAATAAATGGGAGAGCGAGTGCTTTCGGGATCACCCACCAAGAGTAGCAGCATCCGAACTACAAAGTTGCTCATCATGGTGGTTGGAGGATGGGGACGGTGTTGTTGGTGGCTGGTAAGTTGGTTGGATGGTTGGTTGCTGATTGAGATTAGCCGTTAGTTTGGAGTGGAGATCGTGATCTGCGCCTTAAACTCGCGGAATAAATGAAATCAAAGACAAAGGAAGGGAAGGAGAGAGAGAGCAAAAATAGGGCCGCTTCATCCAAGCAGAAGGAGAAGGAGGAAATCAATACGCCGACACAAGACTCGCCAAAAAAACATCCAACCAAACTCACCACGACCAAGAACAACCTTTTTCAAAATAATTAAAACACTTGGCCTCACATTTTTCTTTCCCATCCATTTCACTCTTTCATCTCCAGAACAGAAGGCCAGGATTTTTTGGGGTGGGCGGCATGTACACACTCGCCGATCTCAGCCTCTGTCTTATTGTGGGCTAAACATGGGCGGAGGAAGGCTGCTCGAAAATAAATGGGGTCCAAACGAGTGGGGCTGCATTCCAAGCAGCAGCAATAGCTCAGGGACGACCATCATTCGATACGGCCCAAATTATTAGCCTCCAAACAGCGATGGCACTTTCAATCCAAATCCATCCATGTCTATTATCGTGTAGTAGAGATGCAGTGGGTGGGTGGGGGAGTGGGGGGGAATGGGAGTACAAATTGGAGGGAGCTTCAAAAGTATGGATGCTGATGACGAGATCATGGCGAGGTGGTTGTTTCGAGGAGGAGAGTTTTACTTATTCTGGGCGCAGTGCGAGCGTGCATCCGCTATCTGCACATCGTGTATCTCTTCCATCCGTCCATTTCGTCTGAGGCTGATGAGAGAGGCAGGTTGGGTTGAAATGGCTGCTCTCTGAAAGTGAGGAGACCCCAAAGCAAAGTTAGGATCGCTTTTTCGCTTCCACTTCTTGTGGAAATTTCCCTTTATTGCAATTATGCAAATGGACCAATTTACTTTCTTTGATCCTCTCATGTCCAAAATTGCCCCTTCAACAACAACACTTTCCAACCCATCAAACACGCCTTAAAAGACGGTCCTCCACTTTCACCACTTTCTTTTTCCTACTTTCTCTCTCTCTCTCTTCCTCTCTTCCTCTCTCTCTCTCTCCATGGTCTCTGAATACTCAAAGAGAAAAGTGTATCGACTCCCCCCCCCACCAACACCCGAGCCAATACAATACGCTCACTCGCCGTCTTTAATCTCGCACTTTGGGAGAGCTCAGAATTTAAATAGGAATGTTTCTCAGCGGATGGGTTAGAGCAGGAATCATGCCCACCTCGCAGCACCAGAGCCTTCTCATCTCTCGTCTGTTTGGTAATAAAGTGTGTCGGGTGAAGTGAATTGAATATTCATTGGATGTATAGTCCTCCTCTTTCCGCGTGTAGTGCTCCTGCTTGTCTGTAGTTATTGCACTTGTTCTTCTCATCCTTCTTCGCCTCATCTCCATTTTCAATTTCGCCAACTTTGTTTCCACCCTCCCACCAACTTCTTCCCAAATCCACTCTTTATTTGTTTTGCAACAAAAATTAAACAAGATTGGCCAACTTTTTCGTCCTCCCCTCTCGCTCACCCTCCTCCACCACCACCACCACCACCACCAGCACCACGTCGCAAGGAAATTCCCGACAAGGAGAGGATGAAACTTTAATAATAATGCCTCATCTCCCTCGCTCATCCTCAGCCAGTCAGTCAAAGTCGCTCGTTGGTGGGAAGCTCTGGGCCATCGACAAAGTTCATCGCCTAATTTGCTCCCATAATTTCACACTCTTGACAATTTGTGAATGCGTGGAGATGGAGAAAGGCGTTTCATACTTTCTCCTTCTTCCTCACTCACCCGCTGTCCGCATGCACGGGAGGAAAACTATGCGACACAAATGTGGCAAGCCGTATGTATTCAGTCCTCACATCCTCCTACCTGGCTGGGGACTCACTCACCAGTGCTGGCAGTCACTGGCTTCTGCCTGTTGGGGATTAGCAGAGTGAAGAGACGAAGTGTGACGGGATGACAATGGGGTTTGAGAATCATTATTAATGGAGCTCCCTCTCCTCCCGGCTTATTACGCGGAGAAAGAAGGAAGCAAAGAGAGAGAGAAAGAGAGAGACGACATCAAAGAAAAGGGACAAACAAACACACAAACAATGAGATCAGCCGCATTATACGACGTCGCCTTTCTCCATTCTCAGCACGGAGGTCGCATACACGCCGAGGGTACATATGTATCTATTTACGCAGGGCTGAAAGCATCAATTCCACGTCCTCCATCAATCTCGAGCAGGAGGAGGAGAAGCTCTTCCACACGAAGCCGACTCATCATCGTCGTAGGGCAATAATTACATTATGGGGACAGATTGTACAGGGGACGGGCGGATGCTGTCCCTTCCACGCTGATAAATGGAGCCACGTCTCAGACATCATAATCATTCGCCTTCCTTCCGTCCCTCCACAAAGGCTGAGGCTGCTGACTCTGGTATCATTATCAATCCCCGTATTCCAGCCAGTCAGCCACCCGACTCAAATTGTTTGCATGCAGTCGATTCGATTTGTGTCCCATAATTTCATCCTGGGAACATGGGAAGCGGGGAAAGTCAGAGAAAGGGGCGAAATAAATAAAGCAGAGCAAATTATGTGGGAACAACAAATACCTATGCACAATAACACAAATAAATACATACGTATTTGTACGAACGTGCGGGAAGAGGGGCTTGGGTGAAGGATGACGTGGAGGGAGGATTGGTGGTCGGAGAATAAATAAGGACGGAATGGTTGTGGTTGTGATTTCTTCAAGTGAGAGATTTATGAGGAGTCATTGCTCATTGAGAAAAATTATGAAGTGGGAGCAGCAGTGGCTTAGAATTTTTTGAAGGAGAGGGAGGAGAGCAGTAAATAACTGTGCATACGGCAGCGGATTCCTTTCTCGGATGCCTCTACATTTCCCCTCCCACGGAGGAAGGGAAGTGGGACATTTTCATGCACACGGAAAGCACAAGACGTGCGTTATGTAAAAGTCTGATTCTGACGCTTCATTCACTTTGCTGGATCCACCGCAGAATCCGCTATTATTCCATTTCCCCACTATTGCACAAATCCTCTCTCTCTCTCCCGTGGGGTGCATCTTCCTCTCGTGTGTCTCTGGCTAGTACATATGTACGCGTAAGTCTGTGTGTGGAGCAGGTGTGTCGGTGTGTGTGTGTGTGCATGCGAGTGACACGATTGATCATAAATAAGAGGAGACAAATAGGTTTCGTGACATTGTGGCATTGTGGCACCCGACTCGAGCGCAGATTTCCAATGCAAATTCGACCGTGTTGTTGAAGGAATGGTTGGCCTTCATGTCTGCGGTGCGTTGTGAGAGCAGAAGGGAAAGTCTTCCTCGTCGTCGTCGTGGGGGAGGGAAGTGGAGCGTAGAATGTAATGGCAACTTGAAGTGGAACTCCCTCATTTGCTTCACTCACGTCCACCAGAAATCAATTAATTGGCTCACGCTCACATTCCCCGTCACATTCACATCACTTTCTTCCCTCCTCCGTCCCTCCACATCCACATCCAGCTATGTATGCACCACTACCAGCCGCATAGGAGCACCGTCAGAAGGACCCTCGTCGTCTCAGCCAGAAGAAGAAGAATGCATTGTCCGAGATCAGTGGAGTGGATGGTCGAGAGAGAGAGTGAAAGTTGGCTGGAGAAAGTAGAGCAGCAGAGGAAGAGTTGGCCATCAAGCGTGCATGCTTTTTATGGAGAGTAGGAAATCTGCGGGTGGGACTGGGTCCAAGAGAAATTGGAAGACAAGTGTTCCTGTCCAAGAAACCACCTTTCTTATGAGCTAGACCAGCACATGCACATGCATATTTATGCACATGAGCTCCGTGGTATGTATTTACATGCTCGCGGACTTGAAACTTTCTCCACGTGGAGATGTAAATGTGGAGGGGAGACAGGGGAGACGAATGTATTTGAATACACGAGTTTTTTGGTCTTGTTTGGTTACAGGTGCTGTCTTTGAGCAGGGGACAACACAGACGCAGACGGCCTTCAAATATGCCCTGGCCGTGCGGAACGGACCAGAAGAACAACGTCGTGGTGACGTCGAATTCCAAGCCTTCGTCAACGTCATCAACACGGCAGACGCATTCAAACTGTCCAGAATCAGTGAGTGAATTCTCAATTATCCTCCATAATCCCGCTTTAATCCCCCTTCTTGATCCAGTCACGTATGTAGCTCCCTACACACTGCCATAGTGCACATAAGCACTCGAATCTGTGCGGTAGCAATCTCAGCCCAGTCTGTTGATATTGCTAATTAAGGATTTTTATTATTGTTCTGGAGTTCACTTTGTGCAGACTCACATTTAAATATCTATGCATACACGAGCAATTTATTAGATAATACAACAAAGAGTTTGGCTTCATGACGTGAGAAGAAGTTTGGTTGTGGTTTCGCTCACAAGAATGTCTTCCCACATGTCCTCCTCCGAGTCAAGTCTTGATATTTTCCCATCCGGCGGGGGTGCGGTCTTGACAGGGGCGCAAACGTCGTCGGGCGTGGAAGTCACACTCAAGGCCTGTACACAAAACAACGCGGCTCAGAAGATAACAAGTGTTTGGATAAGGTCGCGCTCTTACCGACTGGATAAAATCGTGCAGCAGACGAGTATAAGCGTCAGCCTCGAAGGCGTCATTGTGACCCGCGTCTATTTTTGCGAAGCTCTTTTTGTCCGATCCGGTGAGGGCGTAGAGCTTGTGCATCATCCCGGCAGGCACGATCTCGTCGTTCTCGGAGGAGATGAAGAGGGCGGGCGCCACAATAGCACCCACCTTGACCTTGTTGTCAAACTTGTTGTTGTAGAACCATCGCGGGAGGTAGCGGATGCCCGGGAAGTCAATCACCTTCTTCGCAATGGAGGGGACGGAAGTGAACGAGTTTTCCACGATCACACCCGCCAAACGTCCTCGCGTCGCCTTCCGGGAAGCGAGATGGATCGCAACTGCTCCACCTACACAACAGGGCCAAACAATAATTGCACACCTACCGACAATGCGTGTGCAGAGCATATTCATATCGTCGCTTTGCCATCTAAATAAATACTTGCCCAGAGAGCGGCCAAAGACAAAGATTTTTCTCGCGTCGAGGTCCGACCTGGTGGTGACGTATCTAAAGGCAGCTTTGGCATCGCGGTACAGACCGCGTTCTGACGGGACACCTTTGGAGGGTCCGTAGCCGCGATATTCCACGAGGAATATGTTCAACGAGAGGTCGTCCAGGAGTATTTTCACATTCTCCAATCTGGAACATTGCAAATGTTGCCTCGATTGTTATTGTTGAGTAGATTTGCACGACACAGTTCATAAAAGCCTATCGAATCAAAGCAAACTAAAGGTTGGAAAGGATGACCTGACCTGTCGCCAATGGAACCCGCATTTCCGTGGAAGAAGATGAGGGTTGGGCAGGAGTGGGTGTTGCCGAGTTTGGTTTTGATGAGGAAGGCGTAGATGTCGACGTGGTCCTTGGTGGTGAGCCAGACCTCTTCGTACTGGAGGTCGTAGGCGGAGGGTTTGAGTATGGTGCGGATGTTGGCGCGGGTCGGGAAGCCAGGCTGGTAGAGGAAGTAGTCCGACACGGAGAGGTTGAGCCCCCGAGGAAACGCGGGCCACAAGTCCTTGGGCAGGATCATGTTCCTCAGGATGATGGATGGCGGCTTCATGCTTCCCAAACAGCAGGTGGCTCCACCGTCGTCCCCTCGCTCCGTGACCGTCGACCTCTCCGACTCACGCTCCTCTTCCTCCACCCCGCACACCATTGTCCACATTTCACGCTCCACAGCCCTCAACCTCGACTCCATCTCGGCCATCGTGCAAGAAACCAAGGCGTCGACCTCTTCCAGCTGGACGTCACCTGGAGAAGATTTAATCCTCGCCTTCATCACGTCCAACTTGGAGGCAAAGAATTCCTGCACCCCTTCCACCATGACGCTGATTGGAGAACATTTCGTCGTCTTCATCTCATCCAACTTACGCCGAACCAATTCTTCCACCTCCTCCAGCCGGATGCTGACTGGAGGAGATTTTCATTGTATTAATTTTAAAACAACATGCGATTGTTAGCAAATAACCTACCGTTTGTTGTCATTTTTCGTCAAATGAGAAGTATTTTCGGGATTCAGTGTGTCTGTCAAAACTCGATGGGAATGAATTTCGGAAATTAATAGCTCTCTGCTTCTCTTGTTAGAAAAGTATATTTTTGGCGAAGCTTGGCTCCATGGTTCCCAAGCAAGAGTTGTCTTCTCCTTTTGACCTCTTGCTTTGATTTCGTGGATGATTTCTCCTCGCAAACAGAATGTTTACGGAAAAGTTGTCGGACGCTTTTGTTGTTCGTTTTGCCCATTGTTTGTGCGTGTGTGTCAGTCATCTCTGTTAAATTGGGTGGAATGATGACCAAGTTTTTGCCAACATTTCCAGTCCAGCATGTCATTCGGCGTCCTCCTTCCTTGGAGAGGAGAAAAGTTGTAGAGGGAAAAAGTCGCACACATTTTAATGAGGATAACCACAAAAACTTTGTCCATTCTTCTCCCTTTTTCACCAGGGAGGCCGTCGTGTAAAGGAGAACTGCACATGTAAGTATGTACATGCAATAAGTGTATGAATGGCTTGGCAGCGTCTCAACTGGAATCCAATCCCACCAAACGTCTCCCACACCATACGTTCCTGGGTGGAAAGAGCTTATTCTCTCTGCTTTAACTTTTATTGCCCTCCCAATAAAACTCAACTGTTGAGCGGAGTGGGAAAGCCATCCATGCAGAGCAGCAGCGTCGGTCCGGATTAAAATGTAAATTGGATGGGATGGTGCATACGCAAAACGGATACAAATAATAATGGCGCTTCGTTCTGCGAAATCGGGTACAAAAATTGTTGATTGTTCACGAGGGGCCGACGCTGGTTGTGCTGATGGCCTGACAAGGAGGAGACGAGGAATAATTAAGGTTCATTGTTGTGGAAAGGAGATATATGGAGGAGGAGGAGGAGGGGGGATTAGGCCTCCATGGCTGGTCAGGATTTTATGAGTTGGAAAGTGTAGCAGTGAATGGAAGGAATTGTGTGGAAATGGGACGGAAAAATCCTGAGGTCATCCCAAAATGGAGATAGGACACGAGGATAGAGCGTTGATATCTTTATCTCTCCATCTCTTGGCTCATGCATGTAAGCAAAGCGAGGCTCCGGGGGTGGGCATGAGCTGGTTTGTGTATGAACACACTTTGTGAACAAGAAATCAAAAGACTTTCGAGGAGCCATCATGTCTGACTGACTGGCATTATTATTGGTGACACCCCAGCTCCGTCCATATTATTCCCTTTCTCCGCTCCTTTGATCCTTTCCCCACTCTCCCAAATTAAGTTGACACCACCAGAGATGAGATGCTCTTGTGTTCTCACTCTGTAGCCATGCAGTGAGGATACGGAGATACGGTGGGGGCGGGTGGGGACGGATGATGGGAGGCAGCCGCGTGTGGAGGGGGAATAAGATGGCCATTGGAATGTGTTGAGTAAATAAATAATAAATGAGAGGACAAAGGCCGGGACCGGTGGGGGTTGGTTTCTTGCTGGCCGTGATCTCGCTGAGCTGCTTTCTCCTCACGCCTCAAGCCAACTCGAAGGTCTCAATCAAATCCCGTTTTATTAAAGTCCACCCTCCACGTGGTCCATTCTGGTCATTGTGTGCCTCGCACTGTGTCTCTGAGACTCTGGCCCCCGGATCCAATAACACGCCACATCCACGCCACGAGCCAAAGTGCAACAAAAGTTTCGGATCAATGGGAAGCTTTTCTTTTCCATCTTCAGAGAGAGGAGAAAGTCGTAAAGAGTATTACGGAATTATTATGTGAGAAGACGAGCAAGGGCTGCTCGTCTCTCGTCCTGTCGTCACCACACTGGTCGCACTGGTCTTCTTGTTCTTCTGGCCGAGTGCATATGGTTGGTTGGACGGCTCTTTGTTGTTTCGTGGTGCAGAGGATTGTGGAAGGACACGCAAGTCACACTCCTCGTCTGGTTTGTGATGGAAGGGGCATTTGCGGGTGTGTGTGGGGGAAATGGTGACGTTTTTACGATCAACAGCGGACCATTCCAACCACATTTACAATTCAACACACTTGCTTTCTCTCGACTGAAGTTCCCCTGCACGGCCCCGATGCTGCTCCCCACCATCAAATCATCACAAGACTGAGGCTCCCCCAGAATTGGATGGATGGAGAGGAGCAGAAAGTGTTGGTTCAGCGTATGATTCCCTTATAATTCGTGGCTGGGGAGCAACTCGACTTTACAACTTTATTCGCCGCTCCTCCTCACATTCCAAATTTGAATTGATTCAAAGGGGGCGGAAGGCAGGAAAAATATGTATCTCGCGGCGCACAGGTTATTTTTCCGTGACTCCATCCCATCAAAGAAGACTCTCACTCTACAATTCCAAAGTTGGGAATGAGCTGCATAAATGCAATTTATTTCGACAGTTGACACGCGGCACATCCACTCCATGCACACCGCATGGAGAGTCATTTTCCATACAGTCTAAAGTATGCAAATAAGCATGAAATATGCAGGTATCTTATGCTGAGACGACATGTAATTTGGCTGCGTGCGTGGGTGGCGGAAAGGATGAGACACGTTGGGTTCAGTTTCATAACCGTCTCCCTAAGCACATATTTGTCGAGCGTATTAGGGTTCACCCTTCTGCCCCACTTTCACTTCTCAATCACGACGCATAATGAGAGGGGAGCATGGGGTCCGTGCTGGCTGGTCATGGTCCCACGAAACAAAGTAAGGAACGGGCAGCAGAGAAAGCAGCCCAGCTACGACGACGACGACGATGATGGTTATTGCACATGAACAAGTTCCAACTCACTTGGTCCCAACAAAGAGAGAGACTTTTGGCTTTAAAGTCGTGCTTTTTATGGTGTCACCTTTCTCCTCTTTCTTCGACTACCTCTTCTCCTCCTCTCTCCCTGCCTGGCTCACTCTCTCCTCGTCGAGCTGCCACCCGACAAACTTTTTCCTTCTTTCTCCACTTTCTCCATTATTGTTGCGAGGAGGCAAATGGCGCAATATGGCACGAGAGAATGCATCATCGTTATATGAGGAAGGATCAAATGGGCACCAAACAGCCACATGCGCTAAGAACAAACTTAACAACGAGGCATGATTGATATTCATTGCTGCTCCAGCGAATCATCACCCAACAAACTTTCTCATCTCGTCCTCTCTCCCTCGCGAGGAGGACATGACTCCACAAAGTCAACTGAGATGATGACCAAGGAATCTAATGTTCCCATCCATGTGGGGAAGTATATTCTGGAGAATGAGCAGTAGAAATTGGGCTTCCAGCAAGGATAAAGTCTAATGAAGAATCACTGCTTGGCAAATAAACCACACATTGCCCGCGACGACTTTCCCTCATCCGACACCGCATTATTTGTGCACACACCGAGAGTGGGGAGGGACGGATCCAAGCAGCCACACTGTTGATCTAGTTTTCCCACAAGAAAGAGAAAGAAATCCACATCATGCAAAAATGGTTGTTTTGGAGAGGAATTAATTGAATTGGACAGGGAGCTGGAAAGGTTCCAAAGGCAACACGAGACTAGACCACGGGAACAAAGATGGACTACTACAAGTGGAGCAATGCATATAGACGACGACGACGATGGGGACGTGTCGAAGTAGGAGCGGTCTGGTTGGGAGCAGCGAAGGAGCGCCGTATCCATCTTGTGCGTGGTGTTGGGAGGGAAAGAAAAGAGTTGTGGTTCCACTCAACAAATTGGAAATCTGCTGTCTGCTCCAACAACACTCCATAATGTGCTTTCCTCCTCTCCGTCTTCCGCTGCCACGGCCGTTCTGATTTTTCACTTCTCGCCCCATTGCTTCCTTGCTGGGTCAGTGTAATAGAAACAAATGCTCTCCACATGCAGCGACAGAGATGGGAACAAAGCACTTCATCTTCATCTCCATCACAGTCGTCCTTTTTTAATGGGAAAAAGCCCATCTCGCGATGAACATGTCTCCTCCGCCAGCAGGTCGGGAAAGACAGAGTCCGTGGGGAAATTGAGGAAATGGTCTCGCTACAAGATCCATCCTCAGACGACGCCTCCACTAAACCCCGTCGCTCCTCGTCCTCACCAACCTGCATTGCATTCAGTACGTATCTATTTATACGCTCCTCATTTGCCTCCGGTTCCTATCTCATGAGGTGGAGCTAAGTAATAAGTTGTGCACTCTGGCAACCAAGCGACAAAGGCGACTGTAAAAAGGCATCGGCAGGACACGAAGGTCAGATTGACACGGATTCACATGTCGGAACAACAAGGGTGTCTTCATATGAGAGGTTCGTTCACAAGACAGCAGTAGCGAGATGAAGCAGTGGCGACTTGTACGTGAAACCAGCCGATGGAAAGGAGCGTATCAGGAGTTGAGGGACGATTTGTCTCGTAGTGCGTACCCACTCTGCCACTTTGCCGAGGTTGATGAGTAGCTCGGCATCCACACGATTTGACAAAATGTCAGCCCTCAGCTTTTCCGCAGTCCGTGCCGAATTGGAGGAGAGGATGTAGATTTGAGGAGAAGAAAGTGGAGGCGAAAGTCGGAAGAGCGTGAGTTGTGGAAATAAAAAGAAATCTTTACTGCCACCATTAACAACATTCTTACATTCCACACGTCAGCTCTTGTCTGATTCCGTCCGAGCCCGTCTCCAACCCACGAATCTACGCTCTTACGTCGGCCACTGCGTGTCTCAAGATCTGCTTTCTCTGCTGATTTCCTCCCTTCTCCCAGCTCTGATGGGAAGAGAGATTTCCTCCATGACATGTCACCATTCCATGAAAAGATAAGTCGTCCTTCCCTCCTCAGCCCCACCGTCTCCACCTTCCCCAGCCCTTACCCCACCCACCCAGCCGCACACACGACCGACCCACCGACAGAGTGGTGACAAATGACATTGCCGGACCGACTAAATGGTCCTCCACTTCTCGTCCAACACAGGAGAAATGTGATGCAAAAAAGTCCACCCAATTTTTGTCACATCACGACTCGATCTGCCCCCATTACCCAACCAAAGTGGAAATGGAAACATGAGGAATTTATGATTTGTATCGAATTTTAATGTATCAATTTCCTACGCAGGCTTCCATCCATCACTCCCTCGGGGAGAAATGTGATGCTGCTTTATTATTGGTCTGTTTACGGAGAAGCAGCATAGACTCGCTTGTTCAAATATCTGGCTCTTATGAAAATGTGACAAGTGCATCATTGTTGCTCTTAAAAATCAGATCTCTCGCCCAATCTGCTTCTGCTGCTGCTGCTCTCGTCTCCGATATCCCTCCACTCCGACTCTCTCCTCCACTTACTTTCACCCGGTGTGTGTGTGTATGGCTGGAGGGGAGAGCGTCTCACTGGCACTACACATCACCCATCCATCCACTCTCTCTCCCTACCTGCTCCGGGATGTGGGTGTAGTGCTGAATATGCACGGCTGGGCATGGGTTGCAGCTGGTGAAAGTGTGGCAGAAAGGAAGCAATGGGTTGTGACATCCAATCCAAAAAGATGATTTCAAGAAACATTCAAAGGAATCGTATCCTTTTTGCCGGGGGTTCTTCACACAACGGGAGCGGGATCAGACTCCCGCCCCCACGGAGGATGGGATGTCGGGTTGGGTGTGGATTGGGTGGATGTTCCCGCACTTTTGGGAGTGACAGGAGCCAAGTCTGGCAGGGAAGGATCGGATTGTGTGTGTGGCTGGCTCCCATTGATGATGGAGTTGGATGGATGGATGTGACGGAGTAAATCAATTGAAATTGGATCCACTCTGATTGCACAAAGCACAGCCAAAGGAAATATGACTGCTCTTCTCTCAATCCTTCTCATCAAATATTAACCATTTTTATGCCCTGTCCAATCCTCTCTCTTTCTCGAAATTCAAAAATATTTGCAAGAAAATCCATCTCGATCCCCATCAGTTTGTGCTCGCGTCGTGTGTATGCATGGAAGGAGACGGACGGACATGGGTGGAGGAAAGGGCCCGAGGCTGTGTGGACAAGGAGAGAGAGAAGCATGAAAAGAGAGTGAGATGAAGTGCGGAATGTAATAATTTGCGGATGGGAAGACATGATGATGGTCGCAGATCTTGTTTGCGGGTTGTTGTTGTTTGGAATTGGGGTTCATTTTATTTTGCGATATTGGGAGCTCTCCCGGTTGATTGGATTCCACTGGCCCCAAAGCAAAGGTCCACTCGGAGTGACCAGGTCATCTTCTTCCGTCTCCCATGATTGCCTCCTCTCTCCCAACAAACCATTCCCAAACTTAATTGAAAGAGAGCGAGTTGAGGAGAATTGAGAAATGGAGCAGAGCACGGGCGGCGAGGACGACGAGTGGGAGCTCAAACCCCGTCGGCACCACTTTCTCCGCTCACTCTTCTGTTGTTCTTTCTCCTTATTTATTTTCTTTATTGGCTCCACAATCAAAAGGTTTGGATTGGATCATGATTCGGCAGCCAGCAGTCTTCTGACCAGGATCCTCGCCATCCTCGCCATCCTCGCCCATTCCTCCCTCCAAGTCACGGTCCTTCGTGGAGGGGAACAAAGAGCTGAATTTGCATGGCTTCCCCTGAAAGCATCTGCTCTCGGCTTGGGAGTGGTGAAACTGCAGATTTGAAAATGCTCACGTCAGCAGAGGCAAATGAGCTGAAAAGTGCAACGTGGTAACCCAACGTCGCTCCCTGTGAAGCGAATATTTCTTGGCTGCTGGGAATGGCACCTACCCACACATGCACCTACCTACATTGGCTACATTGGCTACACACTGGCTGTTGAGTCGAGATTTGAGATGCGCCCAAATTGCCCTCACCAACCACTCAAATGGCCGCGTTTCGGTGAAAGTGGGGGCATTGAGGCGGAAATACGCTGTCCTCGCGTGGCGTCCACGATGTACTTCTATCCCCGTGCTGCTGAGTGATGAGCACTGGACGGATGGTCCCGATGGCAGCAGCAGTCCCACCACGATGATGACGATAATGACGATTCTTTTCTTTTATTTCCACACTGCCATCGATCCCACTCGCATTAGCGCTTAGCCAAGTTCTCGAGGGGTGCGGAATGTGTGGACGGGCCGTTTTCCCACAAGAAGCCCATGTTGACTTTGTGAAGGATGATGTTTTGGTTGGTGGTGGTGGTGGTTGGATGGAGTGGAGGAGATAGAGAGAGGATAATTTGCTCCTCTACTTACTTACACGCGGAAGAGAGAGAGAGAGCCTAATAAATCCAGACACTCTTCATTTATTAAAATTTCGGCACTCCATCCATCTCCGTCCGTCCGGGCTCCACGTGGCTCTCCTGCTTTCACTCTGACTTTCACTTCCCAAACACAGCTAAATACACCGCTAAACAACCAACAAATCTGAGCCCAAGTCTTGGCTGCCCAAGCGGCGGACGGGGTTTAACGGCCTATCACCACCCTTAATGAGCTACACCACTCTCAACTAATACTCCAGTCCCACCCACAAAAATGCAATCATAAGTTGTTGCCATTTCTCAGACACAAATTCTCTCGCCTCTTAGAATATCAGCGTTGCTGCCAATCCCTCCTCATAACGCCACGTCAGCGCATTTCATCCTCCGCGCATTAACACGAGAGTGATTGATTGTCCCACTCGTGCATGGATCCAGACTATCTGACATGGAGTGAAG
The DNA here is from genome assembly GCF_002217175.1 of Folsomia candida. NCBI lineage: Eukaryota > Metazoa > Arthropoda > Collembola > Entomobryomorpha > Isotomidae > Folsomia > Folsomia candida. The sequence continues at coordinate 143,050 of NW_019091213.1, read as the reverse complement.
GAGAAAGCCTGAAACTTTTGCATTAATGTAATAATCGCTAAATTGTAATTGAGTTGCTCCACTTGCTGCATGTGATCATGACGAGGAAAGTGTGATGTACACGTGTAATTTAATTTGACAATATCCGGATGGGTGGGTGACACCACTTTCTCCTCCGTCCTTCCCATGGCACTTTGTTAGTTTGGTAGCTAATGGGTGGTAGTGGTGATGGTGGGGGGAAGACCAGGAGGGCATCGCCGCTGCCGCCGGCAGGGTGGAACAAAGCGGCGAGGAAGGAAGTGGACATTAATGAGACGGGAGATGAGTTGGTAGTGGTGCTAATTGCACTCTCTTTCTCCCCTCAGCTAAACAGAATGCCCGGCGTGGTGGTGGTGGGAGCAAATCCCGTCCCATATTTCCATGTCAGCAGCCACTCTCTCTCTGTGCTAGTGAGTGAGCAGTAAATAAGTAAGTTTTCAGAGCTGCTTTCTCTCGTCGGCCTCTTTGTTGCTTCCAAAAGTTGCCAACTTTACTTGCACCAACTTTTAAGTGAGACTCTGTCGTGTTGGACTTTGAGCAACTTATTGTGTCGTCGTGTATAAATGTGGGCCATCACTGGAGATGATCAGGCAGAGTCTAATCCATACAAATAGTGCTGCCTGAGACGCGTCCAAGTCTATGCTCAAATATCTCGGCTATGGGGATGAGCTCAATCTGTTAGAGTGGATGAGTGACTAATATTTATCGCATTATCATCATTATTCCTCCTCCTGCACAAAGTGTGAGCATACTGATGAGCCAGAGATGGCTAAAGTGTATCAAAAAGCAGTTCCCATCCCATTTATGGCTTCCGACTTGTCACATTGCTCTCCCTCCGCCTCGTCGTCTGGTCTGGCCGTGGTGGTGGAGAGAAAGTCCCCCGAGTTGACAATGAAAGTGAAGAAGTTGTCTTGGTGGGATGTGTCCCGAGGGAGCTGGGCTGATGGTGATGAATCGTAATCATCACACCTGCCCCGTCCACGCAGGATGAGAAGGAGCGTCGTCATCCGAGGTGGCTCTTGTTGCGAGACCACCACCAGCCGCCTGGGTCGCCCCGTGTCCCAAAATAATATGAATCCGTGGAGGAGAAAGTTGATGATGCTTTCCTTCCTTCCACTCCTCACTCGCCGCTCCTCTCCCACTTACTTTCAGAGGAACAAGCTAATGAAACTTGGTCATTATCATTATTGATCTGGTCCCCCGCACACCAACAACAACAACAAAACATCACGTTTAAACCGCACCACACGACCATGCCAAACTCCTATTTCTCCTATTCACCCTCCTTCATCTCCTCATGATTCTATTTTCGGAAATTGTCACTGGAATTGTCTCTGCAAGGTTGTCACCATGCCGTGTGTTTTTGTCTTTGCAGTCTGCCACCACTTCTCCCGCGGGGTATTCGCCATGGTGGGCGCCGTGAGTCCGGAGTCCTTCGACACCTTCCATTCCTACGCCAACACCTTCCAGATGCCCTTCCTCACTCCCTGGTTCCCTGAAAAGGTGAGCAAACCTCTGCGGATGAGCACAATCCACGTATTTATATGCTTGCTTGTATATCTGGATAATGTATCAGATTAATACTGTTTGCTTTCTCCTCGCCGCCGTGTTGCCGTTTTGGCTCTGTTGCTCCAAATAATTAAGGAGACATAAATTGTGGCTTATGATTTTGGTGGGGAGGGCAACAGCAGCAGCAGCAGCAGATTAATGGCCTCCTGCACATGAATCATTTCATTTAATTTCTCTCTCTCTCTCTCTCCAGACGAGAATCAATTGTGTGGAAACAAGTCTTCTTTGTTGGAGAGAGAGAGAGAGAGACTGGGCGGAAATGGAGTTTTTTTTAGTTTCATCCAATTCCCCACGAGACATTAGGCCGGCATGGCATGTACGATGCCACCCAAGCAGCCAATCCGCTCCCAGATTGCTTTGTCGTCAGTCATGCAGACATGAGGCTGACGTGTTCTCTTGTTCCTCTGTTCTAGATGGTGTCCTCCATGCTTGACTTTGCGACGAGCATGAAGCCAGAGTTCCACCGGGCGCTGATTGACACGATCCACTATTACGGCTGGAGAAGCATCATCTACCTCTACTGCAACATGGAGGGTGAGTTCACTCTGCTGGGCTCCTTATTAATCGAGACCATGTCATACCAATTACTTTCCAGCCTCGCTCCCCACCAGCCCCACAAATTCCTCACGGAAAACACAAATATGGTTTCTCCTTCTTTGATTGTACCTCAAAACAACTTATTTACAGCGAGTAGAACACGGAACTGGGTTGCATGGCATGAGTACTTACACGACTCTGTGGATTTATGTTGCCTTGTCGTCTTCTTCCACTTGTTCTGGATCTCGAATTATATTGTTTGGATTTGCAAAGATTGTGGAGTTTGGAGCGGTCCCTCGGGTGAGATAGCAAGGAGTGGATATCGCCCTCTCATTATTCATGCCCTCTCTCCCAACAACTTTCCACTCTGAGCTCTCTCCGCTGGGAGAAGAAGGAGCTCTTATTAAGCAGAGTGACCAACATTTGCTCTCGTTCTCTGGATGGACTACGAGCCGTGTACGAGGAGCAGTGTGACCTCATCTTGGGTACTCACTGGGTTGGGGAAGAAGTATTGGTCGTATTGGGCTGATGACCTGCCAGCAGCCAGAGAGAGGTTTCTGGCCTCATGATGGAGCACCACCCACCCGCCCAGCCTCCCAACTTCATTTCCGGCGTTTTGGTCGAGTGAGCAGCATTTCCATCACATCAGTCTTATCTTATCCTCTCCACCACTCCATCCATCCTCTCTTTGTCTCCGCATCCAAATGAGCACCCAACCAGCCAGCCCGAGAGACGACTAGCTGCTGCTCTCCAATTGTTGACACTCATTGTTGCTCCACGGAGAGTGCAAATCGAGAAAGGTGAGGCAAGCTGAGACTCGGTCAACCCATTCCCTACGTGCACGCAGAATTTGTTCTGCTGACTCTTCACAGCAGCTTTCTCTCCCTTCTTCTCGTCTCGTCGTCGTGGAGTCGATAATCAAAGGAAAGTGGTTGGAGCGGAATGCAACTCCTGTGGCTTATCAAGTGGAGAGTTATCAACGCTGATTTGACTTTAATGTGCTCTTTGAAGAGAGAGAAGAAGAAGGAAGAAGCCCACTTATCTCCACCAGGAATCTCTCTCCCTCTCCGCTCTCTCACAGGCAGGGAGTCACAACCAGCTTTTGGTCAGAGAGATGTGCGGGGAGAGAGTTGGACTGTTACGCGAGGACTCTGCTTTGACGAATAATCTTTCCTCCTCCTTTGAGCAGGAGGAGAGATGGGAGCGAGTAAAAGGGAGACGACGATGGATGGAAGCAAATTAGATTTAAATTAAAGAGTTCAAAGATGTCCTCGCTCTACAAAGGAAAAAAGAAATCTTCAAACAAATGGAGGATGCAGCTACACATGGATACGTGCGTGCCTACTGGTCTGATCCGCTCAGAAGTAGGCTGCACTTGGATATTTCATTCCCTCTCCTCCCAAGCCAGAGAAACCACCAATTTCGTAAGCACAAGTCAAACAAGCAGGGAGGAAGTGGGCCTTGTTTTCTGGGGAAAAAGAAAAATGAAATAAGAGAGATTTTGCTCATATAGAGATCGAGTGAAGTGAAAGCTCACACGTTGACTCGTGCAAAATGTTTCGCAGGAGGACGAGGAAAATGACTCGAGGAGATTTTTGGATTTCGTTTTTTGAGCGCATTACTTACCAGGTCCGACTTTCTCCCTGCTCCTTTGGTTTATTGAGCTTCAAAAGAAATGGGATTTGTTTGTTTTTGCTGCTACACACGCTCGCCTCCTTCCGTCCTGCAGAAGAGGAGCCAGCCTTATTACTACCACCAGCCAAGGAAGGATAAGGGACATGTGTGGAATAGGCTGCAAATGCAAATGGAGATCCGATTTGTTTACTCTGCAACAAAGCCACTTTTCTCTCCAAAATGGCAATTCCCTCCGTATCCAGATTTTTACCCTGTCTGCCCGCCTGCCAACCAGCTTATGAAATGAGTAAATCATCTCCTCCACCAGTTGCCAAATAGCGGGAGCAGGCACACCCATAAGATTGCGTATACTCTCTCCATTAAAGCGGTCTCCGTCGGGCCCACCCAACCCCCGTGGAGGAGGAGGATTGGATCCCATTGTTGCAGTCTCACCTAGATACGTCTCTGCCTCGTAGATAAATGTGTAGTTGCACGCGTGATGATTGAGTCAATATTTGGCTGGGTTGTTTCTTATCGAAAATAGGGAGCAGGTACACACAGGGGTGAATAGAAGTCGTCTTTGGCCGTGTCTGGTGGGGGAAGGGGCAGGGAAAGCAGGGCCACACTCGAGGGATTTGCATCCCATTTTTACTCTTTCACTTTCTGATTTACGGCAGACTGCATTTCTCTCACATCCTCCGCGCGAGAGGAGAAAGTCGGAGCAGTCAGTCACACGAGGACAGAGTGAAAGTGAAGGAAAGTGAATTACATTTCTGGGATGGTCGTCCCATGTGTGTGGGGCTGCCCTGCTCCTCATCTCTTCTCCATGGCTCACAACTTCCCGTCCGTGCGAAAATAGCGAGAGGGTGGGGTGACACGAGTCCACGTGATGATGATGATGACCGTTGGTACTAAATACTAATTGTTGTGATGAGTGTCACACTCGTTAGGCTTAAAGGGCGAGCTTAGTATTTAGCAGCCATTCTCAAATTCCAGTTTGTGTGCTCTTTCTTCTACAAAGTGAAAGCATAGGATAAGCTGTTTTTGGTGAGCTATAAAGTAGGAGACCATGTTTGGTTTCCGGGTGGTGGTCGGCCTGGCACTATATTTCGTCCTAAGATGACGAGTGCCGTGCGGTGTGAGTATTTTGGGAGTGAGAAATGACCACCACGCCGAGAAACTGACCAAATCGGATTACGTTCTCCTACCGCCCCCACCACCGACCACCGTTCGGTCATCCTCTCTCCCCTAAAAAATAAAATACTGACATTTTGTGTTTGTTTGTGCGTGGGTTGCAGGGCTGTACCGCCTCCAAGGGCTCTTCCAGGAGCTGGCCCTCACCAACGAGTCCATCCACATCCAGGTCGTGCGTCACGTCTCCTCCGCCGAACAGGTGCTCGCCATCCTCGTCCAGGTGGAACAGGCGAACAGGTAGGACTCCCATTCATTCACATGCAGATATCCCAACCCATCAGCATAGTTAACGACCTTTCCACCACCTCATCACCATAAGCAAACAGTTGGCGGCTGGCTGTATGACTCGTCACCAGCAGAAAAGTTGGTTGGATGACGAAGCAGGATGGTAATATACAGAGGATTTCATCTCCCACCACCTGTTCCTTTCTCCGCCTTTCTATTTATGCCTCCTTAGTGAGTACGAGGCTCATTTTGTGGGCGACTATATAAATATTTCCACGCAATAGTGGAGGATTTAAGACTGGGTGTAAGAAGAAGTGAGCCTCCGCCCCATGCACATTATAGAAGAGGGAGCGAGAGAGCTGGTTTTAGGGCTGACGGTTTAATGGCCTTTAAAACGCTCCCAGTCTGATTTATGAATATTTGCGCCCCTTCCACATTTCTTGGAATTACATTAAATCTCACTCTAATCTGACACCTCGTACACATTTCTCGTGTGCGAATTCCTCATATGCGCGTTCTCCTCCACTTTGGCCTCCTCCGCTGCACACTCCCTGGGTGCTCGTAGGCTGAACGTGCGGTGGTGATTGTCCCCCGGGGGATCTGGTCGTTGGGAACATGGGTACTTGGAAAGTGGGATGGGTGTGGTGTTTGCGGTGGTGGGAGAGGTTTGCCCAGAGGTCTGGACATGGAAACCCACTCAACTTTCCCTCCAACTTTCTCCTCTAGGAGAGGAGATTGGCAGTCATTGAGGGAGTGAAAGTGTGTGGGTTACACTTGTTGGGAAAGTTTAATTGGGCTGATGACGAGATGCTATGTGCTCATCTCATGGCGTGGCGGTGGTGGGGGCCATGATTGAATTAGTGGGCGAGTGAGGCCGGGTTAATTAATGGGTGTTGGATAATGATCTAAGGATGGCCCATCAGCATCACATCACATCTTGTTCTACAACCAGCAATAAGCTACCAAACTTTCCAATCAGGTTGACTCGCTGGCAGACTGTGTATTATTATGGGGCCGAGGAAACCTTCCTCCTCACAGTCCTGCCTGATGCACAGCCATTTCTTGGCCCTTCAACGAAAGTGGCAAACTTTCTTCCTCGTGGTTTGATGGATGGAGGCTGGGCGTCTCAATAAATGAGTGGGTGCCACACATTCAAGTACTTTAAGCTAACTCGCACGTAAATAAATTCCAGGTTTGGTCACAAGTACGTCGTGCTGGACTGTCCCGTGACGCTGGCCCAGGAGGTCATCGTCACTCACGTGCTCAACCCCACGATGGGCCGTCGCACGTACCACTACCTCATCTCCGGCCTTGGAATGGACGAGCCCTGGGAGTCTTCCATCGTGGAGTACGGGGCTGTGAATGTGACGGGATTTCGGATCGTGGACCCGGGCAGGAAGGTCGTGCGCGACTTTATGAGCAAGTGGAGCGCCCTCGACCCCACCAACTTCCCAGGAGCTGGAAAACCCTCCATTTCGGTCAGCCCATACATTTCCTCTTTAAATTAATTAATACTACTACGAAATATTTGGTATAATGATACTGAGGAAGTGAGGAGTCGCAATTTGGAGTTGGTGGGTTTGATGAGAGAATAATGTGTGGATTTAATCCTGCGTGATTAACGACTCGGTGGTCGAATTTGTTCCTCATTGTTTGTCTTGCTTATTATGATCTCTCTCTGGAGTGACGGGGAAGGAGGAGACAGATTATGTGTGCTGCTGCTGATGATGAGATTAGAGCGATTAGCTTCGGCCTTTCTCCTCCTCCGCTCCCCACGCCAACGCCGACTTGCCTCCGACAACCGGCTCCTTTGTTTGCTACCGTTAATGAGGTGGAGGAGAAACAAACAGGACGACTCTTCCATTCTGATTGCACCGCCACCATTTATTTATTCCACTCCAACGCACACCACACGACGACTACATGTATTGCATTCCTAGATACTCTGCTCATAATGATAACAACATCGTCACCACCATTATTACCGAGAGAGAGATATAATATAGATTACAGAGAGAGAGAGAGAATAAAGGCCACTGGCAGAGTGAGGATAATTAATGCGATTCGAAATATTCAGAGCTGTCGACAGAGGAGGTTCAAATCCTGATGTGGAAATTAGCCAGAAAATCGGGTGATCTCGTGATGACATGTTCTAGAGGCAAGAGAGAGAGAGAGAGTCAGATAATTAATAGTCGCCTTGTCAGATATGGGCACAGAAGGCAAGGGCAAAGGAAGCGAATAAAGGGCTCGGATACGTGATGCATTTATGGTTCGTGTATAGTTACCAAATTCTCCAAAGGACAACTTCCCATCGTCGTCGACGTCGGCCTCCTCCAGGACTTTGACACTCACGAGGGCCACTTCGTCAGGGGCTAGCTCATCCCGAGTCAGGAGTTTCAACGTCTGCTCCAAGTCACCCGTCCCCAGAAATTGATCCCCATCAAAATCTACAACACATGCACACACACACACACAGAATGCGTTGAATACTAACTCTGGCAGTTTGCATCATTGTGTTGTATTTACCATAAATTCTGAAGGCGTAGTAGACCTTGATGTCCCGTGGGGCATGTTCTGAGAAGGCGGAGAAAATGTCGAGGAAGTCTTCAAAACTGATTCCATTCCCATCTCGAGAAAACACTTGGCATATCCGATGGCGAAACGGGTTCTCCTACAAAAAACACATACCATATTTGAGAGCAGAAATTTATCATGTTTGAAGCACGAAAACAACGACTTCTTTAGAACCCCACATGACCCCAGTGGCGAGGAGGACCCATACCTTGAGCTCCGCCATTTTGGCCACCGTTTCCAACGGCAATCGGACCGTCATTGGCTCGTTGGCTGTCATGGACTTGGGCACGATGGAGGGGTTCAGCTCTCGGAACTTTTTAAACACCCTGCAAAAGTAATCATTCACCATGTGTGAATTATTAGTGCTCATGTGTTTGGTTAAGGAGCATACGATGATGAATTTGCACATGTTTACCTCAGAATTTCCTTCCGCGTGAAGAAAGTGCAGTCCTGAAGGAATGGAATAACATGTGTGAAGAGTGGAGTCCTAATTGGTCTTTGAGTATGTCTGGGTCTCACCTGATAATCCTCCAACTGCTCCTCCGTGAAGGTGACGATTTTGTTGCCCATGGTCTGCCAGGTTTGCTTCCAGGTAGGGCAACCAGCCTTGAGCTCCTTCTTACTCGAGGAGAGAAAGCCAACTGACCAGAAAGGACCACGCCCAAAATATGAAGCCAGCCATTAGTTGGTTAGCGATGCTGCTGATCTCTCGCACTTCTGCACCTCCGTCGTTATTGCATTCATATTGCTATTCATCCATGCGCTTTGTACTTTCCCCGTACGGCTGAGAGCAGGTAGGAAGCAAGTCCAGCAGGGAAAGCAGCATCAATCATAAAATGACTCAAAGTCAACTTTATAGACGATGGAGCAGTAAATGGATGGCGTTACGACTTCCGTCCGCCTCACATACGTATTACCTCCTCCAAACGAACCTATTTCCCTTATAATAGATAGATAAACATGCACATGTAACTCACAATATAACGCAAACCAAGTGAAAGTGAATTTTGTAAAATCAAGCAAATAAAAATGATTCTAAGAATATATGTTTTCGGATTTTTCAACTCGGGCAAAAATTCTAAAACTTGAAGAATTAAAAAGTATCTACGTAAGGTTTTGCCTATAAAATATTTTACTCCAATTAGGAGTAAGTTCAAAGTAAAAATTAAAAAGAAAGCTTATGATGAGTTAACCAAACTCTGTGGGTCACAAAATATCTGGGTTGAACATGTTTGAGTTCCAATGGTGCATATTTTGTGGACCACATCAAATTGATCACAAGAATTAGCAAAGATATGCCAAGTAATGAATGTTAATGCGGAATGGGTACGACAGGCGAACGCTGCTCTGATGTACGATGCGATCTCCGTCCTGGCCGAAGCCTTTGGCAAGGTGTTGCGGAAGAAGCCGGATTTCTTTGTTGGCGGATCCATCAGCACCACTTCCGGCGGAGCCATGAGCACCAGCAACAACAAGACCCCGACATTCCCGTCCTCCTCGTCCTCATCGACGACGACGACGAGTTTCAATACGACGATGCGAGAAGTTCACTGCGCCACGGGCCGGGACTTCACCGACTCTCCCGTCCCTTTCGAGCTGGGTGAAAAGATTTCAAAGTTTATCAGAAAGGTGAGTGCGAGCGAGCACAAGTGGACTTTTTCCTCTCTCTGCCCAACTTTTGCGGTGAAAGTGAAAGTTGTCCAACTTTGCGGCCTTTCTCTTTTAAAAATCGCTTAAATTCCGTGTCAGAAAGTTTAAAAATAAATTTACACGACCGACCACGGTGCGTGGCACGTTCGTTCATAAGTTAGTTTACTACGAAGGGAGAGACTTGATGGGCTGAAAAAGTTGGAAGAAAGCAAGGAGCCGAGTTCATGCTCCTCTGGACAATAATACGTGAAGGAGGTTCACTGTGTGTGTATGAAGCAAGCGATGGTTATCATATCCAGCCCACTCGCTCCCCTGCGACCCACTTTCATTGATGATGTCACAATTATTTACTATTGAACCCAAGTCAGCGCTGGGGTGGCTGATTTGTGGTGGTGAATGTCACTAATTAGTGAGGATGGGATTGATTATACACGCTCCGTGCTGTTCTGCTCTGTCGCTGGGGAGCCATTCATCACTTGAATCCGTTTCTAATTGTTATTATTAAACCCCTCCAATTAGTCAACGACACCTTGAGCACAGAATAAGCTCCAAAAGTTGAGCCCTGGTTGAAATTTTGATCATTTTCTGTAGAAATTCCACCAAATTTTCTGTAGAACAACTGTATTCAGAGTGATGTGTGCATATTTAAAACTATGCAGAATTAGAATAAGCGTATAATATGCATCGAGCTTTTGTTGATTACTGCAGAATTCGACACTGATTTCTACCAGGGGGTGAGAACCCATGTTGGTCTACCGGATAGCTTGATATTAGATATGTTAGATATGTTAGGTAGGATATCATTAGGTCACGACGACAAGTGGACACGGTTAGCTAGTAGCGTGTTTGATAATAATGGTCCTCGCGTAACTAGGTGGAGTTGGAAGGGCTGACGGGCACCATCCGATTCACAGAGGAGGGACGACGCCACAATTTTTCCGTCGACGTGATGGAGCTCTCCGTTCACAGCACGAAAGTGAAGGTGGGTGTGTCACCGATTTTTCGCGGCAAAATGCATATGCTCGTCATACATATATCTTATTTGAATATCTATTACAGATTGCTGAGTGGAGTGACACGCAGGGTTTTGTCAAGATTCCCCCAAAGTACGTGCGACCCACAACGTTCTCACGGATTCAGAAGAACCGCACCTTCATCGTGACCTCCATTCTGGTTCGTCCTTTCTCATCTCTACAACACATAATTGTACATTTATTCCCACATTGTGTGTCATCTTCCGCCCACAAAAAACTTTTCATAATTTCCAACCCAGCGGAACAAGTTCTTAATTAATTGGCCAACGCTCAGTTCTTTTCTAATTAGCATTAATACCTCTTGTCTCGCTTTCCGTCCCCTACCCCTCGTGCACGGCATTGTGCATGGAGAGAAGCCCTCGACGTTCACAAAAACCTTCTTTTCATGACATTTCTCTTTGTTCTCAATGGCTTCCTTAATCATTCTGCTCATCATTTCCCTCTTGCCTCGTTCCTGCAAAGTCAAATAATAGCCAAACCCCATACGTCCCCACGCCCTCCAAGTGCCCCGTAGAACGAATATGCTCCGAATTTGTCCACAGGGCTGGATGTGCATGCATGTGTCTTATATTTTCGAACGGAAGACAGCGTTTGCTTTTATCAGGTCCTCCAACAAAAAAACGACGTGTTTGCTTACTTGACAGCGAGTATCGTGTGCACGGCTCGTCGTCTGCTAATTAAATTGCACCAACACAGCATAGAAGCATCTTGGTATTATTTTATGGGGCGCGACCCACTATGAAAATAATAATCTCATTTCCCAGTGGGAAATTCCCACCATGTTTCCCTTGGCCTCCAAAAATGCACTACTAATATTTATACGTTAATATTGACACATTACTAATCGTCCTCATCCGTCTCGGAAACTTATTTCTAATTCCAAACTATGATTTCTGGATTAATGATTATACAAGAGTACGGTCAAGTGACGAACATTTGGTCACTGGGACGTGAAACTCATCATGATCCACCAGATATAGCTTTTTCAACCGGTACGATTTACGAAGCCTGGTCTCACTTCGAATCGTTTGGTCGTTATTATTTTAAAACGTTTACACGACCATGCAAATTTATCTCAGTGGTTCTCACGTTCTTAATCAGTGCGGGAGAGGTGGGATAATTCGTTGGTTCGAGAATGCCATGTTGAAGACGAGATACAGACAACGACTCTTGAACGTTAATCGCCAAGTCTGGTGTTGTTATTTCAGGAGGAGCCCTACCTCATGCCAAGGACGCCGGAGAAGGGGGAAGTCCTCACAGGCAACGATCGCTATGCCGGATTCTGCAAAGACCTGGCCGACAAGATTTCAGACAAGTTGGGAATTCAGTGTGAGTCGAGTTCTGCTACGCAAATATCCTCCAAAGTGGCATTTCAATGTATGTAGAAATGCATAATTATTCACGCAGACGAGATGCAGATCGTGAAGGACAACAAGTACGGGAACGAGAACAGGAACGGGGACTGGGACGGGATGGTAGGAGAGCTGATGCGGAGGGTAAGTGAGCTCTACTTTATACGGATAAGTATGATGTAAGATAAGTGGGTGTGGTTTTTCAGGAGGCGGACATTGCCATCTCACCGTTGACCATCACTTCCGAGCGGGAGCGTGTGATCGACTTTTCCAAGCCCTTCATGTCCCTCGGCATCTCAATCATGGTTTTCAAGCACCCGAAGCGATCCCCCTCCGTCTTCTCCTTCATGAGCCCCCTCTCTAACGAAATCTGGCTCTGCGTCTTCTTTGCCTACGTCGGCGTATGTCAAGCTCACCCATTCCTCTCGCTGCTGCATATCCACTTATTCGTCCTTTATTCTAACATGTCACACTTTTTTTTATTTCCTCCAGGTCAGCATCGTCCTCTTCCTCGTTTCCCGGTTCAACCCCAACGAATGGAAAACGGGGGCCGATGGAACCATGAGCACATCCTCCGTGTCGAACGACCCCATGTGGTTCTCTTTGGCGGCCTTGTTGCAACAGGGGTCGGACACGTCGCCGCGCTCGACGGCGGGTCGGATTGTGGGCGCGGTCTGGTGGTTTTTCACCCTCATTCTCATCTCGTCGTACACGGCTAATTTTGCCGCCGTCCGCACAGTCAACCGCATGGTCACACCCATCAACTCGGCCGAGGACCTCGCCGCCCAAACCGACGTCGAGTATGGCACCCTCGATCGCGGATCCACCTGGAACTTCTTCAGAGTAATTCCGTCAGAACATAGATCTGCTAATAATTTAATGCAGGGGTATTCTGATATTTGATGTGCCGATATAACCCCAATGTTTTTTTTTGCAGAGGTCGCAAATGCAAGCGTACACCAAAATGTGGGACTTTATGTCAGCTCGACCTCACGTCTTTGTCCGCACTTATGACGATGGGATAAAGCGAGTGAGGGAGAAGAAGGGTGAGTCCCCGGATAGCTCATTTGCATTTCCCATTATTCCGCCCCCTCTCAGAGGAAGCCATGTAATCAGGATGTATACAACGGTCGAACTGTGTAACTAACAAGCATGCACAGTGCAACTTGGGCGATTTGAATGTGATCAAAAGCGGAGTGGCTGTGACCCATTTCACAAACGAGACTTTTTCCGCCTGGTCCTTTTCTCCCAGTGGAAGCATCATCGTCACGGTGCCCAACTTTCTCTCTGTTCCGCCTCAGCCCAGGCGAAGGGTTCATTTAGTAGTGCCTGCCTCCACAACACATGCTTCTACTTCCCATCAAACCACTCGTCCCATTCAGTATGGAGTCAGACGTCGAAATTCTGTCTCGATCCTCACCAGACGACCAGATCTTGATAGCATTGAATTGCAGTCATCGAATGCATGAAATTGTATGCACTCTGCTGTGCTACTGGCTCTCTCAATTAATTGGCCTATTCTATCCATCACAGTCCCGTGCGGTGTTTTTCCCCTCGTGCAATTGTCCCAACAGAGAACGTTAATTAACGTTGGTTACCCATGCCTGTGCTGTACATTCAGCAGCGTCCCGTTCACTAAACCCACTTTGCTAGCTGTATAAGTAAATAGGTAACTTGGGAGGACGAGATGCGCCTGCAAAGTGGAGGAGGAAATGAAAATTTGAAAATATTTGGATCGTTCGTCTGAGTAGTGAAATGCTCTCACTTTCTCTCCTTCTCTCTCCATATTGTCTGCCTCTAATTGCACCATGAATGTGTAGAGATGAAATATGTGTATGCTTACAAAAGTGGTGCACATGGCGTTGTTGGTGGGTTTCGACATGACAGTGATTCATGTTGTTGTGTTCTCAGCTACTGTTCCGGCTCTTGCTCGCACAAATCCAGAATCACTTTCCGAACCCAATTTGGAGCCTTGTTTTACTTGTTTCGTATGACTTGGTTGGAATTTGCATTCATCAACTCTCTCGCTCGCTGCAAAAGAGCATTGATGGTCCTATTTACAAACGGGGTACTGGCCTTGTTTTACACGTTCCGTTGATGAAGTCATTCCCATATGCGTCACATACGAATTTGGAACGGTGATCAAATGGAAATGAGGCTGCACATGAATGTATCTATCTCCAAAGTGTATGGACATGGCTGACATACCCGTCCCCATATTATCCTACGCGTCTATTCTTTAGCAACTGTTGTGGTAGTGGCAGTTGTATACATGTATCTACAAATCTATAGTCCATAAAATTAGTCAGTTGATGGCAAATTGTTTATTGTACGTGGACACGAGTTGTTTTTGTCTCGCATGACGAATGCTCCTGTCTTATTCTAGGAAAGTACGCGTTGTTGGTCGAATCCCCAAAAAACGACTACACGAATGAGAGGCAGCCCTGTAACACGATGAAGGTGGGGAGAAATCTGGACGCGAAGGGGTTCGGCGTGGCCACCCCACTCGGCTCACCCCTCAAGTAAGTAGACTTTCCTGTATCCATAGTCCATAGGCATATCGAGGCAGAGGTCGGTACGATTAAGCATAATTGGTCTGCGTGACCACAGCAAGGTTCATGGTCTCAACATATGTTTTTTTGTGGGTAGGCAGCAAATCAACCTGGTTGTGCTAAGCATGAAGGAGAGTGGGACGCTGATGCAGATGCAGAACAAGTGGTGGGTGGACAGGTCCGAGTGCCCCCTTCCAGACAAGAATGCGGCCGAGGCGGATGACGAGCTGTCGTTGAAGAGCTTGGCCGGGATATTCTACATTCTCATCGCAGGCCTCGTCCTCGCCGTGGTGATCGCTCTCCTCGAGTTCTGCTGGAACTCGCGGAAGGAGGCCAAGCGGCGACAGATTTCCCTCAAGGAAGCCATGAAGGTCAAGGCGCAGATGTCCATCTCTGGTATGAAAGTGCAGGAGGCGGACTCGGCCACGCAAACGACGAATGGGAACAACGGCCAGGGGTGCAGCCAGCAGTCCACCCTCAGAGCACGACTGCCCACGACCACGCGCGGGGATGCGCGGCACTACTCCTCCTCCAGACATCACCACCCCCACGACCCCATTCCCAACCTCTGACGAGAGCTCAAAGACTAAACGCAAAAACTCTCTCTTCCTCGCTCCCCACAAGTACCTGAAGTGCCTTTTAGAGTAGTAATGACAGCGAAAAGTGGTGTGCACATGGTGGTTCATGATTACCAGGGACTTGAAGGCCACTCACACTCACGAAACTGCTAACTAACCGTCATAATCGCCAAACTTTGTAATCGTACGTGCCAATATCTGTGTAGATAGTGAAAGATGAAGCTACATATATGTCAACTTTGCGGATGGGTGTCTGAATTCTCTGGTATTAAATAAATAACTAGTGCATGGTTGGTTTATATGGGTGCAATTGTTCTTAACAATGTTACAAGTTTTAGAGTCATATCACTTATCAATCAGAAAAGGTGCAGAACAGGCACCATTATGTACATAATAGTTCCTAGCTTATTGGAGGACCTTGCCCTATCAATTTGTATAGCATGTTTAAAATCAAATCAAACGGGTCGGTCCAGGAAGTGCGGTGGATAGAGTAGCAAATTTAGTAGAACCACTTCTCTAGCGCAATCGTTGTCCTTATCCGTAATTACATTGTATAGCTTCATCATCACATGCGCAGCGCCCTGTGCAAGGATTCGTCATTATAATTCATAATCCTAGTTTCTACTCTAATCAAGTTCTAAATATATGCATAGTTAATAAATATAGTTAAGTATGTAATAATAAATAAAGAACAAATATTGCTATTCAGTGTGCAGTGAACCTTAGCTACATCAATTTTCGAACGAGTTTGCACTTTTTAGTGGCGACGTGACGCACGGATTATAAGGGAAAGCCTGCGTTGTGTGATTAATGTCGAATTATTCTATAATTGCACGCACCAGTTATCTAAGGTTAGAGGTTATCTTATCGTTGGCCTCATCATACCTCGTCATCCAGTAGGAATAATTGAGCTTGGAAAATGTTTTTATCGGGAGTTCATTCTTAACTGTAGCTAAATTTTGGTAATAATGACTTTCAAGAAGGTATATATTATATATACCAAAATAATGCATGTGCATACAATTTCAAACCGCAGAGTAATCATTAATCCAATCATATATGATATATGATTGGATTAATGATTACTCTGCGGTTTGAAATTGTATGATATATGTATGTACCAACAAGTCGTGCACATTAATCACAATCATCATTTCATTTCGCACGGTTTTTAATTTCAGAAATCAGAATAGAAGCCCATAATCATATGTACATATGTATATCCATAAGTTAAATTTAGATTGCAAACCATACTTAAGTAACATGGATCCTATATTGCAATAATATTAACTCAATTGCTGTACATGAATGCAAAAAGCAATGTTTCAATTTAAACAACTAAAGAGCAGTACCAGATTTGACCTTAAATAGATTATCACAAAAAACTAGCACAACTTGACATTTCTTCATTGTCTACTTATGCTTACGAAACGTTCACAACTGCTGCTAATGGACCTAGATGAAAAAGACGTGAAGGGTAATAAGGTACTAACTAGTATGTAATTACAGTTTAATTTGAATGACCGTAACGACTAGGCAAATCAAATTATAGTCAAAGGTTATAAATTACGTACAACCAGGCCAATAGCTCACCGTCTTATTTTTTACACTTATGCACAATATACTTAGCAATTACGTATTGGGTTTATGTAGTTAATGTACAGAAAGTCAATTGAATAATTAAATAAAAATCTGGTGGTGCGAGGATAATGGGTCCTGAAGCTTGTTTGTGGCGAGAACATCATGCAAAAAGAGAGGACAGGACAACAGCAAGTGTATTATGTATAGCTAAGGCAGGAGGAGGAGGATTGACATATTTTAGTAGGAGGACGACGTCACGTAAACGAACAACACCAACAGGTAAACACTGAACTTCGGGATAATGTCTCGCATTATTGTTGGATGTTGTTGAGCAAGGAGTTAGCTAAGGAAATAATAAGAGAGGGTTATTCTTATTAGCTTCATATTATTAGAAATATCGCGATTAATATATGAGCACTCAACCAAACGCACATTACTCAAATTATTTACATTCTCTCCGCCACAACTAACACAATTGCTTGAAATAATTTACACAATGAATGAATGAATGAACACGGATCAACTTTAAGAATTACACGACAAAAGACCTTTGTACAATTTTGAATAAAATCTGTTGGGAAAATAAATAGTCAACTTGTACGGAAATGAATGGTTAGAAAACTCGCTCACAATTCATCTTTGAGTAGAGTGTATCGATTGGAGGAAGGGGCCAATTTTTTAAAGGTGGATTCTGGGGGCGACGTCCCCTTTGGTTGGGTCAATAAGTCATTGCTGGGGTCTGAGTTGGGGTCCGGTCCGTAGTGGAACTCGCGGTGAAGTTTTCCCGAATGAAGATCTGCAATAAAGTTTTTCAACTTTCCAGGAATGTCCATCTGGCTCGCATCCTATATAACAAAGACAATGGTAATATTTGTAGAGATGTGAGGAATCTCAAACATGCCAAGAGGCAAACTGATGCAATATTGCGAGCCAAAATTAAATCGGCATTTATAATTCCACCCCACCCCCACCCCTGTGTGAAAAAGTTGGAGGAATATGAAGCCAGTATGGCTCAATCCTCAAAAATAGTGACACCTGAATCATCCCGCAAAAGAACCGTTGTCAAATCTGATCCTCAACCTACCTCAGACTCGGATTAATCCTAACATGTATTTGTACTTATGGTTTTATTACTATGATTTAACTAAAATAAAATCTAAGTTAATATGAATAAGCCCAGTTATCCATTTATTTACTTACCGGAAAAAGGTACATGTGGCGAAAACTGTATACAAAATAAATTTCGAAAAAGTTCAAGGCATGTATTGACTGTGTGGACCAAGAAGTAAGCATATGTTCACCTATCGATGGCAATGAGGGGTAAATCCTTCTCAGATTTTCCCAAGTGATGAAGGGGGTGGGCGAATCGCTTTCCATCGGCAGTGAGGAACGTGATGGCGTGCTTTTCACCCATCAATTGCTCATGAACAACTTGGTTGTAGCGTCTAATACTGTCCTTATCGTCTGGGTTGTGAAATAGGATCATGAATGGGAGCCCCTCCTCTGTCAATTCCTCTGCATTCTCGAATGTGATTTCTCTCACGAGTGGAACACACTTGGTTTGAATCCATGTTAGAACCTCGTCAAAATTTTCAGAGTTTCCTTTAAATGTCTCGTCGAGTTCTACAGAAGTTGTTCGATCTGGTCGGAAAGCAAGAATGTCAACATCCGGGGGGTGCATGGTGCGTGATGCCTCACTGTAATTGAATCGTCATGAAGTTAAGTTAAACATTTACCATTATTATATATGATATGCAACAAAAAAAACCACACCCAAATCCAACGTAGAAAGCACAATCGTCCTTCAAATTCATGGCGACTCGGCGATAAGTATCATAGGTTCTGCTTGTATTGGAAGTCATGTAGCCAATAAATATGCGTTTCGTTTCGTCAATGCTGAGAACTTCTCGAAGGTGATGAAATTCGTGAATAGGGTTTTCCATCTGCTTGACGATGTACTCCAAGAAGGCTTCCGGCGTCCGACCACCACGATACTCTTTTTTGACAGGAACTCCATTTCGAATTAACTTGAGCGTTGGATACTTTGATATCTTGTACCGAGATGAAATCGAGCCTGTTAATTAACAAACCATGTTTAAAACCCTGATAGAATGGGATTTGGATCTAGTCAAGAGAATAGTAATAGCTTACTGTGCTTATCACTGTCAACTCTTCCTAAAGTGACTTTAGTTTTGTCTGGAAAAACACCAGAGATTTTGTCTGCAGCTTCATCAAAAATTGGAGCTAGAAGGTTGCTAAATCGACACCAGTCGGCGTAAAAATTTACAAAAACGAGCTCCGAATGTGCTGTAGAGTGAAAATTGTATATGTTAATTACGTTTTTAATTGTAGCTATATTAAAGTTTAGATTCATCTACCAATTGTAGCATCAAAATTAGATTCGTCGAACTCTACAGCTCCACTGTCAGTTGGATTATAAAATGAGATCACTACCTGCAATGATAAATAAACAAACAGTCACGAACCACACTAGCAATTGACACATTAATCTATGATGACTGATATTATGGACACATACGAGATAGAAGAGGACAATCCCCCATGATTTTCTTGAGCAGGATCGTTGCGGCATAAACGACATTTCTTTATTTCTTGGTCGCCTATTACTATATGTCATATGTTGCCGTTGTAGAAAATTGCAACATCAACTAACCAAAACTGCACTTCTAATCGAAGTCTTGGATGGAAAGGAGAGTAACTTTTTTGTAGTGTGCCTTGTATAACTAAAAAAATATAAAATTTTATGGACTTTTATGGACTCAAGGGAACAATAGGTTTTTGTTGACTGTTTTTTTATTTGGAGAGTGCTTTGGCTACGAATAGCGAGTAGCAAGGACATACAAATGAGGCGTGTTGTATATAAATTGTAATTTTGTGAGAAGAGACAAATGACAAGACCCGGCTGGTGGACTGAAATTTTGATGAAACTTGTTCAGCAAATTGTGACAATAATAATCCTTTGCTGGACACGTTGGCTGATCTCTACGGCCGGAGAGATGAGGAATAAAACAGCAGCGCGGAATCCGATTAAACAAGGCGTCTCATTTTCCTCACTCAAACCCAACGAAAAGAAGCCACATATTTTTTTAGCGATAAAAATGTTCATGAAATATTAGTAAAAATAAAAATATATATTTGCAGCAGCGACATACTCCTCTACAACTTTTCTTTGATGTTACTATCTTCTTAAAATAAAATGACATGTTTATTATCATTTTTGAGTAACGATTGCTTTTACATTTTAATAATAGCTCTGATTATATGATAATTGTGATATATTATGAGTGTATACAATACACTCATTTGGTCACTTGATGTATTGCGTGAGCCAGATAGTCGACATTTTTTGTGGTGATACCGACAATGGCGATTCTGCCATCTTTGGTAAGGTAGACGCTGTGCTCTTTCATGAGTTTTTCCACCTGCTCTGGTTTCATGCCAGTGAAGCAAAACATGCCGATTTGATCCGTGATGTGTGACCAATTTCGAGAGGACCCTTCCTTCTTCAAATTGTCTTTCAACTGGTTCCTCATGCTGATTACACGGTCAGCCATCCCCTTCACTTCGGCCAACCTAAAGTTCATTTCGAAAAGTTGCACAGCTTAAACTTGGTTTACCTGATTACTGGACCATTATTGTGAGAGAGAATAAATAATTGTAAATACCATTGTCCACGCAGGGATGAATCGTTCAAGAGTTCAGCTGCAATTCTAGCTCCATGGACAGGTGGATTAGAGTACAAGGGACGGATGACGATTTTGAGTTGGGACATGACCTTGTCCGCCTCTTCCTTTGAGCTGCAGATGAAGGAAAATGCTCCCACACGCTCACCTGCAGTCATAATTCCATAAAGTGTATTTAACAAATAAGTAGAATCAACTTTTTTGCACACATTTTTGTGAAACTGTCATTAGTACTTAAGTACATATGTCACCCACCATACAGTCCCATATTTTTAGCAAATGATTGTGCCAATCCTATTTGATGTCCATCCTTGAGGAACAGTCGAACAGCAGCGGCATCCCGATCCATGTCACCTGAAGATTTTGCCATTTCACATTTTGTGTAATGTCTATACAAGAAGAAAAGTTTATAAAATATTTACCAGAAGCAAATCCTTGGTAAGCCATATCAAAGAAGGGGAACAGTTTTTTCTGCTTGATTAACTTTGATATTTCTGCCCATTGTTCTGGCTTGGGATCAACGCCTGTTGGATTGTGAGCACAGGCGTGGAGAAGGATGATTGAGTTTTCTGGGATTTTCCGAATGTCTTCCAGTGCTCCTTGAAAGTCGAAACCGCAAGTTTTGGGTTCATAGTAGCGATAAGTCTTGACATTGAGGCCAGAGTCTTTGAAGAGAGGGATGTGGTTGCCCCATGTGGGGATGGGAAGGTAAATATCCTTATTCCCAGGGAAAAAACGGCGGAGGAAAGCACCCCCAATTCTTAAAGAGCCCGTTCCACTGATACCTTGAACTGTGGCGTTGAGTCCACTGGATGTCCATGGATTTCCTTCCCCAAGAGCAAGATTTATTGCTGCCTGCAAAGTTTTTGCTTAATTATATTTGGTTCACAATTATTAACCTGCTCAAGTGGTTGGCTAACCTTGAAGAACTCGGGCACTAGTAATTCATGAAAATTAAAGAAATTAAAAATTCATAAAATTCCTGAAAACTACAATTATGTACGTTGAATTGGTGATTTAATTTAGGATGTAGCAGACGTGACACCTCTGCAAAACTGGTCGTATTTTACATAGGTCGGGTAAACAACGCCCAAGTAGCGTTCTCTCTTTGTCTATTGTGTACTTTTGACCAAACCACAATTTACCTAAAAATAACTTCGTTCGCCTAAAGCATACTCTTTATCTGAAGCGTGGCTTCTTATCTTTTGGCTTGGCTTCTTACCTGTCGCTTGGAAATTCTTACAAGACACTTGGCTAAAATTCGTTTATTCGGTTTGTGCCTGAGGGACGGACAACATCAACTTTCCTAGTCTTGCTTTTTGGACACATTTAATCAAAATTAGTAGTAATACTCTTGACAAAATGTCTGGAAACCAGCAGAAAACTCCTGGTCCATCAAAACGGAAGGATGAACCGTCTGAGGAGGAGAAGGACGAGACTGAGGACGAGACTGACGATACCGGATCTGAAGATGACCAGGAGTACAATAAGAAAGAGGTAAAACAACATCATTTATGTATTATATCTCGTTACCCAGAAAATTTTGAATGTGAAATCTACACTTCGTGTTCTTTAACTAAGTTTTTTATTATATGATTCTAGTTCAAAACAAAGGGTGAGTTTCTCCTCTCGCTACGAAATATTACAAAGGACCAGTTCCGGGACAAAAAATGGTTCGCCCAAGTCATCGAGGACGGTCAGAAGCGAATCAGGAGCAAAATCAAACGAACTCATATGACGAGTGAAATGTTTAAATGGGAGGATAAGACCTTGAAATACAAAAATGTCAATCAGTGGAGTACGTTGGACTCTGTTAATACTAAACGAATACATAGTATCAAAAATTCGGAGACAAGAAAAAACAAACGCGAAGCTGAAGGGGCACGAAAGCACCAAACATATATATGCATCACTTTGGAGAAGGATAAGATCAAGGGTAACTTTATATTTGTTAATTAACTTTTAAATAAATTTCAAAATGGTTTACTCGCCGATATGTTATGAACAAAATATATATTTTTTGCTTAATATTACTATATTCAACAGGAATGACGACACGAGAAATATGGGACTGGATAAGAGCAGAAAACCCTCCGAGAGGAACGTATGTCGGCGAGACATTTGGAGCTCTCATTGGAGCTAGAAAAGGTCATTTTAACAGATATCAAGTAAGGCTAACCGGTTTGGCATTGCATCTGCGTACAACTGGCGATAGCTGTTTCCAAGTGGGTGTTATCATCACGGATTCAGAGGATGAGCGGAAGGATTTGGAGGAATTTATAATAGTAAGTCTCAAATTTCATCTAAATACTATATATTTCACTACATGTTCTCACTTTCAAATTAGCACTATCTCGCACAACAAGAAGAAGAAAATTGTGGAATGAAGCTGATAAACAAGAAGACCGACTTCCGTATCGACCCCGATATGCGTTCAACAGCTCGAAACTTGGTCCATGCTGGGATTCCTCTGATCCGATTTGAAGAGACCGGAGTTATTGACGTTGCCAACAGATATGATCTAAATTACATATGTACCCCTGAAGATTTCATCGAGAAAATCATGACTGGATAAAACTAATATTTGATTATGTTATGAATTGAATTTGATGAATTTTATGTTTTACTCAATTTTTAGACTTGTTTGCTATGCTACGTGGTTTTTTTAACTGTCTAGATTGACGAATCAATGAATAAATAGTGTTTCATTATCCTTAATTTCAGTGTTTCTTGTTTCCATCATTTGCTAGAGAGGCATACATATTTACGTAATTCATATCTGCATGTATATCTATAACCTAACCTCCAGTAATTCCAGCATATTCCTTGTCCAAATTCTTTTTGATAACTCGTTCTTCAGCCTAGCAAAAAATATAATACGGCACATGGTAAAACATGTTATTTAAAATTCTAATCTCGTTCTATTCTATGATGATCTCATTGTACGATGCATTGATGATCAGCTCACGATTTTAACAGTCGGAAGAACATAAGGTTTGCCTTGATCATCTCGATAAGCGCCAACGCCCAAGTTGATTTTTTTGGGGTTGGTGTCCTTCTTGAAGGCTTCGGTGACCCCCAGTATGGCATCGGGTGGACCCATAGGGACCCCAGCCCACCAGGAACTGCATCATTTCAAATATTCAAAATAAAAATAGGTGCAAAAGTTTAACATCGTATGTTCTCTGTTGTATAAGGATGATGATAATAAACGTACCTGGACCTGGTGGACGCAACAGGGAGTTGAAACAGGCGAAGAGGACGGAGTGTGTTCATCATGTCTCACCCAGGCAGTAAATATTACCGGTCACTAAATATATTTCTTTGGGCACGGCCGTTCGTCAGCTGATTGGATATGAGTTAGCCGAGGAGTGTGTTGTTTTGTTGACCAGGTTGAAAGACTAGATTTAATATGTTTAATGGAAATGGAACACATGCACACGTCTTCCACTCGTGATCATCACGAGAAGAAGCAGAAATAATAAGATTATGTTATGAGATTGCCAAATCTGTCTCGTCCGCAAAAGATTACATGTCTTTTTCAACTAGCCCCTGGTCAGACGAGGCTCGTCTCCGTACAGAATTGGAAGATAACAAAACTTGCATCAAGTTGCATGTTAGCGAAGTATACATACATATTTACATGCATTATGTCGTGTTATGAAGCGAAAACACTTTCACCTATGGGTCCGTTTGTTCACGCATATAAATTTAGCATTTTATTCAGATGATTTCAAATTAAAACAAAGTGAGCATAAAGTGAGTGATTTCATTATGGTTTTACTTGATCATAGTGTTGGTCAAGGTGCTTGTGGTGACGACCCCTTTACCTTCCACCCTCCACAAGAAGGTTCCCTTGTAGGTGGCTTCCTTCTTCTCGTTTGTCTTCAACTCAGGGGCTACAGTTTCCCAAATCTTCTTCTTGGGGTTCAGAACGGCCTCCGGAGCACGAGGAAAGTTGTCAACTTGAACCACGTCCCCAGGAACTGAACCTTCGGGTGGGAGAAGGATTTCCACCTTCTCCGGACCACTAGCACACATCACCATCCCTTCTGAGAAAATCCCACGCATTTTAGCCGGCTTCAAATTTGCCAACACCACAACGAGTCTGTTTCGCATTTCTTCGATGGGGACGTGTTTCACCTATAAGTTAAAAATTTCCATATTCAAATATTTGAAACTGAGGAGAAAAGATATGCGATAGGGTGGTTACCAGCCCACTGATGATGGTCCTGTCCTTGCCCTCACCCAAATCAATTTTTTCCACATACAGAGAGTCGGCATCGGGATGTGGGTCACATGCCCTGATGAGCCCGATACGGAAGTCCAACTTGCTCACGTCCACCTGATCGTCCCCAGCAGCAGCGGGGGGCGGTGGCGGTGGTTGACTAGAGGAGGAATTTCCTCCTCCTTTTCCTTTTTTTGACACCTCTGGCTTGGACGTCTTTCCCCCCACCTGGTTGGGCTGCAGCTGTTGAGTACCACTCCCAATTCTAGCAGGGCTGCGGCTGCGGCTCAAGGCTGCTGAAGATTTGCTACTACCCCCATGTTTTCCTCCCTTGTTATTTGTCATGGTCATCCCTGGTTCCGACTTGTTCAGTTTGAGTCCTGTCCCTTCGCTCACACACTTTTTCATCCCCTTGTCCA
This sequence comes from Folsomia candida, assembly GCF_002217175.1. Taxonomy (NCBI): domain Eukaryota; kingdom Metazoa; phylum Arthropoda; class Collembola; order Entomobryomorpha; family Isotomidae; genus Folsomia; species Folsomia candida. The sequence continues at coordinate 118,221 of NW_019091213.1, read as the reverse complement.
CATCCTTGAAACATGCGGCATTATTAGATAGATGTTATAAATCAAGAAAATCTCCAATGACATGACATTCTCGACAGAGTCGTTGATGCATGGCTGTAATACCTCGGTGTTTCCAAGAACGACTTTGCCACCATTGCGGATTTCGCGAAGGAGGAGCAGTTCTTTCCACTTGGCGACTTCAAGGCGCAAGTTTTCATTCTCCTGGCGAAGGTTGAGCAATTCGGGTGTTGCTACAGACGTCGTCGTCCCCACACTGCACCCAGACTTTTCCAATTCGGACAACTGCAACACAAAGCATCATTATATTAATAAACTAATTTAAAGATATTTACTATTTGTAAACCTTTGAGTAAATGTCCGCGATGATATTTTCAGCCAGCTGCGCATTTTTTTCTAGTCGATCCATCTGCTCGTTGTTATTCATAATAACCTTACTTCTGCTTATATTTGTATTTCTACAGGTTAAAGGTGATGAGTCGTGTTGGTGGACAGATATCGTCGATTTACAGCAGATATTAACCCCTCGTTTAGTTTGAAGTGCAAGGCTCTGTGTGTTTCCTAGTAGTTGTCGTAGAGCGCTGTTGATAAGGGCGAAGGGACGCAAGGTGACCACAATCATTCACTTTATTTGTACAGGTAAGAAATTAAATTACGAATTCAACGACTGCAGATGGTGAGGTGAGAGCCGGTCGTGCACTTCGTTTTGTATCTACTGTGCTCTTGAAGAATCTCAAGTTGCCTCTCCTTCCCAAACGTCATTCACATGCATATTTATACATATTCGCAGTTTTTGCTGGATATTATGGGAAAATCAACGAGATGTATATATTATAAATGGGGAAATTGATACACAATAATTGCGATGCCACTTTTATAAACTTTTCGTCAGGGGTTGTTCTCTGTTCTCGACGCTCGCTGGAGTTCGAAATTAATGAAGAATGACTGAGTAGGACAACATGAGCCCGTTCTGCAGATTTTTGTCTTTATTTTTCCATCTGGAGTCCAGATTCTGGACGAGTAATCAAAATTACTTTGCACAGGTGGATAATAATCATAAAATAATAGATATCAAAAACTACCATCAACGAGCTGGGGCAAGAAGATGGTCCAGAAGAAGGTTCACCAAGTCAAATGACTGATCGTCCACGAGAACAATGTCAAATGCCGTCATAAATTCCTCCAAGTGTTGTTCAAACTGTAATAAATAGTGGTCCATTTAAACATGGTCTCAACTCTCACAATCAGTTTAATTGGTTATTTACATGGGCGTTGAGGAAACCAATCTTAAGCACATTTTTAGGGTCAGCCACCCCATGATCCATATTTGAATCGCCTAGTGAGTCCCCCAAAAGTATTATGTTGTGACGAGATCTCAGGTCTTTGAAGTAATTTGAGTTGTCGTCATGAATTGCAGCCTCGTTCTTGTTGTACATGTGACTAGGGATAAGAGTTAATGGATGATTAAATCGATGTTAATATATTAACGAGCAACTGAAAAATAAGCATAAAATAGTAGCATAACACAAACATGAGAGGTTCCTTGAATCCCACAATGTTTTCCATAGCGTCGTCAAACTGCATAAAGTTGGAGATTACTTGAACATTTGGAAGGTCGATGCCGGATGCTTGAAGGACCGCTTGAACCACGTCCCCAATGCCTGCAGAGAGGACCAAGAGTGGGATACCGGCCTGGGACATTCGTTCAACCGCTGTCTTGGCGTTGTCCCTCAACGTTGCGGTCGAAAGTTTGACCATATCTTGAATGGAACTTCTCTTGAGGGGTGGCTGGCATGAGATCATGTACTCGTGAGACTTTTCATACCATTCAATCCTGTAGGTACGGCGCATCATATTATGCATTCAAAATATTCAGATAATGTCTCATATGGATGTACCCACATGTGTGGAATCTTTTCTTGTATGGTCATCGTTGGGGTGACCTCAATTGGGTAGTATTTCTTGTAAAGTTCCATCGCCTTGTCCCGGTAATCAGAGGAAACAAGTGGGGAAGTCGCAATGATTCCTTCATCGTGTAAAATTTTAAATGCATTTCTTATAACAGTCACAAATACATCTTCATAAGCGTGCATGTTGTGGAGGAACCTCATTTAATTGGTTCCTTGCATATTATAAATACAAACATAAATATACCGTAGCTGCTATCGCACTTGTTGCCATCCAAATGGTAACGAGTAAGCGTGGCATCGAAATCCGTGATGACCTGAAGTGCAGGTGCTCCATGAGAAATAATGGAATGGATCTTTTCATTCACAGCGGATTCATCCTTAATGCGAACAGAGTCTGGCTTGGAACATGCTCCAATGACCTACGCACAAAAGAGGTCGTATTCAACCTCACAAGTTTTCCACTACTTTTAATTGTCACCCACTTTTTGCTTTTATAATAACATGTGTCAAATAGAGCTACAATACATAGGTAATACAGATGCAAGTTAGTTAGGCTATACCTGATGAAGGAGTTTTGATGAGACCATTTCGTTCCTGTTTTCTTTTCACTGAAAATTTGCTGTAAATTAAGGGTCCTAATTACTTAATCATTGATGAGGTGAGGTTGAGTGATTAGAATTTAGAAATCAGGAATTACATAATTAATTACTTACTCAATCAAGTGCTGCGAAAACTATATATTCTCGCCGCTTCAGAACCGGGGGACTTGGAGAAAGGGGGAAAGTAAAGCTATCTTACTTGTCTCATCAGCGTTGGACTAATTTTCAATATTATACAAGCTGGTTAGCAATATCTTACCACAATTAATAATATCGCGTATTCATGCAAAAATATTGAAGTACTTTATCAATCACACACGCGTCGCTGGTGGTGATGATCTTGGTTTCCATCGCCCCAACGTCGACAGAGCACCACCCGCGAGACATTTCTTTCATCGTCCTCCACATCTTTCCTCCACTCGCCGCAATCTTTCGTGGGCCTTATGGTGACCGTGCCTCTCCTCCTGGGTCGAATCTTCCTTACCGCCCGCTCGTCCTCCCCACTGCTAGCCGCCTCCTTTCGCACCACCAGAATTGCGCAGTCCACAGCACCAAGTACTTCTCGTCTCTTGGCATCACTCGGTAAGTCAACAATGCAATGTAGATTTGATAAAATGACAATATTATTCTACTGACTCGACTCGACCCTATTTTTCATAGCTTCCAGTACAAAAATGTCTGAGCCTCGATCACCTGAAGGAGTTGTCATCAATTTGGATTTTAATCACTTGGGGAAGGATGAACTCCTCAACATCACCCACAAGTTAGTAGTTTTAATTGCCGTACGAGCCGAGCTAGCTCCTGAACAGCACTATATTATCACAATGTTTTGATTAGGTTAGTGGACCGTCTCAAAAGTGGAGTGGACTCGATTGTCGCCTCGCCGACTGTTTCATATTCGTCCATACTTGGAGTAAGATAACAATTACTTATTGCTACTTGTAACCCAAGTATTTCCATATTTGCTTACATACTACACGATAATTTATTATTGCTATTTTCTGCAGCCTCTCCTGGACTTGGAGCAATCGTTTCGAACCGAGTCTGAATTGGTCACGTTTCCTTTTCACGTTGCAGTTGAGCAAAGTTTGAGGGACGCTTCGAGAGAGGCGTCCTTACTCGTGGAGGCTGCTGTGGTGGATGTCAACATGCGTGTAGATCTGTTCCAGAAGCTCGTGGCGTATAAGGAACAATGTGCAAAGGACAATTTATCAGAAGAAAAGCTCAGGGCGTTGGATAAATTAATTCGTGACGGAAAACGAAACGGTAAACATGAAGTTATACTTGTGTAACATATGATTGTGGTAACGACGTAAGGAGGACAGAAACGTGAATATGTCACGACCATCTTTCCAATGCAAATGTGCATGATGTAAAATATCTCTGTACATATTTTAGGACTAAATCTGGATCAAGCTACACGTGATGAAATAAAAACGATCAAGAACGAGCTTAACGAGAAAGCACTGGAATTTGCCAAGAATTGTGCCGAGGTTTGTTGTCTATGAGTGTAAATATGCAACACATAACGTGACTAAACATAATGTCTCTTACAGGACAAGTGGGAGCACCTTTTTTCCGCAGAAGAATTGACTGGACTTCCTCCCTCTTTTCTAGAGGGGTTGGACAAGGATGCGACCACTGGGAAATTCAAGTTGACCCTCAAATATCCTCACCTTTTCCCTGTCACCAAAATGTGTTCCGTGCCTGAAACGCGGAGAATTATGGAGACTGCAAATTCCTCCAAAGCGATGGAACTGAACACTAAAATTCTGGAAGACATTTTAGTCCTTAGACAACGGGAGGCGGAACTGCTGGGTTATCAAAACCATGCTGCATACGTCCAAGAGGTATTAATGGCCGACTCTCCTGTCAAAGTGGACCAGTTTTTGCGTGAATTAGCAGAGAAGCTGCAACCCCTGTGGGCGTTGGAAAGGTCACAATGGCTGTCCCTCAAAAAGGCCGAGTTTGAGCAGAATGGGTGGGAGTTCAACGGTAAGCTGGAACCCTGGGATTCACGCTATTATATGCAAAAAGTTGAGGAGACCCAGTACTCCATCAACCAGGAGGAGTACAAACCATACTTCCCCATTGAGCAGGTCACTTCAGGCTTATTGGAAATTTATCAGACACTCCTTCACGTCAAATTCACATTGCTCCAAAATGTCCCTGTTTGGCATCCGGAAGTACAAGCGGTAAGCAAATACTGATCAGATCAACCTCATCTGGTGGAAGTTATTGCATTCTTACTTAATTGCTGACGACATTATTATTTAGTATAGTGTTCTATTGTTTTTGGCAGTATGAGGTTCGGGATGCACGTGACTCTAGCCTTATGGGCTACTTCTATTTGGATATGTACCCTCGGGATGGCAAGTACACACACGCCTGTTGCATGCCCCTTCAACTGAGCTGCGTGGGGTCGGCGGATGGGAAGAGGATTCCTGCCGTTATCGCCATGCTCTGCAACTTCCCAAAACCTTGTGGTGACCGACCCGCTCTGCTGCACCACAACGAGGTGGAGACGTATTTTCACGAGTTTGGCCACGTGATGCATTCCATCTGCAGCAGGACAGAGACGGGAACTTTCTCTGGGGCTTCCGGAGTGGAAAAAGATTTTGTCGAATGCCCTTCACAAATGTTGGAGAACTGGGTGTGGCACCGAGCCCCACTCGCTCTGCTTTCCAAGCACTACGAGGTTCACAAACCATAATTATTTCATATACTTGATAAGTACATGGTCCCCTCATACAATCTCTCTGCCTTTTTCTTGATTGGGTTGGAGGTAACTTATTACTTTGTCTTAGACTGGAGAAACCCTTCCATTGGAAATGGTCGAGAAGCTCGTCCACTCGCAAAAGGCGAATGCTGGGGCTTTCAACCTCCGTCAAATTGTGTTGGGCCTGTTTGACCAGAAGATCCACACTGCCCCTGCAGGTGAGCGCTGTGACACGGCCAAGTATTACGCGGACACGGTGAAGGAAATTCTCGATATGGAGGCCATCCCAAATACCAACTTCCCTGCAAGTTTTGGTCACTTGGCGCACGGCTACAGTGCTCGTTACTACTCTTACTTGGTAAGAAAATCACCAAGATGTGCCATTCTTGTCCATATGAACAATACAGTGATAATGGATCCTTGATTTTGAGTGCCACCCACTCTAAATATTTATTCATGCATTTAGTGGAGCGAGGTGTTCAGCATGGACATGTTTGACACGGTTTTTGGCGATGAATTGATGAACCCTACGAAAGGATTGCTGTATCGACAAAAGATTCTTGAGCCAGCTGGATCCCGCGACGCAACGGCCCTTCTGAGCGACTTTTTGGGGAGAGACCCCAAACCCGAACCTTTTCTCAAGAGCAAAGGAATCGAGGTTGCTGCATCCAATTAATTATCATTGCGTTATTATCATCTACTTATCCATTTCTACTCTTGGGACAATCTTTTGAATTATGCAATACAATAAATCGTTGAATTTTTTATGGGTGTACATTTCTACTGTTTATTGTGCATATAAAGTATATAGTTTCCATTATTATTGCCAACTTTGGGTATTTTGTGTCGTTGTATACATACTCTCTATTAACTATGCTTCACATTTGGACTAAAATAAAATAAAAAAAGGACTAGCGCAAGAGTTATTATAGAACGGGCTAGCTCACAATTAAGTACAAAACAAAGTAACAATCTTTAACGAAATTCAACATTTGGTTTGTATAATATTCCACTCATTTAGATTCTGACATGTGTACGTACTTTTACATACGTACGTATTCGAATTATTTTAATTATACAAAAAATATTTGAGAACCAATATTTGATTAAGATTCACATTTGCGGCATTAATTATAATAATTATAATCCACTTGCCGGAGGTCACGATTGATCCGAATTGATTTTCTGGACCGCGTCTCGAATATAGGTCACGACTCCCTCCGCTCTCAAGATTTCCATGTGGTTGACGCCTGGAAACTCTTGATGATGGACCGCCGAGCGTTGTGTCCTCACACCCTCCTTCTTCAGTTCGGAAACCCAGTTCCACTTGGCCAGTCGGTCGTAGTTGCGACGAGGAGAGTGGGAGCGACGTATGACAGAGAGCCTTTTTTTAGGGGACCATCGCATACAGCCTCGTAAACTTCTAATGTTGACCGTCCCATCCCCATTGCCAAAGTTGAGGTTAGGCTTGTCCGGAAAGTTCTTTTCTTCCTTGTAGATCATGCTGTGAAGTAGAAGGAAATAGGTTTCAATGGGTTTAATCTTTTCGGCTTCTTTACATTACCTTTCCACGGTCGATACCCCTTGTCCATGCAGACAGTGAATTTCCACTCCTAAATAAATATATGGGAATGATAATAAATAGTACTACTTATCATATTATGTTATCATTTATAATAAATAATTATATTGTTATTTATTACCTGGAGGGTCCAATTTACCCAGCAGATCCTTCGTGTCGTTGTGCATCGCGTACCCTTCAGGGTAGTTCATGTCCCGAAAGAATCGGTCGTAGTCATTCACTGTGTAGTTTCCTTTCCCAGGACAAGAGACCAACGTTTCGTCATCAGCCCAAAAGTTCTTGGAAGGGAGCAGGAATGCTGTCGAGGGCTGTTTAGTATGTGGTGAAAAGCAAATTACGACTTATTATTCTCGGCTTTGTGAAGAAATAATTAGTGACAACAGAAATACCGACCGATGTTCTCTGCATCCCACGCATGGTGTGAGCGGGGAGGACGTACACGCCTAAATGTAGCAAATTATCAATGCAGGTTAGGTCAAGACTACTGCTATCACGTACCAAGGTCATCACCAGCCGCAAACACCTTCCAGGCCTTGACCGACCCACCCCAGGGGGCTGCCAGGGTGATGATGGACTGCATTTACAATGACACCAGGCACATCATGACGGAGTCCATACAAAAGGAGAGGAAATAGAATATATAAGCTCACCCTAATGTACTTGTCCTTCCACTCTTGCTTCATCTTGTGCATGAGGTACAGGGCCATGGGTCCACCCATGGAATGACTGATGAGGATCACGGAACTATTCCCACCACGAGTGAACGAGTCCTCGATCAGGGCTTTAAAATCGTCCATCCAAGTTTCAAGCTCGTTAGGTGCTTTCCGAAAGTCGTACGGAGCTGCGGCCCAATAAATTGCAAGAACAAATAAGAGGAATGCCTACTATGGAATAATGTCTCCCTCTCTGTCCGTGTACAACGGCCCCTTACCTCCTCGAATGTCATTGTCTCGCACGTAGCCCAGCGGAATGAGGGACTGTTCCACTGAAAACACAATTTAACACATTAGGATATTAATATTTAGGTGTATCTTTTTCAGGGCAAACTATTCAGTACTTCTACATATAATCCTCACCAATGTGGTTAAAGTAGAGGCCGGGGGATGCCTGTGATGGATCGAGATACTCGACGGATGTGGTATTTCCAAAGCCTGGTACTCTGGAAGCAAAGAAAGTAAATAAATTGAGTGCTCTGTACGTAAGCATCCTTACGGTAGGTACAGGATAATACTAACCTGATGTCCACTCCTGGACTGTTGTCCGTGGTGCGCGAGGTGAAGTTGTAGACGAGGCGGACATTGTCAATCTGTGCAAAACCAATACAAGAAAAAATGCATGCCTAATCATAATGATTTCCATGCTGCAACTCGGACTTACGAAGCAGTCAATGATGAGAGGGACGAGGAGTTCCATGTTAAGCCAGATGTTGTAGTAGTCATCCGTTTTCTTGGTGCAGAGGTAATGCACCACTGAAGGCTTGTCCAGCTTTGCCTCCAACTGCATGCAAAACCCAGTAAACCGATTAATGAGTTGAAAGTAATTGACCGTCTTACTTGCCGATCTCACTCACCTGTGACCCACCATCGCCTGGAACTGGATCAAAATAATTTGGCGTTGTTGAATTAATGTGTAAATTACATAATTTTTGAGATGACCTCACCAAGAATGACCGGATGAAGAAGACTCCCAACGCCACCAACCCCAATCGCACAAATCCAACAAACGGCAAGAGCAACAGTGTAAACTGCGTGATTATTGCGCCCCAGAATCATCCTTGTAAGGGACATGTGGCGACGTATTAACGTACAAAAAAAACTGCGTCTTGATCTTGCAAAACTCGCCGAGTGAATGCATCAATCTTTGCAAGAGCAGGAGGAATCGGATGATGATAATCCATTACGACTCAACAAACAACCCGTGTGCCTCCGTCTGATGACATAGTAATGTCCTGCCAAGAAGGAAACGTAATAATGTGCTCTTTCCCTGCCTACAATAGCTGGTTGGATCAATAAAATCCCACAAAACCACCACTTCCACTTTGCACACACGAAGAAGACCATGATCTAATATTACGTATGTACGTATGAAAGCAGGTTAGGTTCCAAGAGTCAGGTGGTACTGTGTAAAAAGAGGTCTTTGTTCATTCATGATTTTTTGTCGCAATTCTCCGTCGTTCATAACCACTAGCCACTCACTCGCAGCATTCGCACAACATGGACTGATGAATGGGATGATTGACCATGATTACTAAAAATGAGCATAGATATGCACATACTTATCTATATAATACGATATGAATGAATAGCAATTTATAATATGCACCACCATATACAACTGTATTTACGAGATCCGGTGCGAGGCTGTAAGTGAACTCTGATTACTGATGTACATTACATTACTCATTTTATGGATGCACTGCGTGCAATACATGGGATTCGCGAATTTGTTCCATGTAAAAAAGTTGTACGTATGTAAAACACAGGGGTCATATATATTGTAATAAAGACGGCATTTATTTGAGATCTTCTGCCGTAGAAAATTCATAAAAAATATGAACACATATGCCTAGCACTTATAATCCACATATATTATGCTCTACGGATTTATGTCGTAGTATTAATAGTAGGAAAATTCTAATAATGGCTGCTACTCCTAAGTAACAATAGCACCATATATCCAACACACTTAATTAATTTGTTTACAAATCAGTCTATTACAGATCACATTTAAGTCTTTAAGGATGCTCCCCAATTGGTAGTATTTATTATTACAATACCAAGTAGATGAGCTAGACGTAGTCTAACTCGTCCTCGTCGTAGTCGTCGTCGTAATCGTAGTCATCGTCCACTCCAAAAAAATCGTCATAGTCGGGCGGACCACCGCTGATGTCACTCCCGCCCCACTGGCGGGGTTCGTCCGCATCAGAATTTGAATCCTGGTCCCCGTCTTCCCCACCCTGCGCCAACAAAACATCGAATAAAGGAGAAGCATTTTTGATATTAACTCTTAAATATAATCCTTAGCACTTACCAAGTCCACCAACTTGCGAATTCTGTGATTAACTAGTTTTAATTCACGTTTGAGCTCGTGTGGGTCTTCTAGCCCAGACACGTGCACGGCAACAGATTCTAGACTAGGATTTTGTTCAACAATCTTCTTAAGATCGTCGGTGGACAACTGAAACAGTAAATAAACAATAGGGGACATGTCCACATCAAAGATTTATCAAGTTTATCAATTTTAGCTTGTCAAATACTTATTGAAAGTTGTTTAGGATTTATTTACCGCGAGAGATCCCAAGTATTCCAAGCTACGAAGATAGGGATGTCCAACAGCTGCGAGAATCCCCCGAGGTGTAATGTTGCATCCTTTGATGGAGAGGTGAACCAAACCTGCACAACAGTGTTGAAGTACATAGTACAAATGAATAGTAAACAAAATGAAGAGGTGACAATGAGGAGGGGACATTAATTGTTTGCCACCAATTTTGACGAGAAAGTTTAGCCTTATACCGTTCAAATTCTTCAATGAGACGCCCACAACTACTCCGTTCTCGTCTTCGCCTGTAATGGCAGCATTCGTTAGAGCAAAAGCATAGCTCAATTCTAACTTTCGCAATTGGGTACAATGGCCCAGAATAAAATGGACCAAATGGTCATTCAAACTACTGTCCCCGCAACGAGTCCAGCTCAACTCAGTGAGGTTGGTGAAGCGAGAGAGGATGGCGATCTTGTCCTCGTCATTATCGAGCACTCTATCTTCCTGAACGTCGAACCAGAAATCGCCCAAGCCCCGAAGTCCTAGTTTGGAAATGCTTGGTGGGAGGGCCTTAAGGAAGGAAACGCCAGTCCCTTCGATGCGATGTCGAGATATTCCCAGTTCATCCACCTCGTTTTCCGAATATGGCCGGCAAATGGAAAAGTCCTTCAGGGAGGTGATACTGTTTGAGAGGAAGTCCCATTGAATGGGGGGAGCAGCAGCAGGTTGGTCTCCAGCAGCACCAGCAGCGCCCACAAGATAAGAAATGGGACGGTGCGGAAAGGTCTTTATGGTGAAGTGGAGACTTTTTAGCTTGGTCCCTCTCCCCTGCACAACAGTGAGTAATTTGAGAGAGAAAGTCTCCTTCATGCTTATCCATAAATGTTCCAAGTGAGGTTGGTGGGAAATGAAGGCTGCTACCGCCTCCCCATCCACTCCGTAGGCAGTCACGGACAGGCGTTTGAGCTTTGGGCAGTGAATGACCTGCATTGACTCCAACTTCCAAACCTCGCACATGTGAACACTGCAAGATTCACACAATACATAATAATGCATGTAAATAAATACTAGTAAGAATAAACGAGTTCGAGATACAAAATTACAACTCTTACTATGATGACTTGTTTAGTACCTTAATTCAAGCAGTGTCTCAGAAGTGGAACCAATAATTGCTGGAATAAACTTGACATGGTCAGTTTCAGTTCCGTTGACAGTACACATTTTCCCAAGAGACAAGCTCGTCAATTTGAAGGCAATGCAAGACAGTTGGTAAAAGTTTCTGGGAAACTGTATGCAAAATAGGTTCGTAACTAGTATATTATTATTTTAGAATATATGCAACCAAACTAATCCTTACAGGCTGATCTTCCCCCTCGTCGTAATCCAGATAATAGGTCGCATCATTCTTTTTATTTCCCGTACAAATCTCCAACGTTTTTAGTTTCAAGAGCGTCTCTTGCACACTCGCATCCGAGAGAATATCATGTAGAACTTGTTCCAAAAAGACAGATTCCAGCTGTAATAAAAAAAAATGGTAACCAGACATGGACAATTTTACTAGAAATGCTAATCACCAATATTTCGATGTAAACTACTCACTTGGAGAAATTTTAACGCCTTGGTGTTGGCAAGCAGAGTGGTGACAAACCGAGTTAAATCTTTGCCCTCCACTTTATCCGTCCGGGCGAGCCGTAAATACAGTCGAGTGACAAAGGGAAGAACGTCCATGATGAGGTCCACCACCGTTGGCGGAATGGTCACATCGATATCCAACCCCTTCCAGGGATACTCACATGTCTCCACTAGAAATTTATCCAACAAGACAGTCTCCTTGCAAATGAGAAGAGTTGCTTTTTCCGCAAACGCTTGACTATTCCGAACCATGTCATACATGCCTTTGGTCGAGAGGCATACCACCTTCATGTCGGCCAGGGACAAGTGCTTGCAAATATTTTCCCCAATCTATCCACACAGACAACAAAAATAGTAAATAAAAACTACCAAAATGCGAAGTCATTAAACTCAATCCAATTCAAAATGTAAAAATGTCATACAAGTTTTACATCATACAACAATCATACTACAATTGTTTGTAACTTGCCACTGTATTATTGATAAGCTTGTTGAGTAAAACTTCTTGTTCTGGCGCATCTCCTCTTCCTCCACTACCTCCGTTTGGATCCTCCTCCTGGTCCATTTTCTAAGCTTAGGTATGGTTAGGATTCCTAACTTAGGAGGATGAACTGAACACTGAGATTCAAAATGTGATTGCCACTGTTAACTGGCGACTTTCCTAATTAATAATTAATTCGGAAGAACGAAAGTAATTATTACTTTCGTGAAATATGACAGCAGCCTATCGCACGTGCGGCCTATCGCGTGTGAAAACGGCAGCGGGTCACTCGTCTCACACTGGGCTTACTCGATGAATTCAGGCGTAGCGGGAGGGTTTGAGTTGCTGAGGAAACTCCAGCAGAGGAAGTTGCCGATCCCACACTAAAAATTGTGTCCAACAACCAACCCCACCAAGAACGATAAGCAGCCACCCACCAACCATCTCATCATGGCTTCAACATCCATGCAAAAATTATCCTTTGGTGAGTAAGTGGGAGGAGATTACTAAATTACTACGGATTTTGCTTCTTTTAAGTGCTTGCCGAATAATCTTGTCCGTCGTGTTGCAGGCGTACTTCCCCAATTGCGAGCGAGTCTCATAAGCGCCAGGTCATGCTATTCTGCCTCTCGGCCGAACCTGAAACTCACTAAAAACACCAAAGTGATTTGTCAAGGGTTCACCGGCAAGCAGGGGACGTTTCATAGGTGAGATATATAAACTATCTCCTACTGGTGAGTATTAATTGCTAATAGCAATTTGCTATGTGGTACCTCTTTAGCAAGCAGGCTATCGAATATGGGACAAACATGGTGGGTGGAGTTTCTCCGGGTAAGGGTGGGAAGGAACATCTTGGTCTCCCAGTGTTCAACTCGGTGAAAGAGGTAAGCAAGAGAGGAAATATTAATCGATTAATTAATAATTTTTATAATATGTGACAGCAACAAGAAAGTAGTAGTAAAATTATGCTAATAAGTAACTCATTAATTGACGTTTTTTGTTTTTATCAGGCAAGAGCGGGGACAGGGTGTGAGGCGACCGTAATCTATGTTCCTCCTCCCGGTGCGGCTGCTGCCATTTTGGAAGCTATTGATGCCGAAGTTCCTTTAATTGTGGCAATCACTGAAGGAATTCCCCAGCACGACATGGTTCGTGTCAAGCACAGATTGACACGTCAAGGAAAATCTCGGCTCATTGGACCAAATTGTCCAGGAATCATTGCTCCGGGCCAGGTTAGTAATGGAGAGATACTGAGATTTATAACGTTTGAATAGATTCAATCATATTCATCGACTCATTTCCTTCTGTAGTGCAAAATTGGAATCATGCCAGGTCACATCCACCAAAAGGGGATCATCGGAATCGTGTCTCGGTCAGGAACGTTGACCTACGAGGCAGTTCACCAAACCACCCAGGTAGGATTAGGGCAAACCCTCTGCGTAGGAATTGGCGGTGACCCCTTCAACGGAACGAATTTTATCGACTGCCTGGAAGTGTTTCTCAATGATCCAGAGACCAAAGGAATCATTTTAATTGGAGAAATCGGTGGCAGTGCAGAGGAAGAAGCGGCAGAGTACTTGATAAAACACAACTCTGTAAGCACAGCAAACCACTAACAAAAATAATGAGAAATATGATAGTGACTTGACTTAGAATTCCTCGTACAAAACAGGGTTCAAAGAGCAAGCCTGTTGTCTCGTTCATTGCCGGACTTACTGCCCCACCCGGTAGACGAATGGGACATGCTGGTGCCATCATTTCTGGGGGCAAAGGTGGTGCTCAGGATAAGATCAAGGCTTTGGAAGATGTAAGCTAGCACTCAACACACAATACTATAATATAACTGACAAAAATCCATTACTTTTCGTTTTCTAGGCTGGCGTCATCGTCACAAAGAGCCCGGCGCAGATGGGGAATGTTTTGATGCAAGAGATGCGAAGTCGGAAAATTGCTTAATGCCAATAAAATCCTCTTAGTGAGTGAAACTTAGTCCAAATGAGGGAAAGAAAACTCATTTCTCTGTAAATTACAACTGCGTTACTATAAATAAGTTTAGAAATTATTATGTGTACGTACGTAGATATGATTTGCATTGTGATTTGTGATGGAAGTGTTGGGTCGGACACCACATCAAAAATATTTAACTCTTGCAATTTCCATTTTCCATCACCATAAATTATTAATTATTATTCATGCAAATGTCAAGCCTTGCCGAGTATTGGGGTAAATTGAGCAGCAGCGCTAACCCAATCATCCAACTCTACCTACACGATAAACTAAATTTATTCTCTTCGCTAAATCCGATCCGAAGCGATTGCCTGTGTATTCAAAAATTGGTGTTACTAATAAAGTGTGCCATCAATTGGTGAAAATGTCGACAACGTTTACCTGTCTAAACTCATTACGCCGGGTGTTTGGTCCAGAAACTGGAAGGGTCTTGTCCACACCCGCTTTTCACCAGTAAGTCCTCGACCTGTCGGCTGGTCCTTAATTCGTTATACACAATGTGTCTTACACATTGAAATACCTTACTGATAAAATATTTACTAGGAACCCCTTATGGTTAAGTCATCAGAGAGAAATGTCACGAGTGAAACAGCGGACAACTCATCCACGGTACACCTGGACCAAAAAGAGGAGGGAGGTTAGTGACACAACTTTTCTATTCTTATTTAAATTATTAAATTAGCTTGGTTGAATAATAGATTTGACTTAATATTTTAACCTTGTGCAGCGTCATGACCAAGAGCTGACCTCCGACAATCAAGCTTTTCTTGGTCAAGTGATTCTTCAAAAGTATGGGCCTGCTTATCAAGATGGGAGCTCTGGGATGCCCTGGGTTAGTCCACTCAAGGATTTGCACCACGAAAGGACAGAGTGGACGTCAAAATCACTCAGAGTAGGTGTCATTGCGAAAAAAATTGGCGTTCACCCAATGTGGGATGACAAAGGAAACCGGTTCATGACCACCTTGCTGCAGGTCAGATGGGACTACTATATATACATACTTGAGTGAACTAATATATATATATATAGCTAATGTGAATTGGGTTGGTAGGTCGTGGATAACCACATTGTCAAGTACATCCCACCCGAAACGGTGGCCAAGAATTATCCAGATTCGAGATTTCGACCAGAGTTGGGAATTTTGTTGGTTGGAGCACAGTCGGCAGATCCTCAGCTCTTTACCAAGGAGTACTGTGGTCTATTTCAAGAGGCTGGAATTCTCCCAAAAGTGCGCCTTCATCGATTTGCCATCACCCCGGATGCTTATCTGATGCCCGGTACCCCACTGTATGCCTCTCACTTTTTCGCAGGCCAATATGTGGACGTGATTGGGAAGACGGTGGAGCGTGGATGGCAAGGTGTCATGAGGCGATGGGGGTTTAAAGGAATGCCAGCCACCCATGGGGTAACCAAATCTCATCGACGAGGGGGGAACACGGGTGGTGGGGGAGAAAAGGGTCGTGTCTGGCCAGGAACAAAGATCCCGGGCCACATGGGAAGTCGATGGAGAGTTCACAAAGGGTTGCAAATAGTCAGGATCAACTCAAAGTACAATGTAATTTACATCCGAGGTGTGTCGGTGCAGGGAGATCCAGGCTCATACCTTTGCCTACGGGACACTTGCCTACCCCTCAGGTTTGTACAAAAGTCTATATTATTCGAACTGTATGCATTGAGTCATGACATGACGTACGACTTTTTTATTTTATCTAGACGGGCTGCGGTCGCCTCTACTCCTCCCCCTTTCCCCACTTACTTCCCGGAAGAACTGCCACAAAGTCATGGAGAAGGAGATTCCTATGCCTCTTCAGTTTTCAAGTTCACAGAGCCATCCATCACGTTTGAGGAGAATCGATAACCAGAAACATCATAATATGAGAAATCAATTGTCTAATCAATCGTTTCCTTTAAAAAATAAAATTCATGGAAAAGACGAAAACCAGTAAGTATTGTAACTTGATTGCGAATTTATTTATACTACATCTTTTTGAAGATATTTAAACTACAATTACTCTTACTGTTATCACATTTGATCGGATCAATAAGATCCTAAAGCTATCAATAAATTGTTGTTTAAATTGCTATGAATGAACATCAAAGATGGCAAAAAAGTGAACCCCATTTGGATCCCTACCATCCTACCACTTATGAAGACCCCATAATTACCAAGGAAAATATTATTATTGTATGTATCACAAAAATTTGTAGACCCCATTTTTGCAAATTATGTTTCTGCAACCCTGATGAAAACAATGTACAATCGGGTCCAGAATCACGAACCTCACAGAAGAGAAGAGGGCGACATCCTTTTTATTGCAGAGAATGAGTATTACTGTTCAAAGAGGGAATGTAGCATCCATTTTAGGATCCCTTCCAAAAGGACACAAACTGGAGGAGATATTTATGTTATAAATAGTTTCATTCTTATGTCTATTGTAGTTATGCTTATATTACACATTTATGAAAACAATTTGAACGAAATCGAAATGAAAATATGTACAATTGTTGAAAGCTTGGTTCTAATTAATAAAACTATTCAGTTTTGAATATCAAGTCCTCATACCGTAAATTCACACTAAAATAAATTGTTGTTTGAAAAAATGTCCTCCCAAACCGTGCAAAATATACGAAAGAAATCATTATTGCGTTGCCCTAAATTGCTTATGTTTAGCGTTAACTTGCTTATCGTTTGTTTGAGCTGACGGGTTACGACTGATGACGAATTCCTTAGGCGCAACTTTCTTCACTCTGTTGGCGCAAGAATAATGAGTTAAAAATTTGAAAGTAAGTAGTCAAATTGAAAATCCTCCTAAACTAACCTAACTAAACTAAACTAACCTCTGGAATCGTCCATATTCATCTCTTGGTTGGTGTTGCGACCAGTGTGGAGGCATCGTAGTGAAGCCACGTACGTTTCGGAAAATTAATTAGATTTTTGGCGATGAGGGTATCAAATCTGGAGAATTTGGGGTCTTTGAGGAGTGTGGAGGGCGTACTAACATGACCCGATGAGATAGGAACAGAAATAAGCCAAACTGTGCAGGTCTCTATACAAACGTACACAGAACACAGAGGCTAATTATAATACCCACTGCTATTTACATATGTATCTTCGTAGTGACTTTCTTGCAGGACAAGAAGATAGTACTGACACTCGAACTCGTTTGACTCGCCCTCAGTGGCTGACGTAAACTTTGTATGCAAACACCGATCACCGAGTTGGTCGGGATGTAATCTGCATGAGATTAAGCATTATAATATGATCATTTTTCATTCTCTAACTACTCCAACCTCTCCACTACTTGCCTGCCTTCCATATACTCCCCCCAGGCAGGAATCCGGTTGAACCATGGAGTCGATATCCCCCTTCATGAAAAACAGCTCTGTTCGGAGATTGAGTTTGGAGTTGGTTCACAAGTTCGCCACAAACCTGCTCACATCGTCCCCTGTGAGGGAAGGAGTGCTGTCCCCTTGTACGCCACGGCCATGCTCAAGTCGCAGAAGGGCATCGGACGTTTTCGACTCTACCTCTTCAACGTCCCCTACGACCCTACGACCCTTATTGTCATTGAGCCCATTTGCTCATCAGCAGCCAGGTCACCCCACCGAGTACCAGAAAGGAGAATGGGTGCCATTCGAGTAAGCTCAAAACGATATTACTAATACCATATTAGTCACATGTATGTAGAGTTTATGCGAATAAAATGCATTGCAAAATGTAGGAAGAAGAGGAAACAGCAGGAGCAACAGACCCCCAGGAAGTCTTCAGTGGTGACATGTCACGTGATTCCACCCACCCCACGGCGTCGTGCCTCAATGTCTTTCTCACCTCAGGCCATCTTCTCCATCACATCACCACCACCACTGGAGGGCAAGAAGGATAACAAGCAGGTCTCGCCACTCGTATCACCAACAAAGCGTCGCTTTTCTTCTAGCTCTACTTTTATTGAGTTGGGCCATGACCTTGAAACGGTCGCATTTCGGGTGTGTGAAGGGTTGGCCCTCCGACCTCAAGAAGTGTTGGGGAGAGGAAGCTTTGGAACTGTGGTGGCTGCTACATACCAAGGTATCCTATTATAATAGTTTGTTTGTGCATATATATGGATAAATGAGATGATGGAAACAACAAATCCCTACATAAACCATAATATACAGTCATACATGCATTGCTATCCAACCCAGGTCGTGAAATTGCCGTCAAAGTGTTGCGCCAGGCCAAGTATAAGCACCATCTCAAGGGGGAACTAAATGGTCTTGGTCTTCCTCCTCATCCACACATCGTCTCAGTGCTGGACATTCTTCGAGTTCCACCCGATCGAGCACTTGTCCTTCTTGAGCGGATGGAGCCTCGCAATCTCCTCGCCCTCATCAACGACCCCGACTTTTCCCTCGGGTTCCAATACGTTGTGGACATGAGCAGCCAGATTGCATCCGCTCTCGACTTTTGCCACACCCATGGCGGTAATTTTTTATAATGCATTCTACACCGTTGCTACAATTTGCTACATTATATAATGGTTACGATTTAATGTGAATTTAAGTTCTCCACCTCGACGTGAAACCACAAAATATTCTACTCAGCTACAACAAGGACGTCAAACTCTCTGATTTCGGCAACTCTCGACTTATTGCAGATGTGAGAAGAACAAACAATTTTACAAAGCTGGATGGAACGGTGGGCTACAAGGCTCCGGAGCTGTTTCGGGGAGAAAAACCAACCGAAAAGTGTGACGTGTACAGTTTGGGAATTACCATGTGGCAGCTGGTGACCCGAGAGCAACCTTATTTGGGAGAAAGCGAGCACTCGGTAATTTACAAGGTTAGCTATATGGTATAATGAATGATACTATTAATAGTGTGATGCACGAATAAGTACAAAACTTAAAAGAATAAATCCACAGGTTACAGCGCAAAGACTTCGACCCCAAGCCGTCTGTGCCTTCCACACCCACCAGAAAAACAGTCACGAGCAAACGTTCACTCGAATATACGAAACAGCTTGGAGTGGCAACCCCAGCCGACGCCAGTCCACCCACCAACTTGACAAACAACTCTCGCAGCTTTTGAGCCAGCTTCCAAAAAACAAATCTCCTCTGCGTCAACTTTCCAACTCGTCTGCTAACTAATATAATATTAGAGAACGAAGAAAAGAGAAATAGTCTCCTGGCTGCCTCAACAAACCGATGTAATTAATAACATGTGTAAAACATTTTATTCTCACAAAATAATCAGGAACAAAGAAGAAACGAGGGAACAAGTACAAAAGTTGGTAGTGGATCCGTTATGCGTCTGGCATCTCTCCACCCGGTATCAACTGCAAATCAAAACACATTAATTATTATACACATTATATGCCAACGAGCAACTTTACGTCGTCACACTTTCGCTACTACTTAGAAGTATTAATAATAAGCTAATCAGTTAACTATATTCGTGCATAGCGAGTATATACGCAACTTTCTTTAAACCAATCAATCATGTAACCAATAAAAGATTTTAAATAGAAAATAACGAGTTGAATGAACTGCTATTCGTGGACCCACCATCGTGATGTTGTTCCCATTGAGGAGAATTTGTTCCAGCTTTGTAATGCGTCGCCCTTCGGTCGTCTGCTCATACTCGGTGACATCCTCCAACACCATGTTCACATAGTCGTCAAATCCCAACAACGTCCCCACAATCTCCTTGTCGTTCTTCATTATTATGTGGATTCTGGATCCGATACATTTGTCCACCAACTCTATGAAGGGATAAGGAACCAAACCAATTAACCAATCATTAATATTATATTGCGTGTAAACGGTTGAGCGACTTGGTGGAGCAATCCACACTACAGTGATGCACTTACCGAGTGGTAGGAGGGTTGAAGGGTTTGTCGCTGTGGATGAAGCCATTGCAGCGACAATTTAATCAATAATGATAACTATGGGCTTTATCAGGAGTGAGTTTATTTCTATGAAGGAGTTTGCGGTGAATATCGCGCTCTCGCGTCTCAGTTTGGTAGAGAGTCGAGAAGAGGCAAGTGGTTGAGCGAGCGTGAAGTTGGCCCACCCGAGTCCCGACCCGCTGTGGTGACGCTGAGCGATGCGGGCTAGGGGCCAAAGTCGAGTAAATAGTCTCCGTTTGACTGGGAGCAGTGGTATAAATAAGTGAGTCCCGTTGTTTATATCCACCCGTCCACCGTCTCACCGTCACTCAACCAAGGACCAAGTTCGCAAACCTCTCTGTTTGAATCTCACACAGCAAAATATTAATCTCCCCCTTTGGTTGGGTGTGCCTCATCACTCTTGTTCACTCTGCACGGTCGTAATACTCCATAATACTTGGAATTGGTTAGTGGGGATCGTCGATGGAGATTTGTCGGAATAAAGCTCTTCTTCTCCAAATTGACAATAGGAACCTCAAGTAGTCACCAACATTCAATCACTTCACAGTTGTGGCAGTAGTTTAAGTAAACAGGTAAATTTACTTATATAACAATATACTTGTAGTTGTGTTAATGAATTTAAATCGTAATATTAGACTGGAGATTGGAGGGGATGGGAAGAAGAGTCAGTGTCGATCATACCACCACCCAGACCACCCAGAAACAGATTATCTTGGTCATCTTGATGTTGATAAGGAGGAGGGCTTAATGCGATTCCTCGATGGACGGACCCAGAGCAGAGGAAGTGTTGACCCTGCTCCAGGAACCCGTCGCCGTCGTCACTGGCGGTCGGGATAAACGTGGTGGAGCTTTGCTTCTCCTCCCAACGTCCCCCAAAAGAGAGCGACTTCATGCGGAGGACTTGCGACGCTTGTTTCACTACCTGCTATCCATCCCGCCGTAAGTCCACCTCTTCCTTTCTTCGATCTACTATCTTATCTGTTGTATTGAATCTGTTTAATAACCGAGTTTCCTCTCTCTTTTAGGGAGGATACTCGTGATCGTGGCTTCTCGGTCGTGGTTGATATGCGTGGTGGCACTTGGACGTCTGTGAAACCTATTCTAAAAATTCTCAACGAACACTTCCCAACGGCCATCTTTATTGTTTACATTATTTTTGGCAAAAACTTTTGGCAAAAGCAACGAACCTCACTAGCCAGTCACAAGTACAAATTCGAAACCTCTCTCGTGAGTATCGAGTGTCTTCTCAAGGTCGTGGACCCAACCCAACTCACCCCTGACTTTCAGGGAACATTCAACTATGATCACAAATTGTGGCTAGACTCGAGAATTGTAAGCCATAAAACTTATTGTTATCTCCCGTATTAGTTGGTCCTGTACTTACTGTGGTATTGACAATGTGTCTTTATTCCAGGCGCTGGAAAGTTTTTTATGGGTAGCTGGCGACTTGCTCGATCGTCTCGACGACTGGAAGGAAGACATTACGCGCATGGACTATGCAGAGGATGTGACCACAATCAAACATGGGATCGAAGTGCATGACGAAATTAAAGACAAGATTATGCGTGCTCCATTCGAAGATGTGGATGGGATGGGGCAAGAGCTTCTTAAGAGGTATCATTAATAATATGCGCATAAAAATGAGGATCTTATTAAAGTGCTTCAAACGAGTAGTGACATTGATGTGTCGTTTTATTAAAAAAAACTAATGACGAATTTTCATTTGATTTTTGTGTTTGAATAGACTTAGTTTTGACGCGACCACGGCTAACGGTTCAGGGTACGATTCTGGATACTCGGGACGATCTAGCTCCTCCAGCTCAGTAGTATCCAATCCCGATATGCAAGCCAGCATTCCTACCATCATGGGAATGGTGGAACAGGTCCACGGTGCTAAGGACCAACTAATGCAGCTCTGGCATGGCAAGAAAGTAAAATTGGACCAGTGTTTCCAACTCAAACACTTTGAACAAGACTGTAAAAAGGTGTGCACAAGGATTGGGCTAGAACCATATCTAGAATTTTGTTGGGCATGATTTTAGCTTCTTGAGACTTATCGTGTAAACTGTACGTAGATGCTGGACTGGATTCGCCACAGCCATGACGCATTTTTAACTACATACGTAGAAATTGGACAATCCTTTCAAGTTGCAAAACGATTAAAAGTTGACCACGAGCAGTTTACAGTGAATCTCATGAATGGTAAGTGATCTCCCTTTGGTAATGATTCCCTTTACCTGTGCAATTTTCTTTAGAATGGTTGATTTTTAATGTGTTGTATTTTGCAGGGTGTGTGAGCATCAATAGAATTTTGGCCATGGCTGCTCACATGGTTGAAAATACCCACTACGCTGCCTCTCACATTCGGACTCTTGCTGCTCGGATTAACCAGGCCTGGAAGGAACTTAGTTGTGCTCTGGACGAGAGAAACACCTTGCTTGCCCGTAACCATATTTCTTTCTTTATCAATAAAAGTTATGTCATGTCATGTCCAGTCAGATAAACTTACTCTCTCAGTCACGAGATTACATAGTCTGATTTGTCGTCGTAGTTTTCTGTGAAAAAGTGAGCTAAGCTAATGAATGTTGTTCCATCCCCTACAGTGTCTGTCTCGTTTCACCAAAAAGCGGAACAGGTGAGTTCATTCATTATTATTACTCCACGCACGGAACCCATCACCGGCCTCACGACAAATTTACGGTAGGTTTCTTTATTTCCCGTAAGGTGAGACATGGTGAAGTGAGGCGAATGGCCATGGATTTTTTCACCATGTCTCACCTTACGGGAAATAAAGAAACCTACCGTAAATTTGTCGTGAGGCCGGTGATAGGTTCCGTGCGTGGAGTAATACTGCCTACGTATTGATTTTGGAAGCAGAAATTCGAAAAGTTGGCCAATTGATACTGATGTCACTTTTTGCGCAGTACGCGGATAAAATTTCAAGTTGGAGTTGTGGCTGTGATAATGTAAACATTCCAAACGAAGCGGCCGTGCTGGAAAGTGCAATTCATCAACATCAAACCATCTATGAATCCATGTGTCAAGCCTACACGGAGGTAATTCACATCTCATCTAATGCAAATATATATGCAACTAATTCTTGTAAATTATGGATCAGAGTAATGGTTACGTGCACAATTGTTATTTGCAGGTGCACAGCACTAGCAAGAAGCTCTTGTACCAATTGGATCACTTGGTCCATGTTTGCAACCAGTCGGGAATGGAAATTCTCGCCCACAAACATGTATTGCTATTATTCTCTTTCTTATTATTTAGTTGACGACATACATATTTGCATATTATTTTGTTATTCGGAAAAACAGCAGGTAGACGAGATGGGTCGCGTGATCCGTTCGACAGACCCAGCCGCCGACTACTCTTCCGGAGCCAAGCATGTATTGGATGTGATTCATGAGATACTGGCTAGACATCGAAGTCTCGAGCAGAAATGGACGTCCAAGAAAGTGAAGCTTCATCAACGTCTCGCACTCAAATTGTTCAAGGAGGATGTCAAACAGGCAAGTTTGTAGAAATATGAAGGGAACAGTAACCATAATCTGACCCAGGTTTGATACTGTGGATTTTTTGTGGTTGGTGATTGTTGCACCTAAAAACAGGTAGTGGACTGGGTCGAGAAACACGGGGAGCAGTTTCTCAGTCGGAGCGTGGGAGTTGGAAGGAATCTACAAAAGGCGGTCAGCGCACAACGATCTCAGGACAACTTTGAAAAGGTGGTCCAGGTGAGAGTCCATACATTACCACCACACCACTATTTGTGATTTTTCACATCTCTCTCCCACCCCTCGCCACACACACACACACACTAGAAGTTGGCTCTTTTTTGGTCTAATTTTAGCCAATAATAAATGCGAGTATCTACCTATCTGTACTTAGGACTATCTTACTTATCTGTCCTTAGTGGAAGTTAATGTTCATGTTCTTGGGAACCATATTATCAATACTTGTTTTCATAATATGTTGCCTACATTGACTCTCTGCGTAGATCATTAGATTACTCCTCAATGTGGTGGCTATCTAACGGGATGAATTGAGTAGTATTGTGGCGTGGAGGTGGACTACACGAAAGGTGATGTTAAAGTAGGCTGGTTGAATTACATGCCACATTTTAAATCAGATCGACTCCTGATTATTTCGATGGTGTTAAACCCATTCAGTTATTGACATGCATGAACGTGTGCAAATCAAACCCAATGCACTAGATCTCACAGAAAGGGAGAAAAAACACTGGGTCAACCAGTTCACCAACACACGATTGCTCTAGAACATTGCAAATGAACATTAATATTATGGGTAAATAATAATTCGCATTCTCCTCTTCGACTTTTCATTCATCCTTTTTTTTTACTGTTTCCATTCCTTCCGTCGTAAGAAAGCTGTCACTTGATGCGGTGTTTGAGAACTTGAGTAAGCGATCGTCGACGACTTTGTTTTATTAGAAATGCGCACATCTGCTGCCAATATTCAACCAGGATAAGGTAGTTATCACAGGGTGCAAACACTACTTTTATATTCATTATGGTTGGAATGATAGACAGGCAGAGCGATTTCCTTGTCGTTTAGTGCATTTAGTGAGTGCAAGTCAAACATTGTCCTGTGTCTCAAATTGCCTCAACATGAATTATGTACATGTCTAGTCTGAGGAGAGTTCAGTTTTGCCCGTCTCAAGTTGAGACGTCTCAACATGGAATCAACTATTCTTTTAGCTTCTTGGTAGGTAAGAACGTGGTTAGGTGACTGTGATAAACACTCACAGGCGCAAATTTGCTTGCCTGGTGGAAGTGGAACGGAAATGGAGAGGAGGAATTATGGAAGAAAGGGACAGTTCTTGATCAAAAGAAGAGCAGCATTTACTCGCATTATTATTCATTTTACTATTACGTTACATCTGTGAGGGCTAAACTAACGGGTGTTTTGCCCTTCAGTCGTCGTCGTCACTGCTGACAAGTAGAGAGGCATCCTGAAGGATATGTTGTTGGCAAACATGAATGAGTGAGATTGAGATGATGGTGGTGCATAAACGTGTCTCGTCTTTTCAACTGGTGTCTTTTTTGGTCAGACTCTTTTCGATGATGAGAGTGTTTGCAACTACTACTCACATCTTGCACCCCGTTGTGGTATCTTCCTATCAAGCCAACTATTTTGCGGGTGGTTTGCTGATCTCTGCGGCGGCAGTGGAAATGTGGTCCTCGTCAGAGGTGAAGCTCAGTAGTTCTCGCATCCACGACACTCGCAGTCGAGCATGCTCATAACTTGCTTGTTCCAGGACAGTGTGTAGGTTATGGCTGGTGTGACACAATGTCACTGACATTTAGTGTGTGTAGTGTGTCGTTATCAAGTGCAACGATTAGAAACGTCGATCATTTTAGTCGCCCACGTGGAGTATATAAATACGTGTACCTACTATTTTTAATATTTGACCTGTGACCTCTCTCGCACTATAGAACACGTACACGAACACGGAAAAGTTGCTGAGCGCGGCGGAGGAGTTGGCTCGAACGGGGGAGTGCGACGCCGAGGAAATTTGGGTGTGCGCGAACCAGCTTCAGGCCCTCGTCAACAACTTTGCCTCGCGAGTCCAGCAGCGGCGACGACTTGTAGACTCGGCCGTCTTCTTCTACTCCCAGCACAAACAGGTAAACCTTATTCTTTTGCTTACCTAAAATGTACCGCACATTGCGCAAAAATCACAGAGTGTCATGTCACTATCACTAGTCCACATATGTACATGCGTAAATCTGTGCATGAATCAGTCATAGTATGTGGCTGAGTATGTATTCCTGGAGTGAGATCCTGGAACACTTTTGCATTCCTTCTTGCTGTATGTATGTACCTTTAGACCTTTTTGGTTGGTAGGCTGTTAGGAGTGGTGGATAAACTAAAAATACAACACAAACCCGATAAATTATGGATTTTGATGCGTTGGCTCTCGTTAGGCTGTCATCGAAGAACTCTGATGTCGTCGTAAATCCGCTCCAGCAGCAGCAACCATCATAGCGAGGAGTAGGATAGCCAGCTTCCTTCCTGATTCCCTTTCCCTTCTCCGCTCCAGTGAGTGCCTTGTTGGCCAAAAGAAGAAATCTCGTCAGGACGATGATGATGATGATGAGGGAGCAGGGTCATGTTTTATTCATCCATTTCGCTTCTTTCTTGTCCATCCCCCCAATACTCTCCCTGCTGTGACACTAATGACCAACGTCGTCACCTCGTCCCCCAGTGTTCACAATGACCCCACAATTTTGCTCCGCCTTGTTTCACGTGCATACTACCGACCGATTTGACGCCTCATTTGAGCGTTCTGGTTGCGCTTTGCTTTAATCCTTGGCTAGTTTAATTTCATTCGGATCATCGTCCGAATCTTGCACTAACCACCTTCACCACCAGCAGCAGCATTGTTGTAACATCTTATGCTGCTCAATGATCGCATCTCGAGAGGGACTATTGTTTGTTGTGCCGTGTGTTGCGGAAAGAGTTTTGACGAGCAAGAAGTAAGTTGCGACTCCTTATTTGGCTCACCAGAAAAGTGAGCCCGACGACGACGACGACGACCAATAGCCCATGCAAATATGCAAATCAGAAATCAGTGAAAGATCTCTGTGCCGTCTTGTATAATGAAAATGTGGATTGGATGGATAGGTCCCCTCCCTCCGGCACCCACCGCTGAGGATACTCAGTCCGACATCAGAAGGCGTAAGGAGAAGTAGTAATACAGCTCGTCTCACCTCTCTTTCACAAATAGCTTGGGATTTCAGACAGCTAGGGCTCATTACCACTACCATAAACTTCACTCTTAAACTCGTTTGTTTCAACCAAACCACAAACAAACTGAGAATCCCTGCACGCATGCACACATGGACTTATTGTGCTCCCATGCTCATCACAAGTCTCACTAATAGAGTGGGCAAAATCACTTGGTACACATGATGAGATCTGCATTCTCTGCATTACGAAACATGACCTGTCACATTGTATTCGTGTCACTTCTTAGCCAAGTCAATAATGAATATGCGTCCTACTACGCATCTCATCAAATCTCAGTTATTGTCTGTTCCTCCTTCCTCTGCTCCTGTTACATATTTATTTGCCGAGTGAGTGAATGTAACCACATTGGAGAAAAGTGGGACGACCTGGATCCGTTGTTGGTTTTTCTTGCCCATGATGATGATGAGATGAGAACATATCGATTATGCAAACGACTTTCATCGCAACATCATCACACACGCTTCATCCATTGGCATCTTTCCAGCATGCATGAAGTGTAAAGCGTATTAACGCTCCCGCACTAATGGGGTTTTGGGCCGGAACAAGGAAGGAGTTGACATTTAGGAGAAAGAGAGCTTTTCCAGGTGGCGGCGGCGGCATTTACTTATTGGCGTTTGGCATTTGATAATCCACTTGTGCTCATTAGTGCTCCTCTTCCACTAAAGTGCACTTACCTATTCATTCGTTCCTTGTTCCAGATTGGCGGATGGGTGGACAAGCTGGGTGGGGAGGCGGGTGTGGATGATGCTCCCGAGAACCTGGAGGCCACCCAACGTGCTCTGGATGCTGCTCAGGGGAGTCGGGACCAAGTGGCCCAGTTCCTCATGGTGAGTGGGCGAGGGAGATTTTAATTATTTGAAACCTAACCTAATTCTTATTTGTCCAAAGACCACCAGCGACACGGGGACACGTCTCCTCCAGGACCTCAGGTAACCTAACTCGCATATTTGGATTAGTATATAGCTACGTAATCGCAACTTATACTGTGCCTTGATCGACGCCATGCTCTGTAGGGCTTCCGGACTCACTATGGAGACGGACAACAGTGGATCCTTCGAGGCACTGGAAGCAGCCATGCGGACTCTGGAGAAGCAACGACTCGAGTTGGAGGAGATCTGGGAAATGCGTAAACTGAAGCTGGACCTCTGCCTCCAACTTCGACTCTTTGAACGGGACGCACTCGAGGTAACAGATGGTCCGTTTGTCCTTCTCCCCACATTCCTACCCCTTCTTTTTTGCCCCTATTATTTTACTACTCTTGTTGATATTGTGATTGTGACACACACGACCCCCGTCGTTGATTGTTTTGCGGTGTCACACTGGAGTGACTCCATTCACAGAACTACTACTTTGTCCCAGCAGCCAGTTTCAACAAGTAGCATTAAATCGGGTTCTTCTAGCGGGGGTTAAGTTGCAAAAGAGTGGATTCGCTACACTAACTCTGAGGCATTCCAATCTTTTTGTAATTCCCAACATACCAGCCGCCACCACCACCAACAAGTTATTTCTTTCTTCTCCTGCCAAATAAGAGCGGATGATAAAGATGAGCTGTCAGGCTGGTCGTGTTGTTTATGTAATTGCAATTTATCTCCATCTCCCACCCCCACTTGGCGTCTTCCACCTCAGTCTCATCGGCATTTTCTTGTCACATCTTTCTGTAACAGTCTCTCCGTTGAACTATCCTTCCCCTGCGTTAGATATGATATGATGCATCCACGAACGTCAAATAACCTTACAGTATTTAATAGCTTAGTTAATATTTAAGTTGAACTAACTAGCATGTTGCGCTTGCCTAGATTGCATCTCAGATGGACCACTGGGCGGAGAAAGTGAGTGGGGACAAGGACGTTTCCACTGCCAGCAGGGAGGAAGTTGCCTTCTACGAGCAACAGCTGCGACTGCACAACGACAGCGTCCAAAGGCTCCAGCACACCGTTTACCAAGTGATCCAGCGGGGCCAAGAGCTGCATCAGGTGAGATTGTGAACGGTGGCTTTGAGAATCATCTATCATTTTATCCATATCATTAATTGGTTATCATTGTTGTAGATGTTGGAGCGATCCGGCGTCACCCTGATGGCGAGCAGCCAAATCTCTGGAGGAACTCGGGTCCAGGTCCTCTTGGAATACTTGGCAGACAAGGAGCTGGATGCTGGCGAAGTGGCCCATCTCAAACGGACAAAGTTGCAACAACTCATCCAAATCCACCAACTCCAGAGCGATGCAAACCAGGTACTGACTAACCCAAAATCTCGTCTCAGCCTGCCTCACATTATTTTCGTCTTTTATTAGCTACATATACGTAGCTGCTAACTGAACTGACGGTTGCTTTCTCATGTTTTGATGATGCAAAGATCATTACATAAGGCACCCAATGACGATAATGACAATGCTGATGATATGTGGGTCTCAGATGATTAGTGATATTATGTTACCAAACAATTAATTAATTAACTTGCATTGAGCCTGGGCTGCACCTTGATTGCGTTTCTTTGTGCATTCAGCATGTCGTAGGCGATTGTCTATAGTGATACGTATGTACCTACGTTGGAGAGCAGTTGTGCATATGCATAACTACTGCATAAACAATGTTTATTAAACATCCACCAAGAGTATTACTGAATGCTTTCTGAATGAGCCTCGTTATGCGTAGTATTCGCGTCGCTAATTATGAATTGTTTGGTTGGATGGGCGCAAGAGTGAAAGTATGTGCTCTTGTAGCGTGGAGCGTGGTCATGTGGAACGGGATCACTTATTTATAGTACAACACACATATACCTAGCCCATATTACGTAGCCCTTAAGATTAGCTAGCTTCCGCAACAAAATGTGGCTCGCACCAGTCATTCCCACTGATTGCTCCTAAAATCAACTACATTCAATGTGTTCTCCTCAGGTCATCAACTGGATTCGCAACGGGGAGACAATGCTGGCTGCCAGCCTCGGCGTTCCGAGCTCCCTCCTGGAAGCTGAGCAGATGAAAAAGGAACACGAAAAGTTCCAGATCGCTCTCGAGGTAATAATAATAGTGCCGCACCGATAACTGGTGTACAATATTATACCCACTCTAACTCATGAGTTATTAAGGTAGTATCTCCATTAAAATACTTTGTTTTTCTCTGACAGAAAACACACAACTTTGCGGTGCAGGTGAATCTGAAGGCAGAAGCGTTGGCGGGGAGTTCCCATTTTGATGCGTCCACTATCAAAAAGATATCCGACGACGTGTCCAGTCGGTGGCACCAACTCATCACTGCAGCCGACGATCGACACAAATTATTCAATAATGCACTCAGCTTTTACAAAACGGCGGAACAGGTTTGTTCACACCTTTTTTGCGTAAAATTATTTTTATTTCTTCATTCTTCTTGGGACATGGCCAGCCAACATATGTTGTGTGATTATGTCCGTATCTGTGTACGTCCGACCCGATATATTATCGTGTAAATTTTATTTCACTGATGACTAGATACATACATATCATGTCCTGATGAATATATAATCTGCTAATGGGTTTAATGAATGACAAAAACGGCTGTGGCAATTGTAGGTGTGCTCCGTGCTGGACAGTTTAGAAAAAGAGTACAAACGAGATGAGGACCCCTGTGGTGGTGGCAGATGTGATGTCAACGTTGGGGACACCAAGGTGCTCGGTGATCGGAGGGCCTCCGTCAATCAGCTCATTACGAAGCATGGTGAGCAGAAGGAGGTAATGTTATTGAGCAATTATCATGTAGTAGTAAAAGATGTGCATACGCTATCTACAAATTATATGTATAAAGTTCTATTTTCACTCCAGGCCTTCCTCAAGGCCTGTACGCATGCAAGACATACGGCTCGCAATTTCCTCAAGATCTCCCATCGCGTCACGTACCCCTCCTACCATCACGCCCAGTTTGACACATCTTCCACAACTCCTACCCACTCCCCTGAACCCAAGGTCAAAGGTAATTGTTACACACTCGGCGACCTTATTTGTTGGAGAGAGCGCTGTCTCATCTGTTTTCTTGAAATGTGTAACTTGTAGCAATTTTGGACAAGTTGTTGACTCAGGAGAATCGTGTCATGCAACACTGGACGTCCCGAAGAAAGCAACTCGACCAGTGCCTCCAGTACGCCATCTTTGAGGGGTAAACCGGTTTTACCTATTAAGGGCCAGCTTAGCAAATTTGGCATTAATATTGTAAATTTTCATTTATTGTGAAGGTCTGCCAAACAAGCATTGGACTGGATTCATGACACTGGAGATGTCTACTTGGCCACCCACATTGCGTGTGGCTCCGGAAAAGACGACACTGAAGCTCTCCTCAAAGAACACAACGAATTTAAAACGTCTGCCAAGGTATAAATGCTACTCTACGGTGTAAACTTGAGTGATATTTTTACCCAGTCATCGCCACTCGACCCGATATCATCCATTGACAGATTGACCCATGTAAATTTGTTGTTTTAGGACACGCGGGAACGGGTTAAGTTGCTGATGCATTTAGCGGATAGCTTGGTGGAAAAAGGTCATCTCCATGCTGCGGATATTCGTGGGTGGGTCACTGCCGTGGATAATCGCTATAAAGACTTTAGCTCCCGCATGGACAAATATAGGCGAGTACATATTCATACCTACTTTTATTGCTCCTTGTAAATCAACAAAGTAATTGTGCATTGAACAGCTACGTTCTCACTCACAGTGGGAAATTGCGGTGGTAATCAGTACTAACTGTAAATTGTAGATCTCAGCTGGAGGGTGCATTGGGGATAAAATCTGGGAGTGAAGTGTCGCTGGACCGTCACTCGGACTCGAGTCTGGAGGGGAAGGTGTCCTCCTCATCTCTCCATCAGAACAGTGTAGGTGACGAGGGTCACAAGGTGCTCAAGGATCTCAACGAAGACCAGTCCAAAAGGCGGCGACGGAGAGAGTTTATCATGACTGAACTGTTACAAACGGAACGCTCCTATGTCAAGGATCTTCAAGTCTGTATTGACTTTTACTTGTTCGAGTTGCGTGCGAGTAGTAAGGACCCTTCGGGACTCAAGGCCAAGGAGAAAATCATTTTTGGAAACATTG
Source organism: Folsomia candida (assembly GCF_002217175.1). Classification (NCBI taxonomy): domain Eukaryota; kingdom Metazoa; phylum Arthropoda; class Collembola; order Entomobryomorpha; family Isotomidae; genus Folsomia; species Folsomia candida. The sequence continues at coordinate 86,309 of NW_019091213.1, read as the reverse complement.
AAGAAATTTACGAGTTCCACAAGGAGATCTTTGTGAAGGAGATGGAAAAGTACGAGTCTCTACCAGAGGACATTGGTCATTGCTTCGTCACCTGGGCTCACAAGTTTGACATGTACGTCTCCTACTGCAAAAATAAGCCCGAATCGACCACGATGCTCATGAAGGTCAGTCTATCCTTATACTTTTCATTCTGAAAAACACTGGCGGTTGAAATTGATAGCCAAACTCTGCTCAAAGAGATAAAATGTTCTTGAGGCCCGGGGTTTTTGCTCTCAAATAAACAAGTATTTATTCTTGGAGCAAACGTATTTAATTTGGCAACACCGCGTATCAATTAATTGCACGCTGGATTAGATATGTAGTTATTCGTAATTAAACGTGTTAACATGAATTTACAACTCATTTGCAGAATGGAGTGGGCACATTTTTTGACAATATTCAGAGGGAACACAATCTGGAGCATTCCATCCCCGCCTACTTGATTAAGCCGGTGCAAAGGTATAACTAGTTTGCAATCATTGGAGAGTTTTGTACGTAGTTTTGTGCATTCATATTTACATTTATCATCAGAATCACAAAGTACCAACTCCTCCTCAAGGATTTGCTCTCCTGTTGCGAAGAAGGTCAGGGGGAAATCAAGGATGGCTTGGAAGTAAGTATACGTGCACCTTTTCTCACATTTTTCATCTGTCGGATGTTATAGTAATTAACCAAACGTGTGTATTTCGCCATTTTGCAGCACATGCTCAACGTTCCCAAAAAAGCGAACGATGCCATGCATCTCAGTCTTCTAGAGGGTTGTGACGTCCCGCTGGATAAGTTGGGAGAGGTTATCCTGCAGGAAAACTTCCAAGTTTGGGACCCGAAACAAATCATACGGAAGGCGAGAGAGCGGCATGTCTTCCTCTTTGAGCAGTACCTTCTCTTCTCCAAAGAGGTCAAGGACTCGAGCGGGAAGGCCAAGTACATCTACAAGAATAAGCTCTTGGTGAGTGAATGACAGGCTATTGTGAGACACAGTCGGTCGAGCAATCCTTTCACATTGTCTCACCTTCACTTTGTCATCTTGCGTAGACGTCCGACCTGGGTGTGACAGAGTGCATTGAAGGAGACGACTGCAAATTTGCAGTGTGGACTGGCCGTTCCCCCATCTCCGATTATAAGATTGTGATTAAGGCATCCTTGTGTGAGACCAAGAGGAGCTGGGTCAAGAAGCTGAGAGAAGTCATTCAAGAGACCTACTTCAACACTGCCCTTCGTCTGAACCGCAGCCCTTCAAAGTCGGATCGATCGTCGAGGTCAGTGTAAATTGAGTCATACATACATATTTATATTTCATAGCAATGCAGAATATCAGTTCACATGCATCCATACATTTCCAAATTTGCAAATGTATTGCATTAGCGTTGAAGTTTGTCAAGCAATAATTGTATGTAATAACCTCGAAATTATGTGTGTAGGGACTTGGAAGAGCTGGGGTCTACGGATGACTGCTTTGAGATGAATGATCGAGCATCGGAAGCTTCCTACGGGTCTGGAAATAGTGGGCAAGACGGAGATCACCAACGGGTAAGCAGGAGAAGCCCCATATTTCTCGCATCCTTTCCCATGAGCGTCATGCAGAGCTATGAAAAGTCAACCTACGTGATTTCACAGAGACCATACGCCAAGTAGTATATTTAATTCCACGCCATACGCCAAGGACGAGAGAGAGAGAAAGAAAACGTGTTTTAGACAGTGATGAGATGCTGGTGTCACTCGCGTTGAATGCATACTAGGAGAGGGAGAGGGTTGGTCTATATGCATAGATAGGTAGACAGCTGGATAAGGGGACATAATAATAAATTGAAATCCACTCTCCTACTTACTCTAACTCTCACCACGTAAGCACTGGTTTGAGGGGATTGTGTGTGGACTGCTCTGGTGTTGGATAATTGGATCCCGGTGGATTACCCTGGAAATCCATTTTCTCCTCTCACTCACTCCATCACCGACACAAACGTCGAGGCCACAAACGCCACACAGGTGCTGGCGACACACACACACGTACACCTTTCTCCCCTACTTTCTCACTTTACCTACCTGGTCACCTCTCTTTCTCAATTGTTTCCGCCAGTTCTCCTCCTCCTGACTCCGCATTGATGTTGTTGTTGAAGTGGTCATTGGGACTGTCTTGGTGTGATCGCAGCAACAAAAGAGAGCAGAGATCGAGGAGAGCGTGGGAATGCATGGCTCGGGAGCTATGTGCTGATGATGATGACGATGGAGGGGTGGAGAGAAAGCAACGTGAGAGTCCGCCCGGGTCGTCTTGACAGTGGTGTTTCCTAATTCAGTTGGCTGGATGGCCTCCTTCACCTTCATTGCGGGGGGAAGAGAATGAAGGTGCGAGTAGTGGTGTGGGTTGGACGGCGGAAGGAAGGAAGTCGTGGTGGTGCTTCTCTCTCTCTCTCACTTTCTCCTCCTGGCCCAGTAGCAGTGCAATCCTCACGAGCTGCGGTCCTACCTTATTCCGTACCTGGTTTACTCTATGTGCAATAATAATACCATGATAGTACTACACATGCATGATAAGATACAATCGCAGAATACACCCCATGACCTACCGAGGCTTGACACCTCGCACCACTTTGTGTTAAGCTGTTACTTTCTTGTGGTGCGACTGTAGGAGTGCGCCTCTTTGTTGGACAGTGTTGGTTAACAGTACGAGGGGTGTGTTAGCAGTGTGTGTTTGGTAGGATGTGGCGCAAAGGGGGTGGTGCGGATGGGGTGACAGACCGTCGGCGGAAAATTTCCCTTCCCTGGTTTCGCCAATCATCCACCACCAAAGCTGCCCATCTCGCCCTCAGCCGCCAACACACAATTGACGCACCGGGCTCTCTACACTCGTATCAGTCCCCACTCCATGCCAATAAGGTGTGCAGGCAATCTCCCCTTCTTTCACGCGTATCATGCATATGTCCTCCCTCCCGCCTTCTCCCCAAACGTTACCACCGGCGAAGTCATGGTTTTAAAAATGTGTGCTTGTGCTTGTGTTTACAGAATTCGTTGGAGAGCACGTGGGTTGTGACTGACCACATTGCAACTCCTGGCAGCCGAGAACTGAGCGTGTTCAAGGGACAGCAAGTGGAAATCATTTCAGTTGAAGTATGTTTACCATCTTATAAAGTTTACGTGATTTACACACTATTAAGTCATCTGATATTGGTCAAGGGTATGAAAAGAATTATTGACTGTTTTATCCCTCAGGATTTGACACATGGCCACCTGGAACTAAGTCCGTCCTCTGAAATGGCCTTGGTGCGCTTGGTGACCGGATCCGGCGAGGGTGAAGGTTTCGTGCCCCTGGTCGTCCTCAAACAACTCCCCCGCCTCCGCAGCTCCACTGACGCCGACCCAGGTAACATGACACTCGGTATAGGAGTACCTATTCTCTTAAATTCTCATGAGCACGTACGGCATCGTCATCCCAGTGAAAGTCCAAGGTCGCATTCGTCTACAGGATGAATCGGCAGGTATTTAGTGAGTAAAAAACGACGAGAGTGATTGGGCATCCAAATGAAGTGAATGCATGGATAACCACCGAATGGATTTGTGTATTCATTATGAGACTTGACTAAAAGTGGGTTGTCTGTCAGTGAGCATGGCCAAAAAGTGTGTTTTTAAGTGGAAGGGGAAAGTATAACAAGTGAGAGTGGGATTAAAGGTTGTCACTCAAAGTGGAATTGGCTTGCATTTCTCTGGCACTACTACGAGGACTGTAATGTGTGTGTGTGTGTGTGTGTATGTAGGGAGAGGTGGGTGGTAGGAGAGCCTAATTTGGGTGGAATTGGGGAGTGAGAAAGCTGGGATGGTTAATAGAGTGTGAGTGTGATTGAGGGAGAGAGAGCTGATATGACACTGACAGGGCTGCTGGTGAGTGGAAAGCCGTGGCAGCACTTTTACCCCGAGTGAAAGTGAGAGAAAGCAAAAATCAATTGGTGGCCCTGTGGAGAAAGTGCTCGGGCAGAGTCGGGTTCGCATTGCGAAACAGGATTGGAATACAGGGCAGTAGTCGTCTCCCACTTACTCGCTCGTTATAGTCGTCCTTTCACAGAAGGAGCAGAGGCATCCAGCAAATGGCACTTTCCACTCCAGCAGCCAGATTATTGGATTAGTTTATTGCAACCACGCCACCAATAGCCCCCTCCTCGTCCACTTGGCCTCACTCTTCCCCCTCGTACCCCAGAATAGGGACCATTTGTCCCCAGCCTAGTGTCCTCTTTTGAGGGAGCTGTCTCCTCCTCTGCTACGGCCCTTATTGATTCACTTTCTCTCCCATTCCCTGTCAATCAATCCGCTCCTCCGGGTGACCCTTCCTTCTCCTGCGCCTGCCTCCTCGGCTCCCTTCGTCCATCTCTCCGTAGTGCTGTGTACACAGGCTGTTCTCAAGGTCAAAGGTTAACTCTGGCAACCAGCCCCTTTCCTACTGTCCTCACCATCTCTCATCATCCACGTACACCCTCCGCCTCTTGCGACCCTTCCATTCCACTCAGGTGAGTTTAGCTTTAGCAGTAATTGCATATTTGTTTATCATCGCTTGCAAGGCAATCAGAGACCTCATGGTTTTACTACTTGTGCGATTACTGGTGGCATGGAGCAGTGATGGTGGTGTCACTCTGTTTTGTTCAACGCCTCTCGGTGATCCTATTTGGCGACGACTATGTGCGACGACGACGACGATCGTTGGTGTAGCTATTACTTATTACAGAGTGAGTGAGGGACGAGGTGGATTTGTGGTGGTGGCTCAAAAGTTTGCCAAAACATTTGCACACACAGAGACACAGCCAAGCCACTCTTACCCCATGCATAATAGGATTGCATTGTGTTGTTTCATTCGTATTTGCATTCCTGCAGCCAACTAACTCCTCAGTTGTGATGAGTAAGTCATCCTTGCCAGTCGATGCCAGTTAGTAGTGTGTGGCACGTAGAATGATTGTACACATATTTCTATATGGCCATCACTCCTTTGGTTCATCAACCAATCTGTTGTTTCACACGCGTTTATCAGTCGATAGGAGCATATGAAAAGTAGATTACTCACTCGTCAAGGAGGAAGGATATCAGAGAGCAGTGGACAGTGATCATTCATTCACCCACTTTATACCCTCCTGCGGGTTGAATAATAATTCAGAGAAGGGACACCATAAACTGTTGAGAGTGACGCAACAAAAAGGATTACGCTTTGCACTCACAGTTCGTGCCTGTCTCATAAATAGTAGCTGGCCAGAAACACGTTGAGTTCGTTCGTATGTTTGGTGTTAAGTAATAATTGTCTGTGAGAAGAATGTCCTCCAACGACTGGCTGCCTGGCTATTACTGCTGTACAGTTTTGTTCCTGGTCAACTTGCTCGTGTCGGGGTCTCCGCACCAGGGGACGTGGTTGTGGGAGGAGACGAGAGAAAGAACATTGTTGGTAGCCGCGTAATCAGTGGGTGCAAAGGTGTGGGTGATTTTCGGGTCGTGTGCGTGTGACGAGGAGGATGCGAAAGGAAGGGAAGGGGACTCACCAACAGTTCTCCGCTCTGGGAATGTTTTCAGGTTCCACGTTCAAACAGATTCATCGACGAGTTTTTAAACGATCATCCGCTCCATCACATTGTTCGACTGAAGGTGGCACAATAATACTTGACATAAACATATAATATGCATATGCAATCTATGCCCTAACGTGTAACATATAAAATGCCTGCGTACATCGTACATCTCATTGGACTCATCTCCTTACATCTCATCGTGGAGAGCACGAGTTGATTAAAGGAATTTGATTGTTGCAGAGGGTGGAGAGCCGACGACTCCGACGACTCCAGCAGCACCGGCCACATCCTCTTCGTCCCCAGTCTCCAAACGTCGCGTGTTCAGTGGGAAATGGCTGCCCCCACCACTCCGAAAGCTGAGCCAAGGAAAGCTGGGGGAGTCTTCTTCCGGGGGGAGCAAGCAGCCGGGGAGCAGCGGGTCAGCCAAACACAACTCCTCTTCTTCCGCCTCTAAGGACGCCTCTAAGGACGCCAAGAAGGGAAACAAGCAGCAGCAGCAGCCACCTCCCACAACGTCCAGTACCCTCTCACAACACCCCCCATCCGTAAGCAGAACCATTCAGTATTTATTATATGTACGAGTCCTCCATTGTAACAATAAGGGCGGGTGTAGAACTTTCTCTGTCGGCAGTTTTCTCCCCTCATTTTTACTCGAGTATTTAGTGCAACAAAATTAAGCACGATTCAAGAGATCGTTTGCATCGAAATGACCACAATTTTGAGGAGCCTATCCGTTCAAGAATAATTTTCTCATCACTCCTCGTGGAGGGTAAAACCGTCGAATCTGCTGCTCCCAAGTGTGTAACTAATGATCATTTTTATGATCGTACTCAAGCATAATGTGCCTTCTTCTTCTTCTTCTGGTCGGCTTTCTTCCTGCTATGTGTTGCATTATTATTAGTTATTACTACTTTATGAGTTGATTTTGCGAGGAGATGAAAGGATGTTGGTGAATAATTCACCATCACCACCAGTGATTCACCAGCACTCTTTGTTGTGCCGCTCCTACTCCTCCACATTCCTCCGCCGCTCTGCCGCCCCCACCACCCAAACCATCCTAGCTTCCACCCCATACACATACTTCGCCATTCGCTTGGTGGCCTCACCCACGCCCATAACGTAGCAATGAGTGTGGGGCGGATTGTGGTGTGTGGATGGACCCCACTGTTTGTTTTGGGAGCACTTTTTGATTTTATGATGAGCATGTTGTTTGTAGTAGTAAAAGTTTAGCGATAATAAGTAGCATGTAGTTTGTTGTGGACGTTGTGGAATCTCTGGCTCTTCTAGTGGAGTAGTAGCAGGCAGTCGTCGTTGGTTAGAGGAATCGAGGGCAGTTGGCCAAAAATTAGAAGAATATGCAGAGTCCTCGCCTTGTCCTCTTTCAGCCTTTCACTCATTCGCATGAACGTGTGCCCCGTCGTGGTACGTGCGAGCGTTGCTGCCAATATGTACTTGCTCTCTTCTAATCTCTCGACTTTAGGACAAGAGGAGGAGCAGCAAAGTAAATGTCCCATGTGTGCGAATTATTATGTGCTGCGAATACTTCTCGCTAAAATTCTGCTCCTGCTCCTACATGGATCGCTGATGATGATGATCATCATGGCAAATATTCTCATTCTCCGCTCGTTCTTGGTGAATATGTAGTTGTTATTTGGTAGGAGATCTTGTGGGAGAAGAGGAGCAAGCATACGCCAAGGACGTTTTCATATTATTATTATTGCCATTTATTTATACTCTTCTCCATCCTACTCTACATACAAATCCTCCCATCAGGCAATCAGGAATAGGCACACTCTCCATGCTTCATTGCAAAGTTGCTTCTAGTCGTTGACGTCTATCGTCCTTTTAGAACTCCCTCATCTTACCCGTCGGGGCGCAATAAGTAATTAATTTGCCCGTCGCGTTCAGGAACGGTGGAAATTATTCTTCCTCCGACTTGGAATCTTTGCACGCGCTCGAATAGCGGATATGCACAAGTGGTCTCTCGAATGCATGCAGTATTGCGGACCAATTAGTGTCAGGCGAAATAAAGCGCACATAGTATAGCTAGCTAGTTAAGCGGCCTAAACAGTAACACTATACTATCCAGCTCATATATGTACACACACATCCGGTGTCAACCAAATACCAACCAGCCAGCCACCGTCACTTTCATCAGTCAGATAGGCTTTTCCTCGTGCTGTGCATGGTCATGAGATATGATGCTTGGAAACCGCATCATGTGCAGCAGAGGAGGAGGCTGTTAAACAGTGCGCTAATGTGGGTGGTGCCTTCTGTGCTGTACTCCAGTCCAGCTGTGGCGTGTTATTGTAGCAAAATTTGTGTGTAGTACAGTGTATAGTTTCTAAATTGTGGCTGTACGAATAATCAGGCGTGTCTGAATAAGGACTCTCCAGTTGGGCGAGAGAAGGTTATCGCTCGATGCAGCAGTGATGAAGCGACTTTTGTTATCTCCATTCCGCTCAAAGAAGCGAACTTTGGGTGAACCCAAGGAGGAGGGAGATGACGAAGGGAGGACCAACATTGGGGACGTGGGTCGTTGTGCCACCTGGGGAACGTCCTCACATAATAATAACACGTCCACTGCCTCCTCCAGTGACATGATGGTCACCAGGGGCGTGGGTGACTGGGGGGCAAGGCCACGTTCAAAGTCCGTCGTCTCCTTCTCCTCGCAAGTGCAGGATGTCAGTCGACATCTCAACACGGCCCTCGTTCCATTCCTCACCTCCAGCAGGCGAACAGGAAACCACGACGATGAGGTTGTGGTTGCAGAGAGAGAGAGAGAGACATTCAATGATATTCGACTAGAATAGTCAATTAATCAGTCGAAAAAATAAATAACAACTAACCGTATTCTTTTCTTCTCCTGTTGCAGAGCGACGCTCATCATCCCAACAGTAGCGGTAGTAGTAGTGGAATGGGTAACCGAGGGTCATCCTCGTCCACGACGCAGTCCAGCAATGCGGACAGCAGTGCCCTCGAGTCTCTGAAACCCTCTCGCAGTTTGGGTGGCGGGGATGTGCCACTCTTTGCCGAGGGGGATGAAGGGGACGAGGATCAAGTGGAAGTGCCGCCGCCCATGGCCCCCATCTCACAACAACTCCTCTCATCCGCCAAGGGTGGACCTGAGCAGAGCCACTCCTCCCACGCCTCCTCCCACTCCAAACGGGTAAGTCCAATCAACCAGACATGCGTGACGCATAGGAACCACAATACTTAGGCCACATAATGTGACATTGGAATCATCATCATACTTGAGTGTATGATAATGCTATGGGATACGATCCGTATGATATCCCAGTGAATGAGTGTATGGTGATGGGTGTAACAAGTAGTAACAACATTGTTTGTGATTGAGTGCTGCAGTCGAGCAATGCGCGAGGAGAGACTGAGGAGGACTCGGTCCCACTGGCCACTGAACTTGAACAAATCGTCAAGTCGTCCAAAGAACGAATGGTTCGTCCCAAGTCGTCCTGTGTTTTTTGAGTGTGTTGTAGATTTTATTTTTGCGTTTTACAAGTCTTGCGATGGATGATGCATGCCTGCGCACTTTTCTCTTATTTTATTGCGTTTAATTTAAGTAGTTTATTAAGTTTGTACTCATTTGAATCTTTGCCGAGTTCGTCCACTGATCATCTGTGTCTGTGTGTGTGGTACGTGTAGGAGCAGCAGGAACAGTTGGAACGTTTGGGTGAACTGAGCCTGGAGGGGGGCGAGGGGCGAGATGGTGCTGCCGAGGCATCATCCTCAGCTGGACTGAATAATGGGAATGGTGATGCGCCGCCCGGACCCCTGACCCCCGAGGAGGAAGCGTGTAGGAAGCGAACTTATGTGATTCGGGAGCTGATTGAGACGGAGCGAGACTATGTGCGTGATCTGAGAGAGATTGTCGAAGGCTACATGGCCATTATCCGTGACCCCAATTCCGACATTGCCCTCCCCGAGGTAATACCAATATTCGTCATACTATTACTAATATTTCTTAATTATGCATGGACAAGGAGCACAGGAAAATATTGGGAAGGAGAAAATGAGACTGCAAGTCCTACTATTTACCTAATTTTTAATTTTTACTTAGGACCTTCGCGGTGGAAAGGATAAGATCATCTTTGGCAACATGGAGGCAATCTTCGAGTGGCATCGAGAGTAATAATTATTAATCAATAGCATAAATCAGAATTGGCTTGCTCTCACCTACTCGCTCAACTATAGCCAGGTTTAATTAAATTACTTGATTAATTTCTCTGCAGCATATTTTGCAAAGCGCTGGAAAGATGCACGGAACATCCGGAAGAGTTGGGTGGTCTCTTCAAACGATACGAGAGGAAGTTGCACATGTAAGCAGTTTGCGTCAAGTAGTATTGATTTAGGTTGGAGATAACAATTGCACTATTTTTTGAAAAGGTACGTCGTCTACTGCCAGAATAAGCCAATGTCCGAGTTCATCGTGTCAGAACATATTGACACATATTTCGAGGTACAGGATTTTGCTGTACACATTGAACTTGAAGAGTAGTCAATACTTCAACATAATATTGCTTACTCTGGTTGCGTTTGTCTGCAATTAGTCCATGCAATTAGTTTGTATATATTAATCTACTGTGTGCACAGGAAATTCGACTAAAACTGGGTCACAAGTTGACACTGTGTGATTTGCTCATCAAGCCGGTCCAGCGCATCATGAAGTACCAACTCCTACTAAAAGACATTCTCAAGTACACGGAGCGGATGGGTGTGCCAGACCAGGTGGAAATGCTCAAGTTTGCCACCCAAGTGATGCACGTCGTCCCCAAAGAAGCCAACGACATGATGAATGTGGGTCGACTTCAGGGCTTTGATGTGAGATAACTAGTTCAGATTGATTGTCCAATAATTGGTTGATGATGATTAATTTGCAAGTGCATTAATTGTCCTCAGGGGAAAATAACGGCTCAAGGGAAGCTGCTCCTCTCCGGCCTCCTTCTCTGCTCCGAAGGAACGTCCGCTCTCAACTTCAAGGGGAAAGAGCTCCAAGTCTTCTTCTTTGAACAAAGCATAATTCTCAGCGAGTCCGTGGGGAAGAAAACTCAGTTCTCGAATCCCGTCTACATTTACAAAGCTCACATCCAGGTATTAAATAAATCGGTTGCCAGCAAAGCTGTTCTCGTTCTACTGTCATACTCACTAACAAAAACCAAACTCCCACACGCACACAATTAGTTGCAATGACAATTAAGTGGCAGCCAGTTCTATGTACATTTAATTTTCGTTCTCGTTCTACTGTGTGACAGTAGAATGGCTGAAGCGGACGCATGATTGACAAAAGAACAAAGCAAGTAATTGTAATATTATATATAGCAGTTTGACGAGTTTTGATGGTTATATTTTTTTTCCTTCGACTTGCTCTCATGCACAACTCTGGAAAATAATAGTTTACTGGAAATGTGAGAGTCCCATATGCACGGATAGGCGCGCTGTCTATAGAAGTCAAAATAAATAAATATATATATCCGATGCCATTATGGGGTTGACAGTTGATCAATTACACGGCTGACAAATATGGTCACATCGCCTTTTAGAGCAACAGCAGCAATAGCGTCTCGGCTGGCCACACTACGAGAAGCACTAATCCTAAGTGAACTAAGTCTCCTAACCTGTATTACATATACTAGTCTTACACAAAATCCTGTCACCAACTTTTTTTGCATGGTACCACCAGAGAATCTACATACTTTGAATATTTTTGTACGTTGCATTTGTGTAATAGTTGTAACTTAAACGGGCGTTTCTCCTTTTCGTCTCTCATAATATGTTAGGAATTAAATGAGTGTATGATAAATTTGTCCTCGTGACTGTGACTAAAATTGCCTTATCATGTTGTGTGTCTCTCCTTCCAGGTGAACAAGATGAATGTGTCAGAGAGTGTGGATGATGGAGACGAGTGCAAGTTTGTCCTCCGTTCTACGGACCCCAAGAAGCCCAATTTGGCGTTTGTGTGCCAAGCGTCCTCTGTGGAGGCACGTGAAGAGTGGGTGACCACTCTCCAGTCCATTCTCCAGACACAGAAGGTGGGTTCTTGCATACAAATCTTAAATTCAATGCATGAGAAGGGGTGGAATTTGTTACATTGCACTAACTTGTCAATCTGTTTTCAGGATTTTCTCAAAGCCATCCAATCCCCCATCAAGTACCAGAAGAATAAACTCACCAAGGAACTGTAAGTCAATCGGTGAATGTCCACTCCAGTCAATTTCCGTTACTACAACTACTTGGCTCACTTCTTCTCTCTGTCCCCTCTCTCCCCCCCAAAAAAACACTTTGGACATCCTGGTGATGCGAATCCACTCGACACCTTCTCCCCTTCGTCTTGCTCTTCTCTATTTAAACAAACCACCAAAACCTGGAACGATCCTTGCGCGCTTAAAACTACGTTGTGACGATTACGATTGGGCCGATTAATTATTTATTGAAAAATATGAATGGTGGGGGCCGCAGTTTTAAATAGTTGCTTCAAGGTCTAGTGATTGGGAAAGAGTGTTATTTGTTACTCACCCACCCACCGACCCACCAAACTTGTGACGACGATAACTAGATGTAGACCGCTATACCCACCTACGTGGACTCTGATACTAGTGTGTACTTAGGCTCAAAATATATCAGTCGCCCCACCCACAGAAGCAACGTTAGTAGCAAACAGGTTGTGACAATGACGACGATCGGATCCACTACGTGACGTGGCTACATGAAATTACACCTATATCTGAGCTTTCGTAGTAGGACAAGAACAATAGCGTGCGGTGTATCTATATGGCCTGTCCCTCAAAATTCCTTCTTGTTTTCCCTTTCAGCCTGGGTGAAGGTGTATGGGCTTTGTGGTCAGACAGATTTATATATATTTTTCATGCATACTTGGACTACACGTTTATGTGTCCGCAAAGATGAGTGCCAATGAGCGAGTGAAAGTGTCCTACCTATTTATATATTGTGCTATGAGAACCGCGTGTAGATGTATCTACTAAAAATACCTAGGAATAGAGACATAATAGCACACAATTAGCGTATGTATAAAAGCGCTCGAGAGAGGAAACGCTCTGTTGGAATGCACTCAACGAAATATTTTTAAAGATGTGTTCAACTCTTGTTGTAATAATTGTTTCTCAGTATTATTTTGATGCTTTTTTGGGGAGTGGACACGATCTCTTGAGTGGGTCCAGTGCCATCACACCTCCTTCCCCTTTATTTTCTGTTATGTCTGGAAGACAAGGCTCCGGAGGCTTCTTCCTCACCCCGCCGTGCTTGTGTTAGTGTAGGACTCGGTGTGAATACATATTTAATTGCACTCTTGTGCGTCGTCGTCGGAAACGGATGTGATCATGCATTTTACTCGTGACTATTTTTATTGTTATGATTAAATAATAGGTTGTAGAGATTATGGTCTCCGAATGTAAATATTATGTATGTACCCAAATGTCTACCTATTTCCTAGTTATCGATTGAGGATAGAGTCGTGTTAGGTGCGAGTTGGGTGGCTTGATGAGTGAGTGAGAGAGGAGGATACGCTTTTCATAGTCTTTATAATTATTACTCCATCACCTTGTTGTTCCTCATTTTCTGGTGACATTATCGTCACACACAGTCAGTCACGTATCAAATCAAAGCAAGGTATTCATAGATAATCAACACAAATTCGCAATTCGCTTCACGCAAGCCAGAGCATTTAAAGTTTCAGGGCAGAAGAGGAGGAAGGTCATCCAACAACTAGCTCACCTTTCGCCAGGTTCAGTACCTTTTTGTCTCCCCCCAGGAAATGATAATCTTTTTATCAGCATCTCCCTCCTCCTCCTTCATCTCCCACCACCACCGCCCTGGGTGACGGAGAAAGAAAGGTCGTGTGCCATAGAAATTGTATCCTCTACTATTCTTACCCAGTGATTCCATTCCACGACCATTATTTATTGTAACCTTGTGGCATTGAACCGTGCTTGCAAGGCAGGTGGCGAACGTAGTGGTTGTTAATTGTTGCTGTGCGCACCTGGAGGACGAGAGGAAACTGAAGCCAAATTATATGTTTAGATAAGATATACAAAATACGACTATTCTATAACGTGTAATGTAAGTAAGATGTACTATGGGCAACGATGAATGCTGTCGCCAGTACGTTTCTCATCTCTGTTCTATCTCTGCATTAGCTATTATCTGTAACTTATCATATTATGGGTGGACATGTTTCTTATTCACAATAACAAAAGGAAGAGCAGAATATATTGACTGATTTTCATACCGTACAAAAAAACTGCAAGTTTACAAATTCTTCATCTGTCATTTACTTACACACACACGCTCCTTATTGCATTCCTCAAAATGGTCTGCAATCTCATCGATATATACTTATCTAAATATGTACATACTTTTAATGATCTATGCTTCTTCCATCTTTGAGTTTTGGTATTTAATTTGAGTCATTGTTGCCAAGTTCTTGCTTGGCTATAATTCTGGTCTTTTGGGCTGCTCTTCCGCCTTCCAGCCTATTTTTTATACAATGTATTTATTTATTGAGCTTAATATTTCCGTGTGTTAGATTTGAGTTGATTTTTTGAGGTTTGAGTTTTTTGTGGTTTGTTTGTGATGCACGCGTTTAGTTCTGCACCAGATTTGTGGAGGAATGCGAGCACTTCGTCGCCTCCAACATTCTCTCTGCTCCCCTTTTCCCCTGAGATGGAGTCACCCCACCCAAAGCTAGAAGCACCCACGACCACGACGACGAATGGGCGAGTGGTGAGGAATCGTATGCATTCCAGTGATGGTGACGACTTGAACAACACGGGGTCGTCAGACGCGATGAAGCTGAAAGCGCAAAACAAAAAGACGGTACAACTAAAATCCACCCACCATCCATCCAACTAATCAAATCCATTGAAGTTGCTAACTAACCACGTCGTGCACATTTGTAATTACTAACTCCTCGCGTTATCATCGCTGCTTTAAAAACGTGGCTTTTTTTATCGCTTGCATGCATGCCTGACAAAGTACTTACACTCTAACCCTTGGCATATGATTTAACGTAGTGTGCAATTAACACGTGTAGAGATGATATGTGTGTGCAGTCTAACCTTGTTGCGTTGTTGGACTGATCTGCATGTGTGTTGTAACGCTTGTGTTTGTTTGGTGTGCACTCCAGCAGGGCGACGTCATCGCCGAGACCCCCTCAGGACGAGGGAGGCAAAGCAAGGCACAAGGCATACCTCTCCCGCCCTCTTCAGTTGTGAAGGTGAGCAGGGACTTCAAAACCTCCTCCCCTTCGAAACATCCCCATCAACTCTCCGTCACTAAGGGGGAGTCGGTTCAAATTCTGGGGGTTGACTATGACCAGGAGCTCTACTTTGTGCGACGCCTCATCTACCCACATCACGACGGCTGGCTTCCCGCTACCATCTTTACAGAAGTCCCCAAAAAACCAAACTCGTGGTCCTTTCCTGGTTTCCGAAAGAGGAATAGTCTCACTTGTAATAGTCAACAAGTTCCCAACAGCAGCACCAATCAGAATAATAATAATAATAATAGCAAGACCTCGACAACACCTTCTCCGAAGACCCAGTCATTGTCGTCCCATCAGCAACGACAAACCAACAAGAATGACGACATTGACGGCGAACCCTTTCAATTGCCCGGCGTGGTGAATATTCACAACAACTCGTAAGGGACTTATCCCTATTGCTAGTTCATAATACACTCGTACTTTTCCTTGCTTGATATAATTTCATACTTCAGCTCTAGAGTTAAGGATGGATCAACGGAAAATACGACGTACTTGTTTGACGAGGCCCCCGTGTTTTGTCACGAGCTGCAAAACATCAAGGTAGCTTCTGGAGAGGAGGCCGTACTCCAATGTCAACTCTGTGTCTCGTCCTTAGTTGACTTGGAAGCCACCTCCCACCACCCACTGCAGACCCCATCACCACCACCAGTCATATTTTGGAAGGATGCTTTTGGACATGTCATCCGTCACTCAGAGTCGCACCAGGTCACCTTCTCTCAAGGGAATGGGATTTGTAGCCTACGCATTCTCCAGGCCAGGGTTTCCGATTCAGGGAGATATACTTGCACCGCTTCTAATGAGCATGGCAGTGCCTCCAGCTCGGCGGTCCTTAGTGTGACAGGTACGTTTATTAAATAATATGGTACACTCTGGGAATATTGACACTCGATTAATTCATGAGTCTGGGCTTGCGTGACCGTTGACTGTTGGTTGCCTATTACTCAATTGGTGGATGATAAGCCACATTTGGAACCTTGTTCTTGCGTCCAACCATTCGATCCTATCTAACCCCATGTTAAAAAACTAATTGCAAAAGTATCAAAGAATACATATCATAAATATTCTCATGAATGTTTGTTGTATCATTTTTCTCCACAGCGGTTGCACCGACGGCACCCTCAGCACCAAAAGTCACGCCAGTGGACAAGGACAACAGCGTCCTGCTTACTTGGGAAAGTGACACGAATGGTGGTGACCAAGTCGTCAAGTTCTACACGGTGGAGACGTGTCTAATGGAAAGTGAGGTATGGACGAGTTGTGCCGTCGTGGCACAAAACTACTGCAAAGTTCAGCACTTGAATCCTGGATTGGACTACTCTTTCCGAATCATTTCTCATGGGGAGGGGACGACAAGAAGTGAACCCGGTCCACCCTCAGAGTCTCTCATCTTGTCTCCAATCACCAACCCTGCATCCACCCCCACCACCAGAAGTAGCAGTGCACAGCAGCAGCAACGCTCTCCCTCGCCAACGACCACGTCTCCAAACTTTGAGTCCAAGTACACGGAAGGGGAGGAGCTAGCACGCGGGAGATTTAGCATCGTTCGCAAATGTTTCGAAACCTCGACGGGTGTCGAATTTGCCCTCAAGCTTATTCCGAGACATCGTTGGAAACGACAACTGATTCTCAAAGAGTTCCAGATCCTTGCTGCCATCTCTCACCCTAACGTTCCTGGTACCAAGGAGTTTTGTGACACGCCATTCAATTCGGTTATCGTTATGCACTTGTGAGTAATTGTCCTTGTCCTCAAGATTTTCATACTTGCCATTCTTGACACTATTGACAATGTCGAGCCTATATGTATATTCCTTGTTTGTGGCAGCGTTCCTGGCTGCAACATTTTGGCGTACCTTTGCGAGCAAGAGTCTTACACCGAGTACCGAGTGGCGTCCTTGATGCACCAGTTGTTTTTGGCCTTGGAACACATTCACAGCCTTGAAATTGCACACTTGGACATTGAGGTTGGTTAGACTATCGCAATTAATTAATTTACAAATCCAGTGTGCTTTGGATTTAGACTCAAATAGAATATTTACAAGTTATCCTTTATCTATGTAGCCTTCAAACATTCTGGTGGATAAGAGCTTGTGCCCTCCCTCTCTCAAACTCGTCGACTTTGGCGACGCTTGCCACGTTGCTTTTGGATCACCCGACTGCCTTCCTCAAACGCTCCCCTGTTACGAGTTTGCTTCTCCGGAAGTCCTCCTTCGCCAAAAGTGTTCGGTTTCTTCTGACATCTGGTCCACCGGAGTTCTGATCCATTTCCTACTCAGCGGTCACTTCCCCTTCTACCACGACACGTTTGAGAAAATGACAGCCAACATCATTAATGGGAATCTCCGTCTGCCTGCCCAATTCCAGCCCATATCACTCGAGGGGAAGACATTGATTACCCAACTCCTCGTGCCGCCACCGTCAGATCGACCCAGCGCCGCACAGTGCTCCAGTTCTCCTTGGATTGCTGAGAGTCGAAAGTTTGTAACGCCGCTGGAAAGAGGTCAGTTAGAAAAGTATTTGGGAGGGAGGACCGTTGAGGATGGACTCAGGCGATATACCAAATGCACAAGTAGTGCATAACTTGTGCAGTACATCAATCTAGAGCAAAGAGGAAAATCGAGTGCATGCATCCGTCGACGTCGATCATACCAGCATACCCAGCAGTGCTGGGCCAGCACTCACCGTATACTTACCTTACTAAAGACTGACACTATTTATTATGACTAATTTAAGAACTCGATAGATGTTATGTATGCACACTTGCACACACATACATAATATGCACTATGTAGGCATATGTATGATGGGATTCGAATGGATAAGTATACTTCGAGTTGTGTGAACTATACCCTTTCTAAATTGTGATCATGTTTATTATCAAGTGCAATCGATTATGCTATTATATTATATTATCCTGACAATAAGAATTGTTTCTATATTTTTATATTACATATATATGCTGCATTACATGTACTTGTTAGTGAATGGACTGCGACTTGCGGAATGAGAATCTGAATGTGCAAAAATGACATTTATTCGTTGTTAATAAAAATTACATTATATCCTTTATCAACTATTAATTATGTATGCCTATTTCGCACTTACGCTCTCTCTCTCTGTTTTGTACGTCCCCCACTCGCTCTCGAGACAAAATTTGTACTTGAAAAACCTTTGATGCGAGTTCAATCAACTGGTGCATGTGCAACAAGTACACGTTGTGTTCAAATTTAAAGCAAAACATTATGGAATCAATTTGTTCAACAATAATGAGGGAGGCTTATTTGGGACAACTTATCGTACATAAATAAATAAATACCGTAAATATGACATCGTATAGTCAGTGCTAGAGCTAAGTACTTTTGTTTTACATATATTTACTTAATATTAGTACATTAAAAATAAATACAGTTTGGATGTTGTAATTTATAATAGAGTCCGTAATAGAAATAGAATGTGAAAGGAGGAGGTAGGCAGGAAACCCAGATCGTGTCGTAAATATTGCACAAATGAATGACGATGAGAACAAAATCTATCTAAACCTGGACTCACGTTTTTACACAAGTTCAGATTTATAGAGGATCATTGGCTGTTTACTCTGCTGCTGATGATGGTGATTGTATAGTAATGGTTGCGACTCTGTCCTAATTGGCTGATTGTTATGAAAGAGCAAGTCTTCTGCTGGAGAAAAGTCACGGATTTCATGAGGTTGTACCATAAGCAGAGACTGGACCTGGTCTTGGACGTGTTGGTCAGTGTGCTCCCTCATTTTGTGAAGAAGTGCTTGGTAGAGGTGGGGAAATTTAGATGGACAGCAGTCACATTGATGAGTTGGCTTCGAGTGATGCCACAGCCGATGGAGAATAAGATCCCTCATCCGTTTGAACGAGCGAGGGCTGGGGCCCTCTACACAGGCAATGTGGTGGCACTTGAACTTGAGTTCACGACGACCGGAGCGAAGTAGCCATGAGGGTGAATTTCGATTAAGGACACGACGTGGTGTGTTGTTGATTTGGAGGCAAAATCGCAACTTGTGCTGAGCAGGAGAACAACGAGGGTTGTGGAGTTGGTGAGAGGAAATCACAGGGGTTACGAGCACTTCATTCAGATCTGGGATCACTTTGAGCGAGAGTCGAGCCTTCTGGCGTTCCAAGGCAGACAAAATGGAGGAAAAATCAAGGAGCAAATCCAGCTTTGGTTTCTTTCGAGGTGGTTCCAACGAGTTTTGAGACGGGGACAAAAGTAGCGTCGTGTTGTTGTTGTTATTATTATTGTTGAGACAGTCGTCCAAAGAGGAGGCATCATCTCCTTCCGTATTGATGCTGATGCCTGAAGAGCTGTTCTCCAACTTGATTGTGTCGTCCCCGAGGTTGTGAAGAATGATGGGGTTATGATCCAAGGGAGTGCAACTAGGGGAGGGCTGACTCATTTCATTAACAAATTGATCTGTTGGTCTATTCTGCTGCTGTTGTTGAATCTTGTCTGATATACATACATGGAATCAATATAATTTAATACAAACATAGGCATTCAAATAAGTAGTACAAGTATTACAAGACCCACCATTTTCGTCAATGTGGATCACAGGTTTTGATTTAACTTGAGCGTCTTCATTGAGGAGCTCTAGCATGGACTTGGCAATAAGTTGGTGAAGATCGTTCTCCTTGATTCCATACTTGATCCTGTATAAGTTGACGCAGAGACTGCAAAGATTCTTGTGATGGGATCGCCAGTGGTAGGTGAAGGAGTTGGTCGACGGTACTTTGAGACCACAATGTGGACATCTAGCAAAAATTGTTTACAAATAATTTAGAACCAATACGGACACAATAAGACCGTCGGGGGTTCATTTAGTGAGTGTTATGACCCACCTGACGTTTGGTTCTGCAGCATGTTCCAAATGGATATGTTCTTTGAGAGTATTGTCGAAGGGGGTGGAGAACATGCAGCCATCGGCCTTACACACTAGTTCAAGTCCGTTGTGTGCACGTTGGTGTTGCATGATGAGACGTTTGGTGGACGCAGTGTAGGAACAAGTGGAACAGACGTAAGAGCGAACAATATTCTTTTTCTTGGCTGGGTTCTCCCTGTCGTTGGGCCCTTCTGTCCAGTGGAGCTTCTCGTGTAGTTTCAGCGACGCCTCGTCTCCAAACTCAATCCCACAATTTTCACAAAGTGTCTCGGGCTCCGATTCTTCCTCTTCTTCCTCCTCCTCTCCCTGAACCAATTCTCCGCTCAGAAGGTTTTCATGACACTCACCCACACCTACAAAAAAATAAACCAAGATAACCAATCAAAGTTTAGCCCAAACCAGTTTTAGCTATTGGCGAGCAGAGAGGAAGTTATTTTATTTAACACCCAACCTCACCTTCAATGGATTGAAGGCCAGGTTCTATTTTTGGGATGATAGTGCCGTTGGCGTCTTGTTGGAATGTGATTGGGGGCATAGCATCAGAAACTGCGGCCACCGTGGCTGCAATTGAGGATTGGCTGAGTGGATCCCCAGAATTGAGGAGAAGCGATTGCTGTTGGTCCAAAGTTAAGGGCTCCGAAAGTTGCATGTGATGTCGGGTCGGAAGTTGCATTTGCTGGACGAAAGGAATGAAAAGAATAAATTTATGAAATGTGTATACAAGAAGTAACGCTGCGGAAGTAGTTATAATAATTAAAATTCTGCTTACAAATGTACTGGACGAACTATTGTTGGCGAGGGACTGAGCTGCTGCCGCGGCTGTCAACGAGAAAGAAATGCAAGATAATGACAGACACGTAAAAATATGTAAATGTGGCAAAATTGTTGTGCTACCTGCGGCGACAGCACCCATTCCAGGTTGGAGGTTATGCTTTTCCCTCAGATGAGCCTCCATCGACAGCTGCTCAAAAGTACATTTAATTGTAGGGGATTAACGGAAAGATATTTTAAAAGATTTTGTGAACTCACCTCATCCGTGGTTCGAAAATCACAGAGATCACACTGTACAATCACTTTTTGATGCTCAAGGATGGCATGGGCTTCCAAATCCGCACGCAGTTCAAAGTACTCTTGACACACGTTGCAGTTGAACCCAGTTTTGACCAAGGGATTTTGATGAGCATCCTGAATATGTTGCGAAAGAGCGTCCGTGTCGTCCGCAAGGAATGAGCATTTGTGACATACTCGTTTATTATGCACCTTCAGCACGTGGGTTGCAAGGCGTTCGGAACGGGCTGCCTTGTAATCGCACAGAGCACATAGGAATGGTTTGATATGAGTGTTGAGGTGGCGCTAGTGAATTAAGCCAACAAGAATATACATACATGTAATTACAGCATTAATGAATATACTGAGGTCAAACTGAGACTGCTGACATCGACAATAGTTAATTGTCACACCTTACCTTGAGGCACCAATTGTCCACTCCCTGCCAAGGGCAGTAAGAGCACGTGTACATTTTCTCTCCCACCTTCTTCTTCATCTTGCCCTGTTTCGACTTGCCTGCAATTACCATCATTTTTATTACAATCCAACTATATATCATATCACAATTTAATTATTGCTAATTAAAGTCCACTGTGATTTGCGCACTTTCTTTTTTAGTTCCTCCAACTCCTGCGATTCCCTGGAGTGGACCACTTTGACCGGGCGTGGACGGTGGGTTGAAATATGCAATATGCGGAATCGTCACAGTTTGGCCGGATGCATCGAGCTGAAGTGAAATAGTCTGCTGTTGCTGTTGTTGTCCGGCAGTAGAAACGTCAATCTGGTGATGTTGCATCAGGTCTGCCTCGACTACTGCTGCAGCATCTCTCTGTTGTTGCAACTCCTGCTAGTCAAAAAATAAATAAATGCATAAGTTGGTCATTATTCATATCATTCATATATTTACTGCAAATTCGCTCATAATTTTATTAATTGTACCCGCTGTTGCTTGGCCAGCTTGCTGTACTGGATGACTCCTTGCTGGGCGTGCTTGTTGAGGGTGTGTTTCTTGATTTTGTTAATGTCGTAAGGGTGCTCACGGTGCATCCTATAATGGCATCACCAAGAAAAGAAACATGTATTACATTTGTGACTGATGGCTCACTGACAGAATGAATTATTGGTATTATTCGGTTAGTTTAAACTGTATCACTTGTTACCGGGTAAAATGTTTCTTGACATGGTCCGCCCGATTAAACTGCTTCTCACAGACGTAGCAGACGAAGGGCTTCTCCTCCCTGTGAATATTTTCATGACGATTATAGAGGTCTCTTCTCTCTGTGGTGTAGGGGCAGTATGGACAGAGATACCTACAACAACAAGCCCCGTCACTCCCAGTCAAAACCACCCCCGCCCACTCGTCACAGCATCTTTTTACGCCTTTCGCTCTTCTAGCTTACTGTCAACTGTCTCGCAAGAGGCTATAAATAAATCTACCCCTAACAACCTCCTTAACTGTCCTCACTGATCCATCCAAACCAACTACACGATGAAAAATGAAATAAAGCATAAAATTGCAGCTACCTCCGCTCACCGCCTTCACCTTCCACCACTCGTGCCTCCACACCTCCCTTGAGAGAGCTCAAATATTTGGTCACCTATGCATCACATATTAACAGTATGAAAATATGTAGTCCAATTGGTGAATTTCAATGCACAATACTGCACAACATGCTACATGATGGTTAGTTGCGTGTACCTCTTCGAGCACCGGATTCTCCTTCCACATGGAATTGTCGTTCACCGTCTCTCCATGTTGCCGAGTGAGATGCATTCGAACACAACGAGCCCAAGCAGACGTGTAGGGACACCGAGGACACTGAAAAACGCGAAGGGGGGATGCATGATTTCCTAACCAGTGCTCGGCCACTCGAGACAAGAAACCCACAAAGTCGCAGTCTACGCAGCGAAATACTTTTTGGCTGGGGTTGTACCTAATTTTTAAGAAATAAACCAAAATCGTCACAAATCTGCTGGAAATATATGCCATCACAGATTTGTATATTAAATGTACGCATACTTCATTACCTTGCAATTTTTGATGGAGTCCAACTCAAAACGTCCTCACTTTCAAACCATCGTTCTTCAATCGTGGGGTTGGACGCGGAAGTGGAAGCAGCGATTGCTGGGGCAGCTGGTGTGTGGACACTTTGCTGTTCAGGCACCAGTGTAAGTTGCTCACCTACCCCTTCCATGGACCACAAGCGACCTATACGCATCACAAAAACGGAAAGAAATAAATGATAATAAAATCCATAGCTAGAGATTAGAGATTTAATTCAGGGCAACGCTTACCATCCTTATCCTGGCAAATCTTCCTCTGGAGTACAATAGTTCCCGGTGGGAGGGTTCCATTTGGAGCGGAGAGGAACGTGACACCTTGACCCCCCAAATCTGTCCTAAATGCATCCGTATCATAGATTATGTTGGCCTGCTGAATATTTCCGGACGCATCAATCAACTCGGCAAAACCTTGATCGTCCCCATACAATTTCTTGGTGATTTCTACAAGGTGACCCACAGCAAACAGGGAAACATAGTTATTATACGCTTCCAAATATCTTTAATCTGTGACCCAAAAGAATGGGAAGAGGTGAATCAAGAGGACATTGTAATTTACCCTTAAACACTTCTTCATACGAGTCAGCAGAGAGAGAAAAAGTAGTGGTCGTTGTGTGCTGAGAGTTTGGCGCATGACCTTGCGTCACCACGTTCACGTTCAACTGTTGAGCCTGGGTAGTGGTGAGTTGGAAAGTGGCGGTGGTGGGAGTGGTCATTACGTTTTGGACGCCGCTGCTGATGCTCGGATCCATTACAGGCGTGTATTTCTTTGGATCATTATTAATAATAATGCACTACAATATATTAGCTCCACTTCCACTCTTTGTTTGACAACGTCCTGCTGGCGTTCCTCGTTGATTTCCGATATGCATGCTAAAAACAATAAAACAAGGACAAGGGGTTGTAATAACCACAAAATCCATTCTTATCTAGACTCCAAATATGTACAACAGGTGGGAAAATGGTTCAATACCATGATTGATAAGTACCACGACTATTCAGTTATCGATACAACATTATGCACTATTTTTCCTCCATCTAGTAGATCAACAACTCTGCAGTATTACTTGGCTTGACGAGAAAAAGACAAACTGTTGCGTGAGAAATCGGCTTTGAACCCCATGAAATGAACAATACTAAGCAAAAAATCGCTCTTGTATATAACTCACTTGAGCATGACCAGTTGTCGTCGTAATTTGACTCAGTCAGTCAACTGTTTTGTGGGGTGGTCGGACTATATAAAAATGGCATGCTTTATATATTTCGAAACTCATCTTCTTTCAGATCTTTTACTTTGAAGGCATTAAATCAACTGGCTTTTGCTTGGATGAGGTATGTTCCTTCATTTCGGCTGCTAATAGCTCATGTAGCCAAAGAAATCTACAGTTGCATCGCATTGTTGTGCGAGCCATTTAAAGCAAACATTGAGATCGACGCTAGAAATGCAGCGACTGGTTGAGTGACTGCACTGAAGATACAATGACCCAAGCATACAGCCTGAGCCACCATATCACCATCACCATCGGAAGAAGCAAAAAAAGCGATACAAAAAAACTATACACTTTTCCTTTCAATCCATTTTCTCTCATCCTAAAATCCTGCTTATATTTGCAAGTACTGCTGATTTCCACATTCGTGAGTGCAATGAATCCTGCACACAATATGCAACTTGCATTATAGGGAGCCAAAGGAATACGGATTGGAATGTGAATAAAAAAAGAGGAATTTATGAGAATTTGGAGCAAATGATAAGAAGGTGCTTCCCCCCCCCCAGGCCCCCGCGAGCCGACAGGTGATGTATAAAATAACCTAAGCAGTTGCACCGCTGCTGGTATGATACAACTTTTGTGTCATGTCCAACTCTCAGCTGGTGGTAGTCTGGTTGGTAGTTATTAGTTGAGGTCATCTATCTATCTCTATTTGCTGAATCCAGCTGGAGCGAGATGAGCGACCCAAATCCATCCATCGCGACGCCTGCTAAATTTGTCCGTATTCTTAACGCTCAGCTCCGGTCGTGGGAAAATCATAATATAATTGGGAGGAGGGAGAAAGGTTTGGATATTCTATTATTGTGGGACTCTTGTATATATCCACTTGTATATAGTGGCGTAATAATATAGATTTGTATGTGTGCAGGTTTACTCACCAGCAGGAATCTGATGATGCTGGTAAAGGGAGGAAGGCGCTGATGATGAGTTGACGATGGGTGTCCGGAGCCCTGGTTTTCTCGTCTCCTCCAAGATCCATCCAAGTCCCCAAGTGGAGTTTGGAGTTGCTTTCGTGTTGGATGTTGTTGATGATGAGCTCTGCAACGTACTGACCCCAAACCCCGAAACGACTCACAGCGTCCATCCCCACCCAACCTCCTCCACAGCGTTGCCAGCGCCACTCCCCGCCAACACAAACCCCCTCGCACAATGCCCCAATCCATATCACCCCACACTCTCCCCCTGTCCGTCCCCTTCCTGGGGGTGGTCAGCACCTGGGCGCCTTGTTCCCTACCCTTGTGTCCACGGTCATGACTCCCACAAAACAGGACCCATCCCTCGGCAGATTCATACCACTTTGATAGTCGTGACAAATACGGCAACGCTGCCACCTCACCCCCTCCCACAGGGGACCATCTAGTATGCAACTAACTACATGTAGTATGCCAAGCTCGTGGATGCTCCCATCCTAGTTCGTGAGGGGAGCATTCATGAGAAATATGCCAGAGAAAGTTGGCATCCGGATCAAACAAAGTGAAGAAAATAAGCCATGTTTTTTATGTGACTCGTCATGAATCACGTTTCACGATTATGATGTGCTGGATGTTTTTAATTTTATTAACGACATTTAGTGTTACGATTACATGATGTCCTATTATGGGCCGAGACTATATGTAAACTGTACAATGCGTGCTTAGTTGGTATAGTCTTTGTGTAATTTATTAAAATATCTTTGATTCCTTTTGGAATCAGTGCGGGGGAGGACTAACATGACTACACAAGAATTATTTAATCATTTATCTCATACCCAAGGAGCTATTTGGCTACACGATTATATCTCAACGACACATTTGCTCTTTCTGGAAGGACACCATTCTCAAGCGCACATTTCACACCTTGTTATTTGATCAGGAGGAGGTACTAACGTTAACAAGTCGTTTTGGTATCATAAAACATGATCATGATAGGGCAAACAATAACTAATTTCATACTAATTAAGGTTATATATCGATCAGACGCAAGTACTGATTAGTCTAGATTTGCTTTAAAATATGCATGTACAACCTTTAAATTGTAGTAATACATTCAAATTCAAATACATTCGATTGATGTGGAACTATGTAAAATGTTTTGTGATTTTAGAGTTTAACAGTTAGAATCGTCTGTTAGATTAGAGTGTATAGATTAGTCTATAGATTCGGGACTACACTTCTAAATGTGTGTATATACCAAGATCCTTTTTCTAATGTATCTAAAAATGTACAACTCTGTTCAAATTCAGCCTTGCGTGGTCCGTACCGTATTATGAATAACCAGGCGCTGAGTTAGACTAACAAGACATTACTATAGATTTAAACATCTTAAAATTTATGATGGATTGTTAATAGGAAATATCATCTTAGAAAGCGATGACAATTAATTAAAGACGATCTCGCTCGTCTTGTTCATTTGTTTAGTGGCAACTATCTCTAACAAATTTGAAACAACTATTGACCTAAACATCATGCTACTTAATTTGATAATTTTAAACAATTTGAATCTTGGCAAAGATGCCAATCAACACACTACTCCAAAACATGATAAATTTCTTCAAACTACAATCTGCTTAAAATGCAGCACCTCTCAGAAGCAACGAATAAACCAATTGTAATATATTAATCTATCCCGCAAGGTGATAATTTGGATAATATACAACTTTAAAAAGTTTACATACAGTTTACATATATATATATATTTAATATATATAAATAAATATATATAAATATATTTATAATATATGTTAAACATTAAGTCCTCTAACTGTATAAAATACCATAATAACCAAAGGATGGAAGGAAGGAAGGAAGTGAAATTATAAATATATTTTAAACTTGAAAATCTATCTTAAAAGTTCATGCCGAGTGGTTCACTCTGTTGAATTCACTTTCTCTTCCTCCTCCCAGCCCCGGTGGGCACAGCGGGGGATGGGGTTTGGGGTTGAAGTACAGTGG
The DNA here is from genome assembly GCF_002217175.1 of Folsomia candida. Classification (NCBI taxonomy): domain Eukaryota; kingdom Metazoa; phylum Arthropoda; class Collembola; order Entomobryomorpha; family Isotomidae; genus Folsomia; species Folsomia candida. The sequence continues at coordinate 59,229 of NW_019091213.1, read as the reverse complement.
GTGAGGATGATGTCGTGGGGGTTGTCAATCCGCTGTTGTTCCTGATGATCTGAGATCCATGAGCCACGACCACATTGTTGGCAATATCTTCTCCGTTCGTCGAAAGGTTGGAGCTCGAGCTGAAGCCTTGCTTCTCCTGGGTGGTAGACTGCTTCAATTTTTCTCTATCTGTGGTCAACATGCTCTGAAGTTCATCGTCGAGAAACATGTTGCTGGAATCGTCAAAGAAATGAGAATCGTCCTCCGTGAGTTCAAACAAGCTCGGGTTGTAAGAGACCAATTCCTGTCCGGAGGAGGAACTACTCGTGCCCACCCCTCCGTCTGCAACATAAACATCATCGGACAGATTGAAATAAATCAGTAATATTAAGTTCTTATTAATTAATCAGATGAAATATTATTCTGCCTATTCGTACCATTCCCATCGTTTAATTTTGAAAAATCCAAATTCAGTTCACCATCTCCAAAGAGCTGCAATTTTAAAAATAATAACACCAGCATCAATACATGATCAGTATTTGTATTGCTGGCGAGAATGTATCAAATGCATAGTCCTGCACACAGGAAAAGTACATTGAGAAAAAGCATTTCAAAGGTTTCGCAGTGGTTTCAATCATAAGGATGTCTCCATCTCTATCAGTACACGTTGTATAAATTAATTAACACATGCTGATAATTAATTCTATTTTTATTAGGCCACTCGCAAGAACCCGGCACACCCACAAAAATTCTTAATTAGAGTTAAGCGACAGTTGAAACAGAAGAGATATACGATAAGAACAACAACTGAACAACTGAATCATCCAAGTGTTAGTTTAATATAAGAAATTATGAACTGATGAGACCCCTTGAATACTGGCTCTGAGTCTGACTGATCCTGAGTGAACTATTGAACTTTAAGCCAAAAAGCAAACAACGCTACTCAATTCAGTTGGTGTTTATTTGTAATTGGTGATGTTGTCATCCCTAGAATTTAAAATCAAGGTACTTCCTTTGAACTCCTTTTCTGCCCTTTGTACCTGCAGAAGAGGGTCTGAAAGTGACGAGGCACCACTCGGCCAGCTGCTTACCCCAAGCAGAGTCGACGTGTCCATCTTGTACTCGTCGCTCTTCAAAATGTCACGCAAATTGTCCAACCCCAGTTGCATGTCATCCAAGTGGGCATCCAAATCCTCTCTGAAACAATGAAAATACGAGTGGTGAAATTTTGAAAATGCAATTAATAACAATCATAATGATCGTTATTGCTTGCAATAAGCACACGACACAGACACCAACGCAGGGGGAATCGAATCAATAACAAGGGTTTTTGACCGAATAGTATTCTTTAGATCATATACTAATACTTCCCTGGGTTATATAAATATTTATAACTTACTTCTTGGCAATAGTATTGTTTCTTTTCAGGTTGTATTGTGGACTCATATTTCTAAATTGTATGGGAATCACAACGATAGGAACATTTAATAAATACTCCAATGCGGGATAATTTCCGACATAAATACTATAACTAAACTAATAAATAGCATGGCCGCAGTAATTTGAGTCACAGACCGACTGAGGTAAGTAAAATATTCATGCGTGTATCAAACCTTGAAGCTGTGGCGCTAGCAGTGGGTTCCACAAATTGTTGTTGCTGTTGTTGTGGTGTCACCATCAATTCCATTCCAACTGGCATGTTTCCACTACTTGTTGTCGTTGCGATTGGCAGAACAAGGTCATGCGAGCCTTGAGTCGTCGTAACTTCCGGAATTGTCAGACAAACTTTCAGGGGTTCACCATTGGCTCCCGTGATGTAGTACGTCGTTTCTCCAGTTGGTTCTAAGAAACCATCTCCGCTGTTTTCTTCAGACTCCTCGATAGCGACTAAAGCACCAGAAATAAGAGAATAAACACAAATATTAATTATTTAATTATACGATTTGCATCGAGTATGTCATTATTACCTTGATGGTTTGGTTGTGCCACGCTGGTCGGCTTGCTCATTTCAACAACTGATGTAGTAGGAGTCTGTGGGACCCGTTTTCGACTAACTTTCTCTTTTCCTGCTTGAAATATACTTGATTAATTGAATATCAGGCAGTAGTATATCTCCAATAAGACTCACCGGCACTGCTGCTACTACTACTACTAGGAACGGCTTGCAGCGACCTGTTGGTCCGTTGACGACCATTGGGATCTGCGGACAATAGTTCCGCTGCAGCAGTTTCCAGATGATTACTAGCCAAACCCAATATGGATTCGGGTGCGAGGGGTGAGTCAACTTGTGGGTTGCAGCCTTCACCTCCGCTGTCATAGTCCTCACCCACCCCACCGTCGGAATCTTCGAAAAGTTCAGTCACGTCATGAATAACAGGCCCTGATGCAGTTTGAACTTGGACTTGTCCCTATAACCAGAATGATTCGGTATTATTATTTGCTATGCACTGTAATCAGCTGATGGCATATTTGATTTTCTGAGGCTGCGACTAGTGCCTACCTCAACCTCATTACGCCGACGAGTCTTCGGCTTTGTTTCGTCAGTATCATTCAGCATGAGGGGCATGCTGCGCCTTTTGAAACCCAGCCTGTGATTTCGAGAAGACATGACGCCCACCAGGAACTGTAAAATCTATACAAGCACACCCAAAAACTTTGTACATTAATTAAACTCTGAGAATTCTGCCTGTTTATCCAATATATTCCTCTCTATCTGGTTGTCTACTAGTTTAACTTTTCTGAATGAACAAAGAAATACAAAAAACGAAGGATCACTGATCGACCTCACCTTGCTTAGAATCGTCGTCTGGTTGGCATGTTTTTGACGAAGTGTTGCTGTGAATAGTGTAAAAAGAGCTACAGCATATTCAATCGTTGAAATGTGTGACTTGAGTAGAACTTACCGAGTTCTCTCCACAAAGCCTCATTCTCACGTTTGATAGTGAGCAGTTTAGTGTCCATATTTTCTTGACGGCCCTTCATCTGCCTCACATCCAGCAGCACCTACATAAGTCGAAGTTCTTACTCAAACATTGTCGTATCAATAATGAGTTGTAGATAAACTTGGGATGCAAACCTTTTGGAAATTATCCGGACGACGCGTGTCATCATGTTTTGGAGCTGGAATCTAAAGTAGTGGACAAATCCAAATAGTTTAAACTCATATTAATTCGAAAGGCCTTCTTATCCTTATTCCATTTTTAATACCTTTCTCTTGATGAGCTCCAAGGAAGCCTCATTTCCCCTGAGAAAGAAGGGATGAGCAAATTCCTGCTCCAAAAAAATTAAACTGTTGATCTTATGCGAGGATAAAAAGTAAGTATTATTATTAATTAATCGAACCATCTCGTCCTTTTCTAATTTGAGTCCACCCTGTTCCACGGAGACCACTTTATGGAAACCGTCTATTAGACAGACAATGGAAAATATAATAATATTACGAAGTAAATGACCTCAACATACATGCAATTTCACATTATTTGTATAACTAAAAATTTATAGAAAGCTAAACTTACACATATTCAACTGTCGTACGAAACTAGCCATGTTGTTGTGCTTGTAGTAAAGTGGGAGTAACTCTCTGGAGAATTTGGCTTGGTTTCGAATCACAAAGCTGTTACCAGGCTTGGGATTAAGATAGTGACCAAATTAGGACTATTTCAACATCATTTGAAGTATTATATTTAGGAGAAATTCTATGTATGGTATTATTTCTCAGTGGAATGGCGATTTGATTGAAGATGACGTGACATACCAGAGATCTGTAAGGACTTACCTCACTCCAGTAAATCAGATCATTAGTGACCGGGTCGTCAACGAGTTTCCACAATTTGGCGAGGAAAGCAGGCACATGTGCCCCTTGACCTCCGCCATTCCCCGCATTCATCTCTACTAAGGTGTGCATAATCGCCCTTGATTGGTCCGAGTCGTTCTTTCTCTCTTCCTCAACTTTCCTGTTTACTTTTAAACACACTTTTTTCAAGGTTGAAGGTCGTCCCGGCTCCTTTGTGTCCGTACAGTGTGAAGTGGTGGGTAGGTGATCAGGTCAACTAATGTGAGGTCAGTTAGTCTGGTGCGATTCAGCTTTGAGCAACAATTAGAGTTACAGCCATGTACAATAATAATGGAAATATAACTTGCTAATTGTTGTGAGCTTTATTTTATTTTCTGTGTGTGTATAACTTGTTGTCGTCGACGTCAGGTGTTGGTGAGTGCAGCACCACCAAATAACTTGCACTTCCCACACACGGAAGGAGCATCCACACTATGCGTCTCTCCAAGGCTGGATCCAAAGGCCTGACGGTACCCTTCGTACTTGACTATCGATCTTGGATGGGCTAGAGCTGGCTAATAGGGCCGACAAGGTCACACCTGCAGCTCAATGGTCATGACCGTTTAGTGTCGCATTAGGTCACATCCTCAATGAGCGCCCCATTCATCCCATTTATTTTTGCACAGGGAGATTGGCCCTCTGGTGGACTGAATATTTCATCTCTGCAATAATTCCATGCAAACTTCATTCTGACGACATGACATTGCAAATATCTGACCCGGCATTAACCACTTGTAAATATCATATAATATTTTGTGTCATTTTATTGAAATTTATTAGACGTGGAAAGATTCGTAATTAGTGATGTACTCATGGTTAGTTTGATCGGTTTTAGGAAAATCCTTCTACTGCTGTCATTAAGTACAACAATCCCGTAAGTTACAGACTGTAATGTAACCCCTAAAATTGTAAAAAAACGACCGAATTGAAATAATCCCTCAACAACATGGTTCTCGTTACAAATGAAATACGTTCGGTACAACTTTTAGTACGTATATCTTGATTACAAGGTTGGATTTGTCTTTATAAATTGTAAGGGACACAGTTTATGCAGATAGAAAAGATTTTGGCAAGCGACGAGGTACAAGGAACTTTTGCAAATTTCTTGCTTACTTATATGTTACGTATTAATAATGTCTACTTGTGTCGTTAAAGTCAGGTTACAGGCTATCTTAAAACAAAAGCTTAGCTTACAAGGCTGAAGTTTAATATCACCATAATTTCAATTTCACGAGTGTCCTACTATTTAATTATAACATGATCCTTAATCAAAAGAATGAGAAATTCATGTGATGGTCAGTCTTGGCCGGCGGTGGTGGTTGTGTCGAGAGAACCAAAATCCATCTGTGTCGTGCTGGAGGATTCTTGCCCCAGATGAGCTCTCTGTGCAATGTCTCGCACAATCTCCTGAAACGTGTCATCGGTTTGGCTTGTTTCCCCCGTCCGCATTTCTTCGTCCATATGAGCAAGTCGGAGAAGGGTCACAATGTCGGCGTGCTCGCTCTTTATCGCCATATCCAGTGGAGTTTTCCCTTCGCTGTCAGATAGTTGGTAGTCCGCCCGGTTACGGAGAAATAGACATATTTGTCCCGTGTGACCTATAGACAAAGTGAAAAATAAGCAATGGTTAACCTGGTTCATCCTTCTGCTAGAAGATGATGTGGTTTAGTTAGTGACCTTTTTCCGTTGCAAGCCAAATTGGGGTTCTTTTTAATGAGTCGACAGCATTCACTCGAGAACCATTGAGAATTAGAAACTCGCAAGCAGTCACGGACCCCTGCGATACAGAACAGATTGATGAGCAACAACGGCAACAACTCTCCTCGTGCCTTAAAGAGTAAATGTTTGTGTACTCACCCCAAGAACAGCTTGGTGCAGGGGAGTGGAGGCTCCCTCATTGTAGTTGACCCAGTTTTTGTCCGCACCCAGCGCCAGAGACTCCAGCATCACCCCCACATTTCCCACTCTTGCAGCCTTGAAGAGAAGCATGTTAGCATCTAGCACCTCCAAATCTTGGTGCACTACACGTTAGCAGATCGTCAGTCCAAAATTTTCAAAACAAGATCGGGATATGTACTTATAGAATACCCAAATTGGAGATTGGTTGCTCTTCCTCCTCACCGGATCCTCCAGCCACGTCATCCTCGTCAGGTCGAATGCTTCGAACAATGTCCGTATGACTGGGAGGAAGGTCGGAGCCGAACACGAGGACGGCTTCCTGGTCTTGGTCACTCCCACCACTCGCCTCTCCTCGGGTGGAATACACCGACTGGAACGAGTCCGTCTCGGACGTCGTTTCATCGCTCACCTGCAAACCACGTCATTCGTTACCCTCCAATCAATTACCATGCAGAGATTATAATAGAGGCATAATTTCATATTCATTCTATGTACTTTGAGATTGATGTTAGAATCTGGTGGTGGTAGTTCTACTGCTACGTCAGGAATGCTCAGGGCAGAAGTCGAGGGGGTTTCTCGGTTCTGTTTTAAACTAGTTTCTTCACTCCCACTGTTTATCTCCTTTGTTCTCCTCCTTCTCGGTTTCCGTACTCTCCAACCAGATCCCATACTAATTTTTGGATGGGCCACAAATGCACGGTCCACATATTTTGCTCGAATCCATGTCTCCCGAACGTCACTAAAGCCAAGTAAATAGGTTAATATAGTCAGTCAGTCTTGAATTCATTACAACCCTAAACTAACCGAGGAGAATCCGGACAAGCCTTCTCAAGCCCCAGACCGTCCATCACATCCACTTTGGCGAGATAGATTCGATTGACAATGTCATTGCCGAGCTCACACATTACTTTCAGCAGGCCCTGGTCCCAAGTGTCCAAAATCAGAGACTTCACTTTGGAGTGATGCACGCCAAGACTGCGATGAATCCCGGAGCATTCTGTGTACAAAAAAAAACTACAAATCCTGCAAAGTGTTGAATCTGAAAGTTCAAAGTTGTTCTAGGGCTGACCAATGCAAAGTGTTATTCCCAAATTGACACTGGCCCATTCAGGACTAGTCGCACCACAGTCACAGCATGCAGTATTTCCACGGACTTGCATAATCCTTTCCAAAATTCTGAAAGTATTTTGATAAATAAATATAAATATTTAAATGGCAGTGTGTGTGTGCGTATCGAACTAGTAGTACGATTAATATTGTCTCAAACTTTACTCAAACTCACCTTGCTTTTTCTGAAGGCATTTTAGGCTGTTCCTTTACTCCCGCACCGCTGAGCGAAGATGGAGGGGATTGATTGTCATCCTTCTCTTTGTGAATTGCAAAACTAATAGCGGATTGGAGTGCCTGAACCCAGGCGTTGAAAATTTCTTCACGATCTGCTTGCAAAATGTGAATTCTGTGTGGGAAATTAAGTAGACGATATATTTCGTTATCCATATATCCATGATATCAGCCGATGCACTTGAGTTATTAGTAAACCAATTAAAAATGCAATACTCACTTGTTTGGAGATATGAGTTCAAAGCAAAATCTGCGATCACATTCTGCCATTGGTCTGACTAGACATATGCGTAAATCGTCCTCCATGACTGTGGGGAGTTCGTCCACTCGTTTCCTGTACACGAGTTGACCTTTGTCCAACAGTTCAAACCTACCCATAAAAATATAGCGCCAGTCACCAAAAATGACAGACTTGTTCAATATCATCTCATCGTTTTTCTGCTAAATTATTCTACTAACCATCGCCTTTTCCAGGATTTAAATGTTTTTGCCGACCCACGTTTGTAAAGGTAACCTTGCATGAGCACATCCGACCTTGCTCCAGGCATTTGGGACGTGACATAATCAGGCGTCGCGTGAATAAGAGTGTCACGGTTTGCCAGCATCGTTTCTGCCTCTCTGCCCAGGGTTGAGCGCATATTTGACAACTTGAGATTTATATGAACGTTATATTTTTAGTACTATCCCCGTCGTATAATTTATATCAAATAATGATTCTTTGTCTAATATGTATATATTTAAATTTTGAAATCATACTTCTGTGCTGAGGCTTTTTAGAAACGGGTCTGCATCTTTGAAAAAGAAACAGCAACAAATTAACGAGAGTGATCAACAAATTTAATGCATATAAATGTTAATACACACATTCCCTTACCTTTGAAAAAATCAGACCCCTGATGAAAGTAGGTTTTCTGGGCTTGCATCACAGACAATATCTGCACAAAAAATACTAAATGAGTTACTAAACTTAAGTGAGCTAGGTATGTGCTGTGTGGGGAGAGCCTAATAACGAGAAACCCCGGCCTCAAGACAAGATAGTTAGAAGGCAGTTAGTTTTGTGGATATCAGGCTAGGTTCCACCGCACAGAACATAACTAACTCACTTTAATACGTAGCAGGTAACTCAACCTGCATGCAAACTATGAACTCACATCATCGAGTATTTCAAATCGCTTTCTTTGTTGGAGCAGTGTGATTGTATAAACGGTGTCTACGGCAGCTGACCGGTAGTTGACTCGAGCCACTGAGACTGCGTTCAGAGTCTCTTCAGATTCAACAGTACTTTTCCCTTTCGCCAACGACGAATTTCGCTGGAGTGCGGTGTCGTAGTCTTGTTGCAACTTTTCCAAATATGACTTCATGTCCTTGCAGGAGCGTACCTCCCTGTGAGGAAATCGTAAAGTTTTAGACAAATAAACAGGGCACTAGAAGTATCCAATAATAAGGAATGCATCCTACTACTATTACTTTTTGAGAAAGTCTGCCATGTTACGACATATAGCCCTGTGAACCTGGTCGATTAGGGTTGAGTGGAATTTGGCCAATTCTATGAGCCCATTGCAACATTTGTTAAAAGCAGAGTAGACGGGTGGATCTTGGCGAAAGTGAGAGCTCACATCCGACATGGCGTTGATGAAAGTACTGCATCAAGAGACACGGTATAATTTAGTTTAATTGCCTAGTTCGATATTTATAAAATTACCATTATTGATTTTATGTTATGCACAGCTATTGTTGGTACTTACTGCTGAGAATTGAGGTGTGTTTTACCAACGTCGATCATGTGATTAGACGTTTTGAGCAGCTTATCCAGTTTTGTATCCAGATTATCTACTTTGTGAAGTTGATCTTCTAATTCTGAACGAAACCTGGGCGAGTCCCTCACGCACTCTCCAAAATCAATTACCGGTCTCATAGTTCTTGTTAAAGTTTTAAGTAAAGTGGATTGAAAAACCTAGGATCAAATCAAATATTGACAATTCAAAAAACGGAAATGAGTCACAAATATTATTATGAGCAGTTGAACGTTGCCTTCTTCCGGGTGGGAGTGGGGTGACGAGTGACGACTTCCATGAATTTCTACTCATTTCTACTATTTTCTACTAGGCATACTTCCAGACCCATTAGGAGTCTCAATTTTCATTTTCATGATCCGTTTCTGGTATGAACAAAGTCTTCTAAATGTACGATTGGTCCCTATAATTTCTCGGATATCGTCCTTCAAAAATCTATAAAGTGATTTTATGATGAATGAGGAATGGCACATTAATTCATGGAATGGACGTGGAATTATTGGCCCAGCATTATGGCTTTCTTTCTCTTTTTTGTGAGTGTCAACGCATGTATTTCCTTAAAATAAATATGTACATTTATATGTATAAAAGAACAAAGAACACCAAGTTATCCTCATTATTTTTCGCGATAACCTTTCCGTCTGGATGTATATTAATATTACAATTATTATATGCAATTATATGCATTATATGCATATAACTATATTATAACCATATTATAACCATATTATATGCATTCCCTGGCACAAATGCCCTCGTCGTATTGTTCTCCTCATACTGTGGTCTTCTTATTTGATACTATGTATATAAAATACATTCTCTGAACGTTTGTGTTTTATTTTTGTTATATTTTTGCTCCCGATGAATGGATCATTCCTTGGTGTTGTTTTGCATCCCATTTTGCTGGACGACCCCGTTGCTTGGTTTGTTGGGTGGATCAACGGTCATGCCAAGGTCGATAAAGTTCAGAGTAGCAGAGGCCTGTTCTTCCTTGTATAGATCGTCCGAAAAGGTAAGGTTGTCACTATTGACGTTGAGAGGAAGTTTGTCCATGGACATCCTCTTGCCACAACTACTGTTATCATCTTCTGGGACATCCTCGCCACTTTCATCCAACTGTTACAATGACACATAAACTCATTCAAGCACCATATTTGACCTGATTGAGCAGTCCTACCGCTTGCAGTTCCGACGGTTTGAACAGTCGCTCAAGTCCAAAGAGTCTCAAAGGGACGAGAAGGATGAGCAGAAATGGTATGGCGAGTGCAGCCGACGTCTGCCTCACCCCCAACAAGGTGGCCAGGCAAAGAACCTGTATGACCGTGAACAAGTGCATTTTACTCGTCTTGACACGTTGAACGTAGGGCACCTGTCAAAATAAATGCGCGATAAAGGGACTGCCATTTATGAAATATTACATTACCCAATTTACGAGAATGGCAATTGTTGTTACATCATTTATTTATTATTACTTATCGACATACCTGCGGATGATTGTTTACTTGCTTGAACAAGAGAGAGCATCGTTCGAAAAACTGGATTCCAGCCATGGAAGAGATTCCCATGTACCTGTTTGTTTAAAGGATTACTGTTAGTTCGATATATTTACAATTAATTGTGTCCCACTCGACTAATTATTTTACAGAAACACTCCGAAAAGGACGGCCATGGGAATATACATCAAAATGGGTGACACGAATACAGACAAGCCCACGAGGATTGAGATGATAAAGTTGGACACGCGTTGCTCTAAGATTAAAGAGACAGATAGCGTCAAATTTAATTAATAATTAAACGAATTTAGACCAATCATGAGGACGGACACATGGATGCTTACCCTTTACCCCCACAATGGAAGGCTATTTGGGGGAGTAATATAATATGTAATATAAGCTCGATATAAAGGATACATGAACTATAGTTCACTTATAAAGAGATTATTAATATTTCATATAGTTAATTAATTAATTACCTTCTCTCCAGGAGGATTATTTGTAGAAAATACGATGAGGCTCGATGCGTGGGCCACGGCACGGACGGTGGCTGCACAAACCCAACAGCCCCCAATACATGCCAGCCCACCGTTGATGACACAGATAAGAAAAATGTCGAGATGATAGCCTCCGCCCTTTTGTAACTTGTTCTCCTTCTTCCCAATGATTAAGGCACAGATGCAAGTCTCCATGAACATGAGTCTGCAAAATTCAAAATCCATATTTCCTCAAAATAAGCTGAAAATAAATGCTTGTGCTGCAGCTCATTCGATACCAAAAGCCTGTCACTATCCGTCAAGATGTACATACATGAGTTTATCCGATCTATGAAAAAATTTAAAACTAAAACTCACATGAAGACCAATGTGGCTGGGACTATAGCGAGGAAAGCCATGTGCCAAGGAATTGGGCTAACGTCCACCATCCAGGATGATCTGCAGTAGTTAGTTTTATCTTTAGCGATTTCCGTGCATAGATATTAAGTCGTATAGTCATTTATTATGAGCTACCGTGGCTTCGAATTTTTCAACCCATCGGGCACCTCCAGTTTTTTTGTGGTAGCCCTTTCCATGAGACTATAGTCAATCCCCACCATCAACGCGATGGCGATGGGCACTGCAAAATTCCCCAGGAACTTTCGGATCTGTGAATATAGATACATAGGTGGAAGTCAAAATCAAATCTATATAGCAGCGTTTTTACTGTTTTTACGCCTGTGTTTGGAAATAAAATATGACTTATTATTACGCCGAGTGTGAAGTAGGTGGACGTTCGGGCAGCTCGTAGGGTGTAGGCTATCCCAAATGTGCCAAAGGTTAGCAATGTGGACAGCAAGGCAGTGTTGGGAGAGGGCGACGAACCCGCTGATCTGTTTCCATATGATTGTTGAACTGGGTGATCTGTGTAAACCTGAAAAACAATTACACAATTAACGTCAAGAGTGGAACTGTACTTTGCTGCATACACCTTGTTGTATTTGGTTGTACCTTGACAATATTTTCGATGGCCTCGGAGATGAACATAATGGAAATAAGCGAGGCAAATATTTCCTGGACAAAACGACTAAAAAATCTGGCTATGACACTCCCGTCGAACGACACGACAAACATTCCAATCATGACGACCCAAAGTCCGATCCAAAAGCGGAAGGCGAGAAAATCTACATCGTTCTGCTTGCAAATCTGCAAGTATCAAGTATTCATTGCATTTTTATGGATGTATGTAGTAGTTGTAGCGTAGCATGGCACATTGGTTGGATAAGCTCCTCACTTTGTACAAACTTTCATCAAAAAGAAGTAGCGGACCCGTCGTGCCGAGAATTACGAGGGGCTGGCCAGACATGAGAGAGAAAATCAAGCCGGATACCGAGGTAGCTACCAAAGTCTCCGAGATTCCAATGTGCTTATCCGTTCTGTCACCTGTCTCACCAAGAAGAACGAAAATATTGAGCAGAAGAGTAACATGTACTATTCATATTTATTATTTAGTGTCCCACATATGTAGGGCAGGTGTCCGAATAAAACTTGGATGAAAATAATCTTACTGAGAATGCCACCAATAGCAATGGCCCCAGACAAGCAGGCAAAGTATATGAAGACAACTGATGCCAACGTTTGGAAATTGAGACCGTCCTTGAGGTCAGACCAGTAGCGTTTGTAGCGTCGCCTCGCATCATTCATCATGCCACCAAAGAGCCTCGAAGTTCGCTTGAAAGGGTTGTCGTGATGGTCCTTGCTGGGGCGGCGGTGGTCCTCGGGTGGTTCTCCAAAACCACAACCTTCAGCCCCCTTGTCGTCCTCCAAAAGTCCAACCCCTTGCGTTCGAATGCTACTCTGACGGCGTTTCGATTCCTTCCGTCTACGCAGCGCGTCCCGCTTCTCCTTCATCTCTGGGAGGTGACAAGAGTTTTGGTTCAGTTGAAATTAGTTCATTTATTTTTTTTAGAAATGAGCAAGTTCCAGGTTCGTAATAGTTTTAGAAGGCAGTGAGGCATACCTTCGAAGGGGAAAAGTTCGTTGTCCCAGTCCCCCGGGGGCAACACGATGGATTCGTCCAGAAAGTCGTGAATACCTTTGAGCATATCGCGCCGGTCGTGTGCTTTGTACGCGATTTCGTGAAAATGCTACACACAACCCATGATAGTTTTTAGTAGACATCAATTAGTACAAGTGCCAATTTTCTACCGTGTGTATGAATTTGCATATAACTGATTACTCAGTTCTGATAGGCTCCGCATTGAACTGACTTTGAATCGTGCGTTGTGCTTAAAGTGCATACCGTGTTGGACATGAGGGTCGAAATGGAGCGGCCAATTTCTTTGTAGTCCAGGTCAAAGGAGCTGGGGCCTAAAGATCAGCAATCGATTCATTTTATTTTCAAGTGAGTAAATAAGGGCATTAATATTATGCATAAACTTACCCAACACAACGTAAATGAACCGCACAGGAATTGGGACCTAATGACACCATAAAAATATTAAGCTAACTGCAGGTACGCAGTTTGGACACCCATACATTAATGCATGATAACAATGATACCTCTGTGATATTTGGCATGTAGGAACTTTCTGCAAGTCGAATAAACGCCATGATGGGTCGCTCCAACTTGTCATCTTTCCCCACGAGCACGATGGAAGCTGTGGAAAAGTAAATTAACACTCATTCTCATTTCCCCTTCAGAAGATGTAGTAGTCTGTTTCGATTCGCACCTTCTGCCCCGACAGGAATTCGCCGCAAGAGGTTCTCCTTGTTCAAAACCCACTTGACATCCTCCTCGGTCATGTTGTTGAGAGATAACTGGGTCATCAGGTCGTCCTAATTTTTATGTATTTAAATAAACTAAATAAACAAACCTAAACTTGAAACAAATTTCATGAATTGAATATTAAGTAAAACCTATTGTGAAACAAAAAGTGAAAACACTCCCATCAACTCTTAATATCCTGACTCGGCGTTATTATTATTAGCCTAATATTTCATACGCCGTGTGAATTGCACTAACCGATGGATGAGTGCTAAGTGGGGATATGGCAGAGTCTTCATCAATCAGAATCCGCTCATGGTGGAGATCCTCCTGCTGGTAATCCTGACAGGTCAGTCTGGATGCAGCACTATTTCTACGTGCCATCTTTCCAGCCACTGCAGCAACCATTCCACCACCCGCACCATTCACCAGACCGTCCGGTACCGTGTTGCTGTTTGGTGAGGCCATCAGGGCGCGATGGTGATTGTGACGGAGCTTGTCTTGCTCCATCATGGCGTGCAGACTGGTGAGACTGCCGTTGGCCGTCGTATTCCTCCGCAAGTTAAACTTCCATGGGCTGTCGTTCTCATTGACGTGCTTGTGTTTCAAAAGGATGTTCCTCATGACAAAGGCTTTCTCCTCTGGGCGAATGAGTTCCTTCAGGACAAAGGCCTCCACTGCGCGGTATGCTACCCCAGGCAGGTCCCTTTCTTGTAAGTCAAGCAGAGTCACTCCTGCGCAGATACGAAAGAGTGTAACATGAAATTATAATAATTTGTTGGCTGCTTAATATAATTTAGTGCAATTAATCATACCGGATTCAATTAGTTGGCGCAGATTGATGAGCGAGTGGAAGCTTAAGGACGCAACGTGAGGTCTATACTCGTTGAATAAAAAAATCAAAAAATATTTATTGAGGGTGCTGTATGGGAACCGTGTTCACTCGTTTACTTACCTTCCCCACCGGTCCGACCCTTCCAGAACGTCTTCTTCGTACTTGATCCATCGAGCCGCCTCCTATCCATTTCCAGTGGTCGTGGATATTAATTTTATTTCACAATATTACTGATCAACCATAAGGACAACACAGTTTACCTTCCACTGTCGATGCTCACCCTGACCGGACAAGACGTCCAGCTCCACAAATATCTATGAAAGAGAAGGAAAAAGTTATTGCTAACATTATTTTAGTAGAGGAAATTCAGCAGAGAACATTAGTAACCCACACTGGTATCGCAATTTGATAAGTATGTGACGTGCATAAAACTGGGATCCACAATTTACCTCGTGGGGCTGGTGGTCATATCTCACAGGTTTCAGAGACATTGCGGCAGATGTGTCCAGCAGATCATCCGAGAATTTGGAGGAAATCTTATGCCTTTGATACCCTTTGTTGTCAGTAAACCGATGAGCTGTAAAGACACCGAGGAAAAAATGAGACATGCTTTTAAGTACATAGGTATTTATTAAGGGGCTGACGAGTACGCATGCCCTTTGGACTAGTCGTTCACATACTGGACAGATTCTCCTGGTCCAGATCATCCATGCCAGCTTCGAGTTCAGGCTGGGCAAAACGGTCACTCCCGTTTAGTCGGCGACCGTGACTGTGGTGGTGATGATGATGTTTCTTGTGCTTCTTCTTCTCCTCATGAGATTGTTGCTGCTCTTCCTGATTGAGGAGTGAGGCACCACCTTAACCACAAAAATACCAGAGCTAATTTACACCATTTCCGACAAACCTCAAAGTATATGGATGGCATGTCAACTCTCGTTTACTCACCAATCTCAAATTGCACCTTTTTCGGAGGCGAGTTGGTCCTCCCAGAAAGGTCGTGGACGAATGGGACAGGACTCCCAAAGACTGGGCGACTCACAAACGCTTCCAATTTACTGAGAATAACCATGGACAAGAACAAACGTGTGAATGGAATAAAACTCATACGCTACATATTATGCAGACCGATACGAGATACTCAATAATTCAATAATGAGACGAGAGGGGTGCACGTGTGCTACGTGCATGTTCATTAGTGTGCAATCGCCGGTAGTGCACAGCTATGAATAACACAGCAAAAGTAACAACACGGCCGTCGTTTACCTCATTTCGATACACATGTTGTTCGAAAACGCAGGACGAATATTTCTGAAATTGATTTCACCACGTTGGAACTGACCAAAAACGTGGGAGCGATTTTCTTTTTCAGCTGAATGCATGCTGGTATTGCAGTATAAATAATGTCGTCTGGTGGTTTCCAGTCCGACACCAACAATTCTATTGACAATTGTTGCAGAATGAAAGAAATTTCTCGTCTACAAAGCCTCAATTGCTCGCAATCAGTACATGAATGGAGAACATTTTAAATCCGATGCGACACGCCGGCACCACCACAGTCCGCATAAGTCAGTTTACTTTACAAGAAAACAATAAGCCAATTCGGGAAACACTAAAAAATAAACATTTGTCGGTGCATGCACATTAATTGTGGAATCGAAGAACAAACTGCACAACGTTCAGTACTCGTAGTACGAGTCTCGTACATACATTCATTCATTTATTAGCAATAATCTGCTGCAATCCGAAACTGTCGAGCGAGTCGCGTTACCAAAACCACCATCGGGAAATAGATTCGGAATGTGGAAGTTGTGCTGCTCTATTCACAAACCGTGTGCATAATAAAAGTGACGGTGGTGGTCGACAGTTGAATTGTAGCCACATTAATAATGAGTCTACATACAGCAAAATTGGTGGGGTGAAATAGAAAGAAAGGGAAAGGTTCTTACAAATTGGTTCCAGTGGCGGTGGTGTCCGACCCCTTTGTCGTCGTCGTCGTCGTCGTCGTGGAGGAGGAAGTTGTCCGTCTCCTCTGGACATGGGCGTGATGGCGGAGTGGTTGATGCGTGTGGGGAAAACTCTCCCGACGATGGGCTATTTATCGTCCAGCCAGAGCATTAATTTATTATTAGCATTCATTCCAAGTAGATGGATTGATGGTACATTATGTGCAACGATAAAAACGTATGTCACACCTACATTGGTAGTCTCGCTCATCAAAGCGTCGTAACTCTGCAGTTGGGCGTCGCAAATCAGCACTACTCGGAGGAGGGGAATTTAGGAGTGCTTCCAGCTGGAAACCTTGGTCATCCCTGATTTCGCCATCATGTCCGAGCAGGACTTCGTCAATCATCTCCTCCAACGTGGTCGAACCTGTTGTCGAGAGCAAACGAGGCGGCGACGGCTGCAACAATAAATAAACAATGACAACTCTGCAATAAACATTTCAGTCCAGTACATAAGGAAATAACCATCATGTTGCATCTTCTCACTTATCAGTTGACCACCACGTGTTCCCGTTAATTATCGTTGGGAGAGAAAAGTGTCTCATTGGTTAACGTCGCTCACTCGGAGCATAAAATATAATTGTTCATTACTCTTTATTGCAAAATTGCAATTTCCCGAGCATTGTCATTATAACTAAACATCCTACTAAACGGAGGAAAATCTATAATTATGGAACAATACGAAGAGGATTCAGGAGGACGGGCCAGTACAAAATCATAGTCTATAATATTCTGCATGCTTAAGCACTTTTAAATGGACGGAAAATAAACAATGACAAGCAAGGCTTCTCATTTTATGAGTAATAAGAGCTCTATCTCGCATCTCGATGAATTGATGGACGAAATAAGTTATGGTTGTATGGTGGTCATGTTGAGTGAGATCAAGTTACGAGGTACTTCACAGAAAAGGAGAGAGTTGTGAATACATGAGAAGAAGAATTAAGTAAGATGAGCATGTTTCCGAGGCAGACATAACAATGCTCGAGTGTAATAAAGTACTCACTGCATGATAACGACGGACGGACGGAGGAGGAGGATTATCCTTCTTTTTGCGCGGATTTTGCGAAGGGTGCATGTCAGCGTAGTCTCCTCTGGAATTATATCGCCGGACGACCCAGGTCTTGTTGTGCGTAGAATTTGTAGGACTTAAGTATTTATGATTGGGCCGAGACTGTTCGTCTTGTTCGGCACTCTAAAAGGAAATGCTCGAAACAAATCCTGTGAACCAATGCAGATCATACAATTCTTATTTAAACTATTTATGAGTCACAAAACAGCTTGTTTAAATAAAACAGGAGAAAATCGCTCACCAAGATCGAGAAGAATCACCGCATTGACTAATATTCTTGGTCTTCTCGAGTGTATCTTATTGTCTGAAGAATCCGAGGAATTTGCCAACGCGGAGAGATGATGGATCCAGTCGATGACGATGAATGTGGTATTCTTCCAACAACCCATCAAATTATTATTGACAGCCTGGAGCAAATAAAAAAGGAAATAATTGCACTTCTTCGGCCATCAACGCCTAGCTCGATCATCATCCATCACACAGACAGACTATAAATCAAGAGTAGATGCACCCACCAACTCGTAGTTTATCTACCTGTTCTCAACTATTTTTCGTCATAATAACGTCACTTGTTAATTTTCTTTTGCATAGTTGCATGCGACATGCAATTTGTGGGTTTCTTCCTTCTAAAGCCACTCGATCCTGACTTGGGGAAGCACTCATCACGAGGACAACGAGAAAAAATAAACAATGCAATTTGGAGGACGTGGTCGCAGCAGGACGGGGGTCGCCTCGTCGTCTTGGAAAGAATTTAGGGCCGGAAACCCCAAGCTGATCTGCCGAGTGCTGTTTTGCTACTATTCCGCATGGTATCCGGCTGACAACTGGCCATGCAATCCAGCACCGCACGGCTAAAGTACTCGTCGTCTCAATTTGCCTCATCACCTCGTCACTTTCCATGCGAGAACCTGTTGCTGCTCTCACTTGCTTTCTCCTCCACAAAGGTGAAGGTGAAAATGCAGTGTAATGATATTGATTTTGTATTGATTATATAGCGTCGTAGTGGGAGTATTGGATTTGATAATGTGAAGTGGGCGAGGGCATTTGGATGCAGTATTATGCTCGATGATAAAAATGTCCGGACGGGGCATGGTGAGATATGAGACGACTCACTCCTTGTGAACTACTATCCGCAATTAACATTCATTTTCTTCCTTTCCACGTTACACAAATGCTCCACGACGTTAATATTCCTTTCGTGAAGAAAAGCAACTAAATGCATTACACGCTCAATGGAAATGGCTTTATCTGGTTGCAATGTCACAACAAACTGACCACGACTGGTTTCCTGTAGAGTGACAGAAAAGTCGTATTTAATTCCTAACTTAATTCCAACTTAGGAATTAAGTTAGGAATCCTTAGTCACAAGTTGTGACTCACAACCAGAGGGCGGATATGTATGTATTTATAACTTTTTCATACTAAGCCAGATCGTGTTAAGATTTCGTATTCTAACATCTCATCTAACTAAGTATGATCTCATAAATTCAAACATAGTTTTCAATATTTTGCATATTTTCAGGTTTTCGTACATATACATATTTTCATACATATTTTGAGGGTTTTTGCAGATATTGAATATTTTCCAACATATTTCGGGGTTTTTTGCAACATCAATATTTAAAAAAATCTTCCGAGGTTTTTGTACAAAAATATTTTTCCTCAATCAAAATATTTTTCTTGACAAAATTATACATATTTTTATGATAATGGCGTTCAATTCGTGTGAATGAGTTGAACATCCAAATTGACACATTTTATCAGTTTCCTTCGCCAAAAAATTACTCCAGACAATCTCGAAATGGAGCTGGTGTGACAGCATCTGAGTCTTTAAATGTACATAAGATGTTCCGCTGATATAATTAGCGTATAAGAGTGTTAAAAACTTGTATCTTTTCGAAGATCAATTGTAAATGCAGTAGACAATTTAAGTTGAAAACATTTTTTATCTGCATATTTTCGAGTTTTTTATGCACATATTGCACACATATTTTGAGGAATTTAGGTACATACATATCCGCCCTATGCTCACAACTATGAGAACAAGTAACTCGAGTGCATATGTAAAAGTATAGTCATCCGTCGATGACTCATTAGTCGGACTAGCTCCAATGTAAATGATTACGTCGAATTCTTCAGAAAACGACGATTATCCGTGTATCCCAGGGCCTTTGCGGGACTCTACTCTAATGCAACGAAGCAACCCCCAAATTTTGGTCGTTCATGTACTACATGACTCAAACCCCACGTGGGAGCAATCATAAGGGTTCGTATTTTTGAAGTTGCTTCCAAAAATTATATAAAATACGAACTTGTAAGAAAATGTTGGTGTAAGGTCTCAGGGTATGACCTTGAAGGTCACAGGTCACATGGACGACAAATGTGCCCTCTTTACCCCTCTCAAAAATGGTGTCATTCGAAAGATAATCTCAAGGGCTTCAACTTTAGTCCTTATCACTTATGCTCTTCGACCACACCCAAGGCCTGTGGAAGTGGTTAAAGTTTCTTCAATATTTATTTGTAAGAAATTGATGCAAACTTTAACCACTCCCACAGGCCTTCGGTGTGGTCGGAGAGCATAAGCGATAAGGACTAAAGTTGAAGCCCTTGAGATTATCTTTCGAATGACACCATTTTTGAGAGGGGTAAAGAGGACACATTTGTCGTCCATGTGACCTGTGACCTTCAAGGTCATACCCTGAGACCTTACACCAACATTTTCTTACAAGTTCGTATTTTATATAAATTTTGGAAGCAACTTCAAAAATACGAACCTTTATGATTGCTCCCACGTGGGGTTTGAGTCATGTAGTACATGAACGACCAAAATTTGGGGGTTGCTTCGTTGCATTAGGGAAGAGTCCCGCAAATGCGATGGTGTATCCATTATTTCTGCAGAGTAGTTTATTTGCGAAATTATGCATACCATTTACCTTGCCTGGCCCCATGCAAAATACCTTCTGTGCATATGGACCTGTGTGTCCACGATTTATGCAGACTTTGTTTGTCTGATGATGCACAGTTGAACTATTAATTCCGTAACTGCATTTCTGCAGTTTTTCCTTCCTCTACGAATAATTGTGCTATAACTGTAATAAATAATTGCACAGCTTCAACAAAGATTGATATCTATCTTTCTTTCCTAAGGGTCTATCCTAAGGCGGGGAGAGTCCTCCTTATTCACTTGCGCCGGAATGATGCAACTCTCATACACAAAGAGTAAAATATAGCGTAACAAATTGATTACTCGGTAAATGAAGACCGTTTTGTCTGGCTGACCCTTATCCTGGTGACCATGTGATACATCTATAGGGTCGAAATCACTACCTAATTTCCCCCAACTATCCACCAACATTATGCAATGGCGATAAGGTTAGTAGTCGCGCTTAAAAAAACGTGGGTCACCAAACACTGAGCAAAATCGGGGAGAAATGATGACGCCCATTGAGTTTAATTTGACCCCTGGGGTTTCAACAGATTTTTTAAATTCGGACAGCCCGTTCCTGGAATAATTCCTTAGGTATGTGGGCACATAAAAAAATCACGTTTGAACGGATCGCCCGGGATTTGGTCTTTGTACAACTCGGAACGGTCCCGAAAACGTTGAAATTTTGGAAAATTTGTAAAGACAAACAGATGAACCCCAGCTCGGGGTCACACTGCATCTGGCTCATTTCTCTGGAGACAACTTCTGGATACCATAGGCAAACTTTGGTCACCATTTGCCCGCGAAATTCGACAACAATTTTTTCAAGGTTTCAAACATCAAAGGGGTACCCCTTAGGTCTTTTGAGGGTGAAAAATTAAAGTATTGAAATGTGCCGATTTCTGTCTGGAATATTATGTAGACCCAAAAAATAGGTGATTCGGGTCGGTGTGACCTATCAAAAACGTTTGGCATGTGCTCCAAATTTGCCAAAAACTGACATTTTTGCCAATTTCGAGGCATATCAAAGCAAAAGTTGAAACTTTTTTCTACTAAAAAACAAGGGTTAGTGGGTACCAATATATGTGCAAAATATGAGCCTTCCCGCGGGTGGTGAGAATTTTGCCATTTTTCGTCATTTTTGGCCAATTCCTTATGGGAAATCCCATGTTAAATTTGTTCCGATCAAAGGTCATAGACCTATGAACTTTGGCAAAATTCGGAAATTTTGTCTTTTCTCCTCTATCTTAAATTATCCATCAGATCTGAGTTCCCGGCATTTCAAGCCAATACAACGGTGGGTTCAAATTTGAGAAGCAGTCAAAGTTTGGTAAAATGTCAGATCTGCGGTAATCTTTAAGCTTACGCCAGCCCGGTAAAACCGATTTCTACCACAAGCGCCGACTTCCCCTATGTTTTCCACTCCAGTAGCTCTCATTTGAGCCCAATTTCAAGCCAATACAACGGTGGGTTCAAATTTGAGAAGCAGTCAAAGTTTGGTAAAATGTCAGATCGGGGTAATCTTTAAGCTTACGCCAGCCCGGTAAAACTGATCTCTACCACAAGCGCCGACTTCCCCTATGTTGCCACTCCAGTAGCTCTCATTTGAGCCCAAATTCAAGCCAATACAAGGGTGGGTTCAAATTTGAGAAGCAGTCAAAGTTTGGTAAAATGTCAGATCTGCGGTAATCTTTAAGCTTACGCCAGCCCGGTAAAACTGATTTCTACCACAAGCGCCGACTCCCCTATGTTGTCCCACTCCAGTAGCTCTCATTTGAGCCCAATTCAAGCCAATACAATGGTGGGTTCAAATTTGAGAAGCAGTCAAAGTTTGGTAAAATGTCAGATCTGCGGTAATTTTTAAGCTTACGCCAGCCCGGTAAAACTGATTTCTACCACAAGCGCCGACTTCCCCTATGTTTTCCACTCCATAGCTCTCATTTGAGCCCAATTTCAAGCCAATACAACGGTGGGTACAAATTTGAGAAGCAGTCAAAGTTTGGTAAAATGTCAGATCTGCGGTAATCTTTAAGCGTACGCCAGCCCGGTAAAACTGATTTCTACCACAAGCGCCGACTTCCCCTATGTTGTCCACTCCAGTAGCTCTCATTTGAGCCCAATTTCAAGCCAATACAACGGTGGGTTCAAATTTGAGAAGCAGTCAAAGTTTGGTAAAATGTCAGATCTGCGGTAATCTTTAAGCTTACGCCAGCCCGGTAAAACTGATTTCTACCACAAGCGCCGACTTCCCCTATGTTGTCCACTCCAGTAGCTCTCATTTGAGCCCAATTTCAAGCCAATACAACGGTGGGTTCAAATTTGAGAAGCAGTCAAAGTTTGGTAAAATGTCAGATCTGCGGTAATCTTTAAGCGTACGCCAGCCCGGTAAAACTGATTTCTACCACAAGCGCCGACTTCCCCTATGTTGTCCACTCCAGTAGCTCTCATTTGAGCCCAATTTCAAGCCAATACAACGGTGGGTTCAAATTTGAGAAGCAGTCAAAGTTTGGTAAAATGTCAGATCTGCGGTAATCTTTAAGCGTACGCCAGCCCGGTAAAACTGATTTCTACCACAGCGCCGACTTCCCCTATGTTGTCCACTCCAGTAGCTCTCATTTGAGCCCAATTTCAAGCCAATACAACGGTGGGTTCAAATTTGAGAAGCAGTCAAAGTTTGGTAAAATGTCAGATCTGCGGTAATCTTTAAGCTTACGCCAGCCCGGTAAAACTGATTTCTACCACAAGCGCCGACTTCCCCTATGTTGTCCACTCCAGTAGCTCTCATTTGAGCCCAATTTCAAGCCAATACAACGGTGGGTTCAAATTTGAGAAGCAGTCAAAGTTTGGTAAAATGTCAGATCTGCGGTAATCTTTAAGCTTACGCCAGCCCGGTAAAACTGATTTCTACCACAAGCGCCGACTTCCCCTATGTTGTCCACTCCAGTAGCTCTCATTTGAGCCCAATTTCAAGCCAATACAACGGTGGGTTCAAATTTGAGAAGCAGTCAAAGTTTGGTAAAATGTCAGATCTGCGGTAATCTTTAAGCTTACGCCAGCCCGGTAAAACTGATTTCTACCACAAGCGCCGACTTCCCCTATGTTGTCCACTCCAGTAGCTCTCATTTGAGCCCAATTTCAAGCCAATACAACGGTGGGTTCAAATTTGAGAAGCAGTCAAAGTTTGGTAAAATGTCAGATCTGCGGTAATCTTTAAGCTTACGCCAGCCCGGTAAAACTGATTTCTACCACAAGCGCCGACTTCCCCTATGTTGTCCACTCCAGTAGCTCTCATTTGAGCCCAATTTCAAGCCAATACAACGGTGGGTTCAAATTTGAGAAGCAGTCAAAGTTTGGTAAAATGTCAGATCTGCGGTAATCTTTAAGCTTACGCCAGCCCGGTAAAACTGATTTCTACCACAAGCGCCGACTTCCCCTATGTTGTCCACTCCAGTAGCTCTCATTTGAGCCCAATTTCAAGCCAATACAACGGTGGGTTCAAATTTGAGAAGCAGTCAAAGTTTGGTAAAATGTCAGATCTGCGGTAATCTTTAAGCTTACGCCAGCCCGGTAAAACTGATTTCTACCACAAGCGCCGACTTCCCCTATGTTGTCCACTCCAGTAGCTCTCATTTGAGCCCAATTTCAAGCCAATACAACGGTGGGTTCAAATTTGAGAAGCAGTCAAAGTTTGGTAAAATGTCAGATCTGCGGTAATCTTTAAGCGTACGCCAGCCCGGTAAAACTGATTTCTACCACAAGCGCCGACTTCCCCTATGTTGTCCACTCCAGTAGCTCTCATTTGAGCCCAATTTCAAGCCAATACAACGGTGGGTTCAAATTTGAGAAGCAGTCAAAGTTTGGTAAAATGTCAGATCTGCGGTAATCTTTAAGCTTACGCCAGCCCGGTAAAACTGATTTCTACCACAAGCGCCGACTTCCCCTATGTTGTCCACTCCAGTAGCTCTCATTTGAGCCCAATTTCAAGCCAATACAACGGTGGGTTCAAATTTGAGAAGCAGTCAAAGTTTGGTAAAATGTCAGATCTGCGGTAATCTTTAAGCTTACGCCAGCCCGGTAAAACTGATTTCTACCACAAGCGCCGACTTCCCCTATGTTGTCCACTCCAGTAGCTCTCATTTGAGCCCAATTTCAAGCCAATACAACGGTGGGTTCAAATTTGAGAAGCAGTCAAAGTTTGGTAAAATGTCAGATCTGCGGTAATCTTTAAGCTTACGCCAGCCCGGTAAAACTGATTTCTACCACAAGCGCCGACTTCCCCTATGTTGTCCACTCCAGTAGCTCTCATTTGAGCCCAATTTCAAGCCAATACAACGGTGGGTTCAAATTTGAGAAGCAGTCAAAGTTTGGTAAAATGTCAGATCTGCGGTAATCTTTAAGCTTACGCCAGCCCGGTAAAACTGATTTCTACCACAAGCGCCGACTTCCCCTATGTTGTCCACTCCAGTAGCTCTCATTTGAGCCCAATTTCAAGCCAATACAACGGTGGGTTCAAATTTGAGAAGCAGTCAAAGTTTGGTAAAATGTCAGATCTGCGGTAATCTTTAAGCTTACGCCAGCCCGGTAAAACTGATTTCTACCACAAGCGCCGACTTCCCCTATGTTGTCCACTCCAGTAGCTCTCATTTGAGCCCAATTTCAAGCCAATACAACGGTGGGTTCAAATTTGAGAAGCAGTCAAAGTTTGGTAAAATGTCAGATCTGCGGTAATCTTTAAGCTTACGCCAGCCCGGTAAAACTGATTTCTACCACAAGCGCCGACTTCCCCTATGTTGTCCACTCCAGTAGCTCTCATTTGAGCCCAATTTCAAGCCAATACAACGGTGGGTTCAAATTTGAGAAGCAGTCAAAGTTTGGTAAAATGTCAGATCTGCGGTAATCTTTAAGCTTACGCCAGCCCGGTAAAACTGATTTCTACCACAAGCGCCGACTTCCCCTATGTTGTCCACTCCAGTAGCTCTCATTTGAGCCCAATTTCAAGCCAATACAACGGTGGGTTCAAATTTGAGAAGCAGTCAAAGTTTGGTAAAATGTCAGATCTGCGGTAATCTTTAAGCTTACGCCAGCCCGGTAAAACTGATTTCTACCACAAGCGCCGACTTCCCCTATGTTGTCCACTCCAGTAGCTCTCATTTGAGCCCAATTTCAAGCCAATACAACGGTGGGTTCAAATTTGAGAAGCAGTCAAAGTTTGGTAAAATGTCAGATCTGCGGTAATCTTTAAGCTTACGCCAGCCCGGTAAAACTGATTTCTACCACAAGCGCCGACTTCCCCTATGTTGTCCACTCCAGTAGCTCTCATTTGAGCCCAATTTCAAGCCAATACAACGGTGGGTTCAAATTTGAGAAGCAGTCAAAGTTTGGTAAAATGTCAGATCTGCGGTAATCTTTAAGCGTACGCCAGCCCGGTAAAACTGATTTCTACCACAAGCGCCGACTTCCCCTATGTTGTCCACTCCAGTAGCTCTCATTTGAGCCCAATTTCAAGCCAATACAACGGTGGGTTCAAATTTGAGAAGCAGTCAAAGTTTGGTAAAATGTCAGATCTGCGGTAATCTTTAAGCGTACGCCAGCCCGGTAAAACTGATTTCTACCACAAGCGCCGACTTCCCCTATGTTGTCCACTCCAGTAGCTCTCATTTGAGCCCAATTTCAAGCCAATACAACGGTGGGTTCAAATTTGAGAAGCAGTCAAAGTTTGGTAAAATGTCAGATCTGCGGTAATCTTTAAGCTTACGCCAGCCCGGTAAAACTGATTTCTACCACAAGCGCCGACTTCCCCTATGTTGTCCACTCCAGTAGCTCTCATTTGAGCCCAATTTCAAGCCAATACAACGGTGGGTTCAAATTTGAGAAGCAGTCAAAGTTTGGTAAAATGTCAGATCTGCGGTAATCTTTAAGCGTACGCCAGCCCGGTAAAACTGATTTCTACCACAAGCGCCGACTTCCCCTATGTTGTCCACTCCAGTAGCTCTCATTTGAGCCCAATTTCAAGCCAATACAACGGTGGGTTCAAATTTGAGAAGCAGTCAAAGTTTGGTAAAATGTCAGATCTGCGGTAATCTTTAAGCGTACGCCAGCCCGGTAAAACTGATTTCTACCACAAGCGCCGACTTCCCCTATGTTGTCCACTCCAGTAGCTCTCATTTGAGCCCAATTTCAAGCCAATACAACGGTGGGTTCAAATTTGAGAAGCAGTCAAAGTTTGGTAAAATGTCAGATCTGCGGTAATCTTTAAGCGTACGCCAGCCCGGTAAAACTGATTTCTACCACAAGCGCCGACTTCCCCTATGTTGTCCACTCCAGTAGCTCTCATTTGAGCCCAATTTCAAGCCAATACAACGGTGGGTTCAAATTTGAGAAGCAGTCAAAGTTTGGTAAAATGTCAGATCTGCGGTAATCTTTAAGCGTACGCCAGCCCGGTAAAACTGATTTCTACCACAAGCGCCGACTTCCCCTATGTTGTCCACTCCAGTAGCTCTCATTTGAGCCCAATTTCAAGCCAATACAACGGTGGGTTCAAATTTGAGAAGCAGTCAAAGTTTGGTAAAATGTCAGATCTGCGGTAATCTTTAAGCGTACGCCAGCCCGGTAAAACTGATTTCTACCACAAGCGCCGACTTCCCCTATGTTGTCCACTCCAGTAGCTCTCATTTGAGCCCAATTTCAAGCCAATACAACGGTGGGTTCAAATTTGAGAAGCAGTCAAAGTTTGGTAAAATGTCAGATCTGCGGTAATCTTTAAGCGTACGCCAGCCCGGTAAAACTGATTTCTACCACAAGCGCCGACTTCCCCTATGTTGTCCACTCCAGTAGCTCTCATTTGAGCCCAATTTCAAGCCAATACAACGGTGGGTTCAAATTTGAGAAGCAGTCAAAGTTTGGTAAAATGTCAGATCTGCGGTAATCTTTAAGCGTACGCCAGCCCGGTAAAACTGATTTCTACCACAAGCGCCGACTTCCCCTATGTTGTCCACTCCAGTAGCTCTCATTTGAGCCCAATTTCAAGCCAATACAACGGTGGGTTCAAATTTGAGAAGCAGTCAAAGTTTGGTAAAATGTCAGATCTGCGGTAATCTTTAAGCGTACGCCAGCCCGGTAAAACTGATTTCTACCACAAGCGCCGACTTCCCCTATGTTGTCCACTCCAGTAGCTCTCATTTGAGCCCAATTTCAAGCCAATACAACGGTGGGTTCAAATTTGAGAAGCAGTCAAAGTTTGGTAAAATGTCAGATCTGCGGTAATCTTTAAGCGTACGCCAGCCCGGTAAAACTGATTTCTACCACAAGCGCCGACTTCCCCTATGTTGTCCACTCCAGTAGCTCTCATTTGAGCCCAATTTCAAGCCAATACAACGGTGGGTTCAAATTTGAGAAGCAGTCAAAGTTTGGTAAAATGTCAGATCTGCGGTAATCTTTAAGCGTACGCCAGCCCGGTAAAACTGATTTCTACCACAAGCGCCGACTTCCCCTATGTTGTCCACTCCAGTAGCTCTCATTTGAGCCCAATTTCAAGCCAATACAACGGTGGGTTCAAATTTGAGAAGCAGTCAAAGTTTGGTAAAATGTCAGATCTGCGGTAATCTTTAAGCGTACGCCAGCCCGGTAAAACTGATTTCTACCACAAGCGCCGACTTCCCCTATGTTGTCCACTCCAGTAGCTCTCATTTGAGCCCAATTTCAAGCCAATACAACGGTGGGTTCAAATTTGAGAAGCAGTCAAAGTTTGGTAAAATGTCAGATCTGCGGTAATCTTTAAGCGTACGCCAGCCCGGTAAAACTGATTTCTACCACAAGCGCCGACTTCCCCTATGTTGTCCACTCCAGTAGCTCTCATTTGAGCCCAATTTCAAGCCAATACAACGGTGGGTTCAAATTTGAGAAGCAGTCAAAGTTTGGTAAAATGTCAGATCTGCGGTAATCTTTAAGCGTACGCCAGCCCGGTAAAACTGATTTCTACCACAAGCGCCGACTTCCCCTATGTTGTCCACTCCAGTAGCTCTCATTTGAGCCCAATTTCAAGCCAATACAACGGTGGGTTCAAATTTGAGAAGCAGTCAAAGTTTGGTAAAATGTCAGATCTGCGGTAATCTTTAAGCGTACGCCAGCCCGGTAAAACTGATTTCTACCACAAGCGCCGACTTCCCCTATGTTGTCCACTCCAGTAGCTCTCATTTGAGCCCAATTTCAAGCCAATACAACGGTGGGTTCAAATTTGAGAAGCAGTCAAAGTTTGGTAAAATGTCAGATCTGCGGTAATCTTTAAGCGTACGCCAGCCCGGTAAAACTGATTTCTACCACAAGCGCCGACTTCCCCTATGTTGTCCACTCCAGTAGCTCTCATTTGAGCCCAATTTCAAGCCAATACAACGGTGGGTTCAAATTTGAGAAGCAGTCAAAGTTTGGTAAAATGTCAGATCTGCGGTAATCTTTAAGCGTACGCCAGCCCGGTAAAACTGATTTCTACCACAAGCGCCGACTTCCCCTATGTTGTCCACTCCAGTAGCTCTCATTTGAGCCCAATTTCAAGCCAATACAACGGTGGGTTCAAATTTGAGAAGCAGTCAAAGTTTGGTAAAATGTCAGATCTGCGGTAATCTTTAAGCGTACGCCAGCCCGGTAAAACTGATTTCTACCACAAGCGCCGACTTCCCCTATGTTGTCCACTCCAGTAGCTCTCATTTGAGCCCAATTTCAAGCCAATACAACGGTGGGTTCAAATTTGAGAAGCAGTCAAAGTTTGGTAAAATGTCAGATCTGCGGTAATCTTTAAGCGTACGCCAGCCCGGTAAAACTGATTTCTACCACAAGCGCCGACTTCCCCTATGTTGTCCACTCCAGTAGCTCTCATTTGAGCCCAATTTCAAGCCAATACAACGGTGGGTTCAAATTTGAGAAGCAGTCAAAGTTTGGTAAAATGTCAGATCTGCGGTAATCTTTAAGCGTACGCCAGCCCGGTAAAACTGATTTCTACCACAAGCGCCGACTTCCCCTATGTTGTCCACTCCAGTAGCTCTCATTTGAGCCCAATTTCAAGCCAATACAACGGTGGGTTCAAATTTGAGAAGCAGTCAAAGTTTGGTAAAATGTCAGATCTGCGGTAATCTTTAAGCGTACGCCAGCCCGGTAAAACTGATTTCTACCACAAGCGCCGACTTCCCCTATGTTGTCCACTCCAGTAGCTCTCATTTGAGCCCAATTTCAAGCCAATACAACGGTGGGTTCAAATTTGAGAAGCAGTCAAAGTTTGGTAAAATGTCAGATCTGCGGTAATCTTTAAGCGTACGCCAGCCCGGTAAAACTGATTTCTACCACAAGCGCCGACTTCCCCTA
Source organism: Folsomia candida (assembly GCF_002217175.1). Taxonomy (NCBI): domain Eukaryota; kingdom Metazoa; phylum Arthropoda; class Collembola; order Entomobryomorpha; family Isotomidae; genus Folsomia; species Folsomia candida. Next base: position 29,465 of record NW_019091213.1, on the reverse strand, counting down.
TGTTGTCCACTCCAGTAGCTCTCATTTGAGCCCAATTTCAAGCCAATACAACGGTGGGTTCAAATTTGAGAAGCAGTCAAAGTTTGGTAAAATGTCAGATCTGCGGTAATCTTTAAGCGTACGCCAGCCCGGTAAAACTGATTTCTACCACAAGCGCCGACTTCCCCTATGTTGTCCACTCCAGTAGCTCTCATTTGAGCCCAATTTCAAGCCAATACAACGGTGGGTTCAAATTTGAGAAGCAGTCAAAGTTTGGTAAAATGTCAGATCTGCGGTAATCTTTAAGCGTACGCCAGCCCGGTAAAACTGATTTCTACCACAAGCGCCGACTTCCCCTATGTTGTCCACTCCAGTAGCTCTCATTTGAGCCCAATTTCAAGCCAATACAACGGTGGGTTCAAATTTGAGAAGCAGTCAAAGTTTGGTAAAATGTCAGATCTGCGGTAATCTTTAAGCGTACGCCAGCCCGGTAAAACTGATTTCTACCACAAGCGCCGACTTCCCCTATGTTGTCCACTCCAGTAGCTCTCATTTGAGCCCAATTTCAAGCCAATACAACGGTGGGTTCAAATTTGAGAAGCAGTCAAAGTTTGGTAAAATGTCAGATCTGCGGTAATCTTTAAGCGTACGCCAGCCCGGTAAAACTGATTTCTACCACAAGCGCCGACTTCCCCTATGTTGTCCACTCCAGTAGCTCTCATTTGAGCCCAATTTCAAGCCAATACAACGGTGGGTTCAAATTTGAGAAGCAGTCAAAGTTTGGTAAAATGTCAGATCTGCGGTAATCTTTAAGCGTACGCCAGCCCGGTAAAACTGATTTCTACCACAAGCGCCGACTTCCCCTATGTTGTCCACTCCAGTAGCTCTCATTTGAGCCCAATTTCAAGCCAATACAACGGTGGGTTCAAATTTGAGAAGCAGTCAAAGTTTGGTAAAATGTCAGATCTGCGGTAATCTTTAAGCGTACGCCAGCCCGGTAAAACTGATTTCTACCACAAGCGCCGACTTCCCCTATGTTGTCCACTCCAGTAGCTCTCATTTGAGCCCAATTTCAAGCCAATACAACGGTGGGTTCAAATTTGAGAAGCAGTCAAAGTTTGGTAAAATGTCAGATCTGCGGTAATCTTTAAGCGTACGCCAGCCCGGTAAAACTGATTTCTACCACAAGCGCCGACTTCCCCTATGTTGTCCACTCCAGTAGCTCTCATTTGAGCCCAATTTCAAGCCAATACAACGGTGGGTTCAAATTTGAGAAGCAGTCAAAGTTTGGTAAAATGTCAGATCTGCGGTAATCTTTAAGCGTACGCCAGCCCGGTAAAACTGATTTCTACCACAAGCGCCGACTTCCCCTATGTTGTCCACTCCAGTAGCTCTCATTTGAGCCCAATTTCAAGCCAATACAACGGTGGGTTCAAATTTGAGAAGCAGTCAAAGTTTGGTAAAATGTCAGATCTGCGGTAATCTTTAAGCGTACGCCAGCCCGGTAAAACTGATTTCTACCACAAGCGCCGACTTCCCCTATGTTGTCCACTCCAGTAGCTCTCATTTGAGCCCAATTTCAAGCCAATACAACGGTGGGTTCAAATTTGAGAAGCAGTCAAAGTTTGGTAAAATGTCAGATCTGCGGTAATCTTTAAGCGTACGCCAGCCCGGTAAAACTGATTTCTACCACAAGCGCCGACTTCCCCTATGTTGTCCACTCCAGTAGCTCTCATTTGAGCCCAATTTCAAGCCAATACAACGGTGGGTTCAAATTTGAGAAGCAGTCAAAGTTTGGTAAAATGTCAGATCTGCGGTAATCTTTAAGCGTACGCCAGCCCGGTAAAACTGATTTCTACCACAAGCGCCGACTTCCCCTATGTTGTCCACTCCAGTAGCTCTCATTTGAGCCCAATTTCAAGCCAATACAACGGTGGGTTCAAATTTGAGAAGCAGTCAAAGTTTGGTAAAATGTCAGATCTGCGGTAATCTTTAAGCGTACGCCAGCCCGGTAAAACTGATTTCTACCACAAGCGCCGACTTCCCCTATGTTGTCCACTCCAGTAGCTCTCATTTGAGCCCAATTTCAAGCCAATACAACGGTGGGTTCAAATTTGAGAAGCAGTCAAAGTTTGGTAAAATGTCAGATCTGCGGTAATCTTTAAGCGTACGCCAGCCCGGTAAAACTGATTTCTACCACAAGCGCCGACTTCCCCTATGTTGTCCACTCCAGTAGCTCTCATTTGAGCCCAATTTCAAGCCAATACAACGGTGGGTTCAAATTTGAGAAGCAGTCAAAGTTTGGTAAAATGTCAGATCTGCGGTAATCTTTAAGCGTACGCCAGCCCGGTAAAACTGATTTCTACCACAAGCGCCGACTTCCCCTATGTTGTCCACTCCAGTAGCTCTCATTTGAGCCCAATTTCAAGCCAATACAACGGTGGGTTCAAATTTGAGAAGCAGTCAAAGTTTGGTAAAATGTCAGATCTGCGGTAATCTTTAAGCGTACGCCAGCCCGGTAAAACTGATTTCTACCACAAGCGCCGACTTCCCCTATGTTGTCCACTCCAGTAGCTCTCATTTGAGCCCAATTTCAAGCCAATACAACGGTGGGTTCAAATTTGAGAAGCAGTCAAAGTTTGGTAAAATGTCAGATCTGCGGTAATCTTTAAGCGTACGCCAGCCCGGTAAAACTGATTTCTACCACAAGCGCCGACTTCCCCTATGTTGTCCACTCCAGTAGCTCTCATTTGAGCCCAATTTCAAGCCAATACAACGGTGGGTTCAAATTTGAGAAGCAGTCAAAGTTTGGTAAAATGTCAGATCTGCGGTAATCTTTAAGCGTACGCCAGCCCGGTAAAACTGATTTCTACCACAAGCGCCGACTTCCCCTATGTTGTCCACTCCAGTAGCTCTCATTTGAGCCCAATTTCAAGCCAATACAACGGTGGGTTCAAATTTGAGAAGCAGTCAAAGTTTGGTAAAATGTCAGATCTGCGGTAATCTTTAAGCGTACGCCAGCCCGGTAAAACTGATTTCTACCACAAGCGCCGACTTCCCCTATGTTGTCCACTCCAGTAGCTCTCATTTGAGCCCAATTTCAAGCCAATACAACGGTGGGTTCAAATTTGAGAAGCAGTCAAAGTTTGGTAAAATGTCAGATCTGCGGTAATCTTTAAGCGTACGCCAGCCCGGTAAAACTGATTTCTACCACAAGCGCCGACTTCCCCTATGTTGTCCACTCCAGTAGCTCTCATTTGAGCCCAATTTCAAGCCAATACAACGGTGGGTTCAAATTTGAGAAGCAGTCAAAGTTTGGTAAAATGTCAGATCTGCGGTAATCTTTAAGCGTACGCCAGCCCGGTAAAACTGATTTCTACCACAAGCGCCGACTTCCCCTATGTTGTCCACTCCAGTAGCTCTCATTTGAGCCCAATTTCAAGCCAATACAACGGTGGGTTCAAATTTGAGAAGCAGTCAAAGTTTGGTAAAATGTCAGATCTGCGGTAATCTTTAAGCGTACGCCAGCCCGGTAAAACTGATTTCTACCACAAGCGCCGACTTCCCCTATGTTGTCCACTCCAGTAGCTCTCATTTGAGCCCAATTTCAAGCCAATACAACGGTGGGTTCAAATTTGAGAAGCAGTCAAAGTTTGGTAAAATGTCAGATCTGCGGTAATCTTTAAGCGTACGCCAGCCCGGTAAAACTGATTTCTACCACAAGCGCCGACTTCCCCTATGTTGTCCACTCCAGTAGCTCTCATTTGAGCCCAATTTCAAGCCAATACAACGGTGGGTTCAAATTTGAGAAGCAGTCAAAGTTTGGTAAAATGTCAGATCTGCGGTAATCTTTAAGCGTACGCCAGCCCGGTAAAACTGATTTCTACCACAAGCGCCGACTTCCCCTATGTTGTCCACTCCAGTAGCTCTCATTTGAGCCCAATTTCAAGCCAATACAACGGTGGGTTCAAATTTGAGAAGCAGTCAAAGTTTGGTAAAATGTCAGATCTGCGGTAATCTTTAAGCGTACGCCAGCCCGGTAAAACTGATTTCTACCACAAGCGCCGACTTCCCCTATGTTGTCCACTCCAGTAGCTCTCATTTGAGCCCAATTTCAAGCCAATACAACGGTGGGTTCAAATTTGAGAAGCAGTCAAAGTTTGGTAAAATGTCAGATCTGCGGTAATCTTTAAGCGTACGCCAGCCCGGTAAAACTGATTTCTACCACAAGCGCCGACTTCCCCTATGTTGTCCACTCCAGTAGCTCTCATTTGAGCCCAATTTCAAGCCAATACAACGGTGGGTTCAAATTTGAGAAGCAGTCAAAGTTTGGTAAAATGTCAGATCTGCGGTAATCTTTAAGCGTACGCCAGCCCGGTAAAACTGATTTCTACCACAAGCGCCGACTTCCCCTATGTTGTCCACTCCAGTAGCTCTCATTTGAGCCCAATTTCAAGCCAATACAACGGTGGGTTCAAATTTGAGAAGCAGTCAAAGTTTGGTAAAATGTCAGATCTGCGGTAATCTTTAAGCGTACGCCAGCCCGGTAAAACTGATTTCTACCACAAGCGCCGACTTCCCCTATGTTGTCCACTCCAGTAGCTCTCATTTGAGCCCAATTTCAAGCCAATACAACGGTGGGTTCAAATTTGAGAAGCAGTCAAAGTTTGGTAAAATGTCAGATCTGCGGTAATCTTTAAGCGTACGCCAGCCCGGTAAAACTGATTTCTACCACAAGCGCCGACTTCCCCTATGTTGTCCACTCCAGTAGCTCTCATTTGAGCCCAATTTCAAGCCAATACAACGGTGGGTTCAAATTTGAGAAGCAGTCAAAGTTTGGTAAAATGTCAGATCTGCGGTAATCTTTAAGCGTACGCCAGCCCGGTAAAACTGATTTCTACCACAAGCGCCGACTTCCCCTATGTTGTCCACTCCAGTAGCTCTCATTTGAGCCCAATTTCAAGCCAATACAACGGTGGGTTCAAATTTGAGAAGCAGTCAAAGTTTGGTAAAATGTCAGATCTGCGGTAATCTTTAAGCGTACGCCAGCCCGGTAAAACTGATTTCTACCACAAGCGCCGACTTCCCCTATGTTGTCCACTCCAGTAGCTCTCATTTGAGCCCAATTTCAAGCCAATACAACGGTGGGTTCAAATTTGAGAAGCAGTCAAAGTTTGGTAAAATGTCAGATCTGCGGTAATCTTTAAGCGTACGCCAGCCCGGTAAAACTGATTTCTACCACAAGCGCCGACTTCCCCTATGTTGTCCACTCCAGTAGCTCTCATTTGAGCCCAATTTCAAGCCAATACAACGGTGGGTTCAAATTTGAGAAGCAGTCAAAGTTTGGTAAAATGTCAGATCTGCGGTAATCTTTAAGCGTACGCCAGCCCGGTAAAACTGATTTCTACCACAAGCGCCGACTTCCCCTATGTTGTCCACTCCAGTAGCTCTCATTTGAGCCCAATTTCAAGCCAATACAACGGTGGGTTCAAATTTGAGAAGCAGTCAAAGTTTGGTAAAATGTCAGATCTGCGGTAATCTTTAAGCGTACGCCAGCCCGGTAAAACTGATTTCTACCACAAGCGCCGACTTCCCCTATGTTGTCCACTCCAGTAGCTCTCATTTGAGCCCAATTTCAAGCCAATACAACGGTGGGTTCAAATTTGAGAAGCAGTCAAAGTTTGGTAAAATGTCAGATCTGCGGTAATCTTTAAGCGTACGCCAGCCCGGTAAAACTGATTTCTACCACAAGCGCCGACTTCCCCTATGTTGTCCACTCCAGTAGCTCTCATTTGAGCCCAATTTCAAGCCAATACAACGGTGGGTTCAAATTTGAGAAGCAGTCAAAGTTTGGTAAAATGTCAGATCTGCGGTAATCTTTAAGCGTACGCCAGCCCGGTAAAACTGATTTCTACCACAAGCGCCGACTTCCCCTATGTTGTCCACTCCAGTAGCTCTCATTTGAGCCCAATTTCAAGCCAATACAACGGTGGGTTCAAATTTGAGAAGCAGTCAAAGTTTGGTAAAATGTCAGATCTGCGGTAATCTTTAAGCGTACGCCAGCCCGGTAAAACTGATTTCTACCACAAGCGCCGACTTCCCCTATGTTGTCCACTCCAGTAGCTCTCATTTGAGCCCAATTTCAAGCCAATACAACGGTGGGTTCAAATTTGAGAAGCAGTCAAAGTTTGGTAAAATGTCAGATCTGCGGTAATCTTTAAGCGTACGCCAGCCCGGTAAAACTGATTTCTACCACAAGCGCCGACTTCCCCTATGTTGTCCACTCCAGTAGCTCTCATTTGAGCCCAATTTCAAGCCAATACAACGGTGGGTTCAAATTTGAGAAGCAGTCAAAGTTTGGTAAAATGTCAGATCTGCGGTAATCTTTAAGCGTACGCCAGCCCGGTAAAACTGATTTCTACCACAAGCGCCGACTTCCCCTATGTTGTCCACTCCAGTAGCTCTCATTTGAGCCCAATTTCAAGCCAATACAACGGTGGGTTCAAATTTGAGAAGCAGTCAAAGTTTGGTAAAATGTCAGATCTGCGGTAATCTTTAAGCGTACGCCAGCCCGGTAAAACTGATTTCTACCACAAGCGCCGACTTCCCCTATGTTGTCCACTCCAGTAGCTCTCATTTGAGCCCAATTTCAAGCCAATACAACGGTGGGTTCAAATTTGAGAAGCAGTCAAAGTTTGGTAAAATGTCAGATCTGCGGTAATCTTTAAGCGTACGCCAGCCCGGTAAAACTGATTTCTACCACAAGCGCCGACTTCCCCTATGTTGTCCACTCCAGTAGCTCTCATTTGAGCCCAATTTCAAGCCAATACAACGGTGGGTTCAAATTTGAGAAGCAGTCAAAGTTTGGTAAAATGTCAGATCTGCGGTAATCTTTAAGCGTACGCCAGCCCGGTAAAACTGATTTCTACCACAAGCGCCGACTTCCCCTATGTTGTCCACTCCAGTAGCTCTCATTTGAGCCCAATTTCAAGCCAATACAACGGTGGGTTCAAATTTGAGAAGCAGTCAAAGTTTGGTAAAATGTCAGATCTGCGGTAATCTTTAAGCGTACGCCAGCCCGGTAAAACTGATTTCTACCACAAGCGCCGACTTCCCCTATGTTGTCCACTCCAGTAGCTCTCATTTGAGCCCAATTTCAAGCCAATACAACGGTGGGTTCAAATTTGAGAAGCAGTCAAAGTTTGGTAAAATGTCAGATCTGCGGTAATCTTTAAGCGTACGCCAGCCCGGTAAAACTGATTTCTACCACAAGCGCCGACTTCCCCTATGTTGTCCACTCCAGTAGCTCTCATTTGAGCCCAATTTCAAGCCAATACAACGGTGGGTTCAAATTTGAGAAGCAGTCAAAGTTTGGTAAAATGTCAGATCTGCGGTAATCTTTAAGCGTACGCCAGCCCGGTAAAACTGATTTCTACCACAAGCGCCGACTTCCCCTATGTTGTCCACTCCAGTAGCTCTCATTTGAGCCCAATTTCAAGCCAATACAACGGTGGGTTCAAATTTGAGAAGCAGTCAAAGTTTGGTAAAATGTCAGATCTGCGGTAATCTTTAAGCGTACGCCAGCCCGGTAAAACTGATTTCTACCACAAGCGCCGACTTCCCCTATGTTGTCCACTCCAGTAGCTCTCATTTGAGCCCAATTTCAAGCCAATACAACGGTGGGTTCAAATTTGAGAAGCAGTCAAAGTTTGGTAAAATGTCAGATCTGCGGTAATCTTTAAGCGTACGCCAGCCCGGTAAAACTGATTTCTACCACAAGCGCCGACTTCCCCTATGTTGTCCACTCCAGTAGCTCTCATTTGAGCCCAATTTCAAGCCAATACAACGGTGGGTTCAAATTTGAGAAGCAGTCAAAGTTTGGTAAAATGTCAGATCTGCGGTAATCTTTAAGCGTACGCCAGCCCGGTAAAACTGATTTCTACCACAAGCGCCGACTTCCCCTATGTTGTCCACTCCAGTAGCTCTCATTTGAGCCCAATTTCAAGCCAATACAACGGTGGGTTCAAATTTGAGAAGCAGTCAAAGTTTGGTAAAATGTCAGATCTGCGGTAATCTTTAAGCGTACGCCAGCCCGGTAAAACTGATTTCTACCACAAGCGCCGACTTCCCCTATGTTGTCCACTCCAGTAGCTCTCATTTGAGCCCAATTTCAAGCCAATACAACGGTGGGTTCAAATTTGAGAAGCAGTCAAAGTTTGGTAAAATGTCAGATCTGCGGTAATCTTTAAGCGTACGCCAGCCCGGTAAAACTGATTTCTACCACAAGCGCCGACTTCCCCTATGTTGTCCACTCCAGTAGCTCTCATTTGAGCCCAATTTCAAGCCAATACAACGGTGGGTTCAAATTTGAGAAGCAGTCAAAGTTTGGTAAAATGTCAGATCTGCGGTAATCTTTAAGCGTACGCCAGCCCGGTAAAACTGATTTCTACCACAAGCGCCGACTTCCCCTATGTTGTCCACTCCAGTAGCTCTCATTTGAGCCCAATTTCAAGCCAATACAACGGTGGGTTCAAATTTGAGAAGCAGTCAAAGTTTGGTAAAATGTCAGATCTGCGGTAATCTTTAAGCGTACGCCAGCCCGGTAAAACTGATTTCTACCACAAGCGCCGACTTCCCCTATGTTGTCCACTCCAGTAGCTCTCATTTGAGCCCAATTTCAAGCCAATACAACGGTGGGTTCAAATTTGAGAAGCAGTCAAAGTTTGGTAAAATGTCAGATCTGCGGTAATCTTTAAGCGTACGCCAGCCCGGTAAAACTGATTTCTACCACAAGCGCCGACTTCCCCTATGTTGTCCACTCCAGTAGCTCTCATTTGAGCCCAATTTCAAGCCAATACAACGGTGGGTTCAAATTTGAGAAGCAGTCAAAGTTTGGTAAAATGTCAGATCTGCGGTAATCTTTAAGCGTACGCCAGCCCGGTAAAACTGATTTCTACCACAAGCGCCGACTTCCCCTATGTTGTCCACTCCAGTAGCTCTCATTTGAGCCCAATTTCAAGCCAATACAACGGTGGGTTCAAATTTGAGAAGCAGTCAAAGTTTGGTAAAATGTCAGATCTGCGGTAATCTTTAAGCGTACGCCAGCCCGGTAAAACTGATTTCTACCACAAGCGCCGACTTCCCCTATGTTGTCCACTCCAGTAGCTCTCATTTGAGCCCAATTTCAAGCCAATACAACGGTGGGTTCAAATTTGAGAAGCAGTCAAAGTTTGGTAAAATGTCAGATCTGCGGTAATCTTTAAGCGTACGCCAGCCCGGTAAAACTGATTTCTACCACAAGCGCCGACTTCCCCTATGTTGTCCACTCCAGTAGCTCTCATTTGAGCCCAATTTCAAGCCAATACAACGGTGGGTTCAAATTTGAGAAGCAGTCAAAGTTTGGTAAAATGTCAGATCTGCGGTAATCTTTAAGCGTACGCCAGCCCGGTAAAACTGATTTCTACCACAAGCGCCGACTTCCCCTATGTTGTCCACTCCAGTAGCTCTCATTTGAGCCCAATTTCAAGCCAATACAACGGTGGGTTCAAATTTGAGAAGCAGTCAAAGTTTGGTAAAATGTCAGATCTGCGGTAATCTTTAAGCGTACGCCAGCCCGGTAAAACTGATTTCTACCACAAGCGCCGACTTCCCCTATGTTGTCCACTCCAGTAGCTCTCATTTGAGCCCAATTTCAAGCCAATACAACGGTGGGTTCAAATTTGAGAAGCAGTCAAAGTTTGGTAAAATGTCAGATCTGCGGTAATCTTTAAGCGTACGCCAGCCCGGTAAAACTGATTTCTACCACAAGCGCCGACTTCCCCTATGTTGTCCACTCCAGTAGCTCTCATTTGAGCCCAATTTCAAGCCAATACAACGGTGGGTTCAAATTTGAGAAGCAGTCAAAGTTTGGTAAAATGTCAGATCTGCGGTAATCTTTAAGCGTACGCCAGCCCGGTAAAACTGATTTCTACCACAAGCGCCGACTTCCCCTATGTTGTCCACTCCAGTAGCTCTCATTTGAGCCCAATTTCAAGCCAATACAACGGTGGGTTCAAATTTGAGAAGCAGTCAAAGTTTGGTAAAATGTCAGATCTGCGGTAATCTTTAAGCGTACGCCAGCCCGGTAAAACTGATTTCTACCACAAGCGCCGACTTCCCCTATGTTGTCCACTCCAGTAGCTCTCATTTGAGCCCAATTTCAAGCCAATACAACGGTGGGTTCAAATTTGAGAAGCAGTCAAAGTTTGGTAAAATGTCAGATCTGCGGTAATCTTTAAGCGTACGCCAGCCCGGTAAAACTGATTTCTACCACAAGCGCCGACTTCCCCTATGTTGTCCACTCCAGTAGCTCTCATTTGAGCCCAATTTCAAGCCAATACAACGGTGGGTTCAAATTTGAGAAGCAGTCAAAGTTTGGTAAAATGTCAGATCTGCGGTAATCTTTAAGCGTACGCCAGCCCGGTAAAACTGATTTCTACCACAAGCGCCGACTTCCCCTATGTTGTCCACTCCAGTAGCTCTCATTTGAGCCCAATTTCAAGCCAATACAACGGTGGGTTCAAATTTGAGAAGCAGTCAAAGTTTGGTAAAATGTCAGATCTGCGGTAATCTTTAAGCGTACGCCAGCCCGGTAAAACTGATTTCTACCACAAGCGCCGACTTCCCCTATGTTGTCCACTCCAGTAGCTCTCATTTGAGCCCAATTTCAAGCCAATACAACGGTGGGTTCAAATTTGAGAAGCAGTCAAAGTTTGGTAAAATGTCAGATCTGCGGTAATCTTTAAGCGTACGCCAGCCCGGTAAAACTGATTTCTACCACAAGCGCCGACTTCCCCTATGTTGTCCACTCCAGTAGCTCTCATTTGAGCCCAATTTCAAGCCAATACAACGGTGGGTTCAAATTTGAGAAGCAGTCAAAGTTTGGTAAAATGTCAGATCTGCGGTAATCTTTAAGCGTACGCCAGCCCGGTAAAACTGATTTCTACCACAAGCGCCGACTTCCCCTATGTTGTCCACTCCAGTAGCTCTCATTTGAGCCCAATTTCAAGCCAATACAACGGTGGGTTCAAATTTGAGAAGCAGTCAAAGTTTGGTAAAATGTCAGATCTGCGGTAATCTTTAAGCGTACGCCAGCCCGGTAAAACTGATTTCTACCACAAGCGCCGACTTCCCCTATGTTGTCCACTCCAGTAGCTCTCATTTGAGCCCAATTTCAAGCCAATACAACGGTGGGTTCAAATTTGAGAAGCAGTCAAAGTTTGGTAAAATGTCAGATCTGCGGTAATCTTTAAGCGTACGCCAGCCCGGTAAAACTGATTTCTACCACAAGCGCCGACTTCCCCTATGTTGTCCACTCCAGTAGCTCTCATTTGAGCCCAATTTCAAGCCAATACAACGGTGGGTTCAAATTTGAGAAGCAGTCAAAGTTTGGTAAAATGTCAGATCTGCGGTAATCTTTAAGCGTACGCCAGCCCGGTAAAACTGATTTCTACCACAAGCGCCGACTTCCCCTATGTTGTCCACTCCAGTAGCTCTCATTTGAGCCCAATTTCAAGCCAATACAACGGTGGGTTCAAATTTGAGAAGCAGTCAAAGTTTGGTAAAATGTCAGATCTGCGGTAATCTTTAAGCGTACGCCAGCCCGGTAAAACTGATTTCTACCACAAGCGCCGACTTCCCCTATGTTGTCCACTCCAGTAGCTCTCATTTGAGCCCAATTTCAAGCCAATACAACGGTGGGTTCAAATTTGAGAAGCAGTCAAAGTTTGGTAAAATGTCAGATCTGCGGTAATCTTTAAGCGTACGCCAGCCCGGTAAAACTGATTTCTACCACAAGCGCCGACTTCCCCTATGTTGTCCACTCCAGTAGCTCTCATTTGAGCCCAATTTCAAGCCAATACAACGGTGGGTTCAAATTTGAGAAGCAGTCAAAGTTTGGTAAAATGTCAGATCTGCGGTAATCTTTAAGCGTACGCCAGCCCGGTAAAACTGATTTCTACCACAAGCGCCGACTTCCCCTATGTTGTCCACTCCAGTAGCTCTCATTTGAGCCCAATTTCAAGCCAATACAACGGTGGGTTCAAATTTGAGAAGCAGTCAAAGTTTGGTAAAATGTCAGATCTGCGGTAATCTTTAAGCGTACGCCAGCCCGGTAAAACTGATTTCTACCACAAGCGCCGACTTCCCCTATGTTGTCCACTCCAGTAGCTCTCATTTGAGCCCAATTTCAAGCCAATACAACGGTGGGTTCAAATTTGAGAAGCAGTCAAAGTTTGGTAAAATGTCAGATCTGCGGTAATCTTTAAGCGTACGCCAGCCCGGTAAAACTGATTTCTACCACAAGCGCCGACTTCCCCTATGTTGTCCACTCCAGTAGCTCTCATTTGAGCCCAATTTCAAGCCAATACAACGGTGGGTTCAAATTTGAGAAGCAGTCAAAGTTTGGTAAAATGTCAGATCTGCGGTAATCTTTAAGCGTACGCCAGCCCGGTAAAACTGATTTCTACCACAAGCGCCGACTTCCCCTATGTTGTCCACTCCAGTAGCTCTCATTTGAGCCCAATTTCAAGCCAATACAACGGTGGGTTCAAATTTGAGAAGCAGTCAAAGTTTGGTAAAATGTCAGATCTGCGGTAATCTTTAAGCGTACGCCAGCCCGGTAAAACTGATTTCTACCACAAGCGCCGACTTCCCCTATGTTGTCCACTCCAGTAGCTCTCATTTGAGCCCAATTTCAAGCCAATACAACGGTGGGTTCAAATTTGAGAAGCAGTCAAAGTTTGGTAAAATGTCAGATCTGCGGTAATCTTTAAGCGTACGCCAGCCCGGTAAAACTGATTTCTACCACAAGCGCCGACTTCCCCTATGTTGTCCACTCCAGTAGCTCTCATTTGAGCCCAATTTCAAGCCAATACAACGGTGGGTTCAAATTTGAGAAGCAGTCAAAGTTTGGTAAAATGTCAGATCTGCGGTAATCTTTAAGCGTACGCCAGCCCGGTAAAACTGATTTCTACCACAAGCGCCGACTTCCCCTATGTTGTCCACTCCAGTAGCTCTCATTTGAGCCCAATTTCAAGCCAATACAACGGTGGGTTCAAATTTGAGAAGCAGTCAAAGTTTGGTAAAATGTCAGATCTGCGGTAATCTTTAAGCGTACGCCAGCCCGGTAAAACTGATTTCTACCACAAGCGCCGACTTCCCCTATGTTGTCCACTCCAGTAGCTCTCATTTGAGCCCAATTTCAAGCCAATACAACGGTGGGTTCAAATTTGAGAAGCAGTCAAAGTTTGGTAAAATGTCAGATCTGCGGTAATCTTTAAGCGTACGCCAGCCCGGTAAAACTGATTTCTACCACAAGCGCCGACTTCCCCTATGTTGTCCACTCCAGTAGCTCTCATTTGAGCCCAATTTCAAGCCAATACAACGGTGGGTTCAAATTTGAGAAGCAGTCAAAGTTTGGTAAAATGTCAGATCTGCGGTAATCTTTAAGCGTACGCCAGCCCGGTAAAACTGATTTCTACCACAAGCGCCGACTTCCCCTATGTTGTCCACTCCAGTAGCTCTCATTTGAGCCCAATTTCAAGCCAATACAACGGTGGGTTCAAATTTGAGAAGCAGTCAAAGTTTGGTAAAATGTCAGATCTGCGGTAATCTTTAAGCGTACGCCAGCCCGGTAAAACTGATTTCTACCACAAGCGCCGACTTCCCCTATGTTGTCCACTCCAGTAGCTCTCATTTGAGCCCAATTTCAAGCCAATACAACGTGGGTTCAAATTTGAGAAGCAGTCAAAGTTTGGTAAAATGTCAGATCTGCGGTAATCTTTAAGCGTACGCCAGCCCGGTAAAACTGATTTCTACCACAAGCGCCGACTTCCCCTATGTTGTCCACTCCAGTAGCTCTCATTGAGCCCAATTTCAAGCCAATACAACGGTGGGTTCAAATTTGAGAAGCAGTCAAAGTTTGGTAAAAATGTCAGATCTGCGGTAATCTTTAAGCTACGCCAGCCCGGTAAAACTGATTTCTACCACAAGCGCCGACTTCCCCTATGTTGTCCACTCCAGTAGCTCTCATTTGAGCCCAATTTCAAGCCAATACAACGTGGGTTCAATTTGAGAAGCAGTCAAAGTTTGGTAAAATGTCAGATCTGCGGTAATCTTTAAGCGTACGCCAGCCCGGTAAAACTGATTTCTACCACAAGCGCCGACTTCCCCTATGTTGTCCACTCCAGTAGCTCTCATTTGAGCCCAATTTCAAGCCAATACAACGGTGGGTTCAAATTTGAGAAGCAGTCAAAGTTTGGTAAAATGTCAGATCTGCGGTAATCTTTAAGCGTACGCCAGCCCCGGTAAAAACTGATTTCTACCACAAGCGCCGACTTCCCCTATGTTTCCACTCCAGGAGCTCTCATTTGAGCCCAACTTCAAGCCAATACAACGGTGGGTTCAAATTTGAGAAGCAGTCAAAGTTTGGTAAAATGTCAGATCTGCGGTAATCTTTAAGCGTACGCCAGCCCGGTAAAACTGATTTCTACCACAAGCGCCGACTTCCCCTATGTTGTCCACTCCAAGTAGCTCTCAATTTGAGCCCAATCTTCAAGCCCAATACAACCGGTGGGTTCAAAATTTGAGAAGCAGTAAAAGTTTGGTAAAATGTCAGATCTGCGGTAATCTTTAAGCGTACGCCAGCCCGGTAAAACTGAATTCTACCACAAGCGCCGACTTCCCCTATGTTGTCCACTCCAGTAGCTCTCATTTGAGCCCAATTTCAAGCCAATACAACGGTGGGTTCAAATTTGAGAAGCAGTCAAAGTTTGGTAAAATGTCAGATCTGCGGTAATCTTTAAGCTACGCCAGCCCGGTAAAACTGATTCTACCACAAGCGCCGACTTCCCCTATGTTGTCCACTCCAGTAGCTCTCATTTGAGCCCAATTCAAGCCAATACAACGGTGGGTTCAAATTGAGAAGCAGTCAAAGTTTGGTAAAATGTCAGATCTGCGGTAATCTTAAGCTTACGCCAGCCCGGTAAAACTGATTTCTACCACAAGCGCCGACTTCCCCTATGTTGTCCACTCCAGTAGCTCTCATTGAGCCCAATTTCAAGCCCAATACAACGGTGGGTTCAAATTTGAGAAGCAGTCAAAGTTTGGTAAAATGTCAGATCTGCGGTAATCTTTAAGCGTACGCCAGCCCGGTAAAACTGATTTCTACCACAAGCGCCGACTTCCCCTATGTTGTCCACTCCAGTAGCTCTCATTTGAGCGCAATTTCAAGCAAATACAACGGTGGGTTCAAATTGAGAAGCAGTCAAAGTTTGGTAAAATGTCAGATCTGCGGTAATCTTTAAGCGTACGCCAGCCCGTAAAACGGATTCTACCACAAGCGCCGACTTCCCCTATGTTGTCCACTCCAGAGCTCTCATTTGAGCGCAATTTCAAGCAAATACAACGGTGGGTTCAAATTTGAGAAGCAGTCAAAGTTTGGTAAAATGTCAGATCTGCGGTAATCTTTAAGCGTACGCCAGCCCGGTAAAACTGATTCTACCACAAGCGCCGACTTCCCCTATGTTGTCCACTCCAGTAGCTCTCATTTGAGCCCAATTCAAGCCAATACAACGGTGGTGTTCAAATTTGAGAAGCAGTCAAAGTTTGGTAAAATGTCAGATCTGCGGTAATCTTTAAGCGTACGCCAGCCCGGTAAAACTGATTTCTACCACAAGCGCCGACTTCCCCTATGTTGTCCACTCCAGTAGCTCTCATTTGAGCCCAATTTCAAGCCAATACAACGGTGGGTTCAAATTTGAGAAGCAGTCAAAGTTTGGTAAAATGTCAGATCTGCGGTAATCTTTAAGCGTACGCCAGCCCGGTAAAACTGATTTCTACCACAAGCGCCGACTTCCCCTATGTTGTCCACTCCAGTAGCTCTCATTTGAGCCCAATTTCAAGCCAATACAACGGTGGGTTCAAATTTGAGAAGCAGTAAAGTTTGGTAAAATGTCAGATCTGCGGTAATCTTTAAGCGTACGCCAGCCCGGTAAAACTGATTTCTACCACAAGCGCCGACTTCCCCTATGTTGTCCACTCCAGTAGCTCTCATTTGAGCCCAATTCAAGCCAATACAACGGTGGGTTCAAATTGAAAGCAGTCAAAGTTGGTAAAATGTCAGATCTGCGGTAATCTTTAAGCTTACGCCAGCCCGGTAAAACTGATTTCTACCACAAGCGCCGACTTCCCCTATGTTGTCCACTCCAGTAGCTCTCATTGAGCCCAATTTCAGCCAATACAACGGTGGGTTCAAATTTGAGAAGCAGTCAAAGTTTGGTAAAATGTCAGATCTGCGGTAATCTTTAAGCGTACGCCAGCCCGGGTAAAACGATTTCTACCACAAAGCGCCGACTTCCCCTATGTTGTCCACTCCAGTACTCTCATTTGAGCCCAATTTCAAGCCAATACAACGGTGGGTTCAAATTTGAGAACAGTAAAATTTGGTAAAATGTCAGAATCTGCGGTAATCTTTAAGCGTACGCCAGCCCGGTAAA
The DNA here is from genome assembly GCF_002217175.1 of Folsomia candida. Lineage (NCBI taxonomy): Eukaryota > Metazoa > Arthropoda > Collembola > Entomobryomorpha > Isotomidae > Folsomia > Folsomia candida. Next base: position 12,951 of record NW_019091213.1, on the reverse strand, counting down.
ACTGATTTCTACCACAAGCGCGACTTCCCCTATGTTGTCCACATCCAGTAGCTCTCATTGAGGCCCAAAATTCAAGCCAATACAACGTGGGTTCAAATTTGAGAAGCAGTCAAGTTTGGTAAAATGTCAGATCTGCGGTAATCTTTAAGCGTTACGCCAGCCCGTAAAAACTGATTTCTACCACAAAGCGCCGACTTTCCCTATGTTGTCCACTCCAGTAGCTCTCATTTGAGCCCAATTTCAAGCCAATACAACGTGGGTTCAAATTTGAGAAGCAGTCAAAGTTTGGTAAAATGTCAGATCTGCGGTAATCTTTAAGCGTACGCCAGCCCGGTAAAACTGATTTCTACCACAAGCGCCGACTTCCCTATGTTGTCCACTCCAGTAGCTCTCATTTGAGCCCAATTTCAAGCAATACAACGGTGGGTTCAAATTTGAAAGCAGTCAAAGTTTGGTAAAATGTCAATCTGCGGTAATCTTTAAGCGTACGCCAGCCCGGTAAAACTGATTTCTACCACAAGCGCCGATTCCCCTATGTTGTCCACTCCAGTACCTCATTGAGCCACATTCAAGCCATACAATGGTGGGTTCAATATTGAGAGACCAGTAAAATTGGTAAAAATGTCAGATCTGCGGTAATCTTTAAGCGTTCGCAGCCCGTAAAACTGATTCTACCACAAGCGCCGACTTCCCTATGTTGTCACTCCAGTAGTCTCATTTGAGCCCAATTCAAGCCATACAACGTGTGCGTTCAAAGTTTAGAAAGCAGTCAAAAGTTTGGTAAAATGTCAGAATCTGCGGTAATCCTTTAAGCGTACGCCAGCCCGGTAAACAACTGAATTCCTACCACAAGCGCCGACTTTCCCCTATGTTGTCACTCCATACCTCTCATTTGAAGCCCCCAATTTCAAGCAAACCAACCGGTGGTTCAAAACATTTAGAAGCACAGTTGAAAATTCGATGGTAAATCCTTAAGACGCGGTAATTCAAGCGCAGACGGTAAAACGGTTACCACAAGCGCGACTTCCTATAGTTGTCCACTCCAGTAGCTCTCATTTTGAGCCCAATTTCAAGCCATCACAAACGGTGGGTTCAAATTTGAGAAACAGTAAAGAGTTGGTAAAATGTAGATCTGCGGTAATCTTTAAGCGACGCCAGCCCGGTTAAAACTGAATTCTACCCAATCGCCGACCTTCCCTATGTTGTCCACTCCAGTACTCCTTTTGAGCCCAACTTCAAGCCAATTACAACGGTGGGTTCTCAAAATTTTGAGAAGCAGTAAAAGTTTGGTAAAATGTCAGATTGCGTAATCTTTAAGCGTCCGCCAGTCCCGGTTAAATACTGATTTCTCACAAGCGCCGACTTCCCCTACTGTTGTCCAACTCCGTAGCTCTCAGTTTGAGCCCAATTTCAAGCCAATACACGGGGGTTCAAATTTGAGAGCAGTCAATAGTTTGGAAAATGTCAGATCTGCGTAATTCTTTAAGCGTACGCCCAGCGGTTTAAGACTGATTTCTACCAACAAGCGCGACTTGCCCCATATGTTGTCACTCCGTAGCTCTCATTTGAGCCCAACTTTCAAAACCAATACAATGGTGGTTTCAAATTTGAAAGCTTAAAAGTGGTAAAAATGTGAGATCTGCGTGTAATCTTTAGCGTACGCCAGCCGGTAAAACTGATTCTACCACAAGCGCCGACTTCCCTATGTTGTTCCACCTCCAGTAGCTCTCATTTGAGCCCAATTCAGCCAAATACAAACGGGGGTTCCAAATGTTGAGAAACAGTAAAGTTTGGTAAAATGTGAGTCTGGGTAATTTTAAGCGTACGCCAGGCCCGGTAAAAACTGAATTCTACCACAAGCGCCGACTTCCCTATGTTGTCCACTCCAGTACCATATCATTTGAGCCCAATTCAACCAATACAAACTGTGGGTTCAAGATTGAGAAACAGTCAAAAGTTGGTTAAAATGCAGATCTGCCGGTAATGCTTTAAGCGTACCGCAGCCCGGTAAAAACTGATTTCTACACAAGCGCGACTTCCCCTATGTTGTCCACTCCAGTACGCTCTCATTGAGCCCAAACTTTCCAACCAATACATAGGTGGGTTCAAATTGAGAAGCATTAAAAGTTTGTAAAATGTGAGATCTGCGGTATCTTTAAGCGTACCCAGCCGCGGATAAAACTGATTTTCTACCACCAGCGCCGACTTTCCCTTGTGTCCACTCCAGTAGCTCTCATTGAGCCCAATTTCAAGGCCATACAACGTGGCGTTCAAGTTGAGAAAGACAGTCAAAGTTTGGGTACCAAATGTCAGATCTGCGTAATCTTTAAAGCCGTACGCTCAGCCCGTGTAAAATGAATTCTACCACAAGCCCCGACTTCCCTATGGTCCCACTCCAGTACCTCTATTTGAGCCCAATTTCAAGCCAATAACAAGGTGGGTTCAAATTTTGAGAGACATCAAAGTTTGGTAAAAAATGTCAGATCTGCGGAATTTTTAAGGTCGCCAGCCCGGTATAAAACTGATTTCTACCAGCAAGGCGACTTCCTCCATGTTGTCCACTCCAGTAGCTCTCATTGTGAGCCCAATATTTTCAGCCAATACAACGGTGGGTTGCAAATTTGAGAAGCAGTCAAAGTTTGGTAAAAATGGTTTCCCCCAGGATCCCTGGCGGGTAAAAACCCTTTTTAAAGGCCGTGAAACGCTCCCAAGCCCTCGGTGTAAGAACCCCTGATTTCTACCACAAGCGCCGACTTCCCCATGTTTCCACTTCCCATAGCTCTCATTTGAGAGCCCAACTTGCAAGCCAATCAAGTGGGTTCAAATTTGAGAGCATTAAAAGTTTGGTTAAAATGTGCAGATCTGCGGTAATCTAGCGTACGCAGCCGCTGGTTAAAACTGATTCTACCACAAGGCCGGACTCCCTATGTGTCACTCAGTAGCTCTCATTTGAGCCAATTCAAAGCTAAACAAAAAATAAAATTATCAACGTGTGGGTTCAAAATTTGAGAAGCATAAAGTTTTGGTAAGATATGTCAGATCTGCGGTAATCTTTAAGCGTACCCCAGCCCGGTAAAACTGAAATCTACCACAAGCGCCCGACTTCCCCTATGTTGTCCACCCAGTACCTCTCATTGAGCCAATTTCAAGGCCAATACAACTGTGGGTTCAAAGTTGAGAACAGTCAAAGTTTGTAATGTCAGATCTGCGGTAATCGTTAAGCGTCCGCAGCGCCGGTTAAAATATGATTTCTACCACAAGCCGACTTTCCCCTAACTGTTGTCCACTCCAGTACCCTACGTCATTTAGCCAATTTCAAGCCAATACAAGGTGGGTTCAATTGAGAACGAGTAAAGTTGGTAAACTGTCAATCTGCCAGTAACTCTTTAAGCGCGCCAGGCCGTAAAAACTGATTATCTACACAAGCGCCGACTTCCCCTACTGTTGTCACTCCAGTACTCTCATTTGAGCCCAATTTCAAGCCAATACAAGTGGTGGGTTCAAAGCTTGAGAAGAAGTCAGAAATGTTGTGTAAACACTGTGCAGATCTGCGGTAATCTTTAGCGTCCGCAGCCCGCGTAAAACTGATTTACCACAAGCTGCCGACTTCCCCTATGTTGTCCACTCCAGTACTCTCATTTGACCATTTTCACAGCAATACAACGGTGGTTCAAAATTTGAGAAGCAGTCAAAGTTTTTGTAAAAATGTCAGATCTGCTGGTAATCTTTTAAGCGTACGCCAGCCCAGGTAAACTGTATTCTACCAACAACGCCGACTTCCCCTATAGTGCCACTCCAAGTAAGCTCTCATTTGAGCCCAATACTTCAAAAAAGGGGGGGGCCGAAGTAACAACGGTGGGTTCAAATTGAGGAAGCAGTAAAGTGTTTGTAAAATGTAGATCTGCGTATCTTTAAGCGTACGCCAGCCAATGGTAAAACTGATTTTCTACCACAAGCGCCGACTTCCCTAATGTTCGTCCACTCCAGTTTAGCTCTCAATTTGAGCCCAATCTTCACCAATACGAACGGTGGGTTCAAATTGAGAAGAGTAAAAGTTTGTAAAATGTTCAGATCTGCGGTAAATTCTTAAGCGTACGCTCCAACCCGGTAAAACTGATAATTCTACCACAAGCGCCGCTTCCCTATTGTTGTTCCACCCAGTAGCTCTCATTTGACCCAATTTCAAGCCAATACACTGGGTTCAATGTTGAGAAACAGTCAAAGTTTGGTTAAAAGTTCAGATCTCGGTAATCTTTAAGCGTACGACCAGCCCGGTAAACACTGATATTCTACCACAAGCGCCGACTCCCCATATGTTGTTCCACTCCAGAGCTCTCATTTGAGCCACTCTCACAGCCAATACATACGGGTGGGTTCAAAATTGAGAAGCAGTAAAAGTTTGGTAAAAATGTCAGATCTGCGGTAATCTTTAAGCGTACGCCAGCCCGTAAAAAACTGATTCTACCACCAAGCGCCGACTTCCTCTGATTGTCCCACTCCAGTAGGCTCTCATTTGAGCCCAATTTCAAGCCAATACAACGGTGGGTTCAAAGTTGAGAAACAGTCAAAGTTTGGTAAAATGTGAGATCTGCGGTTAATCTTAAGCGTACGCCGACCGCGTAAAACTGAATTCTACCACAAAGGCGCCGACTTCCCTATGTTGTCCATCCAGTACTTGCTCGATTTGAGCCCAACTTCAAGCCAATTACAATCGGTGGGTTCAAATTTGAGAAGCAGTAAAAAATTTGTGTAAAATGTCAAGATCTGCCGGTAATCTTTATAAGCGTTACTCCCCAGCCCGGTTAAATACTTGAATTTGCTACCACAAGCGCCGACTTTCCCCTATGTTGTCCACTCCAGTTAGCTTCATTTGAGCCCAATTTTCAGAGCAATCACAACGGTGGGTTCCAAAGTTGAGAAAAAACATCAAAGTTGAGATAAAATGTCAAGATCTGACAGGTAATCTTAGCGTACGCCAGCCCGGTAAACTGAATTCTACCACAAGCGCCGACTCTCCTAAGTTGTCCACTCCAGTACCTCTCATTTGAGCCCAACTTCAACCAATACAAGGTGAGGTTTCAAATTTGAGAGCATAAAAGTTTGGTAAAATTGTAGATCTGCGTTATCTTTAAGCGTCACGCCAGCCCGGTTAAAACTGGATTTCTACCACAAGCCCGACTTCCCCTATGTTGTCCACTCCAGTAGCTCTCATTGAGCCCCAACTTCAAGCCAATAGCAAGGGGTGGGTTCAAATTGATGAGCATTAAAAGTTTGTAAAATTATTGTCAGATCTGCGGTAATCTTAAGCGGTACGCTCAGGCCCGGTAAAACTGAATTACAGTACCACACAAGCGCCGACTTTCCCTATAGTTGTCCACTCCAGTATCTCATTTGAAGCCCAACGTTTCAAGCCAATACAACGTGGGTTCAAATTGATGAACAGTAAAGTTGGTAATGTCAGATCTGCGGGTAATCTTTAAGCGTACGCACAGCCCGTAAAACTGAATTCTGACCACAAGCGCCGACTTCCCCTATGTTTGCGCACTCCATACTCTTATTTACCAATTCAAGCCAATACAACTGGTTGCGTTCAAATTTGAGAAGCAGTAAAAGTTTGGTAAAAATGCAATCTGCGGTCATCTTAAGCGTCCCAGCTCGTAAATAACTGAGTTTCTACCACAAGCGCCGACTCCCTATGTTGTCCACTCCAAAGTAGCTCTCATTTGAGGCCAATTTCAACCAAATACAACGGTGGGTTCAAAGTTGAGAAGATAGTGCAAAGTGGGTAAATGTGAGATTCTGCGGTAATCTTTTAAGCGTACGCCAGCCCGGTAAAACGGAATCTACACAAGCCGCGACTTCCCCATGTTGTCCACTCCAGTTAGCCATCTCAGTTGAGCCCAAATTTCAAGCCATTACAACGGTGGGTTCAACATTTGTGAGGCAGTAAAAGTTTGGTAAAATGTCAGATCTGTGGTTAATCTTTAGCGTCCGCAGCCGGTAAAACGAATTCTCTCCACAACGCCGACTTCCCCTAATGTTTGTCCACTCCAGTACAGCTCTCATTTTTGAGCCCAATTTCAAGCCAAATACAGCGGTGTGGTTGCAAATTTGAAAAAGCAGTCAAAGTATTTGTTAAAATTGTAGATCTGCGGGAATCTTTAAGCGTACGGCCAGCCGCATAAAAACTTGATTTCTACCACAAGCGCCGACTTCCTCCTATGTTGTCCTCTCAGTAGTCTCAATTGAAACGCCCAACTTCAAGCCAAATACAACGGTGGGTTCAAATTGTGAAGAGGTAAAAGTTTGGTAAAAGTGTCAGATCTGCGGTAATCTTAAGGTACCGCCAGAACCGGGTAAAACTGATTTCTTACACAAGCCGCGACTTCCCTATGTTTGTTCACTCCAGTAGCTCTCATTTGAGCCACCACTTCAAGCCAGAATACAAGCGTGTTTTCAAATTGTGAAGCAAGTTAAAAGTTGGTAAAAGTCAGATCTGGCGGTAATTCTTTAAGCGTACTGCCAGCCCGGTTAAACTTGATTCTACCAACAAGCGCGCGACTTTCCCCTATGTGTGTCACTCCAGTAGCTCTCATTGTGAGAGCCAACTTGCGAAAGCGTACTACGGTGGGGTTCAAATTTGAGAAGCAGTCAAAAGTTTGGTAAAAATGTCAGATCTGCGGTTAATCTTTAGCGTACGCCAGCCGGTAAAACTGATCACCACAAGCGCTCGACTTCCCCTATGTTGTTCCACTCCAGTAGCTCCATTTGAGCCAATTCCAGCCAATACAACGTGTGGTTAACATTGTAGAAGCAGTCAAAAGTTTTAGTAAAAATTGTCAGAACTGCGGTAATCGTTAAGCGTACCCAGCCCGGTAAAAGTCGAATTTCTACCACACGGCCGAGCTTCCCTCTATGTTTCCGACTCCAGTAGCTTCATTTTGAGCCCAACTTCAAGCAATACAACGGTGGTTTCATAATTTGAGAAGCAGCTAAAAGTTTGGGTAAAATGTCAATCTGCGGTAATCTTTAAGCGTACTCCAGCCCGTAAACTGAATTCTACCACAAGCGCCGACTTCCCCCTATTGTTTGTTCCACTCCAGTAGCTCTCTTTGAGCCCAAATTTTCAAAGCCAATACCAACTGTGGGTCAAGTGTGAGAAACAGTCAAAGTTTGGTTAAAAATGTGAGCATCTGCGGTAATCTTTAAGCGTACGCCAGCCCGGTACAAACTGATATCTAGCCACAAGCGCCGACTTCCCTAATGTTGTCACCCAGTAACCTCTCATTTGAGCCCAATGTTCAAGCCAATACAACTGGTGGGTTTCAAATTTGCGAAGACAGTAAAAGTTTGGTAAAATGTCAGATCTGCGGTAATCATGTTAAGCGTCCGCCAGCCCGGTAAAACTGTTTCTACCAAACAAGCGCCGACTTCCCCTATGTGCTCCACTCCGAGTAGGCTCTCGATTTGAGCCCAATTCAACCAATACAACGGTGGGTTCAATTTGAGAAGCATTAAAGTTTGTAAAATGTAGATCTGCGGAATCTTTTAAGCGTACGCAGCCACGTAAAAACGTGATTTCTACCAGACGCCGACTTTTCCTATGTGTCCCATCCAGTTAGCTCTCAAGTTTGAGCCAATCTTCAAGCCAAATACAAACGGTGGGTTCAAATTTGAGAAGTCAGTAAAAGTTTGGTAAAATGGCAGATTCTGCGCGTAATCTTAAGCGTACGCCAGCCCGGTAAAACTGATAGTTCTACCACAAGCGCGACTTTTCTCCCTATGTTGTTCCACTCCAGTGCTCTGTAAATTTGAGCCCAACTTCAAAGCCCAATACAACGGTCGGGTTCAATTTGAAAGCAAGTAAAGTTTTGGTAAAATGTCAGATCTGCGTGCGGTAGAATCTTTAAGAAGCCGGTAACGCCACCGGTAAAACTGATTAATTCTACACAAGCGCCGAACTCCCTATGTGTCACTCCAAGTAGCTCTCATTTGAGCCCAACTTCACGCCCAAACAACGGGGTTCAAATTGAGAAGCAGTTAAGTCAAGTTTGGAAAAATGTAGATCCTGCGGTAATCTTTAAGCGTAACCCAGCCCGGTAAACGATTTCCCACAAGCGCCGACTTCGCCCTATGTTTGTCCACTCGCGAGTACGCTCTCGATTGACCCAATTCAAAGCCACACTGACGGTCAATGAGATCAAATTGAAGCAGTAAAAGTTTGGTGAAAATGTCAGATCTGAAGGTAATCTTTAAGCGTACATGCCAGCCCGGTAAAACTTATAAATCTACACAAAGCGCCGAACTTGCCCCTATGTTCGCACCCATACCTCTCATTGAAGCCCAATTTCAGAGCCAATACAAGGTGGTGTTCAAATGAGAACAGGTACAAAAGGTTTGTAGAAGTCAGATCTGCTGGTAATACTTTAATGCGTCCGCCAGCCGGCGTAAAACGTGATTTCTACCACAAGCGCCGACTTCCCCTATTGTTGTCCACTCCAGTAGCTCTCATTTGAGCCCATTCAAGCAATACACGGTGGGTTTCAAATTTGAGAAGCAGTACAAAGTTTGTAATGTCAGATCTGCGTAAGTTTAAGCGTACGCCAGCCGGTAAAACTGATTATCTACCACAAGCGCCGAACTTCCCCTATGTTGTCCACTCCAGTAGGCTCTCATTTGAGCCCACTTCAAGCCAATACAACGGTGGGTTCAATTTGATAACATTAAAAGTTTGGTAAAAGCGCAAGATCTGCGGTAGATCTTTAAGCTTACCCAGCCCGGGGTAAAATGATTCTACCACAAAGCCGGCTTCCCCTATGTTGTCCACTCCAGTAGCTCTCATTTGAGCCCATTTCAAGCAATAAACGGTGGCTTCAAATTTGAAGCAGTAAAAGTGTTTTGGTAAAAATGTCAGATCTGCGTAATCTTTAAGCGTACGCCACCCGGTAAAACTGATTCTACCACAAGCGCGACTTCCCCTATGTTGTCCACTCCAAGTGACTTCTCATTTGAGCCCATCTTCAACGCCAAGTACAGCGGTGGGTTCTAATATTTGGAAGCAGTCAAGAGTTTGGTAAAATGTCGATCAGCTAATCTTTAAGCGTACCTCAGCCGGTAAAACTGAATTCTAACACAAGCGCCTCGACTTCCCTATGTTGTCCACTAGTCCAGTAGCTCCTCATTTGAGCCCAGATCTTCAAAGCCAATAACAACGGTGGTTCAAAGTTGAAAAAGCAGTCACAGATTTGGTAAAATGTAGGATCTGCGTAATCTTTAAGCGTACCCAGTCCCGGTAAAACTGAATTCTACCACAAGCGCCGACTTCCCCTATGTTGTCACTACCAGTAGATGCTCATTTTGAGGCCCAACTTTCAAGCCAAAATTACAACGGTGGTGTTTCAAAGTTCGAGAACAGTAAAGTTTTGGTATAATATGTAGATCTGCGGTAATCTTTGACGTCACGCCAGCCCGTAAATGATTCTAACCACAAGCGCCGACTTCCCCTATCGTTGTCCACTTCTAGTACTCTCATTTGAGCCAACTTCAAGCCAATACAACGTGTGGGTTCAATTTGAGAAAGCAGTAAAAGTTGGTAAAAATGTCAGATCTGCGTAATCTTTAAGCGTCCGCCAGCCCGGTAAAAACGATTCTACCACAAGCGCCGACTTCTCCCTATGTTGTCCATCCAGTAGCTCTCATTGAGCCCCAAATTCAAGCCAATACAACTTGGTGGTCGTGTCAAATTTGAAGAGATTTGGTCAAAGTTTAAATGTCAGATCTTGCGGTATCTTTAAGACGTACGCAGCCCGTTAAGAACTGATTTCTACCCAGCAGCGCCGACTTCTCCTATGTTGTCCACTCAACGACTAGCTCTCATTGAGCCCATATTTCACGCCAATACAACGTGGGTTCAAATTTGAGAAGCAGTAAAAGTTTGGTAAAATGTGGCAATCTGCGGTAAATCTTATAAGCGTACGCCAACCCGTAAAACTGATTTCTACCACAAGCGCCGACTCCCTAATGTTGTCCAACTCCAGTAGCTCTCATTTGAGCCCAACTTCAAGCAAATACAACGGTGGGTTCAAATTTGTGAAGGCAGTAAAAGTTTGGTAAAAGTGGCAGATCTGCGGTAATCTTTAAGTCGACGCAGCCCGTAAAACTGATTTTCTACCACAAGCGCCGAACTTCCCGTATGTTGT